>NC_040912.2:76072995-76777017 GCF_004126475.2 Phyllostomus discolor
TACATACTAATATGATGATACATTAAAACTCGAAGACCAGAATCTAGGCTTATAAGATTTCATTTTTCTGTGGGTTGGTAGTATAAAAACTCTACATGGGATAGAGAAACTTGGAAAGCAGGAAATAGAAGTCTTTTAAAGTTGCCATGTCAACACCAGCTGCTTATGTTACAATAAATAATTTGGTAAAATTTTTTGAAACTTTCTTTTTAATTAGAAACCATGATAAAGCCAAATTTCTAGAATGATAATGATTCTACATGTGTACACTATTTTTCTTTTATCCATTTTGTAGTTGACCTACATGGAAGGTTTTATAACTGCAAAGGTTGTACTTCATGGCCAGCAATAATTTTTACTTTTCCACATGCTTGAGGTGGAGTGTGGGAATCTTTGTTTTCTAATCCTAATAGTGAAATACTTACAAGGAAGTGTGTCTGCCCGATTGAGAGTCCAGTCCACTTAGCAGAAAACCCAGGACTCAAACATCGTTGTAACTTCTGGACAAAGTTCATTTTTCTCTTCCCATTTTTTCCTAATTTATGGCTTGAGACCTGAATGCAAGTTTATTTTCTACTCCATGTTGTCTCATTTTCATAATTCCATGGCTTCCTTGTTATCCCCAAAGGTTTTCCCATCCCCTTGTGCATTCGTGTAAGTGAATGACCTGTCATTGGTGGTTGGAGGATCCAGTGTCTCCCCACCGTGTCTGCTCATGGTAGAAGAGTGTGTGCGTGTACAAATGTGCTGCTTGGTTCTCCGTCTTTAGAGAGACCTTTCACTAGCAGTGGAGAGAATGGACTCAACAATATCTGGTTCAGACCTGGTCTTGTCAGAGCCACAGAGGCACCATGGGTTTGAACTTCACCTCTGTCACCAAGGTGTACCAGAAAGGAGGAGGACCTGACCTGTGGGGCTCTCTGGTCATGAGCCTTACTAATAGTGGTACCTATGACACCCAGCTCCAGTAATCACCTTTTGTTTTTGTTTTTGTTTTTTCTCTGATGCCTTTCAGTCCAGCCTCTTGTGCACTTGAATCTCCAGTCTGTTTGGTAGTCTGGCTTTGCAGGAAACTAACAGAAGTTTTAGAGACAAGTTTATGGTGATCTTGAAAATAATTTTGGTGTTTCATTGCCACAGCATGGTTTTCTCAAGTGGCTTGGAAAGGCCATATAATGAATCCCATTCCTGAGAAGTAGTATTTCTGTGAGGCTTTTTCATTGGCTCCTTTCTACTGTTGTTAACCTGTAATTTCATCATCTTTTCACTTAATTCTGTGCAGCGTGATGTCTTTGGAGCCAGTGGGTATTTTTATCTGCTAGCTGTAGAAGAGTTTGTTCATAGGGCTTTGTAGTTGCTGAGGGAGGCCAGCCCCACCCACTTGCAGTTGCTTAGCACCAGCCCTCCCTGGTTGTTGGGCATCTTGTTTACTGCTGCCCTTAATTCCCTGCAGGTGCGTAAGTACAAGAGCATGATCCTGGAAGACCTGGAGTCTGCCCTGGCAGAACACGCCCCCGTGCCACAGGAGGTTAACTCAGAGCTGCCACCTCTCACCATTGACGGAATTCCTGTCTCTGTGGACAAAATGACCCAGGTAAGGGGTGGGAAGTGAGGTGGAGATACAAAGACAAGTGGCACAGGTGTGGGTGGGCCTTGGATGACTTTTCTTAGTTTTGTCCTCAGTGAGATCACTAGAGTGAGTTAATAGTAAAACAGGAGCAGCCTTGGAAAAGAAAATGTCATGACAGAAGAATGCTCCCCACCAGGGGACATGGATTGGTTTCTTCCTTTTGTCGGCAGTTTTTACTTTCACGTGGGCCCTTGGGTCAGGTCAAGAAACTCTTAGCTTGGAGTTTGTTTGGAAAGGAGACTGCTAGAACTTCAAAGAATCACAGTCAAGTGGGGCAAGTAAACTTTTAGTTTTTGGGGGCTGAGCTGCTCCTCTGTCCATGTAAATTCTGAATCCCACCACACTACTGCCAAGGAAGTCCCCCCTCTCCAGGGAAAGAGGATGGAAAGCTCAGAAGGACACCTCACTGAGTCATTGCTCCCCTCCTCCTTTTACAAGGGAAGTCACAATGTACTTAGCCTGATAAATCAGTGAACGTCAGGAATTTTGCTGAGACTGTTTCTTTAAGAAATGTTTTAGCTTGAAAAGTGATAATGTAATCAAAAGCAAATGCCTTTTTATATCATATTTTCTCACCTTATTTCTTGATTAATATACTTGATCTTGCTAAATTCAGTTGTGAGCTTCCTTTCCTTTTCCTGTCTTACAGCAGCATTTCACACAGTTGACTAGACTTCGTTTGTGTGTCTGACCTGCACGCTCTGAAATACCTTCCCACTTCAGTGGGCCGTCCCTCTCAGCTCTTCCGCTGGCTCCTCTTCCTCTTCTCACCTGATCGATGTTGGCATGTCCCAGGGTTCTATCTTTAGTTTCTCTCCAAGCGGTCTCATCCTGTCCTGTGAGCTTTACATCCCATCTACATGCTGTTTATACTCCAGCTTATCTCACTGTTAGGTCCTTAATACGAACATGCCTAAAACAGAGCCTTTGAATCCCCCCACTGCACTGTCCACCCCAAACGGTGTCAGTTAACGGTGCCATTACCCATCTGGTTGCCCGAGTCCCATCATAGGAGTAAAGCCTTGATTTCCCTGTTTTGCCTTCACTCCCTCACCAACCATATCTCATTCATTAGCAAGATATGTTAGTTCATCTCTGAAATGTTCCCTGAATCTGCCCGTTCCTCTCAGTTCCCATCACACCCTAGCCGAAGCCTGTAGCATGTCTCAGACTGTTATGGTTCTCTGGATCTCCTCACTGCCCCTCCTGCTGTGCTGCAGCCCATGCTTGACAGAGCTGCCGGAGAGGCTTTTTAAAGACTTAAATCAGGTTCTCTCACTCTCTTGTCTCAGCCCTTTAGTGGCTTTCCACTGTTTCTTGAAACAAATTCAGATTTTTCCATGGCCTCTGAGGCCAATGTAATCTGCCTCTTCCAACTTCATTTCCCATTCTCCCCATCAGTCATTGCGCCGTGGCCAAACCGGCCCTCTTTCTTTCTGTCAACACCCAAGCTTGTTCTTTTACTTTCGCTCTTCCCTTTGCCTACAATATTTTTTCTCCAATCATTGTGTGATTTGCCTCACCTTATTCAAAATCTAGCTCAGATATCACCTCCTTTCTTCTCCCATCTACTGAAGTTTTCCCATCTACTTCCCATCTACTTTCTTCTCCCATCTCTTCATCTACTGAAGTTTTCTCTTCCCACCAAGTCACTTCCTACTACATCCACTTTTTGGTTGTCTTTGTAACACTTATCACTACCTGATATTATTTCATTAATTAACATGTATACAGTAAGTCCTCGTTTAACATCTTTGATATGTTCTGCAACTTCAAACAAAATGACATTTAAGGAAACCTGTTTTACCAAAGGCTAATGAATATAAACAAGACTTAAGTTCCTGTGGCATCTCATTGACATTCTAACAGAATGGCATTATTTGCGGACCTGCTGTACTTGTCTGTGGTCTCTCTCTCCAACTAGAGTTTGAGAGCAAGGACTTGGTTTCTGTCCTTCACTGCTGTCCAGTGTAGCTGCCCAGCCCCTGAATAACTTTTGTATTCCAAATAACACTCCGTCAGTATCAGTTTCGTGAATGACTTAAGGGTCAGAGCAAAAATGAATCCAGTTTAGTGGGTAACTGGATTGTGAGTGTCGTGAGTGAGATTTACTCGGTACAGACAGGGATGCTGCTGCTCAGGAGGTGGCACTTTTCTTTCTACTGAGTCTGAACTAGAACTTGGTCTGAAGTTATACAACATTGTATCAATATAAAGCTAAACTGAGGTCTTTCTGGGGATCGTTGAAGGATCTCTAAGTAATGGCTCCAAAAGGAAGATTATCTAAACTTTTTGTCCCGTCACATCACACTTGCTGTTACTCTGTTCCTGCGGCCATTCTGACTGGAGGAAGAAAACATGAGGTGATTATTCTTTTTTTTTACCCAATTGATATAAAGGATCTACTCTGTATCTCATATATAAAGTACATCTTAAGCTGACTAAGCTTCTGATTAAGAATACTATGTTAGGTAGATTCTTGTCCTGTAATGGGCATATTTTCTCTCTTCCTCAAAATGAATGTGCCAGGTTGAAATAACCTGAGATAGTTATGAAAATTGGCTGATGACCAGAAAAACTAGAGTAAACAGTTTAATTATTATGTTGGACATTTGAAATTGGACATTTAAAACATTTGAAATTGTTTTCCAGTCCTCCACAAAATATTAGCAAACTGGATGCAGCAATACATTAAAAAGATCATACATCATGATCAGTGGGATTTATTCCGGGAATGCAAGGTTGGTACAGCATTCACAAATCAATAAATGTGATATACCACATAAACAAAATGAAGGATAAAAACCACATCATCATCTCAATAGATGAAGAGAAAAGCATTTGATAAAATCTAGCACCCACTTATAAAAACTGTCATCAAAGTGGGAAGAGAGGAACCATATTGCAACCTAATAAAGGCCACATATAACACGCCCACTGTCAGCATCATGTTCAAGGGACAAAACTTACAAGTGTTTCCCTTAAGATCAGGAACAGGACAGGGATGTCCACTTTCTCCTCTCTTATTCAACATAGTACTGAAAGTCCCGGTCACAGACGAGAAGAAGAAGAAAAAAAGGCATCCAAACTGGAAAGAGAGAAGTGAAATTGTCATTATTTGCAGATGACATGATACTGTACATAGAAAAATGTCAAGATTCCACCAAAAAATGACTAGAACTGATAAATGGATTCAGCAAAGTAGCAGGATACAAAATAAATATGCAGAAATCATTTGCATTTTTATATACCAATAATGAACTATCAGAAAAGGAAATGAAAATAATCCCGGGGAGAGAAGAGGAAATTTCAGGGGAGAGTGGGTAGGGTTTACAGGAACAAATTTAAAGGACACATAGACAAAAACTAGGGGGAGGGTGGTAATGGGAGGGAAGTGGGGAGGGATGGGTGGGTGGGCTGGAATGAGAGTAAAAGGGAGAAAACTGTACTTGAACAATGATTAAAATAAAAAAAATAGAAAAAAATAATCCCATTCACAATTGCTTAAAAAAACAAAATACCTAGGAATAAATTTAACCAAGGATGTAAAAGACCTGTACTCAGAAAATTATAAGTCACTGAAGAAATTGAAGAACAAATAAATGGAAGCATGTACTGTGTTCATGGATAGGAAGCATTATCCATACTACCCAAAACAATCTGTAGATTCAGTGTAATTCTTACCAAGATACCAATGGTGTGTTTCAAAGAACTTGAACAAATACTCCAAAATTTATGTGGAATCACAAAAGATCCTAAATAGCCACAGTAATCTTGAGAAAGAAGAACAGAGTTGGAGGAATCACACTACATGATGTCAAAGTATAATACAAGGCCATAATAATCAAAACAGCATGGCACTGGCATAAAAACAGACATATAGATCAGTGGAACAGAATAAAGAGCCCAGAACTAAACCCATGCCTTTATAATCAATTAATATCTGACAAAGGAGACAAGAACATACAACGTGGTAAAGATAGTCTAGTCAATAAATGGTGTTGGGAAATTGGACAGATACATGCAAAAAAATGAAAGTAGGCCACCTTCTTACACCATACATGAGAATAAACTTCAGATGGATTATTAAAGACTTCAATGTTAGACTTGAAATGACAAAACTCTTAGAAGAACACGTAGGCAGTAAAACCTCTGACATTTCTCTTAGCAATATTTTTTCTGATATATCTCTTCAGGCAAGGGAAACAAAAGAAAAAATAATCAAATGGGACTACTGTACATCAAACTGAAAAAACTTTAGCACAGGAAAGGTAACTACCAACGAAATGAAAAGACAACCTACTGAATGGGACAAGTTATTTACCAGTGATACATCTAATTAGATGTTAATATCCAAAATTTATAAAAAACTTATACAACTCAACAGTCCAATTAAAACATGGGAAGAGGACCTGGACATTTCTCCAGAGAGGACATACAGATGGCCAATAGACACATGAAAAGATGTTCAACATCACTAATCATCAGAGAAAGACAAATCAAAACCTCAATCAGATATCATCTCACACCTGTCAGAATGGCTATTGTCAATAAATCAACAAACAAGTGTTGGCAAGGATGTAGAGAAAGGGGAAGGAACCCTTTTGCACTGTTGGTGGGGATGCAGATTGGTGCAGCCACTGTGGAAAGCAGTGTGGAGTTTCCTTAAAAAATTAAAAATGGAACTGTCTTATTACCCGGCAATTTATCCAAAGAAACTTAAAAAACTAATTTGATGAAAGCATATACGCACCTTTATGTTTATTGCAGTGTTATTTACAATAGCCAAGATTTGGAAGCAGCCCAAGTGTCCATCATGGATGAAAAAGCTGTGATACAGCTTTGGTCTGGTGGTTCAGTTGGGTAGAGCATTGCCCCATACACCAAAAGGTCATGGGTTTGATTCCTGGTCAGGGATACCTAGGTTGTGGGTTCAGTCCCCAGTCAGGGCACATACAGGAAGCAACTGATGGATATTTCTCTCATGTTAATGTTTCTCTCTTTTTTTCTCTCTCTAATTCTCCCCCTTCCCCTTTAAAATCAATAGACATGTCCTAGAGTGAGGATTAAAAGGGGGCGGGGGTTGTAGTGCATTTATACAATGAAATAATACTTAGCCATAAAAAAAGAAGGAAATCTGACCTTTTGTGACAGTATTGATGGACCAGGAGAGCATTATGCCAAGTGAAATAAGCCAGTCAGACAGAGATAAGTACCATATGATTTCACTCATGAGTGGAATGAACAAAACTTACTAATAAGCAAAACAGAGACAGACTCATTCATAGAGAGCAGCTGACAGGTGGGGTAGGGGGTTGTGGTGAAGGGATTGAGCAAAAAAGAAAAAAAAGAAAACTCAAGAACATGGACAACACTGTGGTGGTTGCCAGGGAGAGGGAGGTGGGGAAAGTGGAGGAGGGTGTAGCAGGGAAAATGGTGGTAAAGACTTGACCTGGGGTGGTGAACACAATACAGTGTACAGGTGATGTGTTGTGGAATTGTGCACCTGAAACCTGTATAATTTTGTTAACCAGTGTCACCCCAATAAGTGCAATAAAAAGGAAAAAATGAAACTTGGTTTCCATCTCTGTGAAATATACGTTGAGGAGAGCTTGGTGCAGCGGTGAATCCAAGGGAATCTGGTACTCAAGTCACAGATCAGACTTACAGGTGTTTTTTGAGGCATTAATTTTCTTTATTGTCATACATCCTCTCCCGTCCCTTCTCACCACAGATGACAACTGAAAAGTGACACATAACTGGAAAAACAAACAAACAGATAAGTGGTGAGGGGCAGTGAGCAGGATGGTGAAAAACCTAGCTCCCACTCCAATGGGAATTTCTGAACTTTGGGATCCCGGGTTTTTTCCCCTTATATTTTTTTTATTGTGTTTTATTATATTTTCCTTGGATACTTTCTTCTTAATGTGAGCCAGATACCTTCTTTTTTTCTAATTGATCCTAAAGTATTTCTCTATTAATGGTGGTAAAAGCAGGGTTTTTTCCCAAACCAAACCTAATAGACAAGTGTGTAGGAGTACAAGCACTTTAATGCACTGTCAGTAGGAATGTGCTTTGCTACAGGCTTTCCAGAGGGTAGGTTGCCAGTGCGTATCACAGCTTAAAATGGTAAGCAGAGAGGTATGTTCACGGAATTATAATTTATAATAGGAGAATCTGGGGACAGTGGGATTGAATGAATTATAGTATGGTAGCTGTCCTTAGAATTTACATGGAAAGAAGAGCAACTTCACTCAAAAGAGCTTAGAAGTTTATGCTTAGGGAAATACTAGACACTAAAAATGGGTATTTGCTCTGTATTGCAGTGGACTAACACTTGCAGTATATTAAGTTAAAAACAGGTTGTAAAATAACATTTCTTTTGTGCTTAATGAGGGGTTTAGGGCTTTATTATTATTATTTTTGTTTTGGGGAGCACGACTTTTTTTTTAAGGAAATACAGAATTGAGTTAAGCGATCTCATTTGTTTAAAACATGCACACAAAATTTACCTCTGCGTGTGTGTGGGATTATGTACAACTTCAGAGGGATGCACGCCACAGTAATGACAGCGATGATCTGTGCGTGGTGTATTTTGGGTAAATTTCAATTTTGGTGTTTTTTTTTTTGGACAAATAAGCCTGAATTATAACCATAATAAGCTTTTATAACCGTACAAACAAAAAATTCATATTTAATATTTAACTTGAATTTTTTTAAAGTGCAAGTTTGATAACGTTTCTGCTTTGTTTTGGGAAAAGACTGCTTTCCTTTATGTTCAGGGGAAGATGCTGGCAGCTCTTCCTCTTATTTTTCTCTTCTATGGCTACTGTGTGTTGAAAGACACACTGTTAAGTCCTTTAATCCTTGTCCTCCAAGTATGTATATAATTCCTATTTAATAGTCAAGAAAGCAGAGCTCAGATATGGTCTCTAGCCGTAAAGAACAAAGTAAGTTTAATTGGACAATAATTTTAGAGTTCAGACCATGTGGGTAACTCACGACTTGTTTGAAGTGGTGAGATTACAGGATCGTAAAGGTGCGCTGTAATAGGACTGGGGCTAAGCAGACAGGTCTATTAATTGTATCTGTATTGAATGCTGTGGAGATGACGTGTTTATATTGATAATCCTAATTCACAAATATAATTCTATCTATGATCCTCACGTGAGTTCTGAATCATCCAAAGAGAGTAAATTAAATTCAGTATACAGGTAGTTCTAATGTTACATATCCCGTTATTTTAATTCTTTACAAATTAGAAAGTTAGCATGATTTATTAAAGTCGGAAGATCTCATCTCGAGTCCTAATTCTACTATATATTAGCCCTGGTTCTCGGTTTTGTCTTCTGAAAGTGAGAATAACACGTGTCCTCCTACCTTATGGAATCAGAGGAAGAAAAAATGAAGTACATGGGAAAGTGCTTTGAAAACTAAGGCATTACACAAAGGTTTTATTACTGATTATTAATACTAATTACATGTGTTACCTATGTTAACTTTTGAATTACCTGAACATACCATTTCTCACTTGCTTTTCACTTAAAGTTAAGAAACACAGAATTTTTATTTTGCTCAGCAAAGAAGTGGGACAATACAGGTGACAACATACTGAAAATTGAGGCACAAAGAGAGGAAACAATTTGTGAAGCAAACTAGTGATGAGAGATGGAATTTAGGGTCGATCGTATTGCCAGTGCTGCTCTCTCCCTCTCTGTCCTTCCCTCCCTCCTTCCCTCCCTCCCTCCTATAAAACTATATTGTGATCATCACTCAGGTTGAGTATTTCAGCTAATCTATGCTAAACATTTACTGTTTTAAAATAAATTTTTTTTTTTTGCCTTCACTGGTGTGGGGTCAGTGGACTGAGCATTGGCGTGTGAACCAAGAGGTCGCTGGTTTGATTCCCAGTTAGGACACATGCCTGGGTTGCAGGCCAGGTCCCCAAGTTGGGGGTGAGGAAGAGACAACGTATTTCTTGCACATTGATGTTGCTCTTCCTCCCTTCCCTGATCTCTAAAAGTAAATAAATAAAATCCTTTTTTTAAAAAAGAATTTTTTTACTTACTCTAACAACTATCAAAATTGTTGCCTAACACAAATTAAAATTACATATAACAGAATATCTTAAGTTCTGTGTAAACAGAATGCCCTCATTCTTTTAGGAAGCAGCTTTGTGGTGGTGTTTTTTGTTTATGTTAAAAGTATAAATCTATATTAGTAAATAAAATGTTTATCTGAAAATCTGTTTTTTTGTATTATTAATATATTGTGATCCTGATAAAGCTCTTTCATTTTTATGTATGAGAGAAAAAAACACATAACTCTGTAGTATTTTTAGTGATATAATGAAAACTAGACAACTTGAAGAGTGGTGGCTAGGTAGAACTCGTCTGCCTCCTCGCATGAGAAGTGAGAGAGGTTGAAATAGGCTTTGCAGAAGAACTCTTAATTTGATGTCAATTCTGCAACCCCAGAATTTACTGACAAAGAAATAATAAAGTCATCTTTTTCAGAGATTTTGCAAGCTAGGCTGGCAGAATTTCTAAAATACTTCAGACCAGAGACCAGAGGATGGGCTTAATCGTGTTTCTCGAACTCAGTGTGCCTGGGAATCACCTGAGAGCCTGGCTTGTGTAAATGCAGGCTGTGCGGCAGTGAGGTCTGCAGTGGGACCTGAGATCCTGCCTCGTGGCAAGCTCCCCGGTGATGCCAGAGCTGCTGACTCCCAGACTACACTTGGAGTTTAAGGAGTTAAATCTTTTATGAAGAGTCTTTAAACAATAATGATTTTGCTAGTAGAAAATCAATTCTGCTTTTTACCACACTTGAGTCCTATAAGATTCTTTTGTTCTTAGGAGGTTGTACATCTTTTGGGAATTTGTGTTAGAAGAGATCCAGGCAAAGATTATAAATATAGAAGAAATACCTCTGAAAAGGCCAGTTCAGTATTATTGCTTAAAATTCACTCTTTTTTCCATTCTGCCTTCACTCTGCCCACTTCGAACTTTTTGTCCTCCTCTTACTCTCACTGGGGCAATATTTGTTGCTTCAGTATTCCCTTGGAATGGTGATGCAACAGGAGAGTAATGCTTCCCAGTTTTCTAAGAAACCTTCAGAAACCTTCAGCACAGCAATCACTTCATTAGGGAGAAGTTACTCACAGGGATTGACATGTTTTACTTACACAACATTTATTAGGTTTCAATTTAGGTTTTTTGAATGTTGCTTTGTTTTGTAAAAAGCATAGGCCTGGCCTTTTCTACTCAAAGAGTAGAAACTTGTAAGTGGAACAAGTATAGTGTGATTTCACTTATATGAGCTACCTAGAATGGGGAAATTCATACAGACAGAAAGTAGAATAGAGGACACCAGGGGCTGGGGAAAGTAGAAACGGGGAGTTATTGTTTAATGGGTACAAAGTTTCTGCTTTGGATGATGATGCATAAGTTCTGGAAATAGTGGTGATGGTCGTATAATATTATGAATGTACTTAATGCCACTGAATTTTACATAGTAAAATGGTAAATTCACTCTGGCCAATGTGGCTTTGTTGGCTAGAGCATCATCCCGTAAACAGAAAGGTTGCAGGTTCGATTCCTGGTCAGCGCACATGCCTGGGTTGCAGGTTCAGGAGGCAACTGATTGATGTTTCTCTCTCTCGTTGATATTTGTCTCTCTCATTCTCCCCCTCCCTTCCCCTCTGTCTAAAAATATCAATAAACATGCCCTTGGGTGAGGATATAAAAAATTTTTTTTAATGGTAAATTTTATGTTATGTATATTTTACCCCAACTCAGAAAATATTTTAAAGAAGGGCTGGATGAAAACTAAGATTCTGCTCTGGCTGGTGTAGCTCAGTGGATTGAGTGCGGGCCTGTGAACCAAAGGATTGCCAGTTCGATTCCCGGTCAGGGCACATGCCTAGGTTGCAGGCCAGGCCCCCACCTTGGGGGCATGTGAGAGGCAACCACACATTGATGTTTCTCTCCCTCTCTTTCTCCTTCCCCTGTCTCTAAAAAATAAATAAATGAAATCTTAAAAAAAAAAACAACCCTAAGATTCTATTCTAGTGGTCATCTGTCTTGGCTGCACAAGAGAATCAGTCACCTGGGGAACTTAAAATCCTAGTGCCGGGCCACACTCTAGACCAATTAAATCAGAATCTTCAGAGATGAGATCCAGGCATCTGTAGTTTTAACCTCCCCCAGTGATTCCACTGTACAACCAACTTTGAGAATCACTGTGTGGGTAGCAGTTTGAAACCATTCGGCAGTGTCCTGAATCTATATGCCATGTAGGATTTCCTTACTATCTGATATTATTTAAAAATGCTTATATATGTGATGCTACTCCACATTTTATAAATATTAGGTAGAAAGGGTGAGGTTAAGAGAATGTAAAGGTAACAAAAATTGGATGTGTTCTTAAATAGAACATAGCTTATTTTGAGTAGAGTGAAAAATAAAAGTATATTCAGGAATACTAAGGGAAGGGGATAGGCTCATACACTTCATATTCAGGATACAATTAGACCAGGAGAAAATATTTGCAAATTATATGACAAAGAATTAATATTCAGAACAGATTTAATATTTTCTTCAAATTAAGAAAAAAGTAATTATGCCCTGGCTGGTGTAGCTCAGTGGATTGAGTGCAGGCTGCAAACCAAAGGGTCGCCAGTTCGATTCCCAGTCATAGCACATGCCCAGGTTGCAGGCCTGGGTGGGGGCCACGTGAGAAGCAACCATACATTGATGTTTCTCTCCTTCTCTTTCTCCCTCCCTTCCTCTCTCTCTAAAAATAAATAAAATATTTTTTAAAGAAAGAAAAAGATAATTAGAAAAATAAGCAAAGCATCCTAACCAGTTTACAAAAGGAAAAACAGCCAGTAAACATATAAAAAGATTGTCAACCTCATTAGTAGTAAAAATTAAAATAAACAATTTCTCCCACATTTGATGAGCCAAAAAAAAGAAAGCTTGATAACAATGAAATGTAAGGGAGGGTGTGAGGAAAAATGAGGATAGCCCTGCCCTCTTGGTGTGAGTCAGATTGGCGAAGTCTTTTTGGAAGATAGGTGGGCAGTATCTTCTAAAATGTTAAATGCGCCCTGGCTGGTGTGGCTCAGTGGATTGAGTGCCAGCCTGCAAACCAAGGGGTCACCAGGTTGATTCCTAGTCAGGGCACATGCCTGGGTTGCAGGCCAGGTCCCCAGTAGGGGGCATGAGAGAGGCAACCACACATTGATATTTCTCTCCCTCTTTCTCCCTCCCTTCCCCCTCTGTAAACAAACAAACAAACAAATAAAATCTTTTTTAAAAATGTTAAATGTGTATACCATTGTTAACCAGCAACTCCGCTTTTATGCTTGAGAAACACATTCTGCACACGTGTATGTACAAAGAAGCATGTACAAGCACTGTAAACAACCTAAATATCCGTAGAATGGTTTAATAAAATGGAAAATTCTATACCTTGGATATTAGGCAATTATTTTTTAATGAGATCATTCTAGTTGTACTACCATGAGAAAATCTCTGTGGTGATATGTTGGGTGGGAAAAATGAATTAAAGTAAAATGTGTATGATATGGTACCATTTGTGCTCTGGACAGGTGACCGGATTGGGGGAGGTTGGGTTGAAAAGAGGGCTTTGACTTTGTTATTTAAATTCTTGTACAAAAGAGTACATCTGGGATAAGCTAGCCGAAATTAACCAGTCTGAGACTCTTTCAAAGAGAAGGCAGAATTTTAGGAGTATTTGATTAATGGGTGGGAGACAGTTTGACAGTTTGCTGGATGTGAAGGTAAGGACCAAAACTATTGGCTTGAAACAGGAGTCTGTAAATGAGTATCTTCATTGGCTGTCCCTTGTATTCTCTAAACTTATCTTTCCTTCCAAAGTTATTCTTCCCATGTTGCTATAAGAATGTGTTTTGCAGGAAAATGAGGTAGTAGAGAAGCCAGTGTGTCTGCCGGCACTACTGGGGAATGCGGACACAGGATTGGCGTTTCTGATAAGGAAAGCCGTTTTCATTATCTCCTGTGAACTCAAGTCAGTGGTACAGACAGTTCCAAATAGTGAGCAAAAAATCACTTTGCTTTTGCTCCCTAATGCCTTTAAATATTTATTTGACTATGGTTGGGTCTGTCAACCTGGAAGTTCATAATTTAAATGAAAGTAATGAAGCCATAGCCTGAAAATTCTCCAGTTCTCTTTCTCTGCCACATTCCTGTTTTCCTGTAAGCTCTAGAAAACATCACCTTTCAACACGATTCGAGTTCAGCTGCCCTCTCTGTACATTTATTACATGTTCTTTGACCTCTTTGGGTGAGGTGGCCTTGGCAGACATTTTGATTTGAAAGGCTTTTTCTTGGTAACTGAGCCTAAATGGACATCAGGAGCCTCAGAATCCCTAGACCAGAGTGCAGGCAGAACGAAGAGAGAACGAGGGGAGCATAGCAGTTGGGAGCGCATGAAGGTAGTCAGTGTTGGACAGCAAAGAATTGGCTGAATTTACAAGTGGAAATTTCTAGGAGAGTAAGGATTACTGTCATTTTGGCCGGATTAAACTTTTTGGTGTTTTAGAAAACCTTTTTTTTTTTTTTAACCATCTGTGGTTTCCACATAACCTTTCCTTTTGACTGCCACTGGCATGAATTTGCTATCTTTTTTCTTTGCCGAATGTGCCCTGGACAGTGGTGTTGTCTACTCGTTGCTGGTTTGGGTGGCTTTGCTGACGACGCTGGGCGCTGAAGCCCACCTAGAGCCCTAACGTCAGAACGAGGCCCGGAAAGCTGGTTGCGGCCCAATTAGAGGACAGCTGAGAGGGCAGGCTTTGCCTTCGCTGATCCTGTTGATTGTCTCCCCTGCGGATTACAGACAGACCTCCCTTAACAAGCACGTTGAGTAGCTTGGGTTTCCAAAACTCTCCAGGACCAGTAATTAATCCAACTGGTAATGAGAGCACAGTGCTGAGTACTGGAAAGGAATCATTTAACTCTTTCTCCACCGGAGAGCTCATTTCCCTTATTGAAAGTCCCCTTAGCCTTAGCATTGTTTACTTGGGACCGGACAGGGATAGTCTGATAGAAAATTGCCCTTTTCCCTGAGGTTAGATTATCTCTATGCATTTTTAATGTCCTTCATCCCCAAAGTGAACAGACTTGAAAAGTGAACTTTTATATTAGAAGGTGCTTCTACCTCTAATATAAAACCTCTTTTACTACCTCTTTTTTCAATGTAGGGGAAGTTTTGTACAGTTGATAATTAGTATTTTAAAAAGCTAAGATTTGCCTCTGAATAAGAACTTGTACCAGCCATTAATTTCACTCTGGTTCTATTTTTTATCTTAATGGGATTTTTGCCTGTGGACGTAACCTTCCCTCTCTGCTCCTTCTGTTTCTCCTGCCGTTCATATTAACCTCTACTCTCTCCTTCCTATGAGCTTGAAACATTTCCCACCCAGAGATTTCTAGCACACAAAACATCTTTGATGTTTTCTCTTTTCTCTAATTATGGCTACACTTGAGTCCCATTTTTTGATGATTTCCATTAGTAATTTGCTTGTACACTTTTTTTTTAATGCTCAAAGATACAG
The DNA here is from genome assembly GCF_004126475.2 of Phyllostomus discolor. NCBI lineage: Eukaryota > Metazoa > Chordata > Mammalia > Chiroptera > Phyllostomidae > Phyllostomus > Phyllostomus discolor. The sequence goes on from NC_040912.2 coordinate 76,088,229, forward strand.
CAGAACAAATCACCTAAAGTACCATCCATGCATTGGGGTTGGTTGGTAATAGTTGGCTTCCTCAAGGCAAGGAATTGGCCTGGATGGTTACTTTACTCCCTCTTGGTTCTAGCATTCTTTATTTCTCATTGGCAGTCATGTTTCCACAGATAGGTACCAAGTTATCCTTAGGCCCTCCTCTGCCACTAACTTAGGCCCTCTTTTTCCACTAACCCTGTCATGAAAAACTAACATCATCTTAGTGCATATCACAGTGGATTTAGAAACCATTTTCAGAAAGTTGGTTATTTCTTTGAATTTGAAAAGATGGCTAATAACCGAAGTAATGATAGTAATTAAACTAAAACTACCATTATTTCAAAGCCACTATGTATCATTGGCCATCTCTGATCCTTTCAGGGGACCTTGTATATTTGCCATTATTATTATTCTTTTGCAATTGACAAAACTAAGGTTCAGAGAAAGTTGAGGTTCACAGTTAACTCTTGGAGTCTAGAGCTCGTGTTTTTACTGATGAATGCAAAAAGCTGACTCAAAAAGTAGTCGAGATACGTTTCACACAGGATGCTGAGCACTAAGGAATGAGCAGCGGCACTGGAATAGCAGCGTGAGAGAGAAGTCCAGGGAGCGGAACACAGCAAAAGGCTTAGAAGCGGGAATGAGCTCAGCAGTTCGTAAGGCAGTGCAGACACTTGCCTAGTGAGGACCAAGGCTGCCTGGTGGGAATTAGCGGGCACCAGAGGGAGTGGGGGGCCAAATTGTGTGGGGCCAAAAGCGCTGGACAGAAGAGTCAAGTTTGGTTAATAGTGAAAGGCCATTTGAAGGGTTTTGAGCATTGGGGCTGTGTAACATTCAGGGAACCTACCTATCAAGGACATGTATGATGAGGAAGAGTGAGGAGTTCCCCAGGAAAGCCAAATAGAAGGATCCACTAGCCTTGGGCTGTGGAGGTGGGACTGGAGGAGAAGGGATGAATACCACAGACATCTCACAGAAGAAGAATGGAACTTGCAGTGAGTGGCTAGATGGGTGTTGAAGGAAAAACGTTAAGCGGTCATTTTGCGCTTGGGTGTCTGGAGAAGGGAGGTGGGGTTCTCCTGGCAAAGGCAAAGACAAAGACGTTGAGAAGACAGGTAGTTGGAGAGAGTTGGGTGGAAGGTTTAAGTGAATAGGCTGGTGCTGTGCCCACACTTCAAGTAACCAGTGAGCTCTTGAAACCCAGCCGAAGGCCTGGGGTGAGGAGAGAGCCAAAGTGAGACTGAGAGGCCAGAAGGGTGTCCACAGCCAGGTGCCAGGGTGGCCCAGAACTGAGGAGCATGGGAAACTGTTGGTGCAGGTGGCCGGGGGGTCAGAAACGGAGAAAACCATCAGTAGTGGAGAATACACGGGGTTCCAAGTAGGATTTGGGCACTCTTGTCAGCCACATGTTTTCAACCGCGCGATTCTGGACACTTCAGTCTTTTGTTAATTTAGAGATGCTTAGCCTTCTTATTTCATTAACTCCAGACTCTACTTAGTGTGGACATAAAGAACTCTCCTCTTGGAGACTGTTATTGGGATGAAAAGATAGGGGAGACATAAAAATCTGTGGTATCAGTTAATTTTGTTTTTACATCTGCGAAAACCATTTTTTTATATATATGAAGAAATGTAAATATTGTGTGTCAGAGTTAAGCCTTTTCCTTCTCTATCTGAGACTAGAAAAAGACACACTCCCAGGAAGCCAGGATAAAGGGAAAAATGACTTTGAGATGCACTTTCTTAAAATAACTGAAGGAGTGACCTCATGAGCCAGCTGATAGCCTGCGTTTGCAAATGGATACGTGTCTTTTAGCCTGCTGCCTGATGCCGCAGAGCCGAATATGTGTGGAGTGTATTATATCATATCCTGGAGGCAGGAGACTGTCTGGGGGAGGGGGACTTAGAAGGAGAGGTAAAACGGCAGGCTTGGCACAAGAATTAGCCATGTAAATGCTGTCAACTGTAGTTTACTAGGTAAACATTGCTGATTTGGATTCATGGTTCCCTATTATGTGGCAATATGTATCATTTTCTGGTGAAATAATATGTAAATAAGGACACTTGATCTTTAAATAGTCTCTTCAATATAAAAGTGTTGCACTCATCTCTCATTAATACTTTAATATTCCCAGTTCTGGCTTTTTCTTTTTCTGTTTTACAACTACAAGCTCATGTCCTTGGGTCTAACTCATTCATTGCTAAAGTCGTCCTCTCCTTTCGGTCTTAAGTGGTAGAGGCCGTGTGGATGTGTCCGTAGCTGGACAGCAGGGCTTATCTCTGGAGCGCTGTATCTCTGCAACGTCCAGGGTATAAGGAAGGCAGTTCTGGGTAGGAAGATCGTTACTTGATAAACTGCTTCCCTTGCCGGAAATCATTGTCAGCAATTAAAACATTCACAGGGTGGTTACTGTACCAGGAGCCAAAGAATGGCAGCTGCCGCTGGCTTTCCACCTGTTTGCTCTGGATTCGGTTTGTGACGTAAGCCCGAATGAAGTCCGTCATGTTTTTAGGACACACACACTTCCCTGTCTCTCCATGTCACACTCATAGACATTGGCTCGCTTACTCGAAAGTTCCTGGAATTTTAGGGCTGTTTTCCCTTTTCATTAAGTAAAGCCTAATTATTTTCATATATTTTGTAACCAACCACTTAATTTTTTTTAATCCTCACCCAAGGACATGTTTCCATTGCTTTCTAGAGAGGGAGAGAAACATTGATGTGAGAGAGAAATGTCATTTGGTTGTCTTCTTTATGCATCCCAGCCAGGGACCGAACCCACAGCCTAGGTTGTGCCTTGTCCCAGGGATCGAGCCAGCAACCTTGGTGCGTGGAACAACACTCCAGCAAAGCCATGTGGCCAGGACTGAATTCTCTGATTTTTATAGTGGTCTTTCAGTTGATTCTCTGGGTTTTCCAGACACACAGTAATTTTATCTACATAATGATTTACGTGCTGTAGACCTCCTATGGCCCTCTTCTCCAGTTGCCCTGGTTACTACCTCCAGAACAGTGTTGAAAACACGGTGACTTTGTTGGACACCTTAAATGTGCAGAAGCTGTAGAAGGGAAATAAATTATAAGGTTGGTAGTGTCTTAGGAGGCAGAAAGCAAACTTAGATGTAAGTATTCTTGATCTTATAGGAACACGTCTATGAGGTACGCTTAAGGTTTTCTTTATCAACACATGTATAATTCTCATTCAGTCTCTTGTGGAGCTGTAGTAATGTGTGGGAAACAGCAGGCTCATCAGTCATGTTTTGGAACTCTGGGCCCTCCAGGAAGGCTCTCAGTGTGACAACCACAGGATTTGGTGGAAGACGCAAACACATCCTAGATATCTTTCAAGACTATTGCTGACCACACTCTTGTCTTTCAGGCCCAGCTTCGGGCATTTATTCCGGAGATGCTCAAGTACTCCACCGGTCGGGGGAAACCAGGCTGGGGCAAAGAAAGCTGCAAGCCCATCTGGTGGCCTGAAGATATCCCGTGGGCAAACGTCCGAAGCGATGTTCGCACAGAAGAGCAAAAGCAGAGGGTGAGTGTTCCTCTGGCCTGAGGTGCCTGTCGCTTTTCCATTCTGAATTAGCCCCCTTGATTTCTGTCTTTCCACTTCTTGTGCTGAGAAGTCTAGGCACATTTGTGTGATAGTCAAACCTGTCCCCCAAAAGAAGCTTGATATCCTCAGATTGACAGCCTTTTCCAGTCATCACTCCATTGCTGTCAAGACTTGGGATGAGTCCGTGATCTTACACTTCCCTCTGCATGGCTGCCTTCTGGAGCAGTTTTAATTATGAGGTGCTTGGAAAAACTGGAGAAACTCACAGTCAAAGTAGTAATCACTTTGAAAACCTAAAAATATCTTTATTTCTGCTTAGGAAGAATCACTGTTGAAAAATATAAATATGGAATTAGATATAAAGTTGGCCAAGTCGGCAGATAGAAAGGAAGAAAGACTGAACTGGATCATCCCTTTTTATGAATATTTGTTTTCAGCTAGCTTAGAAGTTTATTGAGAATTTTAATTTAAAAATCTTAAGAAAAGAGTAACCTTTTGTGAGAAGTTAAGAGTTGTCCTGAGACCCTGGCTGGATAGCTCAGTAGGTTTTATCCTGATATGCCAGGGTTGCAGGTTCGATGCCCAGTTGGGCCACATACAAGAGTCAACCAATGAAGGTATGGATGGGTAGAGCAACAAATTGATGTTTCTCTCTCTAAAAATCAGTAAGTTTAAAAATATTAATAAGAGTTGGCTTCAGGTTAGAATAAAGTATTTAAATCCAAAAGAGGGGAATTGTTGATAGTGGGTTGGCCAAAAAGTTTATTTGTTTTTTTCTGTGAGATGGCTGTAGTAGCACTTAGCAGTATTTAACTTCATTCGAAACAGTTTTGTTAGATTGTATTGTGACAGCTGTCATATCAGCGTGCATTTAAAAATAAAAACATCAAAATTGGTGAATTTTGTGTAGCCATTTTAATATTGAAGATGGAAGAAAATATGCAACATTTTCCACATATTATGCTTTTATTGTTTCAAGAAAGGTCAAAATGCAGCTGAAATGCAAAAAAAAAGATTTGTGCAGTGTATGGAGAAGGCGCTATGACTGATCGAGTGTGTCCAAAGTCATTTGTGAAGTTTGTGCTGGAGATTTCTTGCTTGATGATGCTCCATGGTCAAGTAGACCAGGTGAAGTTGATAGCGATCAAATAGAGACATTAATTGAGAACAGTCAGTGTTATACCACTCAGGAGATAGCTGACATACTCAAAATATCCAAATCAATAAAGTCGGTAAACATGAAAACTATGTCTTTTATTTTATGGAAGAACACTAAATGGACTTTTTAGCCAACCCAGCACTTGGTACTGAGTTTCTTTGTGCCAGAATCAGTCTTTTGGAAATAGTCCTAAGATTTACTCTGTGTGAGGTTTGGTTTGTTTTGATAAATGATCAGCTGCTTATTCCATATTGGGGCTGAATAACCAACATTCTTTGTGACTTAAAGTGCTTTTCTGGTCTTTTGGTGACAGGTTTCATGGACCCAAGCACTACGGACCATAGTTAAAAACTGTTACAAACAGCATGGGCGAGAGGACCTTCTGTACGCGTTTGAGGATCAGCAAACGCAAACACAGGCCACCACCACACACAGTATAGCCCACCTTGTCCCGTCACAGACCGTAGTCCAGACCTTTAGCAACCCCGACGGCACTGTCTCACTCATCCAGGTGAGTACACCTCGTGGTTACTGAGTGCGGTTTCTGAGGTAGGTGAGTGGGCACCTCACCTCAGAGTGGAGAGTGTTTTCTTTATGCAGACTCCTGTATGAACTTTATATAGTTCCCCAAGATCCACCTACCTAAAATTGATTTTTAAGTAATATTTTAATTGTTTTAAAAATATTGCTAAATATTGCCAAATACAGAGCTATCAATAGCTTTTTCTGGACATTTTCAAAATAACACTATAAAAATGACTTTTTTAAATATAACCGTTCCACTTTGTCAACAACCAGGATATATTCCTTCGGAATTATCTCTTCTGAGGTAAAACAAGATTTGTTAGCAGATAGGGAACCTCTAAAACTCTAATTGAAGCGAGAATGAAAAGTTGGTTGACTGACACGGGCACTGGTGGTAAAATGTGATCGCTTCTAATACTCATTTAGTTGGTTGAAGTAAAACTCTGTGTGGAAACTCATGTGCCTGAGATATGATTTTATAACTCATTTCACATTACAAAGCATATTCATCATGATTTGTGCTAAATTTGAGATGAAATGAATCTTAACCTCAGAGTAAAGGAGAAGTAGACGGATTCATCCATTGACACTTCACTGCTATCCATACATTTCTTTAGGTTGGTACAGGGGCAACGGTAGCCACATTGGCTGACGCTTCAGAACTGCCAACCACAGTCACGGTTGCACAAGTGAATTACTCTGCTGTGGCAGATGGCGAGGTAAGAAACGGGATTCTGTCTGCGTCTGCTAAATACTTGAATGTATAGTTGGGTGGGGAGTGAGGGTCTAGAGGTGAAGAGATTCTAAGTAGCCTACACATTGTAGCATTATTTTATTTACACAGTTTATACAGTATTTTTTATGTTGTGTTTATTAACTGTGACAGCTGAAATTCTTGGATCTTTATGGTTTAGACCTAGCTGTTAGGAATTTACAGTATATCATTTTGTATAACATACTATAAAAAGGGATTATCCATTTAATACTTTTATGCTGTGTATCCCAAAGAATTTAATCTTGGGGCTTTATGAAAAAAAAATTAGATCATTAAAAGTAGAGCTGACTAAAAAGCATTCTTTGAAGGGATAAATATGTTTGTAAATCAGTAGACATGATCCATTACATTTTAGACATGCATTTGAAAAGGCTTCACAGGAAAATCTTTCCCTGCCAAAATCAAGGTAATTGTAGGATATTAACTTTTACGGAGTGCTTGATAAACTGAGTACTCAGCCCTCTGAAGCACAGGCTCTCCTGTCATCTTTACTTTATAGATGAGAAAGCTGAGACATGTAAAGTTTAGGAGACTTGCCCAGAGTCCCAGGGTAAGTGTTAAAACTGGGTAATGAGTTATCCAGGGTCTGAGCTCCGAGCCATCAGTGACGTTTAGGAAAGGGTTCATTAAGTCACTGGGGGCTTTTTCCCCAGAGCATGCTGTATTCCTGCAGTTTGAAAAATAGCCAAAATAGCCAACACATGTCAAAGAGAAGTGTCAGAAATAAAGCTAAAATTATCTCACTCTCATTCAAAACCATGGAGCATTTGTACTCAGAATAGCCCAAAGTCACTTTTGTTTGTGTATCTCAGGAAAGGGAGAGACCCGATGAGGGCCTGATGGCTAGTGAGATGGGGAGAAACACAGCCGAGCTCCTCAGTCAGCCAGCACTTGAGCCAGCACTTGAGCCCCTGATGCGGTGCGACCGATGTGCTGATGTACACGGGAGTCCCGCTCTAAAGGGGCTCCTGTCTGGTGGGGGTGAGAAATGGATGCGTAAATGAGCTGTGGTCCAGGCTGTAAGCGATGCTGAATCCGGGAAGGTTTGGGGCAGGAACTAGCTTTGGTTTTTCAGTGTAGAAAGGGAAAGGGCAACAGGATATCTACTTTCATAAATTTGTAAACATTATGAAGAAGTATGAATTAGCTAAAGGGAAAATTTATTAGTTCCCAAACACTACAACTAGAGCACACTCCTTGAAGTGTGAAAGAGGTGGAGGATGACAGCTGAGGGTGGAGGGATTGAGCAAAAAGGATCATGGACAATGTGGACCAGTGTGGTGATTGGGGGGGGGCGGGATAAGGGGACTAAATGGTAATGGGGAAAAATACAATTTAGATAAACAAATAAATGTAAAAAAAAGGTAGAGAAGACCTTGGTGAATACATTTACAAGATTTGTTACTTTTTGACTTAGTCAAAATTAACAGCTATATCTTCCTACTGAATGTTTCCTGGTACTTTTTAAAGAAAGTACTGTATTTTTGGACCATAAGACCCACCTAGGTTTTAGAGGAAGGAAAATAGGGGAAAAAATTTTGAAGCAAAAAATGTGGTAAAATATTTAATAAGTAACATAATATTTCACCAATGTAAATGTAAACAAAACTCAACAGCAGCATTAGCAACCATTATTCCTCCCAAATTTCGGGGCCAGCTGGGAGGAATATATCTTATATTTCAAAAAATATAATAGCTGTGTTTCTTATATACTTCTCAAGAATCTAATTCTTTAAAACCCATTTTACTAAATAACTTCACATATTCTGAGGTAGTTAATGTATTCAAAAGTTCATGGAAAATATGATACCCAAAGTCAGATTTTAAAAAATTCTAACTTTTCCCACACTTCCATTAAAACAAAAAAGATATGAAGAGAAGCATAGATTATCTCAGAAAGTGACAGAACATTTTAGATTTTATAGTATACTTCCATTTGCCTTCTGATTTCTCCTGGATATTGACATGGTTGTTGGAATTTTAGTTTTGAGCCGTAAGAACTGTAATTAGTCAAAACATCTCACTGACTTGAGGCAAGTAAGACCACACCAAGCCAGTGAACGTCACATCAGGTGGCTCAGTGAAAACAGTCTGCTGCCTCGTGTTTAGCATCTTTTCTCCCAAAACATGGGAGTCCTTGACAAAAAGAAACGATGCCCATACTGTTAGAAGGTGCGAGGTCATGTTGTTAGCACAGCCTTGCCAGCGAGAGCGCGTGTCATTAGAGCACACTGCCCTTGGTGTCTGGTCGGTTCCATGTGGTCACATTTAGCCCAGACAGAGGGGTTATTTGGGGGCCTGTCTCTTCCAGTAAAATACGGCCTCCCAAATCCAAACAACGGTCTCCAACCTCAGGCAACTTAAAACTAAGGACACAGAACAAGATACATAGGCCTTTTCAAATGAACAAAAAAAGAATTTCAAAATAATATGAAATAAGCTATGTATGTTGATTTCAAAATATTTATACAATTTCCATTCTGATGGCATATTTATAAATACAAATGGGTTTGAGAATTTATTCTGTTGTATGATTTAAGATGTATTGGTAGTATTAATTGCATTAAGTGTCAGAAAAGTCTGTTAAAAGGAAAAAACAAAGTACAAAAACATTAGAGGCATGAATTTTAAACCGAACCATCAACACATGTAACAAGTAGCACATGTTTTGAAGTAGCACAACTTACTGTAGGTGGGGTTTTTTAATGAATATCAATTCATCTGAAATACAGGTAGGCCAAAAAACAAGTAGTTAAATATTAATGAAGGACTATGTTCCTCGTGTATGCATTCAGCACACACTTTCTTTGGCAGGCACTATAGATGCAGAGAAATAAAGGCTGCCCTTGCTCTTCAGGAGCACACCGGCGGGTGGTAGAGAAAAACACGCCACAGGACCACAGCAGTGAGAGAAGGGTCCTGTGGAAGCAAGCCCGGGGGGCTGCGGAACGTGAAGGAGAGGCGCCGAACCTTGGGCTGCAGGGGAGTGATGTCGTCTTGGCCCCTTCAGTCTCCCCTGAGCTCAGACACTAGAAGGATGGACAGGAAGGAAGGCTGGAAGGCTGGGAGTTGCATTCTTATTGAATGGAGTGGCACGTGCAGTGCATCCCATTGTGAAAGTGTGACAGCGCCACACGCCGGTGGTCCCCATGTAGCTAGAGGGGGGTAAGAGTGGCCACAGTTTAAAGACCTCACTGTAGCTGGTCTCTTTCAGAAAAGCATAGATGCTAACTATACATCTTCTGAATATCTTTTCCTCCTAGGGCTTGTGGCCCTTTCTCTGGGACATGGTGACATCCAGGAGTAGATAACCGCACAGATGGAAAGGGGGAGCAACAGGAGCCCGAGCAAATACAACTAAAGCACTGAGACTCAAAAATAGGAATTCCAAAGAAGTGTTAATACCTAAGCTGATTTATCACCTGCCATTTTTTTTAATAGAAATCTCTTTGTCTGCTTATTTTCCTACTTCCTCTCCACCCTTTACCAACATCCATTAATCTTTCATGACTACAATTTAACTTCCTTAAAGTATACTGTATATGGCAACATTTCAGTGCCATATTTTCTCTACATATATAGTTGTAACTAAATGTCTGTATCTTAGACCTTGGCTGGGTAGCTCAGTTGATTAGAGCATTGTCCTGATATGCTAAGGTTGCAGTGGGTTTGATCCCTGGTCAGGCCACAAGCAAGAAGGAACCAATGAACACATCAATAAGTGGAACAACAAATAGATGTTTCTCTTTCTTGTGTGTGCTCTCTCTCTAAAATCAATAAATATTTAAAAAAATTAAATGTCTACATATTAAGTTGCTGCCATTGGAGTATAAAGTACTTGGGAGGGCTGCCCCAGGCCAGCTCAGCAGTGGGATGGGCAAAAATATTGAGGGGCAGCTCTAGAAAGAGGAAGACTTTTAATGGCAAAAGGTAACAGGGCTGGCCAGCTTGCGCTGACTTTTTGAGTGGAATCACTGAGCATCTACAAATGGGCAGTGTAACCTGCTTGTAAAGTGGCATTGTTTGAGTTCCTTAGTGGGCAACCTGGCAGCTGCAAGGGAAGGAAACAGGATGTCTCTGCCTCTTAGGGATGAGCCCCGAAGGCTTGCTGACTCAATCCATGCCCGTGAGAGCCCAGGGCAACTACTAAGGTGGCTCAAAAGAATCTCATCCTCTGGGCGGCTTTCAACAAACATTCTGAGAAGTGGTGTGATAACCTAAGTATGGTAATGGGACGAAAGCAGGAGGCATTTTAAATATCTGCCTCTCCTAGAGATTGTACACTTTCTTTAGGACACGGGAACACGTGGGCTCAAGCTAACCATATACTTGGCCCCAGAGATGTGAAGCTGGGACAGCGGGAGTTCCAATAAGCACAGCTAACGTCCCAAGGACTCGAGTCCATAGAAACATTTCACCTGAGCTGATTGATTTGTCACCCCCCATATTTTGGAATACAAAGTGCTTTCCTTGCACTGCTGCTTTTTGTCTTCGAAGGAGGATAATCAGCCAGTGATTGTTGAGCAAAATGGACTGAAATAGTAGGATTTGGGGATCCAGAACTGAGAAGCCTCTAAATGCAAAGCATTGTACTAAAATAACTGGTCCTCAACAAGGAGCACCCCACACACACACCCCTCAGGGAGGATATTTGGCAGTGTCTGAAGACATTTTTGATCATAACTGGGGAGAGTGCTTTTAGCATCCAGCAGAAAGAAGCTGGGGGTGCTGCTGCTGCTGCTAAACATCTGCAATGTCTTCATTGCAGACAGCTGCCTGCAACGAAGGATTGTCTGGTCCGAGTGTCAATGGTGCACTCTTGAGAAACCCTGTGCTAGATCTAGCAAAGCTCAGTTCTGGTCTGTGCTGTCACCAGACAGCGTGTTTCACTTTGTTTCTTCACAGTTCTGACTCACTAAAAGGAAAACAGGTTTTGCTACATTAAATTACTTAACTGAATTTGGCAGTTTCCATCAAAAAGAAAAATACAGAACCACTTTGATATGAAATTTCACCTGTAGGAATTTACTCTATAAATACACTCGCATAAAATATACAAAGTAGTGTTTGCAGCTGTTCATCACAGTACTATTTATAATAGCAGAAGACTGGACACTACCTCAATGCCCATTACAAGATGGCTGGTTAAATAAATCATGATGTATCTGTATAATACAAGGCTGTGCAGCCATTATTATGAACCATGAATGAATGAAGTAGTTTTATATGTTCCAAAATAGAATCATTTAAAAGACATATTGTTTGTGAAAAAAGCAAGGTACAAAAGGATATGTAGAAGATGCTGTCATTTTTATTTTCTGAAAGAAAGGAGTAGAAAGGGGGAAGTAGGAGTGTATATATGTAAATATACTTGTACTTTACATAGAAAAAGCAGGTAACAGTAGTGGTCTTTGGGCAAAGGGTCTAGAGTGCTGGCATAATGTTCCCTTTGGTACAGTTCGAATTTCTTTTGTCATTACATTTATGGTCTAAATGAAAATTTTTGAGTAGGTAACAAATTGATAAGGCTCAGCTATTTCAAAAATCATTTAAAAGTGTACAGCAGAAAATCTTGCTTTCTGTCTCCTACTTAAGCTACTCCCACAGCCACACTGTACCCCACCCCACCTCAATTCACAACTAAGGAAAATATTTTTGGTGGTTTCTTCCAGAATTTCTTTACGAAAATACAAGCAAGTTCAAATACATATTCTAATTTCCCCCTTCACACAAAAGATAGCATACTTAATCCCTGTTCTGTACGTTGTCAGCCATGTTAATTTAAAAGTGTATATGTGTATTTGGCTGAACACGTAGCAGTTTATTAGAAAAAGGACAGAAGCTTCATAATCTTTTTTTGACTTTGATTCTTTACCATCCTATCCTCTCTGCTTCAGGTAGAACAAAATTGGGCCACGTTACAAGGAGGCGAGATGACCATCCAGACGACGCAAGCGTCCGAGGCCACCCAGGCAGTGGCATCGCTGGCAGAGGCCGCAGTGGCAGCTTCTCAGGAGATGCAGCAGGGAGCGACGGTCACCATGGCGCTCAACAGGTGGAGGCAGGGGTGGGGAGAACAAGTGAGGGTGGCAGCCCGTCCCTCCATACCAGTCCTAGAGCAGAGTTGTACCTCAGTTTGTCACAATTGGCAGTTGGAGCTTAATACTCTGAGTGCTTAGGCTGTTGTAAGTTGAATTCTCGTTGGCCCTCATGCACCCCATTCCCACCCCACCCCTGCACTCCCCAGCAACCAGTCCAGCGTCTCTGACTTCTGGCTCAAGCCTGCTGGTGTAGGGACACATGCGGGTCCCTTTTGCTTTATCCCACTCTGTGCCTGTTAATAGACCAGGAGCAGCAAGGTTTGAGAACTTCTTGTTTTCAAAGGGTCTAAAGGATATAATTAATAACAAATCAAGAAGCTTCAGGATTGATTTTCCTTTTATACCACAAAAGAGACTGGTTTTTGTTAGGGGTATTAATCCATGTTTTAGCTGGTTGAGAGCTGATTTTACTGACTCTTCAGGAAATGTGTTTCCCTTGCTTATCAATGACAAAATGAGATTGTGTTACTGGGAAAAATAATTGATTTTTTTTTCTTCAGGTATGTTTATGAAGGGTGCTGCAGAATGGGATACTCTAGTAAGGGGTAGTTTCTGAAACGAAATTGTCTTGTTCCCTGCTTGGTTCCTTCTGTTGGTTATTGGCATTCCATGTCATTCTTTTTCTTCATTGCTGACACAATTTTATCTTGAATGAACTCAGACGTTTTAGCTAATAGTTAAGAGTGTGGGTCCGGAAGCCAGACTACCTGGGTTTGAACCCTAGCTCTGTCCTTAGTAGCTGTTTGAGGCGGGGTGACTGACTTGAACCCAGTGCCCAGACTTTCCACTTCTGTCAGGTGGGGGTGATACCAGCGCCCAACTTGTAGGGCGTCATGAGAACTGAAAGTCAATGCACGGAAGGCCCTCAGGTCAGCTCCTGGCATGTGGTAGCATGGCCGTCATCCTCATGTACAGCAGCCGTTAGACCTTGGCAGTCGCTGAACTTCCCGTGATGTCCCAGCACTCTGCTAGGTCGGGCCGAGGGGAAGAGTGCCCTCAGATACAATGTCTGCCCTCAGCGAGGCTATACTAGTGGGGAGATTGATTTAAGTAAAACAATATTACTTAAAAAGCAAGCAGTATTACTTGGAGTGTAATTCACTCTTGAGTTGTGAACATCATAGAAATTCAGAGGAGGGGGATCACCTCCTCCAAAATGTAAAAATCAGCTGAAGTTTAGGTTGGTGGGGAAAGAACTAGAAAGCCTTGATAGGTGTTGTACAAATGCTTTCCACGAGGCTGGACAGTGAGGTGGCTGAGGAAGGTCCGGAGTAACATAGATTCAGGTCTGAATCCCAGCTCTGCCACTTACTAGCCATTTGATCTAGAGAAATTTAACTCCTGAGTTTTGTTTGGTCTCCTCATAGTTACAGTAAGAATAATTTTGTTGCATAGAATAAAAAAACAGATTTGATGAGCTAATGTATAGAAAACTCTCAGCTAAGGGTTCAGGCCATAACTAGCACCTCAGGACTGATTTGGAAGGAAGTGTGGCCAGGACTCTGAGGTTGATTAGGTACAGAAAACTGTCACACACACCCTTGTCCTCGCAGAGTCACCCATGGAGTGTGTGAGTGAGCTGGAATTGACGCTTGCTTCTTAGCCCACTGAACCAATGTGCTTTTCAGTAACATGAAAGGCTTGTTTTATTCCTTACACTTGGCCCAATCGCACCCCTTCCTTTGAGAGAGGACGCACAGGTAAACTTCCAGAAAACCATGGCCAGAGTGAGAACCTCCCCCTCTTCAGCGCAGTAAGTCCTTACTGTAGCATGGGGCCTAACTGGCCACCAGTAAAAACCAGCAAAACTTGGTTTTATTGAGCCAGCACTGTGGCTATTCCCGTGAAGTGTGAGTATCCTGGGAGCCCTGTATATTGTGGAAAATGTGAGGTGCATTCTGGCTCCCTTCAGTGTAAGGACCAGGGCTTATTTCTAAAGGCAACGAGGGTAATGGTTTCCCCTGAGGGCTTGTTAACCAACTCAGATGCAGCTGAGGTGGCTGGAGTGTTTACTCTAAAGGAAGGAGAATGTGGTTCAGTGTGGCATGTAGGAGGAGTAGGGAGATGTTGAAATCTCGTTGCAATCAAGTAGCTCCACGCCCCTGTGAGTGCTGGGGATGGTGTGTTGCAGCCTTTGCTGGGGGCGAAGAAACCAAGCTTGGCAGTGAAGACTAGGCCATTGCAGGCTGTTAGGGGCACACCAGGGGCTTTCTGATTCTAAGAGGCGACTCACTGTCTAATGGCAGGAGGACTAGACTGAAGGCACAAGCCTCGGTGTTTGCTTCTGTGTGGGATGAGACAAATACCCGGCCTCCACAGAGTTTCTTGCTGGAAGTCATCTCACTGATAAATACACTAAGAATTCCGGTCTTTGTTCCTATAGTAACAGCGATTTCATAGAGCTGCTCCCTTCCAACCTGTGTTTCAGGTGCAGATGGGACAAGCATGGCTCTCTAATAATCACCTGCACCCCTGCTGCACTGTAAACAGCAGATGTGAGTGCAGAGCGAGAAGAGAGAGGCGAGCGGCATGGAGTGGCAGGTGGGAAGAAGGCAGAAGGGCGCCTTCAAGTGTTAGATGTGCAGAGGAGATCAGGACAGATGCAGGACAGACCTGTTTTTCAACCATGTTGTTAAGAGTTTCGTGTAGCAAGTCAGAACAAGGACCCTGAGCTCAGACAGCCTTTAGCCCACCCGGCGTTATAATAAGCCAGAGAGGCTGTGGAGAAATTTTCATTAAAATATTTGGAAACTAGTTAAATTTTAATTATTTTCCAAATAGCATTGGCCAGTGTGGCTCAGTTGGTTGGGGCGTCATCCTGTAAACCAAGTGGTGGAGGGTTTGGTTCCCGCTCAGGGTACACACCCTGGTTGCAGGTTCAGTCCCCGGTCAGGGCATGTACAAGAAGGCAGCCAACCTGTGTTTCTCTCTCTCCTTTCTCTTCCATCCTCTCTCTCTAAAGGCAATAAAAAAATAATTACTATTTTCCAAATACATATTAAATCCACACTTTTATGAAGGAAATGGAGAGAAAATCAAAGTGAACAAGTAAAGAACAGAACATCCCAGCTCCAAAAAAGAAAAAAAAAAAGAAGGGAAAGTAGAGCTATTCAACTGGAACAACCAGAGAGGAAAGGAAGTGGAACCATTGGTTTGTTGCAACATAGTGATTAATTTTAAGTTTCAGTTTGTTGGGTAAGCTGCCCTAGACTTGTATTCCTTTTTTTTTAAATTTATTTATTTTTAGAGAGGGAAGGGAGGGAGAGAGAGAGAGAGAAACATCAATGTGCAGTTGCTAGGGGCCATGGCCTGCAACCCAGGCATGTGCCCTGACTGGGAATCGAACCTGCGATGCTTTGGTTCACAGCTCGCGCTCAATCCACTGAGCTATGCCAGCCAGGGCTTGTAGTCCCTATTGAACAGGTCATTCTGCAAAGTCCGTACAATCCTTGCAGCTAGAGATACATGAGAAGTACTTAAGGACTGAATTCACAGGTGCCCTAGTGGAAGTTTGCAGGTGTCATTGACCCGAAGACAGTTTCTGCTGGGCCTGCTGTGTGCGGTGAGTGCTGTGGCTCAGCACTGTGGGGAAGTGAATGCTTACGCTGATTCCTCTTCCCAAGGAACTTAGAGTTGCTGTTCTTTCAGTGTGGAGAAACCTTGCTTAAATGAGAAGTGAATCATATTTTCGAAGAAAAAAATACTATTTATTTAAGTGGAAATACTATTTGAATTAAAATTAGAGATATTACTAAAATAAAATGTAGCTTTAAGATATGGACTGCTATTTATTTGCCAGTAAAATGGGGTGGGCGGCCCAGGTCAGACATCCTCCCTGGAAATGGAGGGCAGGGCTGGGAGCTGCTGCTTTGTCCTGTGGGTAAGGTTGGACACTTGCAGATAAAAAGTTGATGAAAAGTTCTCATTTGTAACTGTTTGGGAAATGACTTCAGTCAAAAAGTTGTGAAGTAGTAGCTGAAAGATATCTTAATCCCTAGTCACCTTTTAAGTGAAGGTAGTCTTTTTCTAGAGCTACAGTCTGATCATTTTTTATGAAGTCTAGGGTTAGTGTTCAGGATGGATTTGGAACCGGGCCTGCTGACCGTGGGTGTCACCGCTGTGTTTGTGCCCCGCGTAGAGCATCCGAGCATCCGTCCGCTGCTGCTCACCACTGGCCCTCATCCCCATCAAATCCTCATCCCTGGCATCCCAGGTTGCTCAGGTGTTGGGTCGTTCACACCTTTTCTTCTGTGTTAACTTTTTTTGTTTTTTTGAGAGCACGTTTACTAAAGCTGGGGCCAGTGAAACAAGGAAGGACTTCAGATAGAAGAAGCAACAGGAGAGCCTGGGCAGGGCTGCGCTGGCCTACTGAGAAGTAAACGTCAGTGACAGAAGCGAGCCGAGGCGGGGCCGCTGTTGGCTTACTGAAACGGCAGAGAAAAGGGGGCCTTGCATTGCAGACAGGTTCAGGGGGTAGGCCCAGGACAAGCTGCCACTGCCCACTGCTCCCCTGGCTGCAAGTCTCGTGGGGACCCTTAGAGTTTAGGAGAGAAAGTGCAGATGCAGGCCTGTGGGGGAAGGAAGGCGTGGGCATGCTCCTGAGAGGGAGAGTGTGCCTACATTAACATGTTTTAGAAAGGTATGAAAGAAAATGGCTTTAAATATTTAGAGCCAAATAAATAAATATTCAGGCAAAATAAAATAGGTGTAATTGGTTACAGGTAGATGTGCGTGTCAGGTCTTGGGTAGCGCCCTCCCCATTGTTGCCTGTGAACTCCCGAGCTAACAGCATGCGTTCAGGGTGCACATGAGTGGCAGGGCGTTGCCTCTGATGGTCGTGAAATGAGATCATTGTAACACGTGATTGAACACCGGGCAGTGAGAAGCGGCTAAGGTGCCCTGTGAACAAAGGTCCTATTTCCATACAGACGGTTCTCATCTACAGCTGCCTTCACAGTACCATAGAGCCGCAGCTCCTTCCAGAGAATATACTTCTCAGCTTTCCCTGAGGCTCAGGCCAGAGTGCTCATACTGTAAAACCGGATGGTAGTAGTATTTGACATAAATTTTTTAGAAAAATACTGAAAATTAATGATACTAAATAGGTGCTAAATAATCATTTTTTTAAATCCTTACCTGAGGACATTTTTCTTTTCATTGTGCTTGGAGAGGAAGCAGGCAGAGAGAAACATCAATGTGAAAGACAAACGTTAATTGATTGCCTCCTGTATGTGCCATGACCAGGGATCAAAACACAACCTTTTGGTGTACAAGGTGGCACTCTAACCAACTGAGCCACCCGGCCAGGGCATAATACCTCATTGTACTATCTCTGATATTTATGGAGCACTTTGGAATTAAAATCTACCATGTAAAGTGTGGAGAGTAGTCTTAGGAGCAACTCCGGATCGTGGCTCCCCTTCGGCTCCGAAGTCTCATGCTGTGGGATGACTGGCCGGGTGTGGCACATCACCAAGAAACATGTTTCAGCAGAAAGGATTATCTCAGCTTTTACAGGCGCTGCATGTAAACTCTGTGACTCTCTTCAGCCTTTTTGCTCAACCTCAGTTACATCCCAAAATCTTTTATGAAGGAAATAAATTTGGAATATATAATCATGACCTTCAACTAAGTCAGAGGAAGTCTACAAATTACAAGTTGCCACAGCTAAATGACTTTAAAAGGTCAAAGTCAGCACTTTTGCATTTAACTTATTATTTTGAATAAATATCAAAAACTATAAGCCCTGGCTGGTGTGGCTCAGTGGATTGAGGGCCAGACTGTGACCCAAAGGGTCATTGGTTCATTCCCAGTCAGTGCACATGCCCGGGTTGCAGGCCAGGTCCCCAGTTGGGGACACTGGAGAGGCAACCACACATTGGTATTTCTCTCCCTCTCTTTCTCTCTCCCTTCCCCTCTCTAAAAATAAATACATAAAATCTTTTTTAAAAAACCTATTTACATGGGGTCAATACAGTGTTAGGTGAAAGAAAAGCAGTCTATAAAACTGTATGTGTAGTGTGAGTCTGATTACTGTCTATTTACAGTTGTGTTTAAGATGAAGGAGAGACCTGGCTGGTGTCTCAGATGGTTGGAGTGTCGTCCTGCACGACAAATGCGTGTGGGTTCGATCCCCGGTCAGGGCACATATGTAGGTTTTAGGTTTGATTCCCCAGTTGGGGCAAATATGGGAGGCAAGCAATCAGTGTTTCTGATACCAATGTGTCTGTCTGTCTGTCTCTCTCTCATATCTCTCATATCTCTCTTTCTCATCTCTCTGTCTCCTCCTCTCTCTCACTAAAATCAATAAAAAATGTCCTCTGGTGAAAACTTTAAAATATCAAAAGATAAAAAGGAAATACCGTTATCTCTATAGTTTTAATTTTTTATACCTAATGAAACTTTTATAAGTTTTCTCCATGCATTTTATTAGTAGAGAAAAATAACATTTTTAAACACAAAGACATAAACATTTAAAAAGCAAGGCAAGTTAGTAAGAAAGGGAGAATTTTCTTTTTAACGAGACTCTTCTGTTCATTGGATTTCTTTTAGTGTTTCCTAGAACCTTTAAAAGTGACCAAGAAGTCTTCCCTGGGGGGTGATGACAGCTGTGGCTTTACTTGTCTGATGACTTTTGTAGACAAAAGTGACATTAGTGAGTCTGGTACGTGGTGCTTTGCCCACGGTCATGGCGTGTTTACCCTGACCCGTCCAGCGCCCCCCGCCCGTGCCCACCTGCAGCTCAGGAGACAGCTGTCACAGTTATGGCCAAGTCTGCCCCTTCAGGGCAAAGCCGAATCAACTCGATTTTTTGGGCCAAGTCCAGGACTGTGTCCACCTCGGCTGAACTCAGTGGCACCACCTCCTCCTTTGATGCGCCCACTTTCCGCGCTTCCTCGGTGACTGCGAACTGTGGCGCCTGGGACTTTCCCGGGAGACGCGCCGAATTTGTTTTTGCTTCTTCACTTTTAACATCTCTGACATCTGGATGGTGAATTATAATCTTACAATTACAATTGTCAGGAATTTCTCTTTTCTTCCATACTGACACATAACATCACACATTTTATAGTTTGTAGCATCATAAAATCAGTGTAGATTGGCCGATGTGCGTAGAGTAAAAGCGTATAGTAAGGAAAAGAAAGCAAAGTGGGACATAAACCACTAGAGCACTGCTCACTAGAAGCATGGTTAGTGTCTCTCTATGCTACAGAGTGTTTGCTTTGCAGTGAAGGGAGCTTTATTATTTTTATTGTTTCTGCAGTTGAGGAGTTTGGACTTACAGTGATATTTTAAATTTTAAGTCTTTATTTAGCACTGCCTGCATGTACAGTGAGGCAGAGGGAAGAGCTGGACTTTGCAGGATAGTAGTCAACCACTACTTTGTATTTGATATCATGGATATAAACCAAATTATTATTATTTAATATTAATTGAATAGCAAATCCAGGTTGCTAACTCCTCATGTTATCCCTCAGCCTTGGCTGGGAAAGGCCAGTTGCAGGTGGCCTGCCTGGTGTTACTGGGGAGAGAGAAGGAAGAAAGGAAACCTCAACAGACAGCTGGCAGCCAGGATGGGTGTCGCACTGTGGGTGTGGATCTGAGCTTCCGCCGGCTCACAAGCGCTCGATCCATCTTGATAAAGAGGAGACTTTTCTGTCCTCAAGCACCCATTTTCTAGGTTTAAAAACTCTCACAGTAGCTTCATAAATAGGTACAACTTGGGATTTCTCTGGCCCCTTTTATTACTATTTAAACGTCACTCTGACTCTCTCAGTGGTGCAGGACTCATGTAGTTAGTGGTAGACTCACAACCACGGAGTCAATGGAGAGGTCCTGGGAAGGGCTGTCGGGATGGTTTCTCTCGCTGCAGCGCTGGGCCTGTATTCAACATGCACGTCCCCCCTCTCCTTCCTGTACCTGCAGCGAAGCTGCCGCCCATGCTGTCGCCACACTGGCCGAAGCCACCTTGCAAGGCGGGGGGCAGATCGTCCTGTCTGGGGAAACCGCAGCAGCCGTTGGAGCACTTACTGGAGTCCAAGATGCTAATGGTAAGAGAGCATAAATATTTTATTGAATTTCTCCCTTGTTTCCACTTAAACCTTCCTGAGTTTTTCTTTAGTGGTAGGCACTTGATGCCTCAGAAAAGTCCAGGAGCCTCTGATTTCCTTTCACTCGTGGGAGCCTTAGGGCTTCCTGGGGCGGGGGAACGCCATGATGATGGTTACCTAACTGAATCGCTGATTTGAAGTGACTGTTTTGCTACCACAGGCCTTGCCGAGAGGGACTTCAAAATCTGCTGTGGGGCCCATTTTGCCCTTACTCTCCACGAGGTAGTCAGTGCCCTTTACTGTGGGTAGCAGAGACTCCCGTGGCGGGCACATCATGGCCGGGCAGTGTGTTCTGACTGGAGAACGGTGCCGCCATCTCACCACGGGTCAGCCGGCAGGCTGTGATGAAGGTGCCTTTCTGGTTGGCGCTGTGGGTGCTGCTGCTTACTGTGTGTGGCCTCCCCAGGACCTCTGATTTGGCCAACAGCATGCTACCACCCTGCCCTTCTTTCCCAGCTCTTTGACTCCCTGGGTGTTGATGATATCCTGAATGAACAAAAGGAATAAAATTACTAGAAATACGGTGGCAACATTTTACAGCTCCAGCCCAGCTCTTCAGGTCTACTCCAGCAGGCTCTGGGGGTCGGTTACCCAGACTCGGGCCGCCCAGGAAAGTGCCAGAGAAGTCTGGGTCAAAGCGGAGGACTAGCCCTGTTGTGTGAGACGACGTGTGACTTGTATTTTAAATTGTACATATAATGAGGTTAAGGAGGTCAAATTAAGTACTCTATGGTACTTTTTTCCAAGTACAGTTGGCGCAGAATATTAGACTAGTTTCAGGTGTATAAACAGCATAGTGATTAGGCATTTCTACAAGGTACTCTCTGGTTTTGGAGATTTGTTGTTTAAAGTCCTGGAAAGAGGATAGATAATAATATAATTTATTTAGGAGAAAGTTCCTTAATGGCATTAGTGGCTGAAAAAAAGTCCCTGGCACTTTCTTTAGGGTAGTCCCTAAGAACTGAGTAGCATTTTAGTGAGAAAAGTCTTTGAAGACAGATACAATGTTTCATTCTCCTCTGGAACTGGGAGGAAGAAGGTACTTTTGTCCCTGAGAGATGAATAACGTAGGAAATATAAACAGCGGTTGTGGCCCCTGAGAATTATTTATTTAAAAAAACAAAACAGAACAAAAAACCTGCAGCCTGCTTTCTCTGCAGGACTAGGGGCTTCCGAGGACTAACCCAAATAGAGAGAGAGAGATGATCTTAGCCAGTGCACTCCCTGTAGGATGGAGGGCGTCTCACAGCCACGTATGTTCAGGATAGAAAGAACCTTGGGTGGAGTGAAGGCAAACCTCCCTCTTTAGCAAGAATCTTGCTAACTTTTTTCTGTTCCTCATCTGAGTCCCAATCTACTTTAGACGAAAGGTGGGATACCTGTGTGACATACTTCCAAAGTGTAATTGCTGTTACTCACTACCCACTGCAGAAAATACTACTCTGTGTGGGTTTGATAGGAAACTTTGTTACCCCTTCTAATGGTCTTGACCTGTCTGGGAGAGAAGAACAGACTGCAATAGTTCTGGCCTCCTCCCCAACCTCCCCTTCTCAGGGGGGTGAATTTATAGGTGAGCATAAGGACCCTCTGCATCACTGGCCAAGTCAACTTGTTCAGCCATCCAGTAAAGTTGAACCACACCCACTACTACTGGTTCCTAGAAGCCAACTCTTCAGTAGCTTTGGGTTTTGTGAATCAGTTTTGTTGATTCCATGTTGTTGGCCACATTTGTGACAAGACAAAACTCTGGTCTACATCCTAAAAGCCAGTGGTTCCCCAAAGTGGCCGTCCTCAGTTTGTGACTGCCCTGCCCCCACATGCTGAACTCAGACTTGAAAGTTGGAATTATCACCTTCTCCATGCGGCTTTTCTGTATCAAATGAGACCATTGAGTTGTGCCTTATTCCAGCAATTTTAAGTGAGACTGATTATTTCACTTGTCCTTTGAGTATCCAAAGAGTAATTTTTGTATTAGATAGGATCCAGATAATTCTGACGTTCCTGTCTGGTAACGTTTCTATCCATAGTGCTACAGCATTTACTCTGGGACTGGGACATAGGAGTTCTCTTTTCATCGGTCTTTCACGTTGCATGCTGTTACCAACATTTGTTGCTTCTGTGATGACAAGCTTAAGGAGTCTGCCAGTGGGCCACGTTCACTGTTGGGAAGTTTATTAACAGGAAAGAACCAGAACAAAGTGCTTTTTGGAAACAGTTACTACTGGGTGGGGGAATACATCTCAGATTCCAGAGTAGATGTTAAATGAAAATCCTACTAGCAGATGACTCTTCTGAGAGCAATTTGGATATTGTTCAGGCTTGAGGCAGACATTTTTCGGCATCTTCTAGGATGGAACCAGAGGGAATGGAGGCTTGACAGAGCACAGTGCCCGGGGCGAGGGGCTGGGGCAGTGTGAGGAGATGAAAGAGCAGCGTCCTGTCATCCTGCAGGACAGCATTCTCAAGTGAAAGACGATGACCCACGCACAGCAGAAGTTTAAATTCCAGGTCCCCAAGGCAGACTCGACAGTCTCTCATACCCTGAAGACTTCCCTCTTTTTTTTTCTGGACCCTACCCCATCCCTACTCTAAAGGCAGCCACTCAAGCACAAGCATTACTTTATTTCATGTATGTTTTCCCTCTTTTAGTTATAATTAAATGAGTCTTTGATCTCTCAGGATGGAGCTTCATGGTTGGTTCAATGTAAAGATTTTCACAGATGCCTTTCTTTTTGTTGAAAGGCAGATAGAATTACCTTGGGCTGGGAAAAGTCTCTGCATGTGTTCCTTTCTTTACTTCTTTTTCTTTTTTTAACAGTTATTCCTTTCTTTTCCCTCCCAACACACCTTCATGTAATAAATCACACATTTTAAAATTGCCACTGGGCCCTGGCTGGTGTGGCTCAGTGGATTGAGCACCAGCCTTCAAACCAAAGGGTCACCAGTTCAGTTCCCAGTCAGGGTACATGCCTGGGTTACAGGCCAGGTCCCCAATAGGGAATGCGTGAGAAGCCACCACACATTGATGTTTCTCTCCCTCTCTTTCTCCTTCTCTTCCTCTCTCACTAAAAATAAATTTTAAAAAATCTTTAAAAATAAAAAATAAATAAAACTGCCATTGATTCCCTTCACTCTGCCATCCTCCGTAGCCTAGAGCCCCCTGTGCTGATGGACTCTAAGACCACGGTCGGCGTGCTGACACAGGGTGGACGAGCTCTTTAAGTGACATCCACCTTTCACCCAACCTTGCCACCCACTGGTAGCAATCCTCGGAATCAGATCTACCGATCTCTTCTCTTCCTTCCTTTTTCCAGCAAAAATAATGAAAACTAAGAATTATAGTGGCACTTGGCCACCTCAGAAGGGCTCATCTCTCTGAGACTTTATTGCGATCCATGCAGCTTTTATTCCTAAAGCTAGATGGGAGGGAACAAAACGGTAACTGAAGTTACCGGCAAAATCAAGTTATCAGCAAAATCAGTGGTATCATCTCCTTCAACTGTTGTCCCATCCGGCCTCTTACCATAGCTGCTGAGAAGTGTTAGCATTTTTAATTTTTATTTTTTAAAGATTTTATTTAGCCCTGGCCAGTGTGGCTCAGTGGATTGAGTGCCAGCCTACAAACCAAAGGGTCACTGGTTCAATTCCCAGTCAGGGCACACACCTGGGTTGTGGGCCAGGTCCCCAGTATGAGGCGCACAAGAGGCAACCACACACTGATGTTTTTCTCCCTCCCTTCCCTTCTCTCTAAAGATAAATAAATAAAACCTTTTTAAAAAATAAAAATAATGAAGATTTTATTTATTTTTAGAGAGCAGGGAGAGAAACATTGGTTGGCTGCCTCTCACACCCTGACTGGGAACGCAACCCATGACCTTTTGGTTCACAGGCTGGCACTCAGTCCACTGAGCCACACCATCCAGGGCAGTAATAGCATTTTTTTTAAATGGCTGACACTTTTTCTAAGGTTGTCACAAGAAAAAAGGAGTCATAGCATTGCTGAACTTTCATTTGTTTGGTTGTTTGGCCCAGGTTGTAAAAATCCCACTACATAGAATTTTACCATTTTGAACTTTCAAAACATAGCATTTTAAATTGTTAACCTAATTAACGTCATGTCTGTACTATTTTATAACTAATTTTGAAAAAAATTTTGGTTAACATTTTTTAAAATCATTTTTCATTTTTCAATTATAGTCTATGTACAGTATTATATTAGTTCCATTTATACACCCCAGTGATTAGACATTACATAACTTACTAACTGATCATCCTGATAAGTTTCATATCTGTCTGACACCATCCATAGTTACTACGATATCGTTGACTGTATATTCCCTAGGCTGCAGTTTACATCCCCATGACTGTTTCATAACCACCAGTTTGTGCTTCTTAATCCCTTTATACAGTTTGCACCCATCCCATCAACTGTCAGAATGTTCTCTGTATCTGTGAATCTGTTTCTGTTCTACTTGTTTATTTTGATTTTTTAGATTCACTTGTTGATAGATACGTATTTATTTATTGCCATTTTATTGCTCATATTTTTATCTTTTTTTCCTCCTCCTCCTTCTTCTGCTTCTTAAAGAAAAAGGCATTAAACCCTATAACATTTCACATATTACTGGGTTGGTGGTAATGAACTCCTAGCTGGATATTCTAAAAGCTGCATGACTTACTAAGCTGATCTTGGGCAAGCAAATTAACCTCTGTGAGCCTTAACTATAAAATTAGAATAATGATAATTCTATGCTCATAAGGTAATAGTGAGCATTCAAATAATTCCTACAAGGTGCTTAGCATAGTGCTGGGCACATAGAGACATCATAAACATGAAATTATCATTAGCTGTGAGCATACATTTCTTCTCTCTCGTTGTCCCAAATACTTCAGGTTGTACAGAGCATGCAGTACAGTCGCGGGCCCTGCTTGCCTGCCTTTAGGACAGATCCAAGCGCTTACCTTATATGCAGGTAAAGGGTTTATGCTCAGAGGTGAATGCTGTAAAAATGGGAATAGATCAGAAGCCCTTTGCATCACCCTGAATGAAGGAAATGGAAGGGGACCACCTTGATTGAAGGGGACACTGGTTAATGGCTCCTGCATTTGGTTATATCACGCCCCTTGGGCGAGGACTGCGGTGCCCTCCAGCCCACCATTTGCGGTAGTTAGTATGGCCTCTGTTGTTCCTGATGGCACAATCTCTCTTCAGATCTCACAGCTGCATTGTATTCCAACTTCCATGGGGAAGGGCGACTTTCTTCACTTTTCCTCATTATCACCCCCGCCATCACCCATTATTACTGACTACACGTCCTCCTCTTCCAGCTCTTCTTGAAAAATAAGAGATGAAGTGCCAGTCCTCGTCTTGATAAACTGTAAAACGCATCTCTCATTCTCTCTTTTTCTGCATTCTTCATTCTCTGGACACATTAGTATATGGACTTGTTCCCAAAAGAGTCAGTAGAGATGTAAATGTTAAATTAATTTAGGGAATATGTCAATGTAGCTCCTCCAAAAAGTGCATTGAATCACTTTTTGCCTCAGTAATTTTAATTAAACTTTAAATAAATAAATGCAGTAAGTAAATATTTATTGTAAGAGTGCATTTTCAGTCATTGTAAAGCATAGTAATAGCTTTAAAAGATGCTGCACTCTTTGGTGCTGTGGTGCTGTTTGTACCTTTAATCCAAAGGCTATGAGCACATTGCCTCCAGGACCTGAAACTGGCAGCCCCTGAGCAACAGGATTTTTTTGAGCATTGAGTCTCAAGCTGCAGGTCCCCCTGAATGTCCCCAAGGAGCAGCACCTGTGGCAGCTGTGAGTTTTTAGGCCACTCTCTATAAAATAAATGGCCTTCTTTCCACTAATAGGGAGGCCATAAGGGAAGCTAAGAATCTAGGATGGTGTTAGACCCTGCTAAAGCATTGCCTGTTCTGTAAGAAAAGACAAATGAAGATTTGTCTGTCTTACAGCTCTTTCCCCGTTAGAATCATAGGTCTTTTTAAATGGAGGGGGTGGGAGTGTACTCAGAGCCCTGAAAAGATTGCTTCATGGGGCAGATAAGGTGAGGAGAGTTCTGAGCTGTGGCTCAGAAAGGAGAGGGGTAAGTACGTGAATGAGGTCTGCAACTGGGGCTGACTGGGAAGCTGGCGCTGTGCTGGGAAACTGCGGCTGGCCGTGGGGCACAGCCCCGCAGATGGACGCCTCGCAGTGCTCCCCGCGGGCCACTCTGGGAAACACGCTTTCTCTGCAGATAGGGTTTTCCCCACTTGAGTCAGCTAACTGTGCTCTTAAGATGAATAGTTTTTGTTCTGGGAAACATGTTGTTAGATGTCCATGTAAGAAAATAACTTTCAATTTTGCTCTGTTTTTGCCTTTTGACTATAAGTGTTGCATATAATTATTTAAGATCTTCATCTTTTTCTCTTTCATCCCCATCCCCCCCACCCCCTGCCGCCACTGCTACTACCACCACTAGGCAAGCTCTCTCAGCATTATTTCACCTTCTCCCAGTGAGTGGGATGAGCCCTGTGTCTAGAAGTCAGTGTCACGATAAATCTTAGCAGGGGCAAATAAATAAATGGCATCAAAATGCAAAGTCTAAAGGTGTGCTGTCCAATATAGTAGTTACTCACCATGTGTGGTTATTTGAAATGCAGGTTAATTAAAAATAAAATTTAAAATTCAGTCATTCAAGTTACATTAGCTACATTTCAAGTTCTCAGTAAACCATGGCCCAAGGCACTGAATTTTTTATTTAATTTTAACTTATTCATATTTAAATTTATATAGCCACAGGTAGCTAGTGGGAACTGTAAAAGAATGCATGGGCACATTGCCTTGGCGTGTGTGGCTCAGTGGATTGAGCACCAGCCCATGAACCAAGAGGTCGCTGGTTCGACTCCCAGGCAGGGCACATGCCTGGGTTTCAGACAGGTCCCCAGTTGGGAGCATGTGAGAGACAACCACTGATGTTTCTACCTCTCTCTTTGTCCCTCCCTTCCCCGTCTCTATAAATTAAATAAATAGATAAATAAACAAACAAATAAATAAAGCCTTTAAAAAAAAGAATGCATAGATACAGAACATTTTCATTGTTGCAGAATTCTCCAAACTAAAGACCATAGCAGAAATACCATGGTCTTCTGGCAAGTTGTGCCCCCTCTGCACAAGGGCAGACAACACAAATGCTCCATGAGCCTTGCCTCCCCATGACCTTCTCAGCTCATGGACAGCATGGCTTTGCTTTAAAAAACAAAAACAAAAACACCCAACCATGTGACTGCAGTAATCCACAGCCAGTAAACAGCTGGGCAGCAGGGTGGTGAGAAGAACTGGCCTATTTCTGTGCACTGCAGAGTCCCCAGCAGGAAAGCCTGAGACGGAGGCAGTGGCAACACTAACACTCACTTCCTAGTCTCCCTATCCTGACCCAGGCCACGTGCACATTTTTACTTAGATGCCTCACAATGCAAATTTCTCTTCTGGATACATGCATCTTCAAGCCCAGCTCTCTAATGGATTTATAGCGACTCCCCCAGAAATCAAATGTCCAGAGCCTGGTGGATCACAAGGCTAAAAGCAGCCATTGATATCAGATTAATTGCAGATCTCACAGTGAAGCGGGGCCGCTTCTAAGAAATGGTAACGTGGAGAGGTGCAGTGGGGCTCAGTCCTAGAATGCCCGAAGAGGTTCACAGCTCTCTGCCCCACGGGTGTTACCCACCCAGTCCTCTCATAGCACTGAAGCTTGTCCTCCTTCCCTACTCCCTTCATAATGACCTCTTGGAGTCCTAAATGCCTTCCAGAGGAACTCTAAGAGGGAGGTGGCAGCTTTTTACTCCTCAGTCTTCCCCATCCAGGGAGGTATGTCCATGTCGCTAATTTGAGGGACAGCAGAGAATATTTAGTCCTCTTTAGTGCTGGGGCCATCGTGAGTATGCAGTAACTGTTAACTACTTCTATTAGTATTAAAGACTCACACTGAATGGGAAGAGACTTAATCTTCAGGTGGGTTGCTTTTAGCACTTCTGGGGCACATTCGTAGGATATGGCCCAGTAAGCCTCCATTTGGAGGGAGCAGGTAGTGAATCACACTAAGAACCCCGCTTCGGAAAGCCTCTGTTACTGATGGAAGCATATTGTCCCTCAGGCAAGCTAGGCAGACAAAACAATGGTGAGAACCAAAAATTCGGTTCTCACCATTACCAAGCCTTTCCTGTCAGTCGTCAGACGTAGCCCCACAGCTGGGGGGCTTCCAGGTGTCAGCTCTTTGGTGCCCTTGTCTCCTGTGATGATATTGACCTGTGGATACCTTCAGAAGGAGCAGGCCTCTTGAAAGTGCCATTATAGGTTTAGATTCATCTTTCTCCTTGCCCAGTCTGCATGTCCAGAGGGAATATGTCGCCTCCCTATACCAGTACGACCTGGGGTGGCCTCAGGCATTTATGATACATACACCAGGAATTGCTAACCTAGGCTCTGCTATTTGAAGACTTGAAGACTAGGAGGGAAAAGAGGGCTTTTTACAATGAAATGTTCAGCCACTATACATTGGTCTCTATTCTTAGGAGGCATCTAAACTGTGGCCATGTCCCTCAGATGCTGCTTTCCATGTTAAAGCCTCCAGAGTTGGCTCCTCGAGGAAATTAGCATGAGTTATCAGGCCACGCTGGCCTCTCTTCCTCTGTTCCTTGGTCTGACTGTGCCAGATACTCTCAGTTGAGGAGACTGCTGAGCCAGGGGCATTCTGGGCAGATTCCCAAGAACATACCTGCCATCTGGCAGATGGATACCATTGACCATGGTCTCTTCTCCATCCCCAGTGTCCACAAGGCTAAGTTACATGTTTCGTTATCTCGTTCTCCTTCCCTTTAGGTCCCCAGATCTATCTGAGTCTTTGTATTCGAAAGACAGATTCTGATCTTAGATGATTCCAGCTCCTTGTACAGAATCTTGGTGCCTCATTGCAGGTAATATTCTGTGAAGGGATTTTTTTTGTAGCATACCAAATTCAGAGCCATAGTCGGACAAGTTCAGTGGGAGTCATTTCTGTTCAGTAACGTGGATTGGAAAGTGGGTTTTAATTGAGCATGTAAAAAAGAGGATTAATCACTGTTCGCACAAGAACCAGAATTTCATCACAGGAAAAATTCTTGAGAATGAAGTTTTTAAGGGTCTTGGGTAAAGGGGACTTTCCTCTTTTTATTTACGTTTCTGCTAGGATTTTGAAGGAATGTCAGCGCTCTGTTATTAACTCTAATAGCTTGCACATCGCAGCCAGTATGGTTTGGGGCCTTCTGGCTCTCAGGTTACCAGTGTAAATACAGGGATTCACTTCCCAGATCTACCATTTGCTTAATAAAGAGCAAGTGTGCAGAACCCAGCAGCAGCAGCCTGGCAGAGCAGTAATCTGAACAGGATAAACATGCTTTCTTTTTGTGTGATGCTCTCTCTCCGTCCTCCTGCCAAGAGCAGGATATCAAATGAAGGGGAGGTTGTGGTTGGAGTCAGTAAAGTGAATGTCTAAGTGGCACCTGCTTCATTCAGCAGATCTGCTTTCCCGGGGCCTCCCACTGCACATCTGCTCCTGACAAAGCCGCTTTTCTCCTCCTCTTGGTCAGCCCGAGAGCAAAGGCCCAGCAAAGGAGACATATTGGTTTGGCTTTGTCAACACAATTGCCTGTGACTTTATAATTACACCAAACTTCATCATTAGGCCCCAGTTTAGAGATTTACAGAGTCTAAGTGGGGTTTTCGATGTGAAATTGATAAAGACATCTTTTCTGTTGGAAAGCTGGCAACTGGGTCTGAGAATCACTGAAGGGTCTATATATGGAAACCGAGACCCTGCTCCGAGCGAGACTACAAAGGCCTTGCTATCAGATCGGCTCACAGAGGCGCCCAGCAGTTCTGACTTTGCCCAGCCCAGCCTCTCCTTACAGCTCGGAGCTTCATAATGTATAGCTCTACCGTATTGTTCTCCAGTGCTGATAAAGTTTCTCGCCTAAGGGGTTGGGGTGAGGGTGTTAAAATAAATTGATGGGGTAGGACAGCAAAGGGAAAAAAAAAAAACCCTGTGATATAAATTAGGGAAATGCCAGGAAAATGTATTTTAGGTGAATGCAGAGCATCCGATTTCAGATTGAGTTTCATCTGAACAAAGGCCATTCTTATCACGTTCTACAGTGTACGTGCGACTGAAGCACATTTATGACGTGGGGCTGACTCACCGGAAGCTCTGGAAAGGTTTTAGAGCTGTCCTCTAACTATTTAAACCTAAATTAATCGAAATCAAATAAAATTAAAGAGTCAGCTCCTCTGTCACACCGGCCACATTGCAGGTGCCCTGCAGCCACCACACTGGCCAGCACGCAGAGAACGTGTCCATCTCCACAGTGCGTCCTAGTGGGCAGCGTGGCCGCAGAGGCGGGTCCCAATCTCCTGACATGGCCTGACGGCTTAAGTAAGCCTTGGAGCTTCTCTTCCAGCCTTGTTGGAGGAGGAGAAGGAACTTCACTTGAATGGTTTTGGAGCAGCTCTTCCAGCCATGTTAGACTGTGATCTTTATCTTTTTACCTTTATACATTTTTTTTCTTTAAGAATCTCATGTCCTTTCTCACCCCTTTTATAATTTTAGGAATGTCTGCTTTCTGCCGCCCTGCTCCCCAGCCTCCCCCTTTAAGCTTCCACCGCCCTGCTGTTTGACTAGAGAGTTCTTTTCTCATTAACGAGTGCTTCTGGCTAACAAGAGGCCGTGTGAACACGTAGGCACCAAGACTGCAGATATGAATTGTTCATTTTGTGGACAACATGGAGCGTGGACGACACTCCTGGGGAGGATCACTGAGCTGGTGGCGCACCTTCCTCTCTCAGCGACTCGGGGACCACGGGCGAGACCTTTCATCTGGCTTCCTCCCTTTGCCCCCTCAGCAGCTGCTGTGTAGTTGCTTTGACTCCTGAGAGAACCTGTATGAAGTAACACTACCTCAAATTTAGATACTGTCTTTTTATCTCAAGATCTTAAATCATATAAAATCACAGCAGCCCTATGAGGCAGAAGTGGCCCGTTGGTCTTATAGATAGAATATAGTCAACTCTTAGTTGCCACTTACAGGCTATCTGTCGTGCAGATTACTTGTGACACATTTTAAATCCTTGGGCAGTTTCTCTAAGCAGGTTTCTCTAACCAACGAAAGCCTGAACCGTATCCTTCACCCCCACCCAGCTGCTGAGTACTTCAGGAATAGAGGCTGGTTTTCATATTAGCTTAAGGAAGACGCAGTTAGGAAAGTAAGTCTGCTACAAGAAAAGCACATCCATCATACATTCCTGTTGAGGGGGGATATGGGAGAAATGATCCATCCTCCCTTCGGCTCGAGTAAGCGCTGACTGTAAGACCCACTTTCATAAATGCACAGGCCGGTAGCGCTCAGTGCGCTGACATGTTTACTGAAGGGTCTGTAAGACTTCCACGGGTGGGTGACACTCTGGCCCCAAGCGGTTTCCCAGCTCTGTGCTGCTGTCGGGCTTCTGTGTGGCAGGCGGCGCCCACCGTGAGCGGCGCTGAGCATGCCGCGGGGCCATCTTTAGAGAAAGAAGGAAGCGGCCAGAGGGCGGAGTGACTGAGAGGCTGCCCTTCCAGGTGCTCCATCCTCCCCACCACCTAACAGTAACCATCGGTGATTTTGTATATGTCCGTTACTTCACCAAGAGTTACAAAATGGTGATTTCTCTAGTTTTGTTCCTTCTGCCTTTTTTAGCTAGAATTCTTTGATAAAGAACTTTTCCCACCCTGACCCGGTGGCTCGGTTGGGAGTCATACTGCAAAGTGAAAGATCGCCAGTTTGACTCCAGGTTGGGGCACATGCCTGGGTTGTGGGTTCAGTATCCGGTTGGGGTGGCACATATGAGAGGCATCCAATCGATGTTTCTCTCACATTGGTGTTTCTTTCCTCTTTCTCCCTCCCTCCATGGTCCCCAAGGCCAGGAAGGGTTATCTAGCCGGCCAGTCAACACAGAAGTGGCCACTATGCAGAGGGCAGCACAGCAAATAAGTTGGGGCAGGGGGTTAATGACATGGACCCAGAGGAATGGGTTTCAGTCTTCATGTTGTTAGTCTGACCAGTTGATTCTGCTTCCTGATCTCGAGACCCTCTTTCCTCTTCGTATCTAGTCCTTTTTGTTCTCAGCTGAGTTCCTGTGGCATCCCTCTGGGGGCTTTACTGCTCAAGTCTTGTCACCTTTACATCTCGTCGCCACATTGCAGGCTAAGTGATACATACACCTTTGAATGAGTTTCATTTCTGTACGATAAGTAAGTTCTGGAGACCTAGTAATATACAGCATGAAGGCTACAGTTAACAGTACTGTATTGTCTTAAAATTTGCTGAAAGGGTAGATCTTAATTGTCTTCACCACACACACAAAGGAGAAAGAAGAGAAATTATAACTATGTGCGGTGATGAATATGCTAATTAGTTTGATTGTGGCGATCATTTCACAATATATACATATATGAAAAACATTATATACACATACATGTATGTATATAAACACATATATCAAAACATAAATGGCTGGCACTAATACAGTCCAGGTGGGAAAGCAGGATAAAAATACTTGATCAAAATGCAGCTTTTTCGAGACAGAATTCTTTCTCTGTGAAGATCAAACCCTAGAACTTGTCCGTTTATTCCCTCAACCAGTCAGCAGTCCACAGGGTCTCACTACCTAAAGCAAATTTAATTCTGCCCTTGTGGGCTCTTAGGAAGTTCAGTGTTTTTTTGTTTCCTAAATGATACTCTACGGATTGTGCTGTGTGAAGGTTTGAAAAACCAGGACATTTTTAGAAGCTTCTTTGCATTCATCTAACCCTATTTATGTGGAAGAGGCAAGGGCTAGATGCTGGGCACGTGGGGGTGGGGGAAATACTCCTTGTACTAGTCTCACTCCTTTTGTACCTATTTGAAATTTTCTACAGTAATAAAATTGAATATAATAACAGAAAAATGAATGTCGGCTCCTAAGTCTGGGTAATTCCCGATTGGGCCCTGTACTCATTTCTATACCCGAGTGCTGTGAATTCAGCTTCAGAGCTTTCTCCTGAGGTCCCATCAATCGGCTCCACTTTCTGTTTAAGAACATCGGCACCGCACACGTTGCCTGTACCCCGTCCACTGGTACGTGGACTTGGGAGACTTCAGTGTTGTCTCACCCTTCCCTGCGATGATTTCTTCTGGAAATTTACTGGGCAGTGCCCTTCTCTGTACTGTCGGTCTGAGCACATACGTGTTCCACAAGCTTTGGGTGAACGCTTTTCTCCCCTGCCATTTCAGTTTAAAGCTCTCGTGGTCAGATCTGCAGGCCTTAGCGTCAGCCGGTTCGGCTGCACGCTGGGAGCTCAGTCTGCAGGGTAATAAACCACAGCGCTTCTGAACACTGAGGCACAAAACCTCAGTTTCATTAATGTTCCTGGGCACTCCAGTAATTTCAAGAGGAAACCATGAAATGATCTCCAAAATATGTTTTGAAATACATTTACTAATAAAGTAAAAATGAATTCATTTTGAACATCTAGCTTGTAGGATGGGGGCAAGAGAAGTTTCCTAGTGGTCTGCAAAATCAGGCAGAGGACACGGTGACACTGTCCTACCCAGAGAGCGGCACTGCTATGAAAGTTATTCCAGAGAGTAACTTTTCCGAGTGCAGTTTGAGATTATGTAGCAAATGTGGAGAGAACCTTGGGTGCTGAGAAGTGCCTATTACACTGAGGCACCTGTGAGGCTGCGCTTGGCTTCACGAGAATATTTGGTACTTGCCAGATGTAATACATATTTTAATCCATAAATCCCTTAAATGCACCCAAAAGCCATGGACTTAGAAAACACGGAAAAGGAAGATTAAATGTCCCAGAAGCAGCTAATGTAACAGAAACAGAACCACTGGAAGAGAAATGGTTTTTCTGTATCCCCTTGTCTCACCCCCATGAGGGTTACCTGGACCTCTTTTCGTTTGATGTTGACATTCTTTGCATGACCTTCTTTCTCTTGCCCGGAGTCTGTCCTCTTTCCATCTGGCCCTTGTTTGTCACGCTCAGCCTCTCTACCTGCCGCTCGAGTGCCGGGCTGGCTCCTTCGCCTGCCTTCCTTTCTCGGTCTCCATGTCTGTGCTAGCACCTGCCTTGCCTGTCCTTTCATGTTCTGCTGGTTTTCCTTCAGTGTCCCTCACAGGTGTACGTGTTTTTTCAGACCTGCAGGTGACATTTTTAAAAAGACTTCCCTCCTACCTGTCACCCTAGAAACACTTGTTGGTACCCTTGATGGCTCTTTGAAAACTCCAGAAGTTACTTAGGTACTAACAATGCATGCTTTCATTCATTTCTTACTTGCTCATTCCGTTCTTCCCAGGCACAGTCCTCTGGTCCCCGCGGAAGCCGACGTATCCCTGACACATACACTTCAGTTTTCATGTCCGTAAACCACGGAGGGCATTACATTGTAAATTTTAAAACCTTGGGGTTTTAAGAATTATTTCTCTTCTACCTTTAGTTGATCATTTATTTGTCTAGTTCTCTCTTTTTTCTCTCGCAACCATCAATATTTTTCTTCCAACTAAAGATATTTCCGTGACCAACTTGGAAGGC
Source organism: Phyllostomus discolor (assembly GCF_004126475.2). Lineage (NCBI taxonomy): Eukaryota > Metazoa > Chordata > Mammalia > Chiroptera > Phyllostomidae > Phyllostomus > Phyllostomus discolor. The sequence continues at coordinate 76,123,125 of NC_040912.2, forward strand.
CTTTGGGCCGCCAGATTCAGTTTCAGCAAACAACAATTCCCAGAGGCTCCCGGACTGCGAGGGCAGATGAAAGGCCCATTCTTCCCTGGCCGTCTGTCCTGCTCTGTCTTGTCGCCCCACAGTGGGGGAGGGCGGCCTGCGGTTCTGGGGGACCCCGGCCGGGCCTGCAGCTCTGAGCTCTGCTGGGCTCGGGCCTGTGCTCCTAGCCTCTGGAGGGGGTAGAAACTTACCAGGGTGATGGCATCACATCCTGCTGTCCCTGATCGTTAATTTAATATTCTTAACGTCGATTCAGAGTTTGGTCTGGATCACTGACTCGCCAGTGCCCTGAATCGGCAGCTATTTCCCACGCAGGGATGCCGTTCCAGCGCCAGTGCTGGCCGTCTCCGCACTTCAGAGAGGACGCTGCCCGCCAGCCCATCTGCCCTGATTTCATGGCTTTTATCTCTAATCTTTACATCTTTGAAGGCCTTCAGGGAGCGATGTGCTTCCTGCAGCAGCAAGTCGCGGCTGAAAGGGGATCTGCGCTGTCTCTGCTTTCCTTTCTGTTTCCTGCGGACGCTAGTCCAGCATCTGTGACCCCGGCCAGATCCGTCGGGCCTCTTGTTCAAAGTCATCTTTGAAGAGCAGCTGACATTGCTGGGTGCCTGCTGCAGGCCAGGCTCTGTGCCAGGCTCCCCCCAGCTGGCACATCCACTGCTCAGCACCTCTGTGAAATCAGTAATTACTGTTTTACGTACGGGGGAAGCGAGGCTCACAAGCCTTTAGGTGGCAGAGCCAGGGTTCATGGAGGTCCTTCCGACCTGGAAGCCTTTAATGGAAATGAAACAGCCTATTTTGCCGTGACATAAAATGTACCTGGACAGCCACACAGCATTGGGCTGCAGGGCCTCAAGCATGCTGGGTGACTCAGTGGGTTGGAGCGGCATCCCAATAGGCCAGGGCTACGGGTTTGATCCCCAGGCAGGACACACGCAAAAATCAACCAAGGAATGTGTAAATAAGGGCAACAACAACTCAGTGTTTCTCTCTCAAATCAATAAAAAAAAAAAAAGCGGGGAAGGAAAGCCATTTTTTTAAAAGGAAAAAAAAATTTGTGCAGAAATCTTGTTTCATTTGGGAGCCAAGTAAAGAGCTTCAAGGCCCTTGAAGCTTTTTCTGTCTGTAGAGGCCAAAGCTGATAGGAATGTGATCGAGTTTCTAAAATTTAATGGAGAATATGATCAGTTCTCATACTCTGTTAAGCATCTACTATGATTCAAGTTGTTCGTATTCGAACACACTGTCTGGCCAAGAGTCCAAGTAGGCAGATTTACACAGAGAAAACAGTAACTGCTTGGAAACAGGTTAGCACAGAGCTGGTGCCAAAGGAATGGTGGAGGCAGTGAGGTCACAGGAGGGAGAGAGCCTAGGGGGCTGCTCCGTCTGGGGCAACTCAGCGAAAGGTGTGGAAAGTGTTAGATTAGGACTTAGGTTGGCAGGAGATGAGTCTAGGCTGAGGAGACCGTCGGAGCAAACCCGCGTGGTGTGGAGAAGGCACACTGAGGAGACGGCTGTGGCTGTAATGAAGGGGTAGTGTAGGGTGTTTGTGGGAAAGGCTGATGTAATCCCTCAACTATTAGCTCTTTGGACTTTATTTTTCCCTAATAGAGAGCCACCAAAAGTGTGTGTTCCCTCATACAGCAGGTAAGGGATGAAACTCATTACCTCAGGAGAGGTCAGGAGCAGAGATCAGCTCATGGATGGTACATGCCCAGTGTGCAAGGCTGCAGACCCTTAGAGTCACTCTCACTGGTGCCCATGGTGTACCACGAAGCCTCCCCTGATGCCACCTTCGGAGACAGACCACCCTAAAAACCCACGGCCTCCTGTTCCAGAGAAAAGAGCCAAGCCCCTCAGCATGAGCAGATGGTCTGCACTTTCAGAACGTGTCCCCACACCCGTCCCCGTGTGGAAGTCGTAGGCGGCCCCTCGGACTGCTGGACTGCGGTGGGGCAGTGGCTGGCGCAGGGCGGCCACACAGGAAGCTGAGCGCAGTCCAGGCAGGAGCTGAGGGGAGTGTGTCTGGGGCTGCTGAAGGGAGCATGGACCGGATTTGCTGGTGTATTGTATGTGGCTTCAAAGATGACTTGCCTTCAAAGTTTTTGTCCTGAGCAACTGGAAGGATGTACTTGCCACTTATTGGGGTGGGAGAAGAGGGGGAGGAGCGTGTTTGACCGTTTGGGCTCACGAATGATACCCAACTGTAGAAAAGTAGAGCGGGGCCCGGTCTCATGGTCGTTTATGGGGAAACTCGGTCCCTGAGCCAGCAGTTCCTCTGGGGATTTCGGCCCGACTGCTGTGTGACAAGGAAGTCCTTGCTCTGGGTGGCGCCCAAAGTTCCCGAGTCACCTTTGGCCTCTTTTTCCACTCTGGCCAGTTCTGTAAACCTTCGACAGACACCGGAGAGGAGGGGCAGCGGGAGCCCACAAGGACAGCCCTCTGCTCCCGGGTCCCTGCTGGCCACCCTGGCCAATGGCAGTGCACTCTGGTGAGGGGGCAGACCCCCAGGAGCAATAATGACTCAGTCTCTCTCCGTCTCTATGATTTTGCTTTAAATAAATCTTTTATCTGTTTGCTTTGGAGTTTAAAGGGGGAAAAGGGGGACTGGATTTACTTAACCGGATGAAGTGTGAGGTTTCGTAGCTTTGAAGGTTCGGGTACTAGAAATTGGGGGACTTGGAGTATGTGCCTTTATGATGAGGAGCTCGCCTGCCTCCCATGAAAGGGAGGAGCGCCTGCCCTGCCCGCTCCTCCGGGGCCTCAGCGGCACCCCGACGACACGTGGCGCGTCAGGAGGCTGTGGGAAGTGCTCTGCAGATGCCAGGAGTCTTACCACTGGGACTGTGCAGGGTCCCTCTGACAGACAAAGAGGAGAACCTCAAGCCCTTAAACTAGCATGTGAAGGGCTTCCTGTTGCTTAATCAATTGAAATGACCCAGAATACAAGCTTAGATTAACATACGCCTTCTAGATTAGGGCTAATCAGGGACAGGCCGAGCAGATGCGGGGACAGTCCCAGCCTGATTACTGTACCTCAGCATTTAATCATCTCTCTTCCAAGGGCAGCCGGCCGGCTTAGTCCATGCTGGGTTTCCAAGCTCCCAGGCCCCTCCCCCTTCGCTCGCCACGGACGTAAAGGCTTAAAGGCGGCTAGGTCAGAGACACTGAGACGATTTAATCTAATCCGTGTCCAAATGGCTGTGGGGAGAAGGGGCTGGGGAGGGGTGTGAAAGAGAAGAGAGAGATTGATTCTAAAATCCCCACAGAGGAGTGGTAATACATTTATTTAAGGTAGAGATAGCCTGACACTGCCTATAGAATATAACAGAATTGGAATTTTTAAGGCATTTGAGGTTTTTTAATGAAATGACCCTGTAGGTGGAATTTCTCCCCCTGAAAACCTTTTCACATTATGTAGTTGCTATTACCAGTTACTCCCTCTTGAGACGGCTCTGTGTGGGAGTCATTTCATCACCCAGATGCAGAGGGCAAATTTATTCCTTCCCTGATTGTGAGGATGGAATCTTTAAAAATGGTTTTATTTGGATGAGTCCTGAATATAGGGGTTCTTCTGTTGCTGTTTTCTGCACTGGGAGCTCCCATTCTAAAACAGCCTCGTCACCCAACCACTCACCCAGTGCAACCGCTCGGTCCCTAGGACAGACGCCTGTGAACTCTCAGAAGGCAGGTTTCATTCGTGAGTGTCGAAAACATTTACTGAGCTCCTGCTGATTGCTAGGGACTCAACGGTGGAGATCCATCCCTCCCTTAAGGAATTCACAGGCTCCCTGGAGACAAGACATGCAAACAGCAATAATGAATAGTCCCACTGCCTCCGTGGAGTCCAGGAAAAAGTGCTGTGGGAGCTCGGGAGACGAGGAGCCAGACAGGACGAACAGGAGCCCATTCCAGGAACCAGCCGAGGGCAGCAGTCCTTCCAGGCAGAAGTGACGGTACACGCACGTCGTGGAGATGTGTGTTGAGGCCCCTAGTCAAATAGTTCACCTGGTTGGAGGGTAAAGTGGGAGGGGATTCATGGGCCGCCGGGCTGACTGAGCAGCTGACGCTGACATGAAGGGCGTGGGCACCTGCAGGGGGTTTGGCCTTCATGCCTTACGGGCCACGAGAACCCATGAAGAATCGTAAAGGAGGGCCACAGACCAGTGTGCATCCCAAAGGTCCTCTGGGTGAAGCAGTGTCAGACAACGTGTATTTCTGCATTTGAACCTTTCTCCGTTTTGTTCTAGGCAAATCTTCCATGATACTAAAACCTGTTTGTTTTCTTAAGGTTTTATTTATTTGTTTTTAGAGAGGGAGAAAAACATCGATGTGTGAGAGAAACATCTGTTGGTTGCCTTTTGCATGCCCCCAACTGGGGACCTGGCCTGCAACCCCGCCATGTGCCCTGACTGGGAATTGGACTGGTGACCTTTTGGTTCACAGGCTGGCACTCAGTCCACTGAGCCACACCAGCCAGAGCATACTAAAACCTGTTTTAACGGTGTTGGACATGGACCCACGTCATAGGAAACCAAGTATGTCATAAACCAGAGTGAAAGAGATTTCACTTTGACAATTCTTTAGTTTCTGTCCACCCCAGCCCTAACCCCGAGTGGTTTCGCACAGGTAGGAAGAATCTCCCTGCTCCCAGCAGTCCCTGTATTTGTCAAGTGTGTGACTCGTTCCCCATGTCTGGAGCTCTCGGAACTGAATCAAGCCCAGAAGCAAGAGCAGTGAAACGAGACTGATCCTTTGCTCTTGGTTTTACTTGCTGTCGGCTAGTGTGGGTTCTTTGGAGGATTGCACACTGGCTTTGCTACTGCGTGTTTTCAGTCAGTTCATTAACTTGGCCTGTTTGGACCAGAAGAGAAGATGAAAGCGGTGTTGATCATGATACACTGGGGCGGCTGGAGGAGGCGTCCTCACACAGACTCACACAGGCCCGTGCCTGGGGTAAGGCCGGGCAGCAGGGCCCACCTCGAGTTGGTTGAGGCCAGCAGTGGACTCCCTTGGCCTGTCACCCTTGAGGTGTCTCGATGCCAGCTTACAGCACGTGTTGGGCCTCATACTGTGGGGAATGGACCCTGAACCAGAGCCGGGCCTGGCCTTGAAGGAGCCCTCAGTAAAGTGGGGAGGCCCACCTACCTGCATTAACTGGGCCAAGCCAGATTACGTACCACCTCACCCAGAAGAGGCCACTTCCATTATTGGCTGGGGCTGGGACAGAGCAGTCCTCCAAAGGAGGGACAGCTGAACCAGGTTTTAAAGGGGAAGGAGCGGAGAGTGAGGAAATCCTGGTAGTGAGCAACTCGAGCAGAGGCCCAGAGAAAGGAGCGTGACCCAATGTTGGCGAGCTAAGGGCAGCCCAGGGTGGTGGGGAGCACAGGTGGCTGACAGGCAGGGGAATGAGGCTGCGAAGATGGGCCAGGGCACTCCGTGCCACACATGAGAGCTTCATGCATAGGCACCGGGAACCTTTTTAACATCATGGGATCTGCAAAGTTTGAGATTAGGAGCGTAGCATGTCATAGAAAGATAATTTGGGGGGCGGGTGGGGTAAACCGAAAGAGGAATTGATTAGAGACAGGTGAGCGCCATTTGCAAAGGTCTGCATGAAAGACACTGAACCCCACGGCCCTCTGGAGCGGCGACGCTCAGCCTTGTCCTGCTCTCGGCGCACGCGAACTAGTTGCTGCCGTCTGCAGTCTGCAGCCCACCCAAAATACCCCGTGTTTTTGGCCAGTCTGACAAAAAACAGGTATAATTGTGATTCGCTCACACCAGATGGCTAGTGTTGTGTTGGCTGCTGTCATTTTTTAATTTGGCAGTCTAAGGGGAAAGAGGTCAGTGCCCCTGGTGTAAGTCAGCTGGTGCGTGTTTTACAAATGGTGGAGGAACACCTACGTGGTGCCGTGGCACACCGGTGGGATATCGCCGCCTGGCCCCGTGGCCTCCTTTCCTCCCACTCGTGTGTGCAGCTGTGCTGGCCTCCTCTCCTCCTTTTAGGCCCCAGCATCTCAAGTGGGACAGGTGGCGGGCCGCGCCTTCCACCCCTGTGAACACACCAGGGCAAACCCGGATTTCCAAAGACGGCTGGCATCGGAACAACGCGTGAGGCCTGTTCCATGTTGCGTCATCACATACTTGTCCCTCGACGGGCAGCACCCTTAGGAAACCAGTTAGAGCCAGTTTAACATTGTAAAGTAACATTCTATTTTATTTTTGATATTTTTGTTAGAAAATATTCTGAGAAAATACCCCTTTTTAAAATTGTTTACCCTCATCAGAGTGACACATGGTTTTAAATCTCAGAAAGAAAGAAAGAAAGGCCCTTTTTAAAAAGACTGTACCCAGGGGCAAGACGTCATGCCCTTGTTTCTGGTCTGTTTCCTCACTGCCCTGAGTAGTAGTCTGACGGCCTCATTTCTTGAGTTGAGACATTATCACAATTTTTTGATAACTCAGTTTCTGTATATTATAATCACATAAAAGTTGTTCACTACAAGGTGAATATAATTATTATGGTGAATACTTTTTAAGTAGCGATCCAGTGTTCTACCCAATTCCAGAAAACCCCTCTCAGTACTTCAGTGCACGAGGGTCACGCCGTTTCCCCCTCTGTCCTGCTCTCAGCTTCACCACACAGCCCGTGTCCTGGGCCCCCGCCGGCCCCCGGGCTCGCCACAGTGGGTTCTCTGTCTCCTGGAGCCTGTGGGCTCCGCTCAGTTTTTTGTGCGCCCTTCAGAGCACCCCAAGAAAGTGTGCGTGAGTGGTCAGTTTGTAGAGCCCTTCCAGGTCTGAAGATGTCTTTACTCTGCCCCACACCTGGTTGACGCGGTGTCTTTTTCATAAACTGGATATAGGATTCTGGACTGAGAGCGTTTTCCTCTCTGACATTTGAAGGCATTCTTCATCTTCCAGCCTCCGGGCTCGCTTTTGAGAAGTCCCACAATATTACGGCTCCCGGGCCTTTGTATGTGATTTGTTTTTTCTTTCTGCAGTCCTTGGAACCTCAGCGTCTGTCATGCTGAGCATCCAGTGGCCCTTTTCCGTCCGAAAGACATGATTTTTAGTTGTAGATATTCGCTTACTGTGTGTCTGATCATTTCCTCCCTTCTGTTGTCTCTAGTCTCTCTGGGACTCGTACCAGAGGTGGGGCCTCTGCAGTCTCCTGTCTCCTTTCCCACTTTCCGTCTTTTAACGTTCTTACTCTTCGGAAGGTTTCCTTGACTTTGTCTTTGTAATGTTTTTGGAATGCACTTCTTCTATTTGATTTTTTACCTAAAAATTTTATCATATTCCCTTTAAACAAAAGAATCTTTTGTATTTTTTGTTTGTTTGCGGGGGAGGGAGGCAGGGGAGAGAAACATCTATCGGTTGCCTCTTGCAGGCCCCCCTCCAGGGGCCTGGCCCTCAACCCAGGCACGTGCCCTGGCCAGGAATGGAATCGGCCACCCTTCAGTTTTGCGAGACGACACCCAGCCCACTGAGCCACACCAGTCAGGGCAAGCATCTCATTTTTATGCAATAAATCTCTTCTCTCTTTGAAGACACTAGAGATTGGGGCACTTGTTTTTGGTCTCTTCTGCTCCCCGTGTTGTATCTGCTATCTCTGTGTTCCTTAAGAGTGAGGCAGGAAGTGCCAGTTGTCGGGATGTGCCGGGCAGGGCAAGGTGACCAGGGGTCCTCGGGCAGTACTGGGACGGCAGGCCAGGTTTTTCATCGTTTCTTCTCCCCCCACCACCACCCACCTGCCAGATACCACTACCGGTCTTCTCTGGGGCCTCTCCCGGTCATTTTCTCCACACGGTGGGTGAGCGTTGGCTGTGGCCCCTGGTCTGGGTGGTTGAGTACAGGCTTTTGGCTAAGCCCTGTTTTCGCCCCTTCGCCCTCCCTGCAGGAGCAAGGCCTCCGGGCCCTGAGCCCTCTGAGGCTGCCGTGTTCACTGCTCTGACAGATGAGAAGCGCGACATTTGCTCTGTGTCCTCCAGAAACACGTTGAGGCCCCACGTTTATGCGCTTCTGTCCCCCTTCACTGTAATTTAGTTTTAGGAGGAAGAGGGGTTGGATGCATACATTTATTCTGTCTTATTTAATAGGAATCTGTTTTTTAAAGTCATATAAAATTATCAACTTTTCCTTCTTAGGAAAGTCTGCCCTTTTCTGGGATTACATGCTTCTTCCTTTCTTCGTGTTAAGCTGTCCTTTCTCCTGTGAAGTAACAGTGATATTAGGAGGTAGTTGAGCATCATTTTTATTTTTTTAAGTTGACCCAAAATGTGTTTTAAAATTTTACTGGTCTGTGAAATCTAAAATCAGAAAACTGATAACCTAGGATTTTTTTTTTTTTTAAGCTGACTCTGAATGGAGCAGCGGGGACCAGAAGACAGGACAGGATGGAGGGAGATGTTTTTTCAAGCTGAGAGAAACTTGAACATAGGCAGGAAGAGGGTCGAAGAAGTCAGTGTAGCAGAGTATCAAAGGCAGTGATGGTGGCCTTTCCTACAGAAGAACGAGGTAGCCCTAGGGTGGGCTTGTGGGAGGGGTTAGTCATACCTGATGGGCTCCGCCTCATAAAGGTGGGGGGCAGGGTCCTCTCTGGGCAGGTTGGGGAGGCCCCACTCGGAGGCATGTTCCGCAGTTTCTCCTAACTGTTCCTGGTGCTCTGTTTGAAGGAATCAAAGTGGTTGGGGCAGGGTATGTCTTTGTGCCTGGGCAGTGGGGGTACAGATGCCGGGGGCTGCGGAGATTCCCCGGGGCTGCCGCTGGCTGCCCTGTCCGGCCAGCACCCGGAAGCTGGCCTGGTCCCCACCAACGGCCTCCCCTTTGTCTCCCCAGGACTGGTCCAGATCCCCGTGAGCATGTACCAGACCGTGGTAACCAGCCTCGCCCAAGGCAACGGGCCGGTGCAGGTGGCCATGGCCCCTGTGGCCACCAGGATATCAGACAGCACGGTCACCATGGACGGCCAGGCTGTGGAGGTGGTGACGTTGGAACAGTGATATGCGGCCACATCGTGGCCTCGTTTTCTAGTCTACTTCAGAAATTTTTACACGTTTGCAGAGGTGCAATCAAATGGAATGAAGTCTCTCGACTTTAGAAGAAAGTATTGTTAACCCTTTTTTAAAAAGGAAGAAAGCAGATTTTGGAATTGCATTTTTTAAAGCACCACTCTTGATTTCCTGGGACCGGTGGAGTGAGATACTGCGTGGTCAATTTCACTGTCCCGAAAAAGCCAAATTGTGGCAGGACTTCTTTCTGCGAAAAATGTGTATACTTAATGTGTGTGTATGTGTGAGTGTGAATATATGTATATGTGTACATACGGAGATACACATTTACATATATATATAAAATATATATATGGGTGTATATATATATATATATATATATGTATATGTATATGTATGAAACCCGCATGGAATTATCTGTATGAAATTAAGGTGCGCTGTGGAAAAAATAATTCACCCAGTTTAGTGGGTGTAGGGTACGTGGCCAGACACAGTCACCTGATTTTTGTTCATACCAGGGTCATGCGTTGAGCTACTGACAAACTCAGGTGGAGGTGACCGTGGCCTTCACCAAAGCTGCCTCCAAGTGGCCACCCAGAACTCTCCCTGCTGGACCCACCCGAGGAAGGACGTTCCAGAATGGGCAGGGTCCAGCAGCTGTGCTCGTAAGGTCCAGGGGCCTCGTGGTCTGGCAGCTGAGACGCTCCTCGGGCTGGCCCAGGTGCTGACCTTGCCGCAGGCGGGTGGATGTCCTTACGGCTCCCAGGCAGGGCCAGGAGGGTTTTCTCAGCCTCCCTTCTCCTCCCCTTCCCAGGAAACCTTCTCGATCTCATGACTGTTAAAACACGGCTTTGGTTTTAAGGTCAGTCCTCAATTGGTCATATATATGAACTGAAAGTAACAGAAGTATTAAGGGTTTGAGGAGTGTGTGCGCTGTGTGCTTGCGGGGAGAGAGCGGGAGGGGGCGGGAGGGGGAAGGAAGGAGGGAGAGAAAGACCTTCAAAGACCAGGGTACACCAGAGGGGGCAATTTTCTCCTTCCTGTAACTTTCTGTAGCTTTACAGAGAGGAGACTGGAACTGACAGGGCACCTGGCTCGGAAGGTGGGCCATCACCCTGGGGTCGAGGGGGCACAAGAAGAGAACAGGGCGGAGGGCGTTTCCTGGGCTCCAGGATCCGGCCCTTTCGGAAGGGACCCTGCCGTTTTCCCAGGCGCATCCTGGTGGGGCCCAGGCCTGCACAGCCGCTGCCTCGCGGTGCCGATCGGTCTGGGCATTCCGTGAACTAGTAGTCTGTGAGTTCTCAGCTGCCGCTCTGGGTCCCCGGTGGCTGAGGCCACCCGGCTTCCCAGCAGGCCAGATCTCTGCTCCTTGAGTACAGGGACAACTCTCCCTCCCTCCTCGGCCCGAGTGTGGCTGTATTTAATGTTTTTTTAATGCGACATTAAAAGATTATTCATGTCTTGCTCAGCCTTTCAGAAAAGTTTCTGATTCTTGTATTTGCTTGTTTTATATAAAATTATCCAATGTTCTTTGTATGTTTTTTTCTGTACGTAATGGGGGGAGGGAAGGGAAATTTACATATAAACAGTCCTAGTTCTACAATTTGTTATTTTTTTAATTATTATTTTTTATCGTCATTGTGAAGCTGTCCAGGGGCTCTAAAGTCCTTGTTCCTTTGTGGTGAAAGAACCTCCTAATAGTTTGAGAAATTGCCAAGAAGAAGAAAAGCGAAACCCAAGTAGCAGAGCATGGATTCTGTGTTGTTTTCCATTCTGTCTCTTACCACCTCATTCAATAAATAGTTACAAACGTGGCAACAGGAAGTGGAACTGTCCGTCTCTGCAGGAGCACTTAGTCTCTAGGAGCTCTTTTGGGGTAGCTTGTGCTTTGTGAAAGGTGTTTGTACTCCAGCTCCAGGTCTGTGAGCTGCGCCCCTTGGCGGTGTGAAGCCCCATAAGGACGGGGCGGGGGCGGGGCCTCCTGCCCGCCGCCATCGCCGGAGCAGCCCCAGTACATCAGTTCCTCAAAGTGCTCCCCTGGGAGGGCGATCTAGGTGGAAGAATCCTGAAGGTGGAGTCCTCTCTCCAGGGGTTCACTGCATTCCACAATAAAGTCGGGACGGGAGAGGGTCCCGTGCATCTGGGCTCCCCGCACCCGCCCTCCGTGAGCGCTCAGTGCTGCGGCAGACTAGCCTTGAAGCAGAGGCCCAGAGCAGCAATTGGTCCTTAAGCCCTCGCTCCCTGGGTTCTCTCCCAGCTCCCTGCTTTAACATGGCAGCTGCCTCTTTCCAGCTGCCCTCCTGCCCCACCCACTCCCAGTGTCAGGCCCCCCCTCACAGGCCCCCACCGTGGTTCCGCATTCCCAGCCTTGGCCACGCTGCCTCAGCCTGGTCGGACGCCTCCTGGGCACCCCCTTTCTTCCCTTTTGTTGTGCTGGCTGTTGGGGTCGCTATCCAGCTGGTGCTGATTGGAATGCTCGCATGGGGAAGGCCAGAGGGGTTTTCCTTGGTGGCAGAGGCTCAGTAAAGCCAGTGCCACCCTCTGCCTTCTCGCACAAGCGGCACACCGCCGCCTGTTCACCGAGAGGATGGGCCAGAGAACAAGGATGGATTACAGCCGACCCGACCAGACATCGCTGCCACTGGCCACCCGCGGAGCAGCTGGGTTCTCCAGAGGACCTCCTTGCGGGCACGGTTTTCTCCAGAGGCGCCTCACTGTGCACAGTCACATTCCGTTGGCCTGGCTGGACCCAGACGCCTTTTCCGCAGGCGTGCATCGAACCCTCTTCGGTGGGCCTGCTGGAGACCTGTGCATCCGTTACTGCTCAGGGCGCCAGCGGGAGCTGCCAGCGCGGCCGCCCACAGGGGCCAGGTAGGCGGAAAGGGCTGAGGGAAGGGAAACACGGAGACGTGCAGAGCGGAGGGCACCTGTCCACGGAAGACACCTCTCCCGGGTGCTAGCACACTGTCGCCGAGCAGGACCCTGGAGCCCCGTCTTCAAAACCCTCCGGAGAGGCCCAGCCTGGTGGGGCTCAGCTGGGCGTCCCCCCACAAAGGGAAAGGGCTCGGGTTCCATCCCCGGCCAGGGCCCGTGCCTGGGGTGCGGGTCAGCCCAGCTTGGGGTGCGGAGGAGAGGCAGCCAGTGTTTCTCACATCGCTGTTTCTCTCCCTCCCTTCCTTCCCCTCTCTCTAAAAATTAATTCTACAGAAGTTCTCCAGAAAACCTGAGGAGTCCAGATTCATGTGTGAATCGCCTGATTCATCAACAAATGAAGAACCCTTTACCTATTCTGCGAGCAAAATAAAGCCCACCTGTAGGGCAGTTTGGCTTGTGGGTGTGATTGGTCTTTCATGAATGCCTGCCGTGTGCCGGGGGAGTGGAGCGCGGCAGTTGCCCTTGAGAAGCGGGCTGAGAGGAGACGTTCCTGTGAGCAGGTCGCTGCAGCCCGTGCGATGGGATGCCACCTGACCCCAGAGCTGCAGTGGAACGAGTTCTGGTACCTCATTCCATCCCCGTAAGGGTGTTTCACATTAAAGCAGCGTCTCATCCAGGCTGTGGACGAGAATCTGGTGTGCGGAGAAACCAAGAGCTTGGGCTGGGAGGTGTGGGCTCTGACTCGTACATCTGAGAAGACCTATTGGCGATGCTGGTGACCAGTGGAGTTACTGAATTCAGTGAGCCGAGGCCAACCAGCAGGGCAGGGGAGAGGAGGAGCTGCTCGCCTGGAAGCTCAGGCGGCCAGTGCCGTGGACCTCGCTCAGGCCCAGGCCAGGCTCCTTCCCAGCCACGGCTACCATGGGAGAGGGCCTGCCCTCCTGCACTCACCTGCGCCCTCACTAATGCCCTCGAAGCCTCAGCGGTGGTTGTGGTGGCAGAGTCGTACCAGGCTTGTGGTGGGACCCTCTGGGGTCAGCACCAAAACCCCTCCGGGAGGACACCGAGGCTTAATCATTTGGAGCAGAGGCTATGTGGGGTGAGGAAGAAGAGCCCATATTTCCCTCTGACCTGTGTCTCAGTGGGCTGTGGGCCGCCAGGCCATCAGCCCAAGCCAGGCTGTGGCCTCAGCACAGCCGATGCTCAGATGCCAGAGAGGAGGACACCCGCCAACTCGTGTCTGCCTGGCCTCTGCCATTCGCTCCAGGTGGGCAGCTCTTGGAGAAGACGCACGTGGGATGGCGGAGGCAGCACAGAGGGGAGATGTGACGTAAGGACGGGACTCTGAGTGAGCTGGAAAATGTTTTTATCCCACCTGCCATTCTGTTCCTGATGCTGCACCTTACATGAGTCCCCAGCCCACTTTGAGTTTGAGTTTCTCCCTCCTGGAAACCACGGAGCTGATACCAAACACTGGCCAACTGTGTTTCTTGGAGTGTATTTCTGCAGAGTTGAGGGGAAGGGGGAGGGGCAGGCATCATACTCATCAACAGAGGGCAAACCAGGGTCCCCTGAGAGCCTGGGACTCACCCAGAGCCAGCTTGGAAGGCAAGGAAAGCCTGTACACACACACACCCCAGCCCTGTTCAGAGGCTTTATAGCTTGTTTAATACTTGGGAGCAAAAGCTGGCAACTGTCCCCCAGATTTAATGCACTTGTAAATAAAGTTGTTGGTGCAACTTAGCTGTGTCAGCTCAAATTTCTTTTGAATTCATCTACTCTTTAAGAAACTAATAGTCACAACCACCAATTGCTAAATGGCTGCTCTGCACAGGACACTATGCAAAGTGCCTTCCACCTTTATTTCTAATCCTCTCCACGGCCCTGCACGCAGATCAGATCCCATTTTGCAGGTGCGGGAGCTGGCAGTTGCCCAAGGTAGATGCGGAACTTATAAAAAGATGGCTGGGGTCAAACTGAGATGTCCGCCTCTCGAAGCTCTGCTCTCCGCGCCGACCACTCGAGGGGCAGGTGACGGACAACAAGCTACACATCCAGACTCTCATTTTTAAAATTCCCTCCAGCTGAGTACTGAGCTCAGCCCCTGTGCAGCCTCTCCCAGAGGGTAAGTGTGTGTCCACAGTACTTTCCAGAACTTCACACCTGGAGCAGCCTCCCAGGGGCTGGGCCTTTTCTGTCATGCATACACACAGACTGACACGGGAACTTGCATATAGCAGGCGCTCAGTACAGCTCATTGGAGGCAGGGGCCCTGGCTGGGCAGCTCAGTTGGTTAGAGTGTCGCCTGATATGCCAAGGTTGCAGGTTTGATCCCCAGTCAGGGCACACACAAGGATCAGTGAATGAGTGCATCAATAAATAAGAGAAATCAATGTTTCTCTCTCTCTTCCTTCTGCTGCCCCCTCTCTCCCACTCCTCCCAAATTAAAAACCTTTCCTGAACAGCAGAAACATGGAAGCGCCAGAGCAACGCTGTCTGCGGCCAGAGTCAGGGACACGTGTCCTGAGTGCAGTGCCCAAGTTCACACCCCAACCCTGAGCCTTGCTCCCGGGATGCTGCAGCTGATTGGCCAGCTGAGGTCATGTGTCTACCTAATGGCCAGGAGACCCAAACCCGGCTGCTGGATACCCCACTGTAGAGAAGGGTCTTGGAATAGGGACAGGAGGAGCCCTCTAAGCGGTGGTCGCCCTCAGTCCCACCAGAGAACAATGAAGCTGGGACCCTAACAGCCGACCCAGTGCCCTGCATTGCGTCTACTAAAGATCCCTCCTGGGTCTGTTAACGTCTAGAGTCAGTAAATGAGGGGGTCATAGGGGCAATAGCGTGTGCCCCACCAGCCCACTCCCACCTTCTCCACCGGCATCAAGGTTTTTTAAAGCAACTTTATTGTGGTAACTTACATACTTCTACCTCCATCTACAGCCCAGGTCTTCACTGTTTACAAAGTCAGGCAACCATCGCCGTAACCTGATTTTAGAGCATTTTCCTCATCCCCAGAAGGAGAGCGTTTTTTAAACTTCCCCCCAAACTGGTTTGAAGCATATTACATGAAAGATGCATACACTGAAATAAGGAAGTGGGAGTGAGAAATCAAGACCGAAGAAAAGGAGGCCATACATTTGCCCATGGCGGGTCCCACTGGTGACATGCTGAAGGTTCCCCTGCAGCTCTGCCCTCGGTAAAGAGGTTCCTGTTGCGAGAAGAAAGGAACAGCTATCAGTTACTCAAAAGAAACAAAGCACTAAATACTTTTTTAAAGGGAAACGCCAAGTTATTTTACATTCACCATCTTCCATAACATGTTTATAGCCAAAGCCATAGCTGATTGCTTCCTTAGGCTTTTAAAGCCTTGCACATTACTGTAAAGTAGGCAGTTTTGAAGGTGTCCTGGGAGGGGCTAAACTAGCGTGGCATTTAAATGTTCACAGATCATTGCCTATCTAAGGAAAGGGTGAGCCCGAAACCAGTATGGGGAGCAACTGGCGGGTCATCTGGAAGGGCTGTAGCAGAGGGGTGGGGGGGGAGGAGCTTTCCCTTTCCCCGGAATCCGCCATCGGGGAGTACAACTGAGGACAGAGTCCCCCCACACATTCAAACCCACATTCTCCGGAGGACCACCAAGGACAGGAGCCCTGGTCCTCCTCCCGGGCTCACTACGAGGCAGTACCTGCCCTGCTGCTCGCCCCCACCACCCCCGCTGGCCCGTCTCTATCCGTAGGAGACCTTCGGGGAACGGAGAGAGGAGCCATCAAGGTCATCGGTCTCGAGGGTAGCACTTGGCTATTACGATTTCCACCTTTTCCCCGCTGCCCCTGCCTGCCCTTCTGCCTCTACCCCCCAGTCCTGGAGGATCTGGACGGAGAGGACAGGGGAGGTGTCTGTCTGTCTACAGGGCAGACCACACCTGCAGCCCCAACGCCGTGGGTCCTGCCTTCCCTCGGGGCGGGGGGCGGGGGGCAAGCCAGAGAGCGGCGTTGAACTCAAGTCAGAGACTGGAGCTTCAGAGTGGTCTGGAGTTAATGATGGCCCGTGTTTACCAAGTGATGGGATTTGCTCAAAAGGTCATTGAGAAACAAGAAGAGTGTCAATAGGAGGTGGTCAAGGCAGTGACTGCAGACACTGAAAACACTGTTCAAACCCACGTATGGAGAAGCCCTGGCTGGTGCGGCTCCGTGGATGGAGCACTGGCCTGCGAACCGAGAAGGGGTGCAAGTGAGGCAACAAATCCATGTTTCTCCCACACACTGACAGTCCCCTCGCAAAACAAAACAAAACAAAAATCAAGGGGGCTTCTCTGTCTACACCTTGCGTCCCCCGTAACCCCCGCAGGAGGCGTCCTTGCTCTTCTTACCCTAGAGGCTCCCAGCACCCCTGCCCCCGAGATGCCTTCCCAGGAGCTGAGAAGGCAGGAGAAGGCTGGTTCCCAGGAGCCAGGGGCCCCCCAGGACAGGGCAGGGCAGCTACCCCTGGGAAGTGGGGGGCACACTCCCAGGCGATCTTCCAGAAGTGTCTGTTGATGGGGCTGAGCAGGGGGCCCTGCCTGGGAAGAGGAGGCCCTCACTGCCGCCTGCATCGCCATCCCCGGGGCCTGCTGTCTCCTCTGCTGGCTGACCTCTCACCCCGAGAAACCCAGGCGGAGCCAGGGCAGGGGAGGCCTCCACTCCTGGATGGTGAGGGTCAGGCTTCCACAGCCCTTCTGTGGGGCTGAACCCCCAAATGCCACAGCCCCCTGTCCCTACCACTAGGGCGCCTGGCTTTACGGCGTCTGCCTGCTGTTTGAGAAAACACACATCCACTCTGAGTGCAAAACTCTTCGACTGATCTGTAGCTTGTTCATCACAACAGTACCTACAGTTAAAACCTGTGTGAACGTGAGCTGACTGTGGCTCCGATCAGGGCGGGGGAGTGTAGGGAGAGGCACGCGACCCCACGTGGGTGAGGAACCAGCCTAATCACACACTGACATGTGACCCAGGGACGGGGCATCTGGTCCAGGCCGCATCTGGGGCTGCCGCCCACCACCATGCCCCAACCCCTCTGCCGGCACATCTCCCCAGGTGGAGGGCCCACCTGTAGTCAGTCTCGGCCCATCCACCAGTCAGGGCGCTCTCCTCTGGGGTGGCCCCCACGTGCCTGTCGGGTCTGCCCACTGCTCCCCAAGGCACGGAGGGCTCTCAGGTCTCCAGGCCTCCAAACGTGGGAACACAGCCTTCCCGTTCCCACCCAGACCTTTCCACAGCTAACGTCTCTGATTCCAACTTCTGGAGATCGGTGGGCTGTTTCCGGTTATCAAGTGGACCAGGTTTCCTGTATGACTCTCCCTGTGAATGCCAACAAAGCTGGATTTTAAAAATGCTTTTAAACTATCTCTTTGAATGTGTCACCAAGCTAACGATACAGTCACCTGCAGTGGGGTGCCCGGGGTCCAGGACTGCCGCTGGCCTGGCCCTTCGCTCTGACGCGGACCCTCTGCAGACGGCGCTGGGTCTGAGCAGGGCCCAGGCACGGCGCGCTCACCGCCTGGGACCTGCTGCCGCCGCTCTTCGGTGTGAAGCCAGGCGAGCATTCGGTCAACCACAGTCACCAGATCTTTCTTCCACCTTCACTTCAGCACAGGTCGGTCTCCCTCGTTCCTGTCCTTGTACAATTGATTTTTTATTTTTTTTTCTAACCTAAACATAGGGTTTCACACTTTTTCTTCTCCGATGTCAATGTGCTGTTTCTAACCCATCATCCTGTACTGGAGTTCCTCACCCTCGGCTCTGCCGACACTCGGGACCGCTCCTTCTTTGTGGGGGCTGTCCTGCGCACTCCAGGGTGCGGAGCAGCACCCTGGACCCCGCCACCTGATGCCAGGAGCGACCCAGCCTCCAGCTGTGTCAAGGGTCTCCAATGTTTCCAAACGTGCACCCGGTGGGGCGAAACTCACCGCCCACGGAGACCGCTGTTCCGTGTAGTCCCGGTTGTGGGACCGCATGCCCGGCCTGTGTCCTGGTGGCGAGTGACCGTGCAGGGGAAGGGCTCACACCTGGGCAATGCCATCCTCCAGGCTGAGGGCCATATCCAGGACCCTCCGTCTTACCTCCCACACACCCTCCCCGACCTCCTGCGGTCACTTGGCTCTGCCGTGCGGCACCTGGCCCCTGGAGCAGCCCCTTCCTGCCTCTCCCCGTGAGCCTTTCCTCTAGGGCTCGACTTAGGTGCCACCTCTGTTTAAAGGCTTCAGGATCGCCCTTCACGTGCACTGCTTGAAGCTACTCTCTGTCCACACTGCCCGCAGGTCAGGTCATTGCTGTGCCCACCTCACCTCCCCAGTTAGCACCATGCGCCAGGTCAGGCCCGGCCACACTGGCTGACGCAACCAGCAGCAAGCCCGGGCCTTTGCCGTGAGCATCTGAAAGTGGTACCAGTCGGCCCGCTGCGGCTGCCTTCTTTCTGCACTGAGGCTGGCCCTTAGGAGCCTGTCACAGAGGGGTTGGGTGGCACTTTGCCTGAGGACGCAGTGCTGCTTGACTTGGAAGAGGTGGGACCCCTGCCCCCTCTGCCCTCAGGCTGCAGCCTCTGCTGGGCCCGGGCCCCCAGGGAAGCGCCTGCCTTCGACCTCAGGGGAGGCCCAGGGACTGTCCGTGCCATGAGGGTCCCTTCCCTTCCTGAGGAACTGGGGCTCTGGGGTGACCGGGATCCTGGAGGAGCCCGAGGTCACACAGAGAATGGGAAGAGGTTCCAGGGCCTCCTGTCACAGGCCAGGTACTGGGCATGCAAGTGTGAGGCAGCCTGGCCCCTGACAGCTTTCAGCTGCGGGGGAAGCAGGCCCCTTAGCAGGTGCTGTCAGTGGGGCGGCCAGGCACCGGGACAGGTGTGCCCTGGGCCTCTGAGATGCCACCAAACTGCAGGGTCAAAGGCCCAGTAGGAGAGCTCGGGCAAAGGTGAGGGGCCAAGACACCTTCGTGCAGCCCCCTCCCAGCCGAGCAGGACAGGCCACCAGGAGCAGGGAGTGGGGTGGGCTGCACGGCGGGCCAGGGCACCCAGGGCCTGGAGAACCACAGAAGCACGTGGGCTTACCCCGAGGGTGGGGGAGCTGCGATCAGATTAGTGCAGAGGACGGTCTGGAGCGTGGAGCAGGGACAGGTAGCCGGCCTGGGACAAGACAGTGGCGGTGGTGCGCAGGCCGCCCCCACCGCCCTGGTTCTTGTTCCACCACCACCAGCACCCGTAGCTCCTGGGGAGGGCAAGAGCCGCTGGGGTGGTTCGAGGGGCCACCAGGGAGAAGGCTGGTGTCTGCCGGCCACCGCCCCCGCCCACTCCCTGCCTGTGGGCAGAGCAGGGCCACGGCTCCTCGGGCAGACGGCCAGGGCTCGGCTCCCGGCTCCTCGCTGCTTCCGTCCTGACCTTGGCTGGCCCATGGCTGTGGGGATGAACTGGAATCGTGAAAACACAGCACGTAGCAGGTGCTAGAGGATCAGGAGATTTTACCTCAACTAAATCTGTCCAGAGCCCCTCGATTTCTTCTCTAACTCCCTGCCAAGGGCCCAGAATAATCTCATTCCTGGCGGCTCTTCCTGGCCACACCTGGCCAGCCTGAAACAGGGAGCATGGCAGGAACGGGCGGGGGCACCACTCTGGCCTCCCACTCTGCTCGCGGGCACCTGCTTTGACTATGAATTCACTGCTGTGACGTTTGCCAGAGTGTTTACCGTTTAGCAGGCAGGGGGGTGCCTGCCTGTGCGGCCCGTTCCCTGCCCCCATCACGCCTGCTGGTGCGCATTACTGCAGTGCACCCTCCTCAACTGGTGGCTCAGAAGCCTAAGAACAGAGCCCTTTTTTAAAAAAAGATTTTATTTATTTCTTTTTAGAGAGGGAAGGGAGGGAGAGAGAGAGAGAGAGAAACATCAATGTGCGATTGCTGGGGGCCATGGCCTGTAACCCAGGCATGTGCCCTGACTGGGAATCGAACCTGCGACACTAGAACAGAGCCCTCTAAGGTGAGATGGGTCCCCCGCTCACCATCCCAGAAGTCTGTTTCTGGGTAATATCTCTCCAGTCCAGCCCCACAGCCTCTGTCTGTCCCTTGGATTGACACTTGCGCCCCCACAAGAGACCTGAGCCCCTGGTCTCACCCCTTTGTTGATTCCCCATGGTCGACATGGAGAATCCCCTCTACCTTCTGTGGCTCCCACTGCCCTCAGGTTCAAGAGCAAATATGGCCTGCAATGGACTGCCTTCAAGCTCAGCGTGGTCCGGAAGGGAATCCAAGCTTTCTCTGACGGGCTCCTTTCTCACCCTCTCTCTCCTCCCCAGGACACGCCCCCACCCCGGTGCACCCCTCCTCCCACCACCCCCCCTGCTGTCTACCCCCCACCCATCCCCGTTCTGGCCCCCTGGGTGCGTATGCAATGGCTGGCATGTAGATGGTGCTTAATAAGTGTTTAGTAACAAGAAACAAACCCATGTCCTCCTCATGCCTGGCACATAACTTACCTGGTTTCTTAGAATAACTGCAGCCCGAGGGGCACAGCCCCTCCTCTCTCTCTCTCAGGAGCTGAGCCTCAGTCAGATGCCCTCTTCTGGGGACACCCCCAGACTTCCGTACTCAGCCCTACTCTTCCGGCAGCAGCCTGGAGCTGGTCCCACCCAGTGTTAGTGCAGGGTGGTCTGGGGGCCACGCCTCTCACCATCAACCCCAGTGGCTGGAACCACTCATGACCCTCTGAGAGCAGGCGAAGGGGGAGAAGAGCTTGGTGGGGCCCAGCTGGAGCTGCAGGGGGTGGGGGCTCCAAAGTGAGGCAGGGGGGCAGGGGAAAGGCCTCGGCCTTCATACTGGTACTGTTCACACGTGTGGGTGTGCATACACACACTCGCCCACGCCCGCCACTCTAGTCGGCTGCCTCAAGCCTCCTGTAGGCCCAGAAACCCCCCAACGGGTCTGCCGAGCACACCCCCACGTCCTGCCTGGAGCCCCGGGTGCCCCGAGCGGGTCCCTGGCCCTCTGGGGCGTCTCACTGTGCTCCCGCTGCAACCCCGGGCTCCGGGCAGTGGGGGCAGGCGTTGTGACCAGGCTCTGCAGTGTCAGAGGCCCACCCACAGAGCCACAAGCTGCAGCTGGAGGCAGAGGTCCAGCCCACAGGCCACCTGCTCCCCGGGGGCCAGTCCTGCACTTGTGTAAGTGGCTTCAACATGCCCCTCCACACCTCTGTGGGGCCCTGGTCCCACCCATCCCCACTGCCGCAGCCAGACTGCTGGATGCACGGTCAGGCCCCTCTGTCCTTATCCTCTTCTCCCCAATAGCCCCAAAGCCCACCCTGAACAGGGCCTCCCAAGGTAGTGGGGGAGGGGGCTCGCCACCCAGGGGAAGAGCTGGGGGAGGGCACCTGGACTCCAGATGTTCCCTCTTTCCCCAGGCCTTCTCACCCCCATGGCCTCCCCTCAGGCTGGACCTCACGCCCTCCTGGTGGCACCTCTGAGGGCTGGGGATAGCGTCTCAGCTGACTCGGGGACCTGTGACCTCAGGGGGATGCAGGGAAACAGTGAGTGTCACTTCCAGCTGCACCCGCCCTCTGCCACTGCCCGGTGGCCTGGGGACACGAGTTCGTCCCTACTTCGTGGGGCGGGGGCAGCAGGCCCGCCCGGCGTGGCCCCTCCGTCCTCGGCCGGCTGCAGAGCCGCCTGCTGAGCCCCCCACCATAGTTGGCAAGTCTAGAACCACCGGATCCCGTTACCTCACCAGTGTGAGTTCTACCATTGCCAAAAACGGGGGGAGGCGGGCGGGCCTGGGCCTGGGGCGGTAGCTCGGCCTGTGCTGAGAGATGGGGTGGTTAGTGTGGTCCCCGACGACGCAGGCAGGAGGCATCCTCTCCACAGCCAGGACTCATGGAGTCCCTGTGGTGTCCTTCCTGGTGGCGGTCCTGGTGTGGGGGCCCCTTCCTCTCCTCGGTCCCTGTGTAGGCCTGCTCTGTGGGGACGGAGGGACACCCAGGGGCCGCCCAGGCCCAGGGGGCTGCACCCACCCCCTCTCTGGGAACTGCAGAGGGCACCTCAACTCCAGACCATGCGCAGGGCTCTGGGGTGGGGGCCCATCTCTAAACCAGGGCATCCTCTGCCTGGGCTCCAGGGGGGAGACAGCTAGTGTAGACCGTGTTCTGCCGGTTACCAAGCTCTCCACGTCACTGTCCCACTCAATCCCGGGAGACCCCTCCCGTGTCATTCCCTACTGCCCGCAGCTCACCATGGCCTCGCCCGGAGGGGAGGAAGGCGATGGTCTAGGTACCTCATGCCTTTCCCCGTCAATCCCCGAAGAGGCAAAGCACCCCACCCGCTGCGGTCACTCCCCTGAGGGTGGTGGGTGGACGCCCTCCACCCGGGACTGCGCAGGGGTCTCTGGGCCTGTGGACATCCTGCACCGAGGCCAGTTGACGGCAGAAACGGCCCAAACCGGCACAGCTCTCCTGGTCGCAGAGCCCACCGCCCCCACCCCCGCTCACCCCGAAGGGCGGGCTACAATGAGAGTCCCCGAAGTGGCACCTGCCCGGGCCACCAGGTGACTCGCCCCAAGGACAGCACGCTTCTGCGTCCACATCCCCCAGAATCACCTCAAGTCTTCAGTGGCATGCAGGCCCCGCCCCTAAACTCTGCAGGGATCTGTGTGCCCTAAAGCGCATCACAAGTGACCCGCCCCCCCCCCCCCCCCCCGCAGGAGGGGAAGCCCCGTGGGAGGCTGACTTCATCCCACCGGGCTGTGGCCCTCTGCGGGGCGGAGACTCAGCAGGCACCCCTCCCCCCCTCTGGGGTAGAGCAAGGCCCTGGGAAGAGCAGAGATGCAGGAGGACCCAGGCCATCCTCGGGGTCCTGCTCGCCCAGGGCCCATCCCCACTAAGGGGGCAACTGTGGTCCCCAGCAGGGCTGGCGGCCTGGGCCTGAGTGTTGGGAGAGGCTCCTCTGCAGAGAGAAATCTGCTCGGTGGTCAAGGTTACAAACTGAGCAAGGGCGGCGTGGACTGGGGAGGCCTGGGTGGGGCCAGGAGCAGGGACGGGCTCTCCGTCCAGGGTGTTGAGGGGGGCAGTGTGCGGCGACTAGGCCAGGAAGCTCCTCCCGCCCCCAACCCCCAGTGGACTGGGCGCTGGTGGGAAGGGTCGGACCCCTTCTCCCACCCACAGGGAAGCCTGAGCGGCGGGCGGGGCGGGCGCCATTGGGAGGGGAGCCTTCCAGGCTGCACCAGCCTGGCTTCCTTGGCAGCACCGCGCAGCAGCCCCCACTGGCGATCAATGGAGCCGGATCGCATTTCGCAGAGCCAGGGCCGGGACCGGGATAATGGCCGGGATTGAATAAGCAAAAGGGGCGGTGGGGGAGGGGCGGGAGTCTGGCAAAGCCAGCGCACACAGCCCCTCCGGAGCTGCGGTCTCCAGAAGCTCCAAGCACCCCAGACAAGCAAGGGGCCCTGAATGGGGGGATGCAGACCCCCCTCCCAGTGGCCGCTCTTGAAAAACCCCACAAAATCAGAGCTCAGAGACCTTCGCACTCCGACAGGAAAATGCTTTCAGCTGCAGCGGGAGAGACTTAAGTCAGACTGCAGGAATTCCTGTGGGGTGTAGCCATTGGGTGGAATAAACATCTCCAAAACCAAGAATGGGTCCAGCCTGGGTGCCAGGCTCCATTCTGCAGGGTGGTGAGGCCCGAGGGCAGGAGTGGGTGGGGAGGTGAAGGAAGGCCTTCTCCCCACCCCAGCTTCAGGGAGATTGATCCAGGGGGAGAAGAGCGGGCTGCAGGGGTCCCGGCCTCAGGCGGTCACTATTGTGGGTGAGCCCTGTGACTAGGCCAGCAGCCAGGCCCAAGGTCTTTCCCAGGAGCGCTGGAGCTGGGCCCCCAGGGGCAGCTGGGCAGGAGGCTGGAGGCAAAGAATTAGCTTCTCTGTACCCCCAACCAGAACCCTCACCCGGGGCTCAGCAAAGATGCCCAGGAGGCTGGAGGAGCAGAAGCAAAGCCACAGGGAGACGCGGAGCCCAGTGGAGCCCTCCAGGGCCTGAGGGGCAGCCGCTCGGTCCTCAGGCTGGAAGGGCCCCTTCCCTGCTAGGTAGGAAGGTACAGAAATGGGGGAGAACATTTCAGAAGTCCTGGGGGCACTCTAAAAACCGTCAGGCCCAGGGACCCTCTCACCCCCCTTGCGGGGTCTCTGTGCCCACACCCTCCCCAGGGGTCACTCCAGTCCAGGCAGAGGACTGCCTTCCTCCCTGCCCCAGGGACCCTGGGGGGAAGCTCTCAGGCAGCTCGGCCACCTCAGCCCTGAAGAAGAGGGCCAGGTGGGGGCAGGATGGGCTCCAGCCAGCCAGGCCCTGCAGAGGGACTGGGCCACCGAGGGGACACAGATCCGGCTGCAGGGACAGCTAACCAGGACAGAAGTCCCCTTCTCCTCCTCCAACCCCTAAACAAGCAAACAGTTGCTTTTTCTGCGGGGCTCAGAAGAGCTTCCGCCCAGGGACACCACCGCCACACCCAGGAGGGCCTGTAAGGAGACTCCGCCCCGTCTGGCATGCAGGGCCCTGGCAGGGAGAAGTGGCCTGACCCATCCGAGGCCGTCCCCAGGGCCCCGGGCAGGAGGGCCTGCTCGGGCGGCTCTGTGGCCTGTCGGCCGTGCCATCCTCCCGCTGCGAGGCCCCCGCCACCACCCGGAGGAACAGCCCCACCAGGAATGGGGCAGCGACTCCAGGCCCGACAGCCCCCAGACGGTCTGCTGGCCGGCCCCTTGCTGACCCCCGGTCACCAGGGTATCACACCGGCCAGGCTCTCCCTGGCTGGGTCCAGGCCTCTAAGCCTCGATCTCTGCCATCAGCGGTGTCCCAGCCCTGACTTAGGTTCCAGGGCTGAGACGCCTCCAAGCCCTAAGGGGGGGCACCAGGACACAAAAGCCCCCCATAAAGCTGAGCCCGCACAGGCTGCGGCTGGTGAGCACACAGCCCCCCTGCCACCCAGCTTGTTGACCGACCTGTTCCGTCAGGCCTTTCCTCCCAGAGCCTCAGTTTCCCCGTTTGTAAGATGATAAAATAAAACTCCACCCTGCACAGGGGTCAATGAGATGACACCTGTGAGGTCCCCTGACGCACCAGAACCTTCCCGAGGCAGGGCCAGGACCACCCACTCCACCTCTGGGCCCACCAAGGAGCCGTTCTCGATGCTGTCAGACCCAGCCCTGGGGACAGCCGCCCCGGGATCACCCAGCCTGACCCCAGGGACGCGGCCGATGGCAGGAGCTGCCTCCTCCGTTCCTGCTGCCTCGGAAGGCCAGGCCCGTGCTGCCGGCCAAGGTCCCGGCCCGGGGTGTGCTGGGAGCCAAGCCGGGCCTCCCTGACCCGCGGCACCTCGCGGGCTGGCCCCACAGATGGTGGCCCCCTCCCCCTGCCGCAGGCGGCCCCATCTGCTGGCCCAGCTCAGATTGCGGGGCTTCCAGCTCAGCTGCGGCCCCAGGCCGTGTAAGGCGATCTGACTGCCCACAGGCCCGCGGCCCTCACAGCCGCTGAGCCAGATGGGCCAGGGAGCCAACGAGGAGCCGGTGGGGCCCGGACAACCAGGCGCAGGGGAGATCACGCGGCCGCAGTGCCCGCTTTTCCCATATTGGCACTGCACATGATTGCTCAGAGCGGAGAGACACAAGCAAAAATGTGCTAGTGCCAAAATCGGCCAAGCAGATGGTGGTCGTGCAGGCCCCCTGGGGGGCGCGCCGGAGGGGCTCTCCACTCCCCCGCACCCTGGGAAGCAGCGCGTCTCCGACGTCCAGGCCCACGGCGGGGCCACAGTGGGGGGCGGTGCTGCCAGGACACTCGAGGATCTGTCTCTGCTCTGTTTATGGCCCTTCGGTAATTCACTGACCGAGACTGTTCACAGTGAATTCTACCAGTGCCATACACAGAACAGGAGTCGCGCTCTCCGGCCGCCTGCGGACCCTGCGGAGAGACTCCCGCCCGCCGGCTGCCAGCAGCCCTCCTCACCCCACCCCTCGCAAGATCGACGGGCCTCGTCTCAGCCAAAGATGACCTTGGAGGAGACAGGGACAGCAGGAGAGAAGGGCTGAACTCTGGCTCTGTGGAAGGCGGGGGAGATGTCCAAACAAAAGGTGTTTCTGACCTTAACCTGAAGGCCCCTCCAACAGTCCCTCCACCCTCACCCAGCCCACCCCTGCTTAGGATGGAGACAGAGTCAATCCAGCTGAGAGCAGCAAGCAGCTGGCCAGGTTCTCCTCTCTGAGCACCATGCCAGGCCCCAACGGGAGGATGGCCAGTGGGGCATCCAGGGAGCCTCTGCAGGCCTCTGAGCGGGTACCAGCAGTCCCGGTCCAAGGTGCCTAGGTCTCCGCCATCCTCCACCCCCCAGCCAGCTCCGGGGCGCACACAGAGCCCCGGGGGGCAAACCAGTCTTGCTGGTCCCCGGACTCCCACCCCAAACCAGACCAGACCGCGGACCGCCCAGGTGGGCAGGTGGGCAGGAAGTCCCTTGGCGGAGGAGCGGCGGCGGCCGGCGCAGCTAACCCAGCCAGGGGCGCGGTTTCTGGCTGGCTCAGAGGGGACTGCGGAGGAAAGCAGAGGCAGGGAGGCGAGGGAGGGGCCAGGGAAGGTTGCATCAGTGGTTGCCAGAGTGGCTGCCTTGAGAGAAGTCGCTGCGGCAGCCCCTGTCTCTGGTGCCCAGCACCTTGGGGGAGAAGGGAGAGGAGGGGAGGGGGAGGGGAGAGCGGCCGTCTCTGGGGAGCTGGTGTCCAGGGCAGGGTGCCTGGGGACTCGGCGCGGAAGGCTTCGGAACAGCCGTCTCAGCCTGCTCTAGGCCAGCCCGGAATGCAGGGGGCAGGGTGGCTGCAAAAGCACCCTGGGAGGGTCACAGGGAGTCCCCTGGTTCGGACGCTGGAAAACCCCCCTTGGCGATGACGCTTCTCCCCACGAGCCGAGGCTGCTCACAGCCGCCAAATCCGCACCCATGGCGCAGGGCACCCCCGCCCCACCCCCCGCCCCCGGGGGCTGCAGCCCGGATGGAACAAGCCTGCGGCTGGGCTCCGGTCCCCCAGAGGCCGACCCAGCACAGCGGGGCGGAGGCCTCCGGAAGCCATTCCTGGGCATTCCGCCCCCAGCTTCCCTCAGGACGACTCTGGACTCAGCCAAAGCAAAGGACAAGGGACAGGGTATCTCCCACCCTGAGTGGTGGGAGCGTTAGCCAAGCCCCGGAGGTCAGATGCCCCGGAGCTCGGGCCGGTCACCACCAGGCCCACCCAGAGGGCCATCGTAATGCAGATCTGGGCCCACCCCCAAGTCCTTCCGTCAGCAGATGTCAGGGCAACTGCTCAGAGGGTGCAGACCCTCCAGAAACGTTCCGGCCTCTTCCCAAGGCCTCCGCTCTGAGCAGTGAGAGGCCTTGGGTGGGGGGTGGGGGGAAGTACTTAAATACAACCCTGCACTCCTTCTTCTTTCCGTTCTTTGGCAGAGGGCGGGTGGCATGGCACTAGCTGGGCAACAGGCAACCAAGGAAAGGACGGTGTGGACAGAATCTGCCCTCCTCAGCCCTAGAAACAGGAGGGACCACAGGCAAAGGCAGGGCCGTGACAGATCACCAGGGGCTTGGGGCCGCTCCTTCTGGCTAATCGTGGCATCTCTGCGGAGACACTTAGTCTCTGTTTTCCTCATCTTTGCAACTGATTTGGGAGGGGGCGGTGCAGAGAACAGCTCCCAAGGCCAAATCCCCCTCTAGCACGAGCTCTCGCGCACAGCTGGGCGAGGCTCCTCCCCTGCGCCTGCCTCACCCCTGCGAACCTGAATGCCGCAGGACCCGGTGCCGCAGTGCCCCCGCGGCGCCACACCCGCGGCCCCAGCCGGGGCCCACCCTAGAGCCCTGCAGCACCTCTCCGATCTCGGCTGGGGCGGGCTTGAGTCTGGGCCCCAGGAAAGCAGGGTCTCCCCGCTCTCTGGAAAGGGAAGGGCAAGGGAGCTGGGAGAGCACAGGCAACAGCAGCTTCATCTGAAAGGTCAGAAGGGAAAAGTGAGGCCTACGGTTCTAGGCGAATCCTCAGAGCAAGCTTCTCTGCCCTCCGTGGGGTGGGGGTGGCCCTGACCTTGAGATCCAGAGAAACACATATCCACTTCTGGGAGCGGGGAGATGGAGGTAAGGACATGGAGCAGGCTCCCCTCTCTCCCCCCAGCCAGCAGTGAGCTGGCTCCAGGCAAAGAAACAGCATCTTGGAGACCCGACTGGCAGGCCAGGAGGGGAGGCTGCCTGACACCAGTGCCACCGGAGCGCCCTGGGGTGCTGAGGGCCTCGGGCTGCGGGCACATCCCGCAGGCACCACAAGCGCCCTGCTCCGCCTAAACTCTGCCGGGACCGTCTCCCCACACCGCTAAGCCCCGCTTCCTCCAGAGGCTTGCCTTTCTCCACTCAGGCCCGCAGGCACCCCCGCACACGGGCCCCACACCCACTTCCAGTCTTGGGGGTTCCGGAGAGGTCGGTCACGGGGACAGGAGGCCAGGAGCAAGCACCCTGAGATCTGGGTCTTCTGTCATCGCGAGGCCCTGAGGCTGTCTACCTGACATCCACACAAGGACCCCGGAGTCCAGGGTCGGCGCTGCGACCTGGCCGGTGCATCCACGCCCAGCCGGCCCTGGGGTCTCGTTCCTTCGTCTCCACCGAATGTCCCGGAGGCCCGAGGAACTGGAGACTGGGGGTGGTTGTGGCCCTCGGGACGCCCAGGGCTCGGGTGAGGGCCACCCTGTCTCCCCACGATGTCTCAGGGGAGGGACCGAAAGCTGTTTCCAAGGAGGCCCCGGCGCCTGCGCACCCACCGTTAACTCGGCCCAGAGACCGGTGGGCTCACAGCATAAGCCCCTGCGCCCCGTTAACCGGCCTGGTAGGGGACAGGGAATAAACGAAATTCTCACAAGTGAGAACCGTACCCTAGATTTTTTTCTTCTGTGCATAAGCCGACCCCCCAGGGCCCACTTCCCCCTCCCCAGGAGCAGAGCCAGGGCCTCCAGTGCGAGGAGGGACGGCCGTGAGCCAAGAAGAACCAGCAGAGGAGGGTGCACATGAGCTGCAGGGATCCGAACCGAGGGCCTCGTGGAGACTGAGCGGGCCCCTCGCGGCTCAGCGCTGGGCGTGAGGCAACGTTCCTTTCGGGGCGCTCGATCCACCGCCGGGACTGATTTCTCGGAAGGCGCAGCCTCGGCTCAGAGACCTGCCCGTCGGGCTCACTGCGGGACGGACGGAGGGGTGGTGCGCACCCGGTGGAGCGCAGGGACCGCGCCCCCCCCCCCCCCACCAAAGGACTAGGTGCGCAGCGCAGATTTCCGCCACCTGGCCTCCAGGAGGAAAATCGGGCTTTTAATCCTCCAGAGATTTGCAAAGTCCGGCAGAAAGCGGGGAGCTTGTCCTCACCTAACCGTTGGGGGTGACGGTGGGGGTGGGGAGGTTGATCAGGACACCGCGGGCTCCGGGTTCCTAATCGCTCTGAGCCAGTATTAGCGCCCCAGCCCCCCGCGGGCGCATCCAGAGGCAGCGTCGGGATGCGGGCGCTGGGGGAAGGGAAAGCGAACGGCTCGGCCTGGAGGGCCCATTGTAACCGAGAGACCCCTGACTCGGGGGCCGCACCCTCACAGCTCGATTCTCAGGCTGCGTCGGAGAAGCGCTATCCCGCCGCCCACCCAGATCCACGCCCGGAGGGGCCGGGCGCTCGCTAGAGCTCACAGGGGTGGGGGGAGGGTGTCTCAGCCGCGTGCTCTGAGGCTCCCGGGATGGGCGATCGCGAAGCAGAAATGAGGTGGAGGTCCGAGATCCGCTTCCCCGCGCCCCACACTGGGCGGGGCCTCCCCGGGGCCACCGAAGCGTTCACGACCGGCCCTGAAGCCCTGAGAGGTGGCTGAAGACGCTAGCCAGCTCCCGGAGAGCCAACTCTCCCCTGTCCTGGTCGCCGGCCGCCTAGCAGCCTGCGCTTCCAACCTGAGCCCGCCAGGGCGGCGCCGCGCCGACGCCACCCCTGCCCGACTCCCCAGGGAGGTGCTGGGGCCCGCGCGGGTACGCACCTCGCCAAACACAATCCGCACTCAAACCGCGAGGCCCAGGCCACAGCGCTGGACGCACGAGTCTCCGGGGACCCAGGACCAAAGGGCCGCGTGGGCGCCTCCGCTGCAAGGCCCGGGAGAGCCGGGAGGCGGCCCTGCTCGGTCCTCCCCGAAGGCCGTCCGCGCCAAGCAGCCCCCGCCTGCACCGCCCCCCGCCCGCAACTGGGATTCTAGCACGGTTCGCCCCGGGGCGCCCGCCTCCACCTTCTCTTCCCCGCCCGGCGCTGGCTCCACCCGGCCCCGCCCCGGACACTCACCTGCGCCGGCTCCGAGCTGGAAGCACCGCCGCCTCCCGGCTCGCACGGAGTCCACACAAGAGAAACACCGCAAAAAGGGCCCTGGTTCGGAGCGGGCCAGGTGGAGTGAACCTGAGATGACCCCAGGTCGGGCCAAGGGCAGCGCCCTGAACCTCCACAGCGCTACGCGGGAAGAGGCGGCGCCCGAGCGCGGAGCCCCGCGGGGGAACAAAGAGGAGCCGGGATGGGGCCGCGCGCTTCCTGGGTGTCGGGTGACAGATCGGCCGGGGGACGCCCCTACCCGGCCACCTGAGAAGGAGCCACCTCGGCGCGGCCGGCGGGGTAGGGCAGGAGGGAAGGGGGCCCGGAGTCGGAGGAAAAGGGTTCGCAGGATGCCCCGGACGGCGCGGCCGAAGAAAGGCCCGCGGGTTCCGGCGCGGAGGTGCGGAGGCTCGACGGAGTGCAGCGATAATGACTCTGGGAGGGTTTACGGCCCCCGAGCCCCGCCCTTCCCCCAGCTCCGCGCCATTGGCCCAGGTGCCGAGAGGCGGGGGAAGGGCGGGGGGCGGGCCCGGGATGATTCACCTTGAATGTGGCTCGGGTTGGTGCACCGCGCAGGACACGCCCGACTGGGACTGCGGAGACGCCGGGAGCCCCGCCTGCTCTCCCTACCCGGATGGGTCTGGTCCCAAGGGGTCTCGCCGCCCGCCTTGTGTCGCGGCCTCCTGCCCTCGGTCTAGGGTGCCACTGGCCGAGGTGCGCCCCGACGCGCTGCCATCCCACCGCCCTCCGAGCCCGGAGCTAGCCGAGGTGTGTGTAGCGCTGCGTTTTTGGAAATTCGACCCTGGGCTGGGGGAGGGGAAGTGCGTTTGGATCTGGGACGCACTCAGGGGCCACTGGATGGATGTCCGCAGCCTTCCCCGCAGAAAGGTGCGTTAGGCTGAGTTGTCCCAGGGGGTCCACCGGGCCCCGGGGGCGCAGGGCTTGAGTAGGGATGCGGGGCTCCCCGCCCCGTCCTCACCCACCTACGCTCCCCCAGCTCTGCTGCCTCACAGGTGTCTGGCCGCGGCTGCCGCCGCGAACAAAGGCTGCCTGTCCGGGAAGGGAGAGGGGGAGGGGAGCCGCCCCCAGACCCGTTCCCATCCCCCTTACTTCTCCCCACTGCGGCGGCCGCTCCCCCGAGAGGGGGCGGACACGGATTAGATAGATCCTTTTCAGCGGTCCTCCGCTCTAATACCTCCGGGAGCATTCCGAGGGGCGGGGCGGGGGCTCGCGGACTCCCAGGCTGTCAGCGTCGTCGGGGTGGCCGCCGCCTCCTTCCCCAGCATCCTGGGCACCCGAGCGCCCTCCCTCCCCCTGCCGTTTTGCGCGCCCTTCCCAGCCCCGCCTGGCCGCCCCAGACGGCAGCCGCAGTTCAAAAACAGATTAAAATAAAACGTTAATCCGTCTTCCTGCCTTTTAGCTCCTAGTTCTCTCCACCGACTCCCGCAGGCCCAGCGACCGAGAAACCCCCCAAAAGGAGAGTGCTTAAGCGATGCCCCCACGAAATCTAAGGGCCTCTTGCATTAAGATTGAAGACCGTTAGCACCTTGTCCTCGCCCCGATCGAAGGGAAGGAGCGGCAGTGATGGTGCGGGAGGGGCGTCTATGGTTCCCCCCACCCCCGCCCCGGCCGAGCGGAGATCAGTCGAGGGTGACGGTGCGGATACCGTCCTTCCATAGGTCCGACTGCTGGGCGGGGCCTGCTCCGCCCCCGGAGGTCGCAGCCAGGGGAGGCAGCGAGACTCCCACCCCGGCAGAGCTGGCTGGGCGAGTCTCGAGGCCGCGGGATCCCTCGCAGCGCAGCTAGTAGGTACGGGCTGGAAGCGCCAGGACCCGGACAGGGGCGATCCTAAGCAAGGCAACGGGCCCATCACGCCAAGGTGTGTGAGTGGGGGTTTCCACACGAACCGCTCCCCGGCCCGCACGCATTCCCGGCCTAGCCAGGTCGCCCCGAATTTCCTTGGCTGCATCCCCACTCACGTCCTACCTGGTCCCCGAGGGCCGTAGGATGCCGAGCGGCAGGGCGCGGTGTGCCAGAGACTGCAAAGCCGGAGCGCAGGCCACTCTGGTTGCGAGTGGCCCCCGCGGCCTGCCGCTCCCCCTTTATAGCGCGCGCCCCGCCCCCCGTGCCCGGCGCGCCCCGCCCGGGTCCATTCACCTGCTGTTGAGAACCAGACACCGCTCGGCGCAAAGCGAGCCACCGACCGGGCCGTGGGGTCCGGCCGTCGGTGCTGGCGGGGCGGGGGCACCGCCGAGACAGATCCAGTTTCCACCTTTTCTTAAATGCGCCGCTGAAAGTCGAGCCGGCCTCGGGAGCCAGCGTCGCTTTCTCCCCCCACCCCCCGTGGCCGCCGGCGCACGCCGGCGCCCCCGACCCCACTCCGGGAGGGGCCGCGAAACTACACCCGCAGAAGCCTCATACATATTTTAGGGAGCAGGCCCGGCCGGTAACCCGAGCTGGACTCGAATGCTAAGGGGGCGGCCCCCAGGGACCCGATACCTCGGATCCCTTTCGGCTCGGGGCACGGGCGGGGGAGGAGGTGGCTCGGGACGACCTCAGGCCCTAGCTCTGCTGGCCTGCCCTGCTCCCCGCACGCCCACGTGCGTGCTGCCCTCCCTGCGCAGGGGGCACCTCTGTCTGCCCCGGAGGCCTCCCTCCCTCTGGAGAGGCCCTTATCTCTTGCCACCAACCTCCCACTCCGCCGGAGCCGCGCGTACGCGACGCAAGGCTTTGGGCTCCTCGACCCTCGGGTCGGGCTGAGGAAGCACCGCTAAACCCGTAGGAAGGACCACCTTGCCGACTCCAGCCTGGAGGACCGCGGCGCCCCTTACGCCGTCCCCGGGCGCGACCACTCTCAGCTCCCTCCTTGGCTTTTCTCTCTGGCCGTGTCAGTGTGTTTCCCGGCCCCACTTTGCTTCCTTAACCCCAAACCTCGCCCCCCTACGACAGTCCCAATTTGTGCTGAAAATGTTGGGTGAAAAAGTCCTCGACCCTCTCGACCTCGCTTCCCTTCCCGCCATACGGCTGCAGGGCGGCGGGGCCGGGAAGGGGGGGCGGGTGTCCTCTCACTGGCCTCGCTTAGGCTGGCGGGGTCCCCGCGCTGCGCCGGGCTCTCGGCCCCACGACCGCGGGACTGGCACTCCCTGTAACACGGAGCCCGGGACTCGGGTCCTCCCGCGCTTCAGTTACCAGCTGCTGCGCCATTTCCAGCGATTGGCCTCACCTCTGAGAGCCTCAGTTTCCCCATTTGCAAAATGAGTAGAACCACTCGGCACACAGAAAGCAAGTGTGGGGACGCGCGTGCATCCCTGCCAGCTACAGGAGAGGCACCATCACTGCCTGGGGCCCTGCACCCCGGCCTGCGCGACGCCTCCCGGGTGTCTGCCCCCCGCCGCTGTGTTTCTGGCTCCTGTGCTGCCCCTGGAGGCCTCGCCGCCGACCCCCCACCCCACGTCCCTCCGCGGCCGCGTGCCCGGGACCCCGGGATGCTGGAGGCGCCTCAGCACTGACTTTCGGTCTCGGCCTAACCGCAGCCCTCGCGGCTTTGCTCTGGAACCTGGAGCTTGCAGGAGTGTTTGAAAAACAACTAAACCCCCAACTTTTTTTCCCGAAAACGGCGTGTTTGTGCGTCTGTGCGTTCTCCTTCCGGAGGCGCGCGCTCTCTGTGCGTTCTCCAGGGACAGGAACCCGGAGATTGGGCTGCGGCTGCGGGGAGCGGGGCTGGGGGAGGAGTGTCGGACCGCGGGGCCAGAACCACGACCGCGCGGACGCAGAGGGCGGGAGGCCACCCTGCCGTGGTCATCCACCCAGCCCCGTAAAGGAGTGGGGGAAACGTACACCCTGGGAAGTGTTTTGGATGTTAAGTGGAAAACGCAAATGACACTGCGCTTCTGTTCGTGAGAAAACCTACGCAGAGGTGGTGGTGGCGGGTGCCAGGTTTCCCACGCACAGAAGTCTCCCACCCGGGACCGACACTGAGCCAACGGGAGTGACCCCCGCGTGGGAGAGCTGGGGGCCAGAGGACAGGCAACTTCCCTTTTGCGGGATTCTTTCTAGACAGTTCGAAGTGTGTGTTTGGTTACCATATGCTTGTGTTACATTTTCCATTTAAAAAAAAGAAACTACAGGAATTTTCTTTTTAAATTCTGACTCGGTCTCCTGACGCCTGGAGGAGTGGGTGGGAGAGGGTGGGCCTGCGGGGCTGAGGGCGAGCTGCGGCTCGGAGGACGGGGCAGTGGTGGGGAAGGGGGTTGCCCCGGGGTTTTCGCCGCCCGCCCGCGCGGGAGCCGCCGGAGCTGGTTGTGCAGCCTGGACCCCCACCTTCCTCCACCAGGTGACACCCCCTGTGAGTGTGGCGCTGGCGGAGGCGGAGGCTGGAGCGCCCACCCCGGGATGTCGGTGGCCCGAGTCAGCTGGGAAGGCGGCGAGCGGGAACGCGGGACCGAGCACTGGGTGCGGGCTCCGGGCGTTGGACTGAGTCCAGCCTGGGTTTTCTCCTCCGTCGTGATAAGCTAATACCCGTCGCACCTCCTTTTGGAAATTCGGAGGGGAAACTGGGCGTGGCTCCTGGAGAGCAGCCCTGGCAGCCAGGCCAGACCTCGGCCGGGGTCCCTCCCGGGCCGGAAACCCAGCTTCCCCATCCACGTCCCCCGCAGGGCCTGGCGCGGGGAACCCCAACCCCCGCATCCACTGCGCCCTGGCGCGGAGTCAGCCTGTGAGACATCACGCGTGAACAGTCAGGGTCCCCGCCTGCAGCCCCGGAGCCATTCCGGGGCCCAGGGCTGGGAACCCGGAGGCTCTAAGCGGAGATTTTGTCTGCGGCGGGCGGAGGGTGGCGGGCAGCGGGGGCCCCAGCCTTCGCCAGGTTATCCAGAGGTCCGTGACACAGACACGGTTTGGGCCCAGGGCCACATTTCACTCCCCGGGTCCAAAGCAAAATTTAGCCCCCACAGCAGGTGAAAGCTTTTATTTCTGTTTTGGGAAGCTTCAGAGAGTTAAGCTTTAATTGTCTCAAATTAGAATAATCTCTGTTCGTAATCACTTAACACCTATTTGTTGGGCGTCTGCCTGACCTTTATGAGCCTCGGTTTTATTTAAAAACTTGTTTTTGTTTGTAAATTGGGACCTTGCCCAAGTCAGAGGACTGTCAGGGGACTCGAATAACAAAAAAAAAAAAAAAAAAAAAAATGTTTTTTTGCACGCGGTTTGGAAACAGCAAAAGCAAAATGCTTCTTCAGGAAACAGTCATTAGTCCTGCAGTCGCCACGCACGTTCGAGAGGGCCACGTTGTCCGCCTTTCTCGGAGGAGGACGCGCAGCCCTGCACGGGCACGCGACGGTCTTTTCCCTGTTTGCCAGGCGGCTTGGATCCGGCCACGCACTGCGTTCCGGGGCCCCGCGTCTGGTCTCGCTCGCTCCGAGCGGGTGGCTTGTCCAGGCGCGCAACCCCGCTGAGCCCAGCTCCCGCACGGCGCGCTTCGCCGACGACGCTGCCTCGGCGGCCTGCGCCCCTCCTGCCCCGGCTGGGGAGTGCTCTCAGCCTCCGCGTCCCTGCGAGCGTCGCCTCTCGGTCTGCCTTGGGGTCCGTTTGCTTTACCCCGCGTCCCCTCCGATCCTGCCAGGGATACGGGGTTTGTCTGATCCAACCCCTCCTTTTTCACAGAAGGCATTAGAGCCCAGGTAGGCCCGGAACTGGGGCCAGAGCCGGGACCACTGCCCAGTTCTCCGGATGCCCGCCTGGGGCTTTTGCCACTGGGCTGAGTCAGAGGGGCCGAGAGTACTCCTGGGGCGGGGATAGGGGCCTGGGGGGAGGGGGGTTCAAACGGAAATGCTGAGGGACCATCTACGGTGGGGCCCGAGGAGCTCCCTGCTTCAGGACCGCCCAGGCCCTCTGCGCGGCTGCGGTCTCTAGGTCTCTAACCGAGGACCGGAGGGGACCTCGGAAACTGCAGGGGGTTTCCCGGGGACAAACCCGAGGGTGGGTGCGCAGCAAGGTCTGGGACGTCTAGAAGGAGGGTTATCTCAGAGTCCCGGGTTGCAAGCTGACTGCCCCTCCTGCCCCGGAGATGGTGCGGGGGGAGGGGTGGGGAACAGGGGGCGCACAGTGAGAGCAGGGACTGCGGGAGGTGCAGGAGGAGCGGTTTGGGTGTGGGTGCGGGGATTGGGACGGTCGGAATTCCCGGCGCTCCGCTCCGGGAGCCTGCTCGTGGCGAAGTTCCACCAGCCTGCGCTCCTGCGCCGCAGGAATCCGCTCTGCTTGGCCCACCTCAAACCCAGGCAGCCGGCGGAGGGGCTGGCTGAGGTGGTGCGGGTACAGTTCGCGCGGCAACTAGGAGCCCTGCCTGGGGGCTCACGGGTCCCTAACGTAGGGAGCAGCCTTTGACCGGGTCCAGGAAGAGGAGCTGCGGTGAGCGCCCGGTGCCTGCAGAACAGCCCAACCTCCTGGGGTGGGGGTGGGGCTGGACGGGAGGGGGCGACGGCCTGCCCAGGCCTTGAGCACCAGTCCGGGGTGGTGTAAAATTCAAGCTCCAGGAGGACCAGGGCCACGTCGCTCTTGTTCACCTCTGTACCTCGCGCGGGACTCTCAGCAGGTGCTTGCTCCTCAAATGTGTGTGCGCGAATCAACGAGCAGGAGTGCGGTCACGATTAGGGGGCCCCGCGGGGTCCCTCCGACGGCGGCACAGCGAGGGCCACCCTGCAGAGGCGCCGGCAGCAGAACGGGGGCCAGAGCCCGTCCGGGTCTCCTTCACTCCATCACAGCCGCTGATTAAACACGTCACCCTTTTCGCAGGGACCAAGGCCACTCGCAGGGAGGCAGAAACTGCGCAGCGTGACTTCCGGGGCCTCTTCCCTCGCCCCACGGTCCCATCTCACGGGCATGGACTTCGCTTAGGTCACGTCCCCCTTTAGGCTCCAGTGTCCTCACCCACAAAGGGAGAGAATCGAAAGGAAACCCAGGAGGTGCGTCTTCTTTTCCAAAGCCGATTTGAAAACGTTGTTCCTTTCTTCTTTCGGTCCTTCGTCTTTCTTCTTCAAGACGCGCTTAGGAAGGGTGCGGTGGCCACAGCAACGCGTGAGCTGGGCTGGACTGGAGCGGGAAGAGCCCCGCTGTGTGAGATGTGAAGACCCCACTGTGTGCTGGGGGCGTGGGGGCGCTGCGGCAGGAGCCCCAGGCTGCTTCTGGATGCCACGTGCTCCTCCGGGTTAAATCAGCACGTGGTAGCCCAGGAACTGAATCACCAATTTCTGGAATTCTGGACTGTTGGGGCCTTCGAGGAGGTCCCCTTCTCTTTGTGGGTGATGCTCCAGCTTCCACCCCAGAGAAGCCAGAGCTGGCCTGAGACTCCCCTTCCGGCAGGGCCTGGGGGGAGCGGGATGGGGCGGTGGCTGCAGATCGCAGAGCCAGCGCGCTCAGCCGGCGCATCCCAGCAGCGCTCCTAGTTCCCTGTTGCTGACTCGCAGAGCCCCCGCGGTATGGGCACGGAAACCCCACGGAGGGGACAGGAGGAGCAGGAGCGGGGTCAGCTGGAGTTCCCCTCCCTCCCAGCGCGCTGGGAATCTGCCTTCACTTTGGACCCACCCCATGCGCGGGCCTGGCGCTCCCTCCCCTCCTCTGCTTGGGGTTGGGGAGCTGCGCCCCACCCCAGTCCCTCTGCACTGGATCCCTGTCCCTCTCCCAGGCCTCAGCCTCAGCCTCAGCCTCAGGCTGCGCGCCAGCTGATGGGCCTCTTTGAGGAATCGACCTCCACAAGTCCCTAAAGTGTTTCCCCGGCAGTAAATCTCCTGCCACCAGGGCTCTCTGCCCCATGAATGATTTAGCGCCTCAGAGGGGTTGGAACCGTCTATCTGCACTCGGAGGCCTGCAGCTGTGACATCACGGTCCCTGCTGGTGACGGATGGCCCCCTCTGCCCTAATGGGAGGAGAGTGCGCAGGGCCACCTGGGAGGGGCGCGGGCCCTGGAAGTGAGTACCCATCTGGCTCTGCAGGCTTCTGGTTTGGGGTCTTACTGATGGACCAGCCTGCTAATGGCCTTCCGAGGTACCTCCAGAAAGGGCCTGACTCCATCTCCCTGTCCCCAGCCCAGAGGGACCCAGGCGCGTTTCAGAGTGCAGTTTGTCTAGAGAGGAATTACACACCCCAGCCGCCCTTGTCCGCTGCCCTGACTCTACAGCACTTGCTCCCTCACGCACAGGCACCCACACGAGCGTGCACACACACGCCCACTCTCTCAAGAGCCCTCTCGGAAAGTCCAGCACTATGTCCCACCTAAATCTTTCCTGCTCCCAACGAACCCATCTGGAGCTGACAGAGAGCAGCTGGTTATCATCTGCCATATGCCAACCCCCCAAGCACACACGGTGAAGGGTGACATGGCCTTGGCCCTCCCGGCCCTCGCCTC
Source organism: Phyllostomus discolor (assembly GCF_004126475.2). Taxonomy (NCBI): domain Eukaryota; kingdom Metazoa; phylum Chordata; class Mammalia; order Chiroptera; family Phyllostomidae; genus Phyllostomus; species Phyllostomus discolor. Next base: position 76,161,823 of record NC_040912.2, read on the forward strand.
CTCCCGTCGCCCTCTCTCTAAACGCCAGTGACCCCAGTCCTCTCAGTCCCACCAGCCTTCAGGGGAACGACTAGGGTTTCGTCAGTCAGCCGCCGCAGGTCAGGGGCGTCGTCAGGCGGAGGGCAGAGGTCGCGAGGCAGCACCTGGGTGGGCGAGTGGCCTCTGCCCAGTCCTGCCACCCTGACCCCAGCTGGCGTGTGTCCTGCCTCAAAAGCGCTTCCCCATTGGCCTGTCCCGTGGACGGGCCCGGAGTGAGCAGATTGCTCTAAGCCTGGTAGTGCGGCGTGCAACCCGTGGGCGCACCGGTGCCACATGCCTGTGAGCAGAGAGCCGGGCCCAGAGGCGCGGGATGCAGGGTGGGTAAGCGTTTGGTTTGGTTTGGTTTGCGCAACTTTGGTGAGATCGATTTACATACAAAAAAGTGATCCATGTTCAGGGTTCGGTTAGACGAGTGTTGACAAGTATGTGCACCCATGTAACCGCCACCCCCACAATCAGGAGCCAGGGCGGCCCGGCACCCCTCCAATCTCCCTCATGCCCCTCCCCCAGGCCATCTTCCTCCTCCCCCCCCCCACCTCATCTCCGGGTCTCCCACCTCGGACAACTGCTCATTTGCTTCCTATTGATGTAGTGCTGCCTTTTCTAGAACTTCATATAAATTCAATCATTTAGGACTCTTTCCGAGTGTGTAACCTGGCTGCTTTCACTTAGCATAATGGCTTTGAGTTTCGTCCAAGTCGCTGTGTGTATTAATAGCTCCCTCCTTGTTTCTGCTGAGTCGTATTCCACTGTGTGCACGCGCCACAGTCTGCTCGTCCGCTCCCCGGGCTGAGCGGCGTTTGGGTTGTTTCCAGTGTGTGGCCGTCATGAGTAAAGTCCATACGAACACTCCTGTGCTGGTCTGTGTGGGTGTGTTTCCGTCGGAGGTTGCGCCGGTACATGTTCAACAACCAGCTCTCTGGGGTGGATGGAGCCCCCGATTCGTGGCACTTGCTGGTGTCTCAGGCATAAACACCCTCACAGTGCCAATTGGAAGCCACCAACGTGCCACCACTGATGGGCCTTCCCCTGGGCTACCTCCTGAGAGAAGTGAGCGCTCGGCGGCTCTGCGTCCTTTTTCACTGTAGCGTTCCAGGGAGGGCGTGCGGCCACCGCTCCTCGAGGTCCTAGTTTGCATTTCCTCAATGACTGACCATGCTGAGCATCTTTTCATGCGCTCCCGTGCCTGGATGAGTAAGTCTGAGGGGGCAGGGAGGGAGGGCCTGGCCCTGCAGTGTTCTGGGGGAACATCCCGGAGTAAAGGGCCACGATGAAGGCCTCGGGCTCCTTGGACCTGCTGCAGGGACCTGGGGCCCCCAGGCCACGGACGGGCCCAGGATGCGAGCCGCCCTCACGGAGGCCCGACAGATCCCAGTTCACAAAGCTCTTCCCCGAACACTCCCCCTGTCCCCCCAGATCTCAGTGGTGCAGGGAAACCTGAGGTGTGACGGGAGCGTCTCCAGGATCAGCCAGAGGGCGCATGGCGAACCAAGGCTCCGACGCAGGTTTTCTGGCTCCCGCCCCGGTGCTGCCCCTTCACTGTGAGACCGAGAGCTCTCACTCGCTTCCTCTCGTGGAGTCTCAGGACGACCCCTTCCCACTCGGGAGAAGATTGAGGTTCCGGGGGACTGAGTGGCTTGTTCAAGTTCCACAGCTCGCTGAGCGGCAGACCCAAGACTTGAACCCTACTTTCTCGGTTCTCCGGCTCTGCCATGTGCTCCTAGAAGGCCCCTCTGACCTCAGTCTTGTCAGGGTCCATGGAGCCCACTCCGCCTGCTTCGCTGGGCCGGGGACTCAGCAGCAGCCCAGCAGCAGCGACTCAGGCCGGCTGCCCCTTGGAGCTGAGTCACAGTTAAAGAATTGCTTTCTTAACCCGGCTTTGATCTGCCTTCCCGTTGCCCTCAGTCTTGAGATTAGAAGACAGAGATATTCCTCCTGAAGACTCTTCACATTTCCCGTGCCTTCTCGTCTTTATCAAGAAAACCCAGACCCTACCGTGCCTTATCACTACCGTGCCTTATCACTACATCGGCTGTGTGTGTTCTCTGCCCTCCAACGGGACCCCACCTCTGACTGCCCAAGGGCGCAGGTGTGAACAGTGCCCACCTGCCTTTGTTGAATAAATGAATGACATTTGTGTTCGTGAACACAGTTTCTTCTTCCAGACTCTAATTAAATAAAAAAACCCAGGAGGAGGGAAGTTACATGTATTGGGTGGGTGCTTTATGCTGTGTGAGCCTGGCATTATTATGCCCACTTTATGGACGAGAAAACCGAGGCTTCGGAAGGTCAATAATTTGGTCACTCAGCGAGGACGGGGTGGAGTGGGGGACTTGAGTCTATCCGAGAGCCATGCCACCCTCTGTCCTTCATGTGTGAGGAGAGCAGATGCGGCTCTCTCTGGGGGGCCTGGTGGCTGCTGGTGGCAGGGAGGGGGCCACAGTCCAGGGGGCCACAGTCCTTCGCTCTTATGTCCACGACACTCTCTACCCACTTTGAAGTCAAACAGGCCAGCCCCGGACACCCAGCCTGTGCAGGCCTCGGGCTGCACACAGCAGCTGTGTGCAGCCCGTGGCTTTGGCTGCCGAGGCCACCGGAGGCCTGGATATCAATACGACGGTTCCCCGCCACCCCTTGGGAGGGGGAGATGGCGGTCGCTGTGGAGATGGTAATGCTGCTCCATTAATGTCCACCTTCCTGGAAAGCCGCTGGGACGCGTTTCATTTATGTGCTTGTTTGTTTATTGGAGGCCAGCTTCCAGAAGGAGCAGACGATGAGAGACCCCCTTCAAAAGAGCTGTTCATGGGGAGAAAAAACAGCAAGATCCCCACAGAAGGAGGGGCAGAAACACGCTGAACGGCTAGCTGACGCGGCAGGGCACCCAAGCCCTCATGCTCACACCGACCTCAGGGACTGGCGAGCCCTTACCACTGGCCTCTCCAGGCATGGACTCCTCGGGGACTCCGCAGTGTGTGCCTCGCCCCAGGGCAGCGCACACTTGTCCTCCACCTGGACGTCCAGGGCACTTGCTCGGACCCGGCCTTGGCCAGAGGCCAGACCTGAGCTTGCGTGATATGGGATTCTCCTTCGTCAAGAGACACAGGTTCCAGAAAAGGTGCCCAGAGTGCGTTGGGTGAAGGATGGGACGCCTGCCAGCTAAGCCACGCTGGTCAGGGTGCGGCTCTGCATTTTCAGCAGGAGCCCTGGCCCTCTGGTCTGCGGCCCACCGTCTGGGCTGTCATCACCCCTCTCGGCAGAGACCCCTGCAAGCCTGGGAGGAACGGGCAGGAACAGGGAGGGGCCCCGCTAGGCGCTCAGCCCTGCTGGGTCTTCCTTGGAGCCCTTGGCAAGAAAGAACGGCATCGCCGATACCTCAGGGGTGCCAGGGGGAAGGAGCCTCTCGTCTTTCTCATCTTTCTCTTTCCTTCCCGGCCCACTCTGTCGGGGCTTGAGGGGAGGGGCAGGGAGGCTGGGGGAAGGCCACCTGAGGCTGCTGTTCAATGAAACTATCCAGGTACAGGATAGAATTACTTGTATCAAGTGCACAGGACTTTTAATCCACTTGGTAATCAAACAGGGCATCACTCCGGAGCCCCTGGAGCCTGGGATGACAGCATATTTCCACCCACTTCACAGGCGGCGTAACTGAGGTGCAGGAGAGACTCAGAAGGCATCCACTCCAGCCAAGCAAGCTGTGGGGAATTCAGAGCCTTGAACTGCGAGGCCAGCCCGAACCCGTGCAGAGGGCAGGCTGGGGGCACAGCTTACCAGCAAACAGTGCCTGCCTCTTATCTTTCAAAACTTTGCAGAGTCCCTTCCGGCATGCATTGGGATCTACCAAGACTAGGGGTGGGGGCTGCACACAAATACAGAAAACGTTTCGTCATCTGCCTGTGCCAGGAATTTGAGTTTCTGTTTGCAAAGCTAGGCACCTTCTCTGGGTCCCCGACCAGACAGGCCACAGAATTAGCAGCACACTGCCCTGGGCTCCTCGTTCTGCCTCCATCCAAGCCAGTTCCGGTGCTGGTGGGGGCTCCACCCCCTCCCACTGCGGGACTCTGGGCTGCCTCCTGCGTGCACCTCAGTTTCTGCATCTGCACAGATAGTGGTGCCGGTGGTTCGGCCTGTGTCTGCAGTGGCCGCGGCAGAGGAGGGCAGAGGACTCTGCTGAGCAGAAGATGCCCGACCCCCATGAGGGGCAGTCACATGTCACGGCCAGAGGCCACAGCGGGGAGAAGGCACTGGACCCACAGTGGAGAGCGCTGCCCCGAGGCCGCGGGGCCTGGCTCTGGGCCCTGAGGCTGTGGACCTCAGGACACTCGTCTGTGAAGCAAAGAGTTGGAACTCCCCTCCAGCCAGGGCGTTCTGTGGGGTGTGCTGGGTGTCTCCCTGGCCGAACCCCCACCCCTACCTGGGCCCCTGGGCACCCTTCACAGCGGCCGCGTGTGCTCCGGGCACTGGTACCAGACCACCTGCTGCCGCCCACGCCTTGAGGAGCCCACAGGCTCAGCCTCCCAGCCCACGGAGCCCTCGGCCAGTTTCGGGGAGCACAGGCCGGAGCAGCAGCAGACACCAGGGTGGGGCAGCTTCTCGTTCTGAGCCGGCGCTTGAGGAAAGAGCCCTGTGCAAGCCAGCATGTCCCGCCCTGGCCCCTGTGTACACAACGACAAGATTTAAGAATGTCGCACGGCCGGGGGCCCCTGCCTGGCTGCGTGAGGGTGGCTGTCAGTGGCCGCAGTTCGGTGCCCTCCGAGCGGCCGTGACGGCTGAGGACAATGTCAACATTGGGTCTAGCGCTGCCCGACAAGACACCAGATGCCGGTCAGACTGGAATTTCAGGCAGCGAATCACTATCACATAGGGCGTATTTATACCAAACGTATTGCTTGTTTATCTGAAACTGAAATTTGACTGAAATCCTGCATTTTTATTTGCCTGGCGACTGTACCTGGGTCCGATCCCCCACCCCACTGCTGGGCCGTGCAGCTGGCTGCAGCGTCTGACCCCAGCCCCGGGCCCAGGGGGCATCTTCCTGTCCTGTCCTCGGGTCTCCTGAAGCTTTCTGCCGCCGGCTCTTGCCGGCTCTGTGTCCACCTCTCACTTTGTCTCCATCCGCTCAGGTCTGGCCCTCCTGCCTGTCACCCTGTCTCCGACGGTCCTCCTCAGCCTCCCTCCCACAGGCCCAGCTGCCTTCTAGGTGACGCGGGCAGCCCAGCTACAACGCCTGGTGCTGAGGGCTCGGACCCACCCCAAGGGGCCAGCCTCACAGAGAGGAAGGCAAGACCCCTGAGGGCATGGAGGCCGGGGCGGGGGAGGGGATTAGGCCCTGCTCCCTGAAATGTGAGGAACACAGCCCCAGGCTCCAGTCCACAGCCCCCTCACCCGTCCCTCGGGGGGAACCGTCTTCACCCCGAACAGCACTGTTTGTCCTGGACCAGCTGAGAGGAGGGCGGCGGGAACAGCCTAGCTTGTGGTTCAGCCAGCTGGGCCTCAGAGCAGAGGGTCCTCCCAGGCGGGCTCCACCCAGGGTCCCGGCTGAGCGGCAGCAGAAGGGACCTTCCGCCTCCTTCGTGCCCCAGGAAAAGGGCTGGGACCATTTGGATAAACTAGGAGCCTTGAGCTGAGTCCCACCGGTACTGGCTTTCCTGGCGAAGATTACCTGAAACAAGCTCCCTAACCTCTGCGAGCCTCAGTTTCCTCCTCCGCAAGAAGGGGCCAAAGCACATCTGCCTCGTGGGAACTCGAGGCCTGACTTCCGAGACGGTCCCAGAGCCTGAGCACAGCGGAGCCTGAGCACAGCGCGCGGAGGTGGGAGGCCCTCGCGCCCGTTTCTCTCCATCTCTGCAGGCCCAAGCCTCCTCCAGGACCTCACCGCAGGGTGAGTGAGCGAAGAGGGGGGCCCTCGGCAAACAGGACCTCCGCCCCCTCTCAGAGGGTCCCGACCCCCACCCGACCACTGGAAGCGCAGAGGGCCGGGACTGAGAAGACCACGCCCTCGCCCACCGCAGTGTGGGCTTGCTGTGCCGCCTCGGCGGGGGGTTGGGGAGCTCCCTTTCCAGGCCCGAGCTGGAAGCCCGGGGAACACTGGCCCCAGGGAGAGGGCCCAGGAGATGGAGACCCTGCTCACCGGGAGGGTCACGGTACCCGACTATGGGAGAAGCTGCGGAGAAAGGGAAGAGGGGAGCCACGGAGGTGCCAGGCCTGCTCATGCCTTCATGCCATGGGTGCACCTGCCAGCAGAATTTGTTTGGGTGCTGGTGTTTCTGTTTTTCCTTCTTCTCTAATTTTAAAATTAGTGTTGGGGGCCCCGCCCACCACACCACAGAAGTGAACCCCAGAATCGCAGGCAGAGAAGGCTGAGCAGACGGCACAGCCCCGGAAGACTGCGGCCAGCACCCACAGGCTCTTCCAGACTCCTGTTCTGTGTATTTTGTTTTAATAAAAAGTGAGAACTTTAAAAAAAATTATTTATTGTTATAGAGTGGGGAAGGGAGGGAGCTTTTGCGGAATGACACCACCCAGCTGAGCCACACTGTTCAGGGCAAAGAAAGCGAGACCATTTTGTGTACTCTGCTTTGTGTGTTACTCTTCCCACTGAGTAACCTTTCTCCGTGTGGGAAGTTACATTCTCTACAATTACGAGCTAAGCATTATTTCACACTATGCTTATTCCTTCGTTCACCAAGCCCGTCTTCAGGACATGGGTGTCGTTTCTAATTTCCTGCTGTCACACAAATGCGTCGTTTTGTTTTGCTTTGTTCAGGCTACATTCTTATATGTGGTCCCTCTAGGTCAAAGGTCATGTCTGTGACCAGAGCCACACGCCGGCGCACACGCACTCTCTGTCACAGATGCCGACAAGCTGGATGCCAAGGGCGGCTCCTAGGGAAGGCGTGTTGGGTCCTGCCTGCTTTGTCCCGTCCCTGGTGGGCTGTCCCCCTCATGCACCCCAGGCTGCAGGGCCCTGGGCTGACAGAAATCCAGACAATCCGATACTGACGCCTGGGGACCTGGGGCCACGTGGCCGCCCTGAGAGGTGGCTCTTCCTTCTTCTCTAGGGCAGGGGCTGGGGGGGTGGGCGTTTGTCCCTCTCCCACAGCCAGCAACTGGTGGGAGGGGCCGCCCTGAGCTGGAGTGGATAGTTGGGGTCGGGAGACCATCACAGGTTGGGGTCAGGACTGCAGGGTCAGCTGTCATCCTGCCCAGCTGGGCGGACAAAGGCAGGAGGCTACCTGGCCCCTGGCTCCCCACGCCCCCAGTGCTTCGCACAGTCCACTTCATCCACTGTTCTCACGGCTTCCCCACCCCTGTTGTCCCACGTCCCAAGTGGGGATGCTGAGACTGAGTGACAGGAACAACTCAGCCGAAAGAGCAGCGGGTCAGTAACTCGCAGTGATGGAACGGACTCCTGGCCCCGCCCTCCTTCCAGTGCTGTGAAGCCCCCAGCTTCAGAAAGGCCGTCAGCGTGGCACCCCTCAACCCACCCCACCTCCCACCTGCCTGCTTCCAGCCGCCTCCCGGAGGCCTCAGGGCTGGGCAGCACCCTCGCCTCCCGCCCCGGCTGTGCCCGAGCCCACCCTTCTGCCCCAGTGCCCCCTCACCCACTTCCAGTCCGCCTGACTTAAAAGTCGCTTCCTCCTGGAAGCCTTCCCTGACCCCCAGGAAGAAGTGCTTTCTCCCCCCTGCAGCATCTGGGCCAGACCCCTTCTCCAGAGCCTGGGGAGCTGTCCTCCTTGCCGGGACCTGGGCTCTCTGGCCTGGTTTGGTGGGAGCCTTGCTCGTCCAGCAGGAGGCCTGGGAAGTAAAACTGTGGTGGGTCCTGGAGGCAAGGGACGTTCCGTGTGGGGGCCTCGACAGAAAGCAAGGCTATGGTGGCAAACGGTGGAGGGTGCACTGGAGTGAATGCGGGGGCGGGGGGGGCTAGAAAGCTTGGGGAACTGGAAACGGATGCCCCGGAAGAGACTGGCTGTGGGCTGGGTGGAGGGAACACCCAGGGCTCTGTGGGACGACAACTTCCCAAAGTGACTACACAGGGTCAGGGCTGGGAGAGAAGGCCAAGGTGCACGACCGAGTGTCCCAGGCCAGACACACCTGGTTCATGTCCGGCCCCTTCAGTGACTGGCCGGGAATCCGAGGGCGCGGCAGCGTGGCACCATGGTGACCAGGGCAAGGGCAGGCTCAGAACTCAGGTGACTCACGTTCCATGAGCCCGTGTGCTGGCTGGTACCCCAGTTTCTGCTGAGTTATGACAGTGTCTTGCCCTCAGAGCCACGGGCAGGGGAGCGGTCTGGGAAGAGGGGAGGTGGGGGGTTGGGAAGGTTGGGGGAGGGGGCATGAAGCCTCAGGAGCCTGAACACTGGCTGCAGGAGCCCAGCCAGCCCACACTCAGCAGCCCACGCTCAGCAGGGAACAGGAGCGGCTCTGGCCTGGTGGGTGCGGCAGGAGTCAGGGTCCAGTGACCAGGCGCCTCTGTCCTCCTCCACCAGCCCAGCCTGGAGGCCCCGGAATCACAGAGAAGCACAGGAACTGCAGCACTACAGGGCAGGCCGTTCGTGGGGCAGCAAGAGGCTGGAGCAGGCGAGGGGCTGGGAGAGTGGCAGGAAGGATCCTCCTGGCAGAGCTGCCCTCCCCCGGGGAGGGGTAGGGGAACTGGGGCCCCTTCACCCTGGAATATGCGATTCCGTACTGCCCTGGGTCTCTACGGAGTCACGCAAGGAAAGGCCCTGGGGTCTTTGAACAAACAGGCCGTCATCCACCGAGCGGGAGATGTGTGTGGGTGGGACTGTGCGGGCAGCCTGGAAAAGACCGGGTAGGGTCAGGTTGTCTCTGTTTACCGCCGAGAGCTCGCAAAGCCTGTAGGAGCACCAACCGTGCCCACCCGCTTCCAGCACTCACGCGCCCATCTGGGGCGCCAGCCAACAGCGCCAGCAGGGAAGGACATTGCTTCTGAAGTTGACAGAGGCTGAGAATAGAACTCTAAGACTAGCTCTCTTTCTTCCAGGAGGCAGCTGGGGCCCCCCCCAGCCCCGGCCCTCCAAAGCCAAGGGTGCCCGTGGTTGTCACCACGGAGCTGAACAGGGGCCTCCAAGCTTGATGAGCGTGTGTTTCCCCCAAGGAACCTCTGCCGGTGTCTCCCAGCCCAGCCCAGGGCCATGTAGGTGTGAGGCTGCCGCTTGCAAACCTCAGGAGAGATACCACGCAGAACTTCCCGATGACGGGCATCTCGAGCATGAGGAGGGGTGCGGGATCTTCTCCTTACAATTCTGTGGAAAAGCACCCCCGAGGCTTCCTGGCTAGGGCCCCCACTAATCTCCACGATGCCCCCCCATGACCTGGGTAGTGAGGTTCACTAAGACATTCTCCCTTCAGGGGGCTTTTCTGCTTTCAGGACCTAAACTGCCCTTTCCTGGTGCCTCCCAGAGCCAGCTCCCACCCCTGCTCCTGCTGTCCCAGGCCACAGGGTTCCTGTGGCTGCAGAGGTGCCAGGCTTTCCCTGCTGGGCTGCATGGATCTCTTCCGTGTACCCTCGAGGGGCTTGTGAGAGTTACTGCTCAGCGACCACTTAGTGTGTGTGCTGTCTGCCCCCCAAACAGTCACCCTCAGGGGCAGCATGATTATCCCTCTGCTTTGGGGCAGGGAACTGCGGCTCTGGGAGCCACCCAGCCAGGCCCTCTGCCCAGTTTTGTCCAGGCCATGTAGCTCACTTCTTCCCCGCCTCTTGTACCGCCCCCAGCCCTCACGTCTCCAGCCCTCAGCTTAGAGAAAGCCGTGCCCCAGATCGGCCTGGGGTGCCCCCTCCCTGGGTACCACCCGGACTGCTCACTGCAGGCACAGGCACGCACTCGCCAGCACCTGCGTGGGCGAGCCCCGGGAGGGTGGTGCTAGAGCAAGGGGCTGCTCCTGGCTGTCTTGAGGGTCATCGTCTTAAAGAAGGTTGAGCCCTGGCTGGTGTAGTTCAGTGGTTCAGTGCCGGCCTGTGGACCATGGGGTTGCAGGTTTGATTCCCAGTCAGGGCACATGCCTGGGTTGCAGGCCAGGTTTCCAATAAGGGGTTGTGTGAGAGGCATCCACATATTGATGTTTCTCTTCTCTTTCTCCCTCCCTTCCACTCTCTAAAAAATAAGTGAATAAAATCTTAAAAAAAAAAAAGAAATAAGAAAAGAAGGTTGAGCAGGCTTTCCCTGGGCAAGGGGGGCCCCCAGAACTTACAAGGTCTGGACTCCATCTCTCTGCCAGCCCCTCCCTGCCCCTGCCCCGCCCCTTCCCTGCCTTCCTTATTCTGCAGCAGGACCACCAGCTTCTTGTGTGAAGAACATCCCCCTCCTGGGCAGAACAGAACCCGCCTCTCCAGGAGCAGGCAGCCGGGAGGGCAGGGCCTCTGATCTCCCCTTTCCCCCTGCCTCTCCCACTGATGGCTGCGGGCGCTGCCGTGGCCGTGGTGAGCTGCACTCTGTCACTCTGGCCCCAGAGCCAGGTTCTTCACCGCACAGGCAAGACTGATGGGGACATTCGGTACGGACTTTGCTAAACCCCAGAGAAACAGACCGTGGTGTGACAGGAGCATCCAAACCACCTTCTCCCTCCCCCCAGCGGGACCCTCTGCAGTCCTGTGGCATCAACGGTCCATCAGCAGGGGTGGCTCCTGTTCTCAGCGTCCTGGCCTGTTCCCCCTTAAGTGTGCTGTAGGGGGCTGAGAGGTGGCTCCCCCCAAAATATACCCACAACCCAATCCACAGGACCTGTGACTGTTGCCCTGTTTGGAAACGGGTTCTTTGTAGATGTAATCAAGGTGAGGATTTGAGGCAAGGCGATCATCCGGGATTAACTGGGTGGGCCCCAAATCCAGTGACAAGTGTCCTTACAGGAGACACCCAGAGGAGACAGACACAGCGGAGGAGGAGGTGGGGTGATGGGAGTGACCGTGTGCCACCAGCCAAGCCCCCCACGCCCCCCCCGGGGAGGCTCGGAGGACCCTCTCCCGGAGTCTCAGGAGGGAGCAGCCCTGTCTGCTTCATTTCGGACTTGCGGCCCCCAGACTGAGAGAGGGCATGTCTGTGGTTAAAGCCACCCAGGTGTGGTCATTGGTTACATACACACAACAGCCTCTCAAAATGGCTGCAATGGTGCCTGACCTCCACCACCACCTTCAAGCCACCCTCAGCAGAATCGGTTTGCCCAGGCAGATCTGCCAGAGTTTCAGGTCTCCGCTGCCGGTGGCCCCTGGACTCCCGTACCTGCCCGGCCCACGGGGAACCTCAGCGCCAGCACATTCCATGAACCCCAAACCTGCCTCTTCTCCAGGCTCCCCCTTCCATGAATGGTGCAACTCCCTCCACCCTGCGAGGCCTCCCTGCCACCCCCCAGTCCCTCCAGCTCTGGGGCGGCGCCCTGGAGCAGTCCTCTCCGGGAGTCAGGAGTCGCCCAGCCCAGGTCTCTGCTTACACGGCTCCCTTTCAGATAGATGAGCCTGCAGCATCGAGCGTGGGTGAAAGCGACACTCTTTCTCATGCCAGTCGCCATGTCCAGGGTGAAGGATATGCTTTCAGCGAGATGCCAGAGGGTGCCCGCTGGAGAGAGGGGCTCCTCCACCATCCCCACTTGGCTCTTGGGGGACGTGCTCCACCTGGGACAGTTCTCAGCTGTCAGTTCCCCAGGACACCGGCGTAGTTGCTCACGGGGTTTATTCCACCGTCCAGCACCACCGGCTCCGAACAGCAAAGCCAGCCCCTCCACCACCTGCACGATGGCTGAACACAATGCACATGTTTTCAGGTCTCTCATCTTCAGAGTGTGTCCTACTAGGAGTGCGGTCAGATGCCTGAGTTTTAGAGTCATTCACACTCTCTCTGTGGATGCGCCATTTCACTAGACTCAAGGGTTCCTTTGTTTTAGTCCACTTTTGACTTTGAGGACTTTTTATTTCATTTATTTTTTTTCAGCATTTTTAAAAAAGATTTATTTATTTATTTTTGGAGAGGGAAGGGAGGGAGATAGAGAGAGAAACATCAGTGTGCGGTTGCTGGGGGTTATGGCCTGCAACCCAGGCATGTACCCTGGCTGGGGTACATTCGAACCTGCGACACTTTGGTTCACAAGCCCGCGCTCAATCCACTGAGCTAAGCCAGCCAGGGCTTGACTTTGAGGACTTTTTAATATTTCATTTTTAAATCATGTTTCAATTAACTTTTAGTTTTAAAGAGGTCATATACTCACTTGCTCAGAACCTAAGTCACGTTTAAGATACGCCATGAAAAATCTTCCTGCCTGTGCTCTAGCTTCTCCATGGTCCTCTTTCCAGCTACTTTTATTATATCTCACGTTTCCATCCGGGGGTTTAAAATGCAGGCCAGCGTAAGTATGTTACATTCGCGGTGACACGTCTGCCCTGTAGGTCGCTCTGCGCATGCTCCGTGCAGCACCGTTTCGTCAAAGTGCCTCACGGCCAGGCTCATCTTCTCCACAGCTGCACAGAATCCATGGTATGAATGGAGCGAAACTGTGTAGCCAGCCCACTGCTGACTCATATTTTGGCTGTTTCATGTATTTTGCTATTACAAATGGTTTACATTTAATTTTGTTTTATAATTTATGCAAAATATTTACAAAGTCCCATAGCCAAACCCATTAAACAAAGTATATCAGGTAAATCTAGCAACTATCCCTACCCTAACTTTAAAAAATTTTTAAATTTTCTTTAATATATCTGGGAGGCCACTCCATAGAAGTAGATTTTTAAAAATCTTTCTTTTATTTTTTATTACATTTATTTTTGTAGATTTTTATTTATTTATTTTTAGAGAGAGGGGTAGGGAAGGAGAAAGAGAGGGAGAGAGACATCAATGTGCGGCTGCCTCTCACGCACCCCCCGCACTGGGCACCCAGCCGGCAACTCAGGAATGCGCCCTGACTGGGATCGAACTGGTGACCCTTCGGTTCGCAGGCCAGCACTCAATCCACTGAGCCACACCAGCCAGGGCTATTTCTCTTATTTTTTTTTAACAGTTGTGTAGAATTGCATTATGTAAATATATCACAGTTTATTCGATTGCTCCCTGTGGGTGGTTCTAACATTTTGCAATTACTAATAGTTGTCACATACATTTCTGAAGCACCTGGAAACAACCGAGTCTGGTATTTTATTTTACTTTATTTATTTACTTTTTTGAGCCTGGTATTTAAAGGTTCTGGTTCCACAGCCCGGTTCTGTAGAAGCTGCCGGGCGCTCCTTTCAGAACGCACGCTGCATTCCAGGGCACTGCCTCCCACCAGCCCGTCCACAGCCGACGGCGCCAAAGGCTCACGGCTGCGCCTGGCACTGAACCGCAGAGGGGGCCTCGGGGAGCCCAGCAGCGTCTGAGGAGGTTTGGGGGCAAACTGCTTCACTGGGGCCCCCCATGTTGGAAGGTGACAAAGGATCCAATCAGAGACTCTGTTTCAGGAAATATGAGTTTTTAGCATTTACAGAGGAAGGTCACAGGAGCACTGGCCCTACCCACCCAAACAGTAAGAGGAGTCTCAGGACCCAGAGTTCACCCGAGGGGACACCTTCCTGTCGTCAGTTCTCTTGCCATAACCTCCCAAAGGGCCGGGGTCGACACTGCTCGTAGGATGTTAAAGAAGTCTTTTTTCTCAATCATGCTCTTGATTTTTCAACGCTTGTTGTTTGCGTACATGGTAGAAAGGTACATTTCTTCCTGCTCTTGTTATTGCAAATGTCCAGTTATGAATAAAGATGCTTTTCCGGAGGTGCCCTCGCAATGTGGAGGAGTGAGCGTGTGTGTGTGTGTGTGTGTGTGTGTGTGTGTGGGTGTCCCACATTTGCACTTGAACCAGACCTGGGTGGGTGACTTAGTGAATGGGACTCCAGTCTGGATGCCACGAGGCAGCTGGCGGGGCATGAGGTGCCCACCGGAGGAAGAGAGAGACAATATTTGCCTGCTTCCTTCCAGCAGGGGAAAGAAATGCAAGGAATTCTGAACACCCAGGTCCCCCAGGTCCCCCAGCTCGCGGGAGCGGGTGGAGAGCTGCCAGAGGGCGGGCGGAGAGGCTGGAGCCGCTGCTCCAGAAAAGTGAGAGGAGGGGTGCAGCCGATGACCGCTCTGCCAGACGGGTGCAAATTATTCATGGGGAGCTATGGGAGGCTGGTGGAAAGAACCTGGGGCCGGCGATAAGGAGGCCGGTGTGTGACCTTGGGTGGGTTCTGTCTGGCCCTGAGCGAGTCACTGCAGCTCTGGGCTGAAGCACCCGGGACACGTTGCACAGGACATTAATCTGCCCTCTGTATCTCCAGCCATTCTTTCTGCCACAAGGCAGGACACAGACAGACAGACCGGCCGATAAAGCCAGGCCCATCGGGATCCACTGGGGACGCTGGGGCCCAGCTCAGCAAAGCCGCTCACCCGAGCAGCCAGGGAGCATCTCCATCGTGGCTCCAGGAGGAGCAAGCAGCGGGTCTGGGGCCCTCGTGGAGCCAAGCAGCCCTGGGGCACCCGGCACCTGGGGAAGAGCAGGGAGACTGTCCAGGGTGGAGGCCCTGGCTGGAGCACAGATCATTTTCCTTGCAAAAATGGAATTCAAATCTGAGGAGGAGCCAGAGCTGCGGGAGGCAGCGGACACAGATGCATCCGGGAGGCTCCGAGCAGCAGGGGTCACGTCACCGGGGAGCACGGGACCAGGATCCCGGCTGACCCCCTCTGTGTTGCTGGTCTGAGCTCTCAGGCCGTGGGAGCCCGTTGTCCCCTCAGGCCAGTCTTGGCGTTTCCCCAGGGCTGCGGCTGGGGCCAGGGCGGGGTGAACTTGGGCTCCAGGACCCCCCACCCCCACTGCCCGGGACCCAGCTGGGGAGGCAGAGACGGCCGCTCAGCCACAGCCAGCACATGCATTAGTAATAGCCACCGATCCTGCTGGCCCCGAGCCCTGTTTCCAGTGGGGGGCAGTAACCCGAGCCCAGGTGCCCCCTGCCCGACAGCGGAGCCATCGGACACCACCTCTGTCCCCGTCCTTGGTCTCTGCATCAAAACGAAGACAAATGCAAACGAGCTGTTTCTCCTCTGACACCCTGAGTGCACGTTGTTGTGGGCCTCATCCCTGCTTTCAGAGGTTCCCCCGGTGTGGGGGTGTTAGAAAACGACCTGGCAGGCTTTCCGGTCGCTCTGGGGTGCCAGGCCTTCCTGGGCTGGCCCTGTTGCATCACTGGTGATGGGTCTGTTCTGAGGCCACCTCTGGTCCTGCAGCTCCGGACCTGGGGACTTGGTCTCTGCCCCATTGGGGGTCACAGCAGGTCGGGTGGGGGGGCCCAGCAGGCCCACCGTCAGACCACAGCAGGCTAGATCCTGTGCCAGAGGGCAGTGGAGGAGCAGCTGTGGGGGCTCCCGAGGGCGCGTCCTGGACCAGGCAGGCCTGGAGGATGGCAAGCTTTTCGAAGAGCAGGCCGGGGGGGGGGGGGGCCAAAGCTCAGGGGGCAGGCAAGGTGCAGGGGGCGCTGCTCACCCCGAACTGAACCGTTCTCTGGGGGGGGGGCCCAAATCGAGGAGGGAGGAGGCCTTGGGAGCTCAGCTGACCCGGGGGCTGCGCAGCCAGCCCTCCCTTCCAGGGCCGAGCTCCGGGCCCCCCGCTCCTCCTCACGGTCCCTTTACCCGCACAGTAGCCATGGGACGTGCCCAAGGGACACGCACTCTGTCCTGGGCCTGTGACCTGTCTCCAGCAGCTGCCCTTGAGTGGAAAGGTCTTGGCCACCCCAAAATGCCTCTCCTAGGAGCCCTGTAACTCTCCCCACGAGAGATAAGACATTGTTACCTGAACACACACCACACTGGAGAAAAACACACCTACCTCCAGGAATTAGGCCATCAGCTAGGGGACAGGCCTGTGTCAGAAGGGAAACTTGGAGTGGGGGGTAAGCACATCCTTGGGGGGGCAGCTTGGGGCAGCCCGAGGGCCCTGAGAAAGTGTGGCCCCACAGGGAAGGGGGCAGATGAGCTCCTCACGGGAGGGGTGGCCAGCCCAGACTGTGTGAGCCACCAGCTCTGGGACCCTCAGGAAGGAGGACAGCTTGGCCCGCTTCCCCGTGCCCCATGGCTACCCTGAACGGAGCCGCCAGCACCCGTGGAGGCTGACTTCTGGGCTCCCGTTGGGCGTGGGGGGAGGCAGGCAGACGGTGCAGAGATGGGGGTGTTGTTGGGGGCTGGATGACTGGAGGGGTCTTCACTGGCTGAGGCTTTCACAAGGGCCCAGGGCTTCGATCCATTGCCCAATACCAGGCCCCAGGGGTCAGGACCAGAGGCCACTGCCTCTGCCGAGCTTTGCCCCCAGGGCCCTCCTCGTCTGGTTCCTGGGATCCAAAACCACAAGCAAAGGGGTGGTGGGGGCAGAGGGCCTGGGACAGGGTGAGGACACACCTCCCCTTCAGAGCTTCCCTCTCATCAGCCCACACGTGGAGCCAGCCTCCGCCACGCAGAGTCAGGAGGCCAGGCCTCCAGCCTCCCGGAAGTGGGCAGGAGGGCAGGTGCAGGGACAGGTCCCCGTCCCAGCCCAGCCAGAGGCCTGGCTGCAGGTAAGGGGTGTGGGCTCTCTCCTCCAGACTCAGGGCTCCCCTGTCCCTGCTTCCTGGGCAGCCAGCAGAGCAACCTCCCTTTCTAGCGCCTGCCCAGGCCCTGCCGATGCGGTCACAGCCGAGAGGCAGCAGCTAAATAATTCAGCAGAGCTGCGCATCTTGACTCCTCGTGGGAGGCCAACGGCTGGCCCCAAAGCCCTCCACCTGGACAGCAAGGTGGGTCCCAGCCTCCCCGCCTCAGAGGGTTTCGCAGGCTCCCTCACCAGGCCCAATGCGCCCCAACCCCCTGCTCTCCCTGCAGCTGTGACCTTGCCAGAGCCCTTCCTCTCCCGTCCCCACATCACCGGGCTTTCCAGCCCCACCCCCTTAGCTCTCTGATGCCGTGGGCTCCTCTCCCTCTGCTGGCCTCCACCCTGGTCCAGGCCGGCACCACCCCTCCTGGACGATGTGGCAGCCCCTGGCTGCACTCCCCGCCTGCAGGACAGCCCCCAGTCACTCTGCACAGGGCACGTCATCCCCTCCTTCAGGGCCCTTCAAGGTGGCCACGTCCCCGGCCCTGTCCGCCCCTGCCCGCCCCTGCCTCACGCTGCAGGAACCAGGAACAACACGCAGCCCACCATGTGGGTCCCTCCATGCTGCTCCAGCCTCTCTTCTCTCACCGAGGCCTCCTCCTCAGCCCAGGCGGTCACCCCACCCCCAGCCCCGCCAGCCTCACTCACCTGGACAGAACGCTCACGCCCCTCTCCTCCGAGCAGCCTCCCCTGAGCACCGGAGCCCCATTCTGCCCTACCTGCGTCTGCCACAGCCCCTCTGCACAGCCCAGGGACACCTGGCCCTGCGTGTGCTCTCCCACCAGGGCACGTTTTCGTGTGCGTGTTTTTTTAACTTTTCGTTTTGTGTTTATCAGGTGTTCTACCTATTTTTTTAAAACATTTTTATTCTTTTCTTGGCAAAATATACATAATAAAACGCTCACTTAGATGTGCCCTCTGGGCCTTCTCCCACCCGGGATTCTGCACCCGAGGAAACGGGGAAGCATGCGTGAGACACCAGCCAAAAATCAGACACCAAAACGGTCCCACGAAGATGCCCAGTGTTGGGATTATCAGACCCAGTCTCTAAAAACATGCATACTCTGTTTATAGAATTGAAAAATAAACTCGAAGAGATCGACAAGGAACTTTTTTAAGTGACAGAGGAGAGAGGAAAGAGAACCAACTAGAACTTCCAGAGCTTTAACACAGTAGGTGGTTGGGAAATGGAACACCATGCAGCTGTTTGAAAGAAAGAAGCAAAGCCCTGGCTGGCATAGCTCAGTGGATTGAGCGTGGACTGTGAACCAAAGTGTCGCAGGTTCGATTCCCAGTCAGGGCGCATGCCTGGGTTGCAGGTCACGGCCTCCAGCAACCGCACATTGATGTTTCTCTCTGTCTCTCTTTCTCCCACCCTTCCCTTTCTAAAAAAAAATAAATAAATAAAATATTTTTAAAAATGACTGAGGTAAACAGCGCATTATTACCTCATTAAAAAAAAAAAGAAAGAAAGAAGGAAGCAGCGTCGTATGTGCTGCTGTGGAATCAGCACCAGAGCAACGCATAGACGGCGTGTGTGATCTGCTTCCACATGCATATAAACTGTTCCTTCTTTTTAAAATTTTTTTTCAAGATTTTGTTTATTTATTTAGAGAGAGGAAGGGAGGGAGAAAGAAAGGGAGAGAAACGTTGATCAGTTGCCTCTCATGTGCCCCCAGGTGGGGACCAGGCCCACAGCCCAGGCAGGTGCCCTGACCAGGAATTGAATCCGCGACCTTTTGCTTCACAGCAGGAGCCAAACCAGCGGAGCCTCGCCAACCAGGGGAAGCTGTTACTTCTGGTCATATGCACAGGGCCATCTCGGGGAGGCCCCCGTGAAGGTACAAACCGTAGTTGCCTCTGGGAAAGGAACCTGAGTGCGGGGGAGTGGGAAGGACAAGAGATTTACTTTTTTAAAAAAAATTAAATTACCCTGCCTAGGTAGCTCAGGTGTTGTCCCAGATACACCAAGGTTGTGGGTTCGATCCTCCGCCAGGACACGCATAAGAATCCGCTGATGAATGCATAAATAAGTGGAACAACAAATGGACATTTTTCCCCTTTCTCTCTACTCGCTCTCTTTCCAAGATCAATCGAAAGTAACTTTATTAAAACCAATTAAAATAAAATTAAGTTATTTTTTAAGAGCAGTTTTAGCTTCACAGCTCAGAGATTTCCCATAGGCCCTCTGCCCCGCCCCCACACAGGCGTGGCCTTCCTGACCGTGAGCCCCAGGCACCAGCGCGGTCCACCTGCTACAACCGAGGAACCTGCACTGACTCAGCGCTCTCACCCGCAGTCCGCGGTTCTCATTCCGGTCCGCTCCTGGTGGTGGCCATTCTGTGGGTCTGGACAAATGAAAAATCCCACACGTGTGCACCATTATGGTGTCATACAGAACGGTTTCACTGCCCTAAACACCCTCTGTGCTCTGCCTGTTCCCCACCATCACCAACCTCAGCCAAAGCCCTGCCCGCACCCCGCCCCAGTGACCCTTTGTCTCCATCGTTCTGCCTTTCCCGGGTTGTCACACGGTCGGAATCACATGGTGTACAGACCTTCACGTTGGCCCCTTTCACTTAGTAAGACGCCGTTCAGGCTCCTCCACGTCTCCCTGGAGCTTGACAGCTCATTTCTTTTCAGCACCAAGTAGTATCCCCTGGTCTGGGTGTCTCCCAGTTTAGTCAAGCCCTGGCCAACAGAAGGACATCTCGGTGGCTTTCAAGTTTTGGCAATTGCGAACAGAGCGGCCGTACACACCTGTGTGCAGGGTTTTGTGTGGGCCTCAGTTTTCTGTTCCTTTGGGTGAATACTGAGGGGCACAATTGCTGGATTACATGGTAAGAGGTTTGTTCGGTTTTGCAAGAGAGAGCCAAGAGATTTATTTTTTTTTTTTAAGATTTTATTTATTTATTTTTAGAGAGGAAAGGGAGGGAGAGAGAGAGAGAGAGAGAGAGAGAGACATCAATGTGTGGTTGCTGGGGACCATGGCCTGCAACCTAGGCATGTCCCCTGACGGGGAATCGAAACTGCGATGCCTGGTTTGCAGCCCACACTCAATCCACTGAGCTATGCCAGCCAGGGCCTAACTCACAATATTTTTAAAAACTAGTATTCCCTGTCCTGGCTGGTGTGGCTCCATGGATTGAGTGCTAGCCTGTGAACCAAAGGGTTGCAGGTTCGATCCCAGTCAGGGCACATGCCTGGGTTGCAGGCCAGGTCCCCAGTTAGGGGTGTACATGCAGGAGGCAACCACACATTGATGTTTCTCTTTCTCTCTTTCTCCCTCCCTTCCCCTCTCTAAAACTAAGTAAATAAAATATTTTAAAAAACACACTAATATTCCCTGTTCCTGAATGAAAAGACTAAACTAAATAGAATGTCATAATATTGGTTGTCCTTAAACAAATTTACTTATTTTTGTAATCATTACGAAAAATCTCAAGTTATTTGAGTCTTGCTTCTATGATTCATTCGCAAACATAAACAGGCGATAATTTCAGATTTTATTATGGAAAAATGGTGGTCCAGTCCTAGACAAGGCATTATACCACCAGCAAGTATGAAAAAGCAACAGTATTTTAAAAAATGTGGTGCCAAGAAAAATAGAAGCATCGATAAATGAGACAAAACTAATGAACACAAATCCTTAATATGAGATAAAGAAGGTTTTAGACACAAGCAGGTAGGCAAGGAGAATCTCTACCCACCTCTGCCCCCCAAGGTGAGCAACCTCATTCCAGTCCATGGGGTTCTAATGTTATCTGAGTGCCTGTGACTCCCACATTGGAGGTTCCCACCAGGCCTTGACCCTGAACGCCAGCCTCATTTACACAACTTCCCACTTGACGTTTTCACTTGCTCTCCAACTCCTCACATCTTTTCCTCCCCCAACCGCTCCTCCCCACCTCCCCACACTCCCCAGACACCCACGTGGAAGTCCCTGCTTCCTCCCTCTCTCTTCTCTTTCCCTCCCACTACATCCAGGCCACATCCAGCTCCACTGCCCCAGCCCCAGCCCAGGCCACCGTCCCTCCAGCGTGGATTCTGGAGTGACCTCCGGCTTCCACTCACACCAGCCACCTGTTGTCCACCCAGCAGCCAGAGCCGTGCATTTCAAATACGTCCCATGCCCACTCCCCCACGGCCCGGCTCCCACAGCACACCCCCACCTGTGGGTCTCAGGGTGCATTGCCCCTGGATGTGGAAACCTTCGGGATGCAAACAAAGGCGCAGTCTGGAAATCCGCTTTGGAGAAAGCTTCCTGGGAGCTTAATCAGGGCCCCGATCCTGTCTCCCGGCTCTGGGTCTTCTCCGTCACACCTGTGTATCTGTTCAGGCTGAAGCAGGTGTTCAAGGCCGTATTGTGGTCCTTGTTGGAGGTTTCGGAATCTGGGTGTATTGTACAACAGCATGGGGGTGGGGGTGACATTTCACCTCTGTGATACCCTGACTGGTGTCACGGCCCTTGAGAAACGTCCTGGGAGGGGAAGGCAAAGCCAGCATCAGCAACAAACACTGAATATAAACACTTACACCGAAGTGTAAGGAATTACTCTCAGGCTGGCCTTGGAATCCATTCTCAAGCAAACCGTTGTCTGAGAAGAGTGTCTCCTTGAGAGAAATGGAACAGCATAAGCTAGCAACGCATGTCATGTATTGCTGAACGTAGTGGCGGGATTTTGAGGGGACTACCACATTGCTTTCCAAGACAGACTGGTGAAAATGCATTTTAAAAAATTGTACACAATACTTCTGTCAAATTAAAGTGTGCTTTATTCAATAAGGAATTAAAAACAACCTACTTTATCAAGCATACTATAGAATATCACTTGAAAATAATGTATCAATTACAATTAATCCTTATTTTATTTAATCTAATGTTTCATATTTTCACTTCCTTTAAACAAAAATAAAATTATCTGACAGATGGCAGACTAATTGGTTCTTATGCTCTTCTCTTTCATTAAAATTATTGGAAAAGTTTGAACATGGTGTCTAACAAAACTAACGGCACTATTTCTGATTTTCTAATATCAGGTTCCTCTTAGTTAAGCACGTGTTTATCAAAGGAGTCCTATGTTTTTATATCTTTTTCAAATGATAAATGACTTATCATTTTAGCCAGACATGAAATCATATTGATACAAGTTAAATCTTGAGTGTAAGGACAACTTTCCACACTGTGAAAATAAGGCGGGATAATGGTTGCGTGTTGTTTCAATGTCACACTGGAGCGCCGTGGGCCCAGACCAGCCTGTGAGAGAGTGCTCCCTGCTCCAGAAGGGCGCCTCTGCACTGGGCCGGCTCAGCAGGTGCTTGTTAACTTGCAGATTTCTGCTTGGGAGAAATGACAGATACCCCATAAGATATTAACTAGTTTTTGCCCTGGCTGGTATAGCTCAGTGGATTGAGCACAGACTGCAAACCAAAGCATCACAGGTTTGATTCCCAGTCAGGGTACATGCCTGGGTTGCAGGCCATGGCCCCCAGCAACCGCACATTGATGTTTCTCTCTCTCTTTCTCTCCCTCCCTTCCCTCTCTAAAAATAAATAAATAAAAATCTTTAAAAAATATATTAACCAGTTTTGTTCCTAACTTAGCAAATGGTCTTCAGCATTGTTCTTTTTTTAAATCCTCACCTGAGGATATATTTATTCATTTTTAGAGAGAGAGAGAGCAAGAGAGAAACACCAATGTGAGAGAGAAATGCTGATGGGTTGTCTCCTATGTACCCCATCTGGTGATTGAACCCACAACCTGGGCATGTGCTCTGACTGGGAATTGAACCTGCAACCTTTCGGTGTATGGGGCCACAGCTCCAACTGTGCTACTCAGCCAGGGCAGCATTCTTTTCACTGACTGGCTGAATAAATCTTCATTCCTCAAATTGTCATTTGAACCAGGTACCATCCTTATTTCCTCATGCACTAAGACTTTATTTATTTATGTATGTATTTATGTATGTATTTATTTATTTTTAGAGAGGGAGAGACAGAGGGACAGAAATATCAATGTGCAATTGCTTCTCGAGTGCTTCCCACTGGGCACCTGGCCTGCAACCCAGGCACGTGCCCTAGACTGGGAATCGAACCGGCAACCTTTTGGTTTGCAGACTGGCATGTAATCCATTGAATCACACCAGCCAGGGCTCATGAATTATTTTTGATACATTATTGCTTTGTGTTTATGTGAGTCATGTTTTTAACTTTTAAAAAATAATACTTTGATATAAAAAACAGCATTTGGGTTTTTATTCTGCTTTTAAATACACTTTTAAAAGATAAATTAATCATATTAATTTCATATGTTCCAGTTGTATTGGCCTTTAATAATTATTTTGCAACATGTACATCATAATTTATTTCTCAATGTCTTTTTTTAATTCTCACCTGAGGACATGCTTATTGATTTTAGAGAGAGGGAATAGAGAAAGAGGGAGCCTGACATCAGCCTGCTGCCTCTTGCACACCTCCCTGCCCGGGACCGAACCAGCAGACCAGGCGTGTGCCTTGATGGGGAATCGAACCTGCGAACTTTTGGTTTACAGGACGTTGCTCCAACCAGCTGAGCCATACCAGCCAGGGATCATGTCTTTTTTACTTTCCAAAGTGCATATGAAAGTATTTATTTGAATTAAAAAGTGATGTCAGGCTTTTCCAGACAAAAGGTCTGATTTGGTTGATTGATTTGATAACAAGAATGAAAGCGGGATTATACAGCAAATGTTTTCCATAAATCAAATAGCCAAATCTGTTGTTTCAAGGTTTTGACAAAAAAATTATGTGTGTGCATGTGTGTTACATATACATGTATGTATAAAATGTGTGATAAAGGCATTTTATACATAATTATGTTGCTAAAGCCATATTAAAATTAACAATGTTTTTAGTTTCCCAAACCTTCCAATTATGTTAGGTTAAGCGAGGTTACTACAAGCGACAAGAAATAACAGCTACAATGAATATGTTTGATAAGTCTTTGCTACATTTGATAATTAACTTAAATTTGATGTCTTGGTAAATCTTGGGACACCTGCCAGAATGCACAGAGTAACTTTAATGACTGAATTGGAAAAACACAATTGTTCTGCAAGTCAGGTGACTTTCAGTTCTTCACTTTCAGCAAATTAGAGAGAACTGAACAGATTTGTCAGCAGGCAAATCATTAAAAATAATTTGTGACAACAGACTACTCTCTGACTTTGGCTATCACTCAGAAAGAAGTCAAAGAATTGATTAAAATTGTTTTATCAAAATGCTTGCTATTCCTGTCTCCTAATTTATGTAAACAAAGTTTCTCAGTGTTTATATCTCTAAACATGAAAAATAGCATTAAAATTATTGCTGAACTCTGTCCTAAAGGCATGGATATAAAAATAATTGCAAAACAAACAAAAACAACCCATTTGTCTCATTAAGAGAGATATTTCTAAAAATATTTTATAACAGCTTTTTGAGATATAATTCATACCTCCTTTTAAAGCAAACAGGGCAGTGGTTTTTAGTGTAAAGTCCTGCAGCTATGACCAGTATCTAACTTTGAAACATTTGCATCACCCCCAGAAGAAACCTGCTACCCACTGGGAGTCATTTTCCACTCCTCACTCGACCTTGAATCAGCCCACTCTCTGCTTCTATGGGTCTGACTCTTCGGGGCATTTCCCTACAATATGTGGCCTTTTATGTCTACCTCCTTTCACTTAGCGTGGTTTTTAGGTTCATCATGTTATTGCACACAGATATCAGAATTTCTTTCTTTTTGTTTTTAAATATATTTTATTGATTGTGCTATTACAGTTGTCCCATTTCCCCCCTTCACTCCCCTCCACCCTGCACACCCTCTCCCACCCACTTCCCCCGCTTTAGTTCATGTCCATGTGTCATACATATAAGTTCTTTAGCTTCTATGTTTCCCATACTATTCTTACCCTCCCCCTGTCTATTCTCTACCTACCATCTATGCTATTTATTCTCTGTACCTTTCCCCCCTCTCTCTCCCTCCCACTCCCCTGCTGATAACCCTCCATGTGATTTCCATTTCTGTGGGTCTGTTCCTGTTCTAGTTGTTTGCTTAGTTTGTTTTTGTTTTTCCTTTAGGTGTGGTTGTTAATAATTGTGTTTGCTGTCATTTTACTGTACATGTTTTTTATCTTCTTTTTCTTAGATAAGTCCCTTTAACATTTCATATAATAAGGGCTTGATGATGATGAACTCCTTGAGCTTGACCTTATCTGGGAAGCACTTATCTGCCCTTCCATTCTAATTGAAAGCTTTGCTGGATAGAGCAATCTGGGACATAGGTCCTTGCCTTTCATGACTTGGAATACTTCTTTCCAGCCCCTTCTTGCCTGTAAGGTCTCTTTTGAGAAATCAGCTGACAGTCTGATGGGAACTCCTTTGTAGGCAACTGTCTCCTTTTCTCTTGCTGCTTCTAAGATTCTCTCCTTATCTTTAATCTTGGGTAATGTAATTATGATGTGCCTTGGCATGTGCTTCCTTGGATCCAACTTCTTAGAGACTCTCTGAGCTTTCTGGACTTCCTGGAAGTCTATTTCCTTGGCCAGATTGGGGAAGTTCTCCTTCACTATTTGTTCAAATAAGTTTTCAATTTCTTGCTCTTCCTCTTCCCCTTCTGGCACCCCTCTGATTCGGATGTTGTCATCCCAAGGCTTTAAATGTGTTGCCAATGTTCAAGATCATCTGGAGGTTCCTGAGCTTCTCCTCATTTTTGTGAACTTTTGTTTCTTCATTCTGTTCTGGTTGAATGTTTATTTCTTCCTTCTGGTCCAAACCACTGGTTTGAGTACCGGTTTCCTTCCTGTCACTGTTGGTTCCCTGTACATTTTCCCTTATTTCACTTAGCATAGCCTTCATTTTTTTCATCTAATTTGTGACCAAATTCAACTAGTTCTGTAAGCATCCTGATTACCAGTGTTTTGAACTCTGCATCTGATAAGCTGGCTATCTCTTCGTCACTTAGTTGCATTTTTTCTGGAGTTGTGATCTGTTCTTTCATTTGGGCCATTTTTTTTTGTCTTGACGCACCTGTTACGTAGTGAGGGGCAGAGCCTTAGGGGCAACCCACATCACTGCATTGTGACGCTGTGTGGGGGGAGGGGTCCAAGAGGGAACAATGCTGTTTGCTCAGCTCTTGGTGGGCTTTCAGTTTCTTCCTCCGATGCCCACAAGCAAACTGGGCCCTTCTGGTGCTGATTCCTGGTGGGTGGGCTTGTGTACATTCTAGGACCCTGTGGGTCTCTCAACGAACTCTCCTGTGAATCTGGGAGTTTCTCCAGCTGCTACCTCAACCCCCACAGATTTTTACAGTCACAGATTTTGAGGCTTTATTTCCCACCCTGGACCCCTGGGTTGTGCAGTCTATCTCGCTCCCCAGTTGTTCCTCCCAGTTTACCTGCAAACAAATGTTGGACTGCCTGGTCTGCCAGCCGCCTCACCTGTATTCACAAACAGCTCATAGCCAAACCCTCTGCCCACACCTATCAGCTGGTATCACCTCATGCTTCTTATTGCCACAATGTTCCCACAGTCCAAAACATGGTCCTCGCCCACAGGGTCTCCAGTGGGAGATTCACAGACACTGTCACTTGTCCCCAGATGAGGTCTCAGATGCTAGATCAACTCTAATACGAAACCCATAAGCAGTTTGCGCCCCACTTCTGTTCAAAGCTTCACTAGCAGCTCTCTCATCCTTAAATACAACAGAAACATTAATATTGTTCTGATCAAGATGAATTTTATGTTTTACTGTGGCCAACTTCATGGGCAGAGTTCCCTCCCTCTGCTGGAATCACAGAATGGAATCATACAGATTCTGTGGGTCCATATACTTTACAAAATGACTTCAGTTTCTTAGCGCCTGTGACAAATTCCCCACAAACAGTTCTTTCATTCATTGTTTTTCAATTAGGTAAGAATTTTAAAGAATTTATGTTAACTTTAGAGAGAGAAAGAGAAAAATATTGATTTGTTGTTCCACTTATGTATGCATTTTGGTTGATTTGTGAATGTGCCCTGACCGGGGACCGAACCCACAACCTTGGTGTATCGGAACAATGCTCTAACCACCACTGGACTAGCCAGCCAGGGCTGTTCTCTCATTCTTCAATCTCTCTTCTTTTTAGTTGTTTTGAATATTCTTACTTTGACCGACAACTACTATGTGATACACATCACCGAGTAATTATTTTATCTGCTACTTTAACACCAGTTTGAGAATTCTTCCTTTCTGCTCTTGAAATTCTGGTGAATTTCTTCTTCTAAATCGACACTGCTAGAGTGTCTTGTCTGTTTGCCAGCTTTTTGTCTGCATTGAAAATTTCTCCTTCACGTTCAGTTTTTTCACAGGTTCTTGCAAAAGTGGTGTTTGAATTCAGGATGCACTTACTTCCTCCTCTTCCTGTGTCCTTTCCCAGTGGTTTCCTTTCAGGGCCATTATCAGACCCAGCCTAAGCCCTCCACCTCACCCTCACCCTCCACCTCACCCTCACTCTCACCCTCACCCTCCACCTGACCCTCACTCTCACCCTAACACTACCCCTCACCCTAACCCTAACCCTCAGCCTTGCTCTAACCCTCACCCTCACCCCCCACCTTACCCTCCACCTCACCCTCACCCCCCACCTCACCTTCCACCTCACCCCCCACCTCACCCTCACCCTAACCCTCACCTCGAACCTCACCCTCACTCTAACCCTCACCCTCATGCTCACGGTCCCCCTCTCCCTCATCCACCAGGAGCTTCAGCATGTGACCCCACACTTTGGGTTCCCTGTGACTTCCATCTGTAAATCTTAAAAAGATTTTTTAAATTTTATTTATTTATTTTTAGAGAGGGAAGGGAGGGAGAAAGAGAGAGAGAGAGAGAGAGAGAGAAACATCAATGTGCAGTTGCTGGGGGCCGTGGCCTGCAACCCAGGCATGTAACCTGACTGGGAATCGAACCTGCGATGCTTTGGTTCGAAGCCCGAGCTCAATCCACTGAGCTACGCCAGCCAGGAAAAAACATTTTTAAATTGGGATAGAATTGACCTAAAATTGTGTAAGTTTTTTTTTTTTTTGGGGGGGGTGTCTTTGTTTGGTTTTGGTATAATAATACTGCCCTCCTAGAATGAGTTGGGGAATGAGGGCTCCCTTCTTTATTGTTTTTTTTGTTTGTTTGTTTTGAAACTCGGTAGGAACCTTCCTTTAAGTGTTTGGCAGGACCAACCAGGGAAGCTGGTCTGGCCTGGGCTTTCCTTGTGCGTAGGACGCCCCAGTGTCCTCGGCTCCTCCGCTTGCTCCCAGAGGAGTCCTCGCACTTCCTGCGTCCATCCCAGGACGGGCCTGGGGCCAGGCCTCTGGGCGCCGAGTGGAGGGTGGGGGCTGAGGCCGTACTCTTCTTCTTCGACGCGTGAACTTTCCCTGCAAGCCCCGTTTTTCCGAGTGGTCGTGTCCCCTTGGCTGTGCGTGTGCGCCCCTGCTCTGCTGCTCGCCTAGCCGGCCCGCCAGTCTGCTCGGCTGGGAGGGGCCGCGGCGGCTGCGCAGAACTGCCTGCAGACCGAGGCGCCCAGCGCGTACTCAGCCCTCGGCCCCTCCTGTCACAGCCCTTCCTTCACCCCCAGGATCAAAGGGGCCCGCAGCCGCCAACCTTTGGGGGGCTTCTGCAGGGAAAACGGGGTGTCTTCTTAACCTCCCTCCCTTCTGGTTTAGGAACAGAATTTCCACGAGAGAGTTTTTGTTCCGTTTTGCTTTCACTCCATCGTGTTGGTAACTACGCGAATACCTGTTCTCCGGTTTCCAGTGTTGCTTGCTGGTGTCGCCTCGGCCTCATGTGTGCCTGCGGTCCCACCGCGTCCCCCTCTGTGACCCTTCGCTGACCTTCGGCGGGCTTGGGCAGGGAGTGAGGCTACTGTGTGGTCGATTGGCCGTCTTACCTGGAGGGCATCGTCTCCTGTGTAAGGAGATGAAGCTTTGGCTTCAACCTGTTCTCTCACCTGCACTTTCAGAAGTCTGTCCTCGGGGGCCTAGGGTATGGCGTTCCAGAGTCCAGTAGACGCAGTGACTTTGGCTTGTAACTGCTCCTGCTAGTTTCCTCCCTGAACACCTGGAGGTGCACATCGGTCAGGATTCCAGAGCGCCAGTGACAGGAAGCAGTGCGACACGCTTTGACAGGAAAGGGCTTTATTTGAACATCCCCATCTAGAGGGAAGGCTCGGGGAGGAGGTCCCCGGGCACGGCCCTCCCAGCCCTGCTCCAGGCCCACCTCTGGCCAGCTCAGCACCCCCAGAGGGAAAAGGATCTTCTCTTTCCCCTGGTCTCAGCTGAAGGCGGGGGGAGCTCCTCTCAGAGCAGGGCACTCGGCTGGCTGGCAGGGTGGCGGCCACCACCAGAGGGAAGGGAAGGGGGTGCTGGCCTCCCAACACCACGTGCACTGGAGTGAGTGAGGAGCGTGGCTCCCCCAAACAGCGTAGCAGCACTGATACCAGAAGGAACAGATGCTGGGCAGGCAAAAGGGACAGGTGTCCCCTGCAGGGAATCATACCAGCCACAGAGCCTTGGTGTAAATTAAGCCCTTCGCTCGATGCCTGGAGCCTTAAAACACTCCCCGTTGTTACTGCTGTGATTATTGACATTGTTCCCAGGGACACTCATGGCTCACCTTCCTAAACCCTTCAGAACAAATTCCTCTGCCAGGGACACAAACAGGCAGAGCCCTGGGCCCCACCCCCCGGCCCCCGAGACCCGCAGTCGGCAGCCAGGCTCTGAAAGGCCTCCCGATCACGTGCTCCTCTCGCCAGGCGGGTCTCCTCTCTTGCTCAAGCCAAGGCCCAGTTCCTCCCAGCCTCCTCCTCCACGCAGCCTTCCTGCATACCTCGCTGAAAGAACACACGTGGAACCCACCTATTAGCACTGTCTGCTCAAATACATCATTCACTGCTTGGGGCCAGGGCCTGGCTCTCACATGCCTTAGTTACACCCCTTCTCTCTCTCCTCCCTTCCTTCCAGGCTCGTAATGCAACTCTGGCCACACAGCAGGATCTAGCATGTGCCAGGCAATCCAGGGGGCTAGCTGGTGCCAGGGCCTGAGGGCATGGCCCAGGCCTGTGCAGGGACATTAGGTTGTGGGACAGTCGGGCCATCTCTGCCAGGAGTTGAGCTCAGCTGCTGCTACCTGGCAGAGACGGCTCTTGGTGTCCCCAAAGCCAACCTCCCCCATTCCTTAGTAAAAGAACTCCACTGTTTTACCCTGGCTGGAGTAGCTCAGTGGATTGAGCTCGGGCTGCGAACCAAAGTGTTGCAGGTTCGATTCCCATTCAGGGCACATGCCTGGGTTGCAGGCCATGGCCCCCAGCAACCGCACATTAATGTTTCTCTCTCTCTTTCTTTCTCCCTCCCTTCCCTCTCTAAAAATAAATAAATAAAATCTTAAAAAAAAGGAACTCCACTGTTTTATAACCCCAATTTTAAAAATGTAATTCTCAATACTTTCTTTAATAGCAGAACTTTTAAGGAACTTTTACTATGAAAAATGTATAATCTATTCAAAAGTAGAGAGAATGGCATAATGAACTTCCATTGTTTCTGCATGCTAATCTGATTTCAACAATCACATCCTTCCCACCATTGGGTTATTCTGAAACAAATCATATCATTTCATCCATCAACTCGATATGTATCGCTAAAAGGCAGTCTTTGAACACACACACAACACAATACCTTCTCATGTGTAAAAAATAATAATGCCTTATCTCATCACGTTGCCCCTCAAGGTCAAGTTTCCCCAGTTGCCCCATAATTGTTTTAAAGAGCTGACTTGTTCCAACAGGATCGGAAAACACAAGACCCACATACTGCACGAGTGGAACTCCAGTTGTATTCCAGGGGGCAGCGTGTGCAGCTGAAGAAATGCATTTCCGTACTCCTGTGTCTCGGTTTGGCCAGAGAGGTAGACGTGGAAGTGTGGGGGAGGCCTCTGAGAAGACTCCTTCAAAGGAGCTGTCTGCTGGGAGATGAGCACCTTGTATTCATCCCTCCTCTCTTCTCCCTGCTGCCTGGAACTCGAGATTGGATTGCTGGAGCTCTAGCATCCACCTTGGGCTCCAGTGGCCGTGCAAAGCCAAAGTAGGATGGCAGACAGCAAGGAAGTAGGAAGGTGACCTTCCACTCTGCTGCTATGTCTGGTCTTTATTATCAGATCATTTAAGATTAGGTTTAGTCTCAATAAATAGAAAACAAAACAAATATTTTTAAAGTAGTGGCCTAAATGTAATAGAAATTATTTTTCTCCCTCACCTAAAATAAGCCTAGAGGTGAACAGTCCCCACCTAATACAGTGATTCCACAAAGTCAGAGAGTATTCGCTGTCTGTGGCTGTGTATGCAACTAGTTACACTCCAAACGCGGAAGCATGAGACCACAGTTGATGACCAGGTCCAATTCCCGAGCACTGGGGATCTGGGGTTCCTGTGGCCGGGGCAGCAGTCCCTCCCATCTTCGCTGAGTCCGGAGGAGCCACGGGGTTCAGGCTTCCATTCCCAGCCCTGTGGGTCTCTCCACAGGGCAGCTCAAAGTGTCAGCTGACTTCCTCCAGAACAGGACATTCAAGACAGGAAGGAGCAAGGGAGAAGGTGCCCTCAAGGTGGGAGCTGGTCTTCCCTCAGTCTCAGACAGGGGCACCACTAAGCCTCTTTCATCCTCCCTGTCCTTTCTTCCTGCCCACGGCCCCCACTGTCACCCCGCTCCACCTCCCCGACCTGCAGCCTGTCTCATTGTCCCTGCCCGCCCAGCCCTCTTGCTTCTGAAGAACCCTTTAGGTCCCTGCCCATTTCTTTGTCTCTCTGTCCTTTTTATCCCCACTTGTGCCCTGATGCCTGGTTTGGTTGGCTGAATGGTGCAGAAGCTGCAGTTCAACCAGCTCCTTGGCCGCCATGACCTCCAGGCCAGCCACAACCCTGAGACCCATCCTGTTCTGTCCTCCCCTTGGGTCCACTGTCACCTCCATGCATACCCCTGGCCCCTTCCCTTCATGGGGTGCCCTGCCCTCTTCTCCCTTTATCCAGTTCCCTCCCATCCAGCCAGGCCATGATGGGGCCCCCTCCTCCAGGAAGCCCCCTCCTTTTGGTCTGTGGTGATGTCATGACTTTTATTCCTCCCTGTATGAAAGGTTGACTGGGGAGATAGCCGCCTCTCCCTCCTCTGGACTTGCGGGGCCGTGGGGGAAGCTCCATAAGTGGGGGCACAGTGAGTGGTGTAAGCTCCTGGCTGTGGCCTCTCTGTATTGAACTCCCTGTCCTCTGGGGGATGAGGGTGAGGTGAGCTGAGGGGGACAACTCCTCCTTAAGCCTGATCGTGTTGAAGGGCAGGTCTACACCCCTCCTCTCTGGTCCCCACCACTATGACAGGGGCCTGGCTCCTGCTGGGGCTTTTCTGTCTTCCCGGTGTGAAGCAGAGAGGAAGGGATGGTTGTTAGATGCATGCCCGGTGGCCCAGCACAGCCTTCTGGGGTGGCCTTGTTCTGGCCCGGTGGCTGCTGGGACCGGGTCTCCGGCGTCCCTGGTGCCTCTCATTTGCCAAGTCTTGTCTGCGGCTTCCCCGGCATTCTCGGGCCCCACCTGGACCTTCCGACAAGCAAGCCCCTGCTTGCTTAGGTGGCCACATCTGTCGTCGGCCACTGGGAGCCCCGCGGAGGGGCAGTCAGGAGTGGCTTTGGCTCTTCCTAAGATGACCCAGCAGGGTCAGGCCGGGGTATCAGGGTCCTGGGTTCTCTGAGTGGGGCCAGTTTCCCGGGCTTGATGTTTGGGTAGCTTTGACGTTTTTTTTCTGGCAAATGCCAGGCACCAGGGGCAAAGTCGAAGGGCCTGGGGCTGGCAAGGTGTCCCGGGGCCTCCCGACTCCACCCCATATCCCCTTCGCGGGCTCGGGAGCAGAAGGGCCGGCCGAGACTCAGGGCCGCTGCGCGAGGTCCTGGCGCCCCCTGGTGCCCGAGGCAGGGATGAGCACCGCAGCGCTGAGATGGCCCGGGTGGCCGCGCCCTTTGCCGGACCTGCTCCAGGAAGACCCCCCAACTCGTGGGTGGTCACTTCTGTCGCTGCGGGGACAATGGGGAGCCGCAGGGACTGGGAGCCCCGGGCTGATTGCAGGCTGCAGGTGCATGCCCGGGGGCGCCCTCGCGTGCTGAAGTCACCCTAGGGGACCAGTCGACTGCAGTGGCCCCAGAGGGTCCTTCCCGTGACCCCGGCCGTCGTCCTGATTCTCCCACATCCTGCGGGGTCCGTGCACAGGCACAGACCTGTGTGCGCTTCTCGCCTCCTACACCCGCCCCGCGCTCCAGACCGTGCGCCCGGAAGGCCCGACCCCCCAGGATCTTCTCTGCGGAGCCTGAGGTTCTGGGTTCTGCTCCAAGTCCACGATAGAGGTCGCTCCTGTGATTCGCTTAAAAACTCCTGCTCTGCCTGGGAGTTTCCAGTGAGTTTCCAGTCTGCACTGCCCAGCAGGCGGCCACAGCCACATGTGGCTACTGAGCTCTTGAAGAGGAACAACAGAGGAACCCAACTGCTCATCTTAATTTTAACTAAATGTAAAAGCAAGCAACGTAAGTTTTTCTGTAACACAGCTTTGGTTTTGGTAGGGCTGCGCATCACTTTAAATGCTGAAAACGTGGCGTCCAGGTCGAGATGTGTCGTACACACGGGATTGGAAAGTGTTCGTGCACAAATAAGAATGTAAAATATCTCATTCACTTTTAAGTACTCATTGTATACTGAAGTACTTTGGATATCGAGTTAAACATTAATTTTACCTTTGAAAAAGTGTGACCACTAAAAAGCTTTAAATTCCTTGTGTAAATGGCATTCTATTTCTGCTCCAGGGATGGGCTAAACTTGAGTTTTATTTTCTAACTCTACTGCAGGCCCCAGAGGGTGGGAATGCAGCTATCAGTGGAAACTCGGTCCGTGTGGGGAAAGACCCTGACCCCCGGCGACCAAGCCCTTGCACCCCCTGAGCAGGAGGCTGGCTGGGCTCCTGGACCTACCCGGAAGCATGGTGGAGGAGCCCCGGGTGGCAGGCTCACACAGACCCGGTACCCCCGGGCCCTGGCATGTCAGATGAGCACCAGGCTTGGCACGGCATGCGCTCATGCAAAGAACCCTCAGCCATGTCCTCAAGACCTGGCTTCCACCCCTGACTGTGCCACTCACCGTGTGCCCAAGTCTCTCGGCGCCTCACAGGCAGTTCATGTGAAATGTGGCCGCGCCTGGTCTACTCCGCCAGGGGCTCCCACGGCCAGCGGGAGGCATGGGGGAGCCTTCTCCCACCACTGCTGAGGGTGGTTCTCTCTGGAGGAGGGAATGACGGAGGATTTTCACGTTCCTGGGATGCTGATCTGAACTCTGCAGAGGTGCATCTTTTAAAAGCTGTGTTCCACACTTTAAAGTGCTTGTCAGTGGACTGTACTAGGCACCTGCTTTGTTTCCAGAACTCGGGAGAACAGAATCTGGGCTGAGCCTGTCAAAGGGAGCTGCTTGCTGTGCACTGACTTGGCGGGCAGGGGCCACGGGAAGAGAAGCTGGGACAGACGGGAAGGCCCAGCGCCACCGCCGTCCAGCAGCCCCTCTCCAGGTCAGCCGGCAATGCCCAGGTAGCCAGAAGGCTGAGTTTCCCTCTTAGAAATCCCGTCTGTTCCCGCCACCCCAGCCACGTGACACCAGGTCCTAGGAGCCAAGTCTGAGTCCCAAAGAGCTCCGAGGAACCCAGGCCCACACAAGTGCCAGCCTTCTTCAAAAATAAACATCCTTTATTCTGCACACACACACACACACACACACACACACACACCAAGAGGTGACGAGTAACTCTTCACTTCCCAGAGGTTCTGGGGGCGCGCCCTACGATGCAAGGCACTGGAGAGCAGGGTTGGACTGTTGAGGTGGACTGTTCGGGGCTCACCCAGGGATCTGAGTCCCTCAGAAGCCTGTGAGCTTCGTTTCTCATCAACAAGGTTGCTCAGTGTCAGGAGCTCCGGGGCCTCTGCAGGACCAAGGGTTGTGAGAGCCAGATTCCCTTGCCCTGGTTCTAGGTGGGGAGCAGGAAGCAGCAGGCCCAGTATCTCGGGAACACGTTCCCGGGGCCAAGAGCCGCCTTCAGAGATGGCAAGAGAATTTCAGGTTAGTAAAAGTTCTGGGGTGCCAAGCACACAACCTTAATTTACAGGACAATGTGCCTCAGAAATCTCAGGGTCCCCCTTCTCAGGGGAGGGGCACAGCCTCAGGCAGGCAGCAAGAGTCACCACCCACTTGGGAAGCTGCGTGAGACCACCACTGAACGTGCTGGGACCCCAGAGCAGTGTTTATTTCTTAAATTTTATTTATTTACTTTTAGAGAGGGGGAAGGGAGAGGAGAGATACAGCGATTGGTTGCCTGTCACATGCTCCCAACTGGGGACCTGGCCCACAACCCAGGCATGTGCCCTGACTGGGAATCGAACCTGCGACCTTCCATTTGCAGGCTGGTGCTCAATCCACTGAGCCACACCAGCTGGGGCATTGACGCCCTGGCTGGATGTCACAGAGCAGCTCCTAAAGTAGCCTTGTGTGAGGTGACGGAATGACTACTCACATGACCCGCAGGTCTCTCCATTTTTTTCAGCTGGAAACCGTGTGCTTGCAACTCCCAGAGCTCCACGCGTCCAGCAGCTCCAGACTCTGATCCTGAAACCTTGACGTTTCTCAGGTTGATGTAATTCCTCCCAGGACACTACATCCCATACGGTTTCAGAGCCCAGACGGAGGGGGGTCGCCAAGTGTCAGAGCCAGAGCCTGCTAGTTTAGGGACTTGTGCACGTGAGCCTTTGGCTGCACAGCCAGCTGACGAAAGAGATGGGACCAGAACTCACAGGGCTGGTTCAGGCCTCTGGCCCACCACACCCTGGACTGAGGGGTCGCTGAGACCACCTGCGAAGAGCACGTCTCGCCTCTGAGCACCGGAGGCAGCCAGGGTAGCTGCAGGGTTTACTTGCCACAGGAGAGCTCAAGGTTTATTGACACCAGACGTTTCCTAGGTGGCCCACCCTCCCTCCCCCTCCCCGGTGGATACAGAGCTGGGCCTACTGCGGAGTACATCAAGATGCAGCAAGGGAAAGGAGTGTGAGGGAAACGAGTAAGAAGAAAACAGTGGAGAGTTGGGGGAATGAGAACATGACCAAAGACATTCGCCCCTTTGTCTAAAGGGCCTTCTGACACAATCCAGCACCAAGTAGCTTCCCCAGTGCACTTGGGCAATATCGCCACCTGGTGGTCACTGAGGGCATACGCTTCAGGAAGGAAGGAAAACACAGCAGTAATTCACCAGTCAGCTTCTGATGCGATCAATATCCACTGCTCTCCCCTCCCTGGTGGGGTTTGCCACCTGGCATGGTGGGGGGGGGGGGGGGGGGGACACACACCTGTTGAGGCAGAATGGCCCCTGGCAGGAAGCCGCACTGCCTGTGAACTCCAGGCCAAGTTGGCTCAGCATCAGCTGACAGGTCTGGAATGTTGGGGCTGACAGTGAGTGACAGGGCAGCCCCGCCTGCTCCACCATCCACTGGGGGAACTGGGTCCTTCAGGCCACAGGACTTCACGGAAGAGAAGGCTTTTTAAGGCCCTGCTGAAGCCTCACAGCCAGCAGCCACCTGCCACTCCAGGGACAAGGGCAGGACTAGGCAGGCAAGGCCCCTTGGCGTCTACTGCCTACACGTGACCCCTGCCCCAAGCTGACCCAGGCTGCCTGTAAGAGCCTCTCAGTCGAAAGGTGGGGGTGGGGGGGCCGGATGAACAGGAAGGATACTTTAAAAACAGGCTACATCGCCATGGGGGCTATTATCTTATTCATCAAGGTCCAGCCATTTGCCAAGGTATATACACATTTTATTTAAAAAAGTTTACAGTTTTCATTATACACAACTATGAAGAGGTTCTAGTCAGAGGAGGCATTTGTCCTGTTGACAGAAGTGCCCACTAGAGCATCACAATGCAGGGAAAGGGGGCGGGGGAGGGCGAGGAAAAGAGAAGTGATAAAAAGCTTAGATTTCAATTAGGGGCTGGTCAGTCCCTTTTAACTCTTCAAGTATCACACAGTATGTACCAAACACAATCAGTACGTGATGGCCATTTCTTCCCAAGCCCACAGCCACGGCCAGTGTTTGCTGAGTTACGAGTCCTGGCCCTTCTTCAGGTGAGCGGGGGGGAGAACCTCCCCGCCAGACGGCTGTTAGCTCCCCCCCAACCCCCGCGGGGCCTCCACTCCAGCCAGTCCCTAATGGAATCGCCAAGGTGTTCGGTGGCCAGCGAAAATGCGAACATGGATTCAGAAGTCCAAAGAAACACAGGTCTTTGCGCCCAGTCAGAAATTATTTGATTTCAGTCAACGAGGCTGTGAACCCAGTCAGGAAGCTGATGAAATAAAACTCACTTTTGTTAATGGCTTTCACTTTTCTAATTGAGTTCCTAGAACACAGAAAGGTCACGTGCCACTTAAAATCAAACACTAGTTTTCCCAGGAACTTGACCCTTGGAAACTAGCGGAGGGTCTGT
The DNA here is from genome assembly GCF_004126475.2 of Phyllostomus discolor. NCBI lineage: Eukaryota > Metazoa > Chordata > Mammalia > Chiroptera > Phyllostomidae > Phyllostomus > Phyllostomus discolor. The sequence continues at coordinate 76,199,058 of NC_040912.2, forward strand.
TTTTCATGATTCTCAGCCATCCCAACGGGAAGCTTAATAAAAAGCAAGTGTCAGGCCAAGGCCAACTAGGGCTTCAGGGAGACTTCGGAGGGGAAAAATTTCCTTCCAGGGGAGACACTCTCCAGGAGCTTACATCAGCCAGTTGGCAATTAGAACAGCTTTTGAAGTGGAAGAAGAAAAACGTTAGGTACAGGAGAGATTCATGGCAACTTCTGGTAATTATCTCACTAGTATAAAATGCTGGTTGAAACTGCACAGTAACCTCAAGGAGGGCAATTAGAGGAGATTAAAGACTAAAGGAGCAAAAATGCCATTGTCTGGGTTGGCTACCGAGAAACAGCAACCCCCAAGGCCCCGGGGCCGGGGCAGCCAGAGAGCAGCGAATTCAGCACCACGGCCATCTTGCCAGCTGGCGTTTGGTGAGAGCGTGAGCTCGGTTGTTTCAACAGGGGCGAAGAACGGCCCGTGCTGGCGCACCCCAAGGTAGGACTTCAAAAACCACCGGTACTAAGAAAGGGGGCACACTGCCAGAAGCAACTCGGACTCACCACCACCACCTTTAAAAGCAGTAACGTTCAGCCTCTCCGAGAGGCCCCAGACACTTTTCCGAGGGCTGCGATGGGGCAACCTGGAAAAGCTTCTGGTGCTGAAACACCCCTGGCCTCAGCCCGCCTCTCCCGTCTTATCACTGGGGGCCCAGCGTCCTCATCACAGCCAGATGTCTTCCAGCTCCCTCTACACACGAGTATGGTCTCCTACACCCACCTGTTCCAGGTTCAGGGAAGGGACAGAAAGTTAGCATTAAGGAGGGATCCTGTTCAATTTATCCAAAGTCAGTTTTGCAGTAGAGAGGAAAAGACCTACACAGAGCCACACACGCGCACGGGACCAAGGTTGGTGCTCCGATGCAACAGACTTGCACAGGATGAGATACAAAGCCTGATTTGAGTAGCAATTCCAGAAGCTTCCAGTGCTAATAGAGAAGTCCTAATTACACCTTCGACACACACATTTGGAAGGACACACAAGGACAGACATGGAGACACGCACACACGGAGCAGCCACACTCAGCTCTGCTCGTCCCTGCAGCCTCCCCGCACCAAGTCTCCACCTGGGAATTCTGCACCGCCGGGCCTCCAGTGCCGGAGCTCTCAGCTGCAGGCAAGCTGATGTCTTTCCGCCAGAAAACATGGATGCAGTCGGGGAGCAGAGCTGTGGCCCTGCTCACATACCTTCCCTAGACTCGGTTCTGCTAGTGTTTTTTGGACAAGATTTGAAGCAATTATTATCAGGACATCATTTTTTTCTGGAAAGGTGATTAGAACACTATTGTTTATACAATATTGAAAAAAATTACAATTTTTTATTGTTTGAACTCCAATGACCACCCAGCACTTTAAGCCTATACCCTACGTCGCACCTACAACGAAGGTTACACCACAAGCAAACTGCTACTTCAGCAGGTCAGCAAGTCAGTGCCAGCAGAGACCCTCCCTCCCCCGACAGTGAGAAGACAACGTGCTAGGTAAGAGTTAAAGCACACCATCACATGTCAAACAGTCAACACTACCCTTCCCACGAGCCACAAACGCTAGGGAACTCAGTACAGGAACTAACCACAGCCCTACGTAACTGCACTTGCATTTTTTTTTTTTTGAAAGAAAACCTTTTGCTTCATGCCCGTTATTAACATAAGTAAATTCTTTGTCTTTTTTTTTATTTAGGAAAATAATCATGCTAAAAGCAAAATTGTACTTTATATAGATTTTCAAAGAAAAGATTGTGCTTTTTGAATAAAAAAGGGTTATCTTCCAACCTCATTGACTCAAATCTTGTGGAATATAGCACTTCTAAACTAAAAACACACATCAGAAAGAAACATTAAATTATCCCAGTGGGACATTCCAAAACTGTCTTGAGAAGGTTTGAGGATTGGCTAATTCTGCTCCTGTCCTACCAGCTGCGACACGGAGAGGGGCCCAGGCGCCGCTCGGAGCACCCCCGCCCTCAGCAGCGGCACTCGCATCTGCAGGGCACTCGCGTCTGTAGGGCACTCGCCAGCAACCTGCCAGCAACCTGGACGTGTGGTCGCTGAGCAAACATTTCATTAGCAGGCATTTCAAACTGTCTGATTTCCTCTTAACACATATGAAGAGAAGACTTTCTTCCTTCACAACCTGTTTTACTACTACATCTTGTTTCCGAATCCTTTCCTCTACTCAGTCACACTCTGAAAAAAAAAACTGTGTTGGTTTTCCCCACGTAGAGTCACTTTGGGTACAAGAACCTTTATTTGTTCCAATGATTCCTCATTTGAAATTCAGAATGTGCTCGGTCTAAAACACCCATTTCCCACCCCAGCAAGCAGATGATGACCGGGCCGCCACCCAGAGCAGCCGCAGAAGGAAAACCAAAACCAAGACGTGAGTGAGCGCGCCCAGGAGTCACGGCTGCCAGACGGGTCTTCTTCCCGAGTCTAATGGTCCACTGACGGGCTGTCCGAGGAGGCGGCCATCTCTTGGCAGGTGAATATTGAATTTGCAACCTGTCTAAGCACAATTCACACACACACCAAAAAACCCAAACAAACCCCCCAAACAAAAATAACCCACAACCACCCTCTGATTTAAAGCTCTTAGTCCAGGGCAGCGGTCTCAGAGTGGCCACCAACAGGACGAGGATGCGGCTCCGTACGAGCTGGGCGAGAGGAAACACCCTCCCGGTCCCTCTTCTCTTCCTGTCCTGTCCTCGCAGACAAGGTCTGGGTTACAAGCTCTACCCCAGGAGAAAGAATCGGGTTCAGAAAACACTTTCCAAAGGTTCTCCAAAGCAATACACTCGTGGCTGTAGGGCCGGGCAGCCAGAAGGGCAGGAATCTACATATAAAAATGTACTCAAAATCTGAGGCAAAAATTGTTTTAGGTTTCACTACTCCAATTCGCTCCCTGTCCACACTGTTACTCCACAGAAACGGGGCCACCTAGGAACCCCAGGGAGGCACACGGCTGGCCTCTCCTCCCCAGTGTTTTCCTGTCCATTTTGAAAAAGCACTATCCTAGCTTCACATCCAAGAGCTGGTTGGTTTGGTTTGTTTCTTTGGAACCATCAATAAAAGAAGCAACTTTTTCCTGTTATTTTTACTCGTGTCTATCTATCAGAGCGGCTATTTCTTTTGACAGTTCAGCAGCACACAGGCTGACTTGGCCAAATGGACTTATGAATGCATGCATTCGGACCGCATACTGCTACCAAAATGGAATGTGGGGATATGCTATGCACCTCAGGTTGAGAAATGACCAAGAAATCAAGATCTAAAGGGTGATATATAATATATATATATCAATGCTATTATTCATAAAAACCTTGTTTAGTAATAAAAAAAATTGCTTTGTTTAAATATGAATATTATAGTCTGCTTCTCATGGTTAGGAAATAATAGTCTTTCTGAAAAGCAGGTGCTTTTGCTACTACAACTCCATATCCTGGGCCTCATCTTCCGAAAAGTCAGACATAGAACTCTCCGATGAGCTGTCACCGGTGCCCTCTTCCTGCTCTTTCAGTGCCTCCTCCGTTGCATACTTCTGGATATACTCTGCACAGGGGACAGGGAAAGAAAACACAAGGGCAGTGAGCAGGCAGGCATGAGCTTCGGCGACCCTCACGTGGGCAAGCCCCAGGGAAGTCCACGCTCTCCTCACACGTCAGCTGTGGTCGTGCAAGCCATGGGGGAGACTTTGGAGCTTGTACACTTTGTTCCCATTACTAAGAGAGGCAAAGCAGGACATGTGACTTGTGGAGGAACGAGCATGCTGTATCACGCCACCCTAGAACGCCTGTGGGCCAGCGCTTCCCAAAGGGGTGTGTGAAGGCAGCCCAACGCCCCCGGGCCTTGCTGCGTGGCACAGGGAGGTCAGCGGACCTGCAGGATGCCCAGCAGGGTGACCGGGCCTCCAGCCCTCCTTGGGGGCTGCCCGGTGTCACTGCCCTCCTTCAAACTTGATGGTTTAGGAAAGTGCGATGCCTGCACTTTAACTTTCTGTATTAGCAACACCATTCACTTCCCAGACAGCACGGGACTAGTTATGATTCCACAGTAATTCGTAAGGAAATCCCCCATCATTCTCAGATTCGCAGTTCTGTAATTATCGTCAGCCCAAATCTATTATTTCAGAAATAGATTTTAGTTTAAATAGACCCTGCCTGTCAGGTTTTTGAAGCAGCTGGTAAAATTTATGCTCCTATATCCAAGGCTGAAAAACTGCTGAACAAACCACTAAACTTGTTCCCGAAGTCTCTGGGTGCACGCTGTTCTCCAGTCAACAGCCAACGCAGCGGGAAGAGGCAAGACACTCGGAACCCCACGTAGAACTCCAGCGGGAAAAGCCCCAAGTATCTCCTCCCATCCCTAAGCTCTGTTCCCCTCCCAGGGATCACAGGGACTAAACGAAAGAGGAAGGGAAACGGCCAAAAGGGCTTGCCAGACTGGGCTAACTCAGTGCAGGAACTTAGATAAGAACACTTAAAAAAATATTTTTAAAGGGTTGTATAAAAAATAGAAAAGAAGCCCTGGCCAGCATAGCTCAGTGGACTGAGTGCAGGCCCCTGAACCACAGGGTCACAGGTTCAACTCCCAGTCAGGGCACACGCCTGAGTTGCGGGCCTGGTCCCTAGAAGGGGGCACGCGAGGGGCAACCACACAGCCATGTTTCTCTCCCTCTCTTTCTCCCTCCCTTCCCCCCTCTCTAAAAATAAATGAATTAATTGAATAAAAAATGAAAAAAGAATAAGTGACAGGGCCATAATGGCCAAATCTGGCCCTTTACAAGAAAGTTTGCAGATTCCTGACTTAAGAGTCCTAACAAATTCTTAGTTACAACATTTCACAGAGATGAGCTGGGAAAAAGCGCCCCTAACTAGATAGAAACCGACCTTAGTTCACCTTTTAGAGTGAGAGAAACGTTTATTAAAGTCCCAGGAATTTTGTTTTTACTCTCTAATGGGTTGGCTTTGTTTCTTCCTTTCTAGAAGATGCGGGGCTGTGACACTGTAATTTGACACTATCAGCCTTCTCCGTTCAGAACATTCAAGGAAACACGTATGTACTAAGTGCTTACGAGGACAAGGCCGTTCGGGAGAGAGGAAAGGAAAGAGCAAGCTCGCTGAGAGAACAGGGCCACCAGAGGGAAGCACAGAGGCAGGGGCTCGGCCCGAGGGCCAGGCAGAGTCACCCCTGCACAGACCCCTCAGGGCCGAGGCCCAGTGGGAGCCAGGCCGGAGGGAGCCCAGCCGTTCTGGGGGAAGCCACAGCCTCGCAGGAAGCGCAGAGGGAGAAGGACGCGGCTGGAATGTTAAAACACAACATGAAGAGAGAACTACATTTGTTTTCTTTAAAAATCTTTGAAGCAAATGAGGCAATGTACAGGTTCATCTAGAGGTGGGTGGTGGGTGCACGGCTATGTTTTCTGTAGCGCTGAGACGTTCCCCAAGGAAAAGAATACAGTTGGGTATCTGCAGTTCATCGCATTGTACTGTCATACACAGATGCATTGGAGGGGCGGAGGCAAGGATGTGGGTCGCACACAGGGGCAGAGAACCTGGAACGCAAGCTGAGAGGCCGCTCAGCAAAGGCTAGGCAGGGGAGTGGCGTGTCCAGAGTACCAATGATGCCCGTCCTCCCGGCAGCCCCGCGTTCACAGGGTGACACGGCATGGACCCCGTGTGAGCGCAGACACTGCTCCCGGTAAGAAGGGCGCACACCCACCCGTGTGCACTGTCGGGCATGGGCCTGTTCGGTGGGCAGCTGGGGAGGGAGGCCATGCCTAGACACATTTTTGGAAATCGTCTACCTGGGGGGGATTATCTGAAGCTGTGAGGGGCAAACAGGCTTCCTCAGCGGTGGGGGAGGAGGGTGGGGGAGAGACTGAAGGACCGAATCTTAAAGAGAATGACTGAGTCTGGGAACGGAATGAGCACTGTTTTCAGAAAGGCAAGAGGTGAAATACCAAAGCTGCAGAGAGGTCCCTGAAAAAACAGGTCTTGAGAAGGACCCAAAATACCAGGAAGAAATGAGATCACAGATTCAGTACAGGAGGGGGAACAAACTAGACCTCATGAGCTTAAGGCACAGAGGCGGGAAGTTTGAAAACGTAAGGAGATCAACAGCCAGGCTCCTGAAGGGATCCACAGGAGCAGACCTGAGCTTCTAAATGCAGGCGCCTCTGAGAGTCTCAGGAAAGCAGGCGCGGCAGGCGGAAGGAGATGCAGCGGTGGGGAACAAGATCACAGGCTGGTGCGGGGAGTGAGTCTCTGAGGCAGCACAGGGCACCGCTCCCGTCGCTCCCGTCCCATCGGAGGGGACCGGGAAGAGGTGGGGCGGGGACATAAACAAAGGCAGAGGAGGAAGCTGGGGTGAGCTCAGGGCTGATGGCCGTTGACGGCCTCAGATTGCTCAGTAAGCCAAAATGGTCGCCAGCATGAACCCTCCAGAAAGCTGGACTAGCCATTCGAAGGCAGAAGCGTAGGCGGGGCTCCTCGAGCGACTGGCGCTGCAGCGGATGTGCACTAGCAGGGCCGGCGTCTGACCGCTGCGGCGCCCTGGACGCGCAGACGCACCGAGGCTCTGCGGGTTGCAGACCCTGTGCAGTGACTCCTCTGTCCAAGTTTTAATACGGTCTCATAACAGAATTTCATCTGGTTGAAACTGCCTTTGAAAAAAAATTCGTGTTTGTTTGGCTATGTAGATATTCTGCTGCATAAATTAGATAATTTGCAAAGCACCTGAAACCTAAGGAAATTAGAGTAGATTTATTTCTACTTTATCTCAACAGAAGTACCAAACGAAACCCTGTCAAGACCACAGAAGAGGAGAACACTGAGAAGGAAACCCGTGTTCCACCAGCAGCCCCAAACGCTTCCCTCTGTCTCCCAGCTGCGCAATTCAGAGGGAAGACCTACGTGCTCAGGCCCTCATAAACGATCCCTACTGCCATCTCTTGCAACTGTGCCTCAGAGGGGCCCACGCCTTGCAGAAGCTAATGTTCTGAGCCGCCAGGCAGACGGGCAAGCACTGCTAAAACCTGGGTGGATCTCAAGGCCTTCCTTTTGTTAAGAAGGATGGGCCTGTCTCCGTGGACTTTGGATTCTCCTCCTTTCCGTGGAACTCGTGTGCCCAGCTGTCTCTCCGTGGAAGTTCCCACGCACACACAGTGGACGAGGACAGCAGGGTGGACGCGGGCATGCCTGTGTGAGGCTCTAACCGCTCTTCACCGCCGCGATTTCCCTTCTGTGAATTGCACGCCCCGTTAGCATGCACACGGCTCGAGGACGGGAAACCAGGATTCTAAATCCTGGAGGGCGAGGACACCAGCGCTGCCATCACTGACAAGCTTCTGCCCTTACCGGTGCATTTCAGGCCCCAGGAGGAACCCCCACGGCACCAGGGCCCTGGGGCTGGGAGTCCGCAGCAGGGCAGGACCGTGCCCAGAGGAGAGCTTCTCCAAGTAAAAGTGCACCGGTACGGGACCAGGCGAAGAAGCCAGCAGGGTATTTTTAATTCAACAAGTAAAATGATATTAATTTTAAGGGTCTGATGCTGGATGTGGCCATTATTTTCCCAACTCCCAAAAGGAACTGTTTTCCTGAGGGCCAGGATAGCTGTCTATACACAAATGTGAGATTATACCTCCCAATTAATGCTTTATTCTCAAGTCCAATTTTCTAATTTTACGAGACAAGAGGAAGCAAATGCAGGCAGAGATCCTTTTGGACGGGTGTCCGCAGGGACTGCTGGCAGGGTCGCATCCACTAACACCTGACAGCGAACCCTCCCACTGTCTCATCTTCCCTTTTGCGTTTTCTCTCTCCTTCCCTTCTGTGCTGCCACCTCCGGCCGGCCTTCCACATTTGTCTCTCGCCCTCAGAACCACTGGCAGAGGCTGGTGAGCTCTGCTCCAGCCAGCAGCTGTGTCTTTTTGGGCCTGAGAAAAATTATTAGTGACTGAGAAGCCCAACAGACTAAGCTCCCCTGTCTCCAGGTGAAACCACTGGCTTCCTTACCTTTAATCTTCTGCTTGTACTCTTCTGGTCGGTGGAGGTACATGGCCGCGGCGTCACCATTCAGAGGATCTATGGGGTTGGGGTAGGCCAACAACTGGGGCAGGAAGGACTCAAATATATTGGTAAGATCTGGAAAAACAAACAGAAGCACATCACGCACGGAACACGTTCACCTGAAATTCACCTGAGTTCCATAGTCGGAGCTGCTCACCTTCCTAGATATTGGACCACATGGGAGTGGGCTCCATGACACGTTACATACTCCTTTCAAAACCACTTTAAAAAGTTTTAAATTTAATTTTAACTTGAAGAGCCAGATAAAGGTATACCTGATACTCACTTTGAAAGGTGACTGTCCCAACCCTAATTCGCCCCAGTTTCTAAACTGAGAATTTGGAAGTACTACATAGTGTTTCTTAATGAAAATGTGTGCCCCAACACGCTACATTCTCACACAATGAGGGGTTCATCGGTTAACACGGCCTTCTCCTCCAGCCTTGGAAGTCCCCACCCTGGAGAGTAGTCAAGCACCACATCTTAAAAGAACTAAACACAATTTTATAGGTATTGACATTTAATTCAATTCTCATAACTTCTAATTAAGATAAATATAACCAGTTATTCAATTATTCTGGGTAATGAGGGTAAGAACCTACATGGACCACTTAAAATCATAAGACAGGTAAGTACTAATTTATTGCATTTGTTGATAGTCATTTAATGAACATTTAGTTACTCCCTTCTTGCCAGATTCAGCATAAGGTGCTGGGTGCGCACACACGACCCCCGCCCCCCGCAGGCAACGAAACCGGTGCAGTCACAGGGTGCCCCACCCGGCAGGCCCGAGAACCTGTGGAACAGCCCACACGTCCCCGTTAACTCCAGAGATGCTGTGACCTCCCATCAGCGGCCAGTGAACGGGAACCCCATGCTTCCACTGCTCTGCACTGTTCTAGCTACTCCACACGCTACGGGAGACATGTGTTTCCGGAGGGAGTGCTAAGGTAGTATTAAAAGTATTCTTTAATTTATTCTGCTCTTTAAATGGACCTTGTGAGTATTACAGATGGACATTTCGTCAGGCCACACCGCTGTGAATTAGTTCTCACGGCCAGGGGTGACTCTGCTCCCCCGAGGGTGCCTGGCACCGTCTGGAGGAAACTGAGGTTGTCACCACTGGGTGGGGGAGGGGGCAGGAAGTGGAGAGAGGCCAGGGATGCTGCTAAACATCCTACAACGTGCAGGACAGCCCTTCACAACAAATAACTATATGAACCCAAACTTCAGTAGTGCTGAGGCCGGGATGCCCTGGTGTAGATGAAAAGGAATGGAAACCCCTCATAAGGGGGAGTGAGCACCTGCAGGCCACGGGCCGCATCTGGTCTGGCACAACCTCCCAACACTGCCCTGCTGCGGCGGCACAGAAGCAGCCACGGACAACAGACAAACGGTGTAGCTGCATTCCAACAGAGCCTTTAAAACACAGGCAGCCCGAGTCGGCCGACCTCCGCTCTAGAAAACCCTACCAGCGGGAGGCGGCCCTCCCTCCTCACCGTGAGGTTAAGGGACTGGGCGGCCAGAATAAGCTGGAGCTGCGCTACGCCACAGAACTTTCTGCAGCGACGGAGCTGTTCCGTACCTGCTCTGTCCAACGTGGTAGCCACCACCACACGTGGCTACTGAACACGTGAAGTGTGTGAGACCGTGAGGAGGTGGACCGCTCATTTCACTGCATTCTCGTTAAGTAACTACAGGGGGCGAGCAGACCCTGAAACCCGGCAGCTCAGGTCTCGAGAGGGAGGCGAGACCAGCCCTGTGCTCTCTGCTCGGGCAGAGGCAGAGGCAAACAGCAGTTTCATCTCCCTCCCCGAGTTACAGACTTGGTGTTATCACAAGGACCAGGGCTCTCTCATCTTCATAAAGCTCACTTTCCAAAGAATCACATTCCAGTCAGATTCCCATGCATCAGGAAACAACTCCTAATCAAAATAGAAAAAGAAATCTGCACTAGGATTTTCACTGCCATTTTACTCATCATTTTTTAAAAAGGAAGCAATGCATCCAGCAAGCCAAGAACCACCCGTTCACTAGGCAAAACCACCGAGCACAGTTTGCCGAGGCTGAGGGGCAGGGAAACACTCGTGCCCTGGCGCGGGGCGGCAGCAGCCCACCCGCTGGTGCGCCCTCTGGAATTACAAGCATGTACAGTATGCGGCCACAGAATATTTTCAGAGTTATGTCAAGGCAACAGGCTTGTAATTTCTACTTTCCACACTTCAAATGCCACTTTCTTCTTTTTAACCTTTGAAAATAGCATTTTCCCATAAATACGTCCTTTCTTCTTTTGCATATTTGACATATTTAATAAAACATGACAAATCTGACAAATTTTTCTTTTCATCCTTGGATGGGTGGGTTATTAAGACAGCAATAGAAAAATGCCAAAAGGTAAGCAAATTAAGAAGGAAAAACAAGGAGTGTGGAAGTTTTGCAAATTAAACACGATCCCAGAGCAGGGAGGAGTTATGAAGAGTGACAGTAACACCAGTAATAGTAACAGTGGCGGCGGCGCAAGAGTTTACACTCACGCAGCACTTACTACAAGCCAGGCACTCGTCAACAGTTGGCACACACTCTTAATTTCTCCAAAACTGATGAGGGAGGTTCCATTACTACCTTCCATTTTGCACATGGGGAAACTGAGGCAGGATGCAGTGAAGTAACCTGCCCACAGGGCTGGGCTTCAAGCCTGGGCCAATCCAAAATGCTGCCTCCATTGCTGGATAAAACGGACACCTCCGTGACGGCACAAGCTCCCCAGGTCTCTGCACCACAACCGTGTACCCTTGGAGATGGCCACTCCCTCCTCAAAGCTTTCCTTTTGCACAAGTGCAAGGCCAGCAAGATGGCCTCTCGGTGTTTCAGGTGTTTCAGTGACCGAGCTTCCTGGTACTTCAGAGGCGGTGTGCTTGTTTCCGAGCAGCTCAGCCACAGGAAGTAGCCCCAGGCCATTCACAGACACGGGCTCACTGTGACCTGGGTGCCTCTCAGGCCCGTCCTCACGACTCATGCTGCTCACAAGGGTTGGCAGAGGAGTGCTTCTATCACCAACAACAAAATCTTTAAAAGAAGTATGGGCTTTACTTGCTTCATGTTCAGAAGTGCTGCTGCAGGACAGGGCTCCAATACCGCAGATAATGTGTTTCATAACTAGGGGTTTCCCGTGTTCCAGGAAGAGATTTTATACCCTTCCTCACCACTTGAGGTTTTTCAAGCTCCCAATAAGTGGCTCTGCCTAGGTCACTTGTACCAAACAAATAAAACAGCCCTCAATTATTGGTTCTTTCTTCCTGTCTCTACCTGCGTTGAGATCCTTTAGATCCATTTTACAGATGCTGAGTCACATCTGTAACACAGAAGAGCAGAAAAGGGAAAGTATGCAGCCCAGTTTGGGGTAGAGACGGCCGCTTTTGAAGGCCAGGATTAAAGCAATGAAGCATTCCTGAAAATGGCTCACAGAGTGAGTACTACCGACAGGGTCCTCCCCGAGAAATCTCTCTCAAACATGCAGATGTGCACAAAATCTTCAAGATAAATATGTTGGCAGAAGAGACCTAAACTATAAATGAAAAAAATGAAATAAGGATACTCATCTTTGGAAAAATCCATAATAAACATTTTCCCCCTAGAACTATTAATAATAATAAAAGCATCTATCATTCTGCCCTGACTGGTGTGGCTCTCAGATGGGTTGGGTGTCATCCCGTAAGACAAAAGGTGGCCAGTTCGAATCCCGGTCAGAGCACATGCCTGGGTTGTGTGTTCAGCCCCCCAGCTGGGGCACGTATGGGAGGCCCCCGATTGACATCTCTCTCTCACATCCATGTTTCATTCCCTCTTTCTCCCTCCCTTCCCTTCTCTCTAAAAATAAATGCTGTAGATAAAATCTTTAAATAAATCTATCATCCCAAAAGTCTTTTTAAAAAACATTGACCTTCTGCTTTTTGAAAGGGAAAGAGTCAGTCATGCATCACCTAATCTACAGATTATCATCAGCTGGCTCCATTACTGGCTGCCTTTGTTTTTTAAGAGCCAAGATTCCTGAGAAGCATGGCTTATGACGAACAAACAGCTCTTACTTTTTGCCTTGGACTGAATCAGCACTTACCAAGATGCAGTCCCTTGGGACGGACTCCTCAGCCTGGTCTTACCAGTATTCATGTTAACAGTATCACAACACCCACACCTCTGGTTTAGGCACATAAACTAATAACTTATGTTCATATTTAACTTTTTAGAACATTCAGACCACACTGATCTCTCATCTAAAGCAGCATCATTTAGCCCATTCAGCCAGGAGCAATGGTTTATGGGCGAACCTAGGTCTCGGCTTTTTGTCCATCAGATTTACCTAAGGAGTTTTTTCATAATATGCATGTTGAGGTCTCAAACCTACCCCAGGGATTCTGATTTAGGACCAACTAGTGTGTGTGTGTCAGGGTGTGTAGAAACGCACAGCCAGAAACCATTACCTACCCTACGTATCCCCCTAACCCCAGAAACCAAATGAGAAGAGGGTTGTTTGCTTGAGGGTTCTTTGCTCCAAAAATGCTGTCTTGGTAGCTAAGCTGCTGAAGAGGCTCCAGCCGAGTAGCCCTCCCCGACCCTTTCCCTGTTCTTTTCTGCAGACCCTTTAAAAGTAACTGCCATTGCTCCAGGCGGAGGTGTTCCAAACCATGGGCAGGAAAAAGTGGATCCAGTTTAGAGGGCATTGAAGGGCTGTTTCAGAGCAGAACAGGTAGTGCTGGACGTCCCCTAACACACTGCGGATGGTGGGCAGAGCAAATCCCATGAGGCCGAACTGTTCCCAGCAAAAGGGGAGCTCCTTGGTCTCAGACCTTCCACTGACTGGTTCTGTGACCTGCCCAAAGGCAGGTCTCTTCCTCCCTGTACCTCACTGTCTTCACCCGCAGAAAGAACTATAGATAGTACTGCAGTTCCTTACAGTGAAGAGCCACACGTTGCTAAAAGGACTGTAAAATAGCCTTCAAACTGCATCAAAGAGGACTAGACTAAAATATTAATAAAACATGCCATCTCCTTAGAGCAAAAACTTCTTCTACCTGTATCCCTTAAGGAATGCATGCTAATTAAAATGAGTCACACTGGGGGAAAAGCACCCATTTGCAAAGTGAAGCACCACTACTCCAGGTGACTTACAAAAGATGGCGTACAGCTTAAAGGAGAACACGCAGAGGGCGCGAATCACACATCTTGCTTTGTATTCTTGGCTGTTCATGAACCAGTGACCGTAAGTTATTTTTTTCCTTTATTGCCTTTGAAAATCAAAGTGGAAACTCTTGTAAAGCACACTGCTCTCTTTAGGTTAAAACCCTGTGGACGCCCAGTTCCTCCTGGTCTGCCCCACCAGGAACCACAATTACCAAGCAGGCAGCCGTCTCAGAGACTTTAACTTGCACAACCTTCACTTGTTTTTCAGAGGTAACACCCACAATGCTGAGGCTCAGAAAACACCACCATCACACAGTACAGCCAGGGCCGGGTGCTTAGCACCATCCACGCCTCCTCCAACGCCACCTCTCACCCCGCTTTTCCAATTCTACTCCTCATCTCCCAGATGCCTAGTGCCCCAGGTTCCTTCTCTTTAAAGCCAAAGCACTATGGAAAAGCTTGTTTGGAAAGACATCAGTAGTGTAAATTCTGTGTAATTTGTATTTTAAGAATTAGCTTTATACGCTCTCACTCTGGGAAGCTCATCATCTTACAGTAAGCCTATGCTAATGACAACCAATTCTTTCCAATCAGCCTTTTATATTTCTGGCCTTGTCACACTCAACGTGTCTAAAATTACTTCCCTGAAAGTCTGTTCCTTTCTCCCAATAGCTAGGTTGCCTCCAACACTGTTCCTTGGCCCCAAACCTCTGGGAGGACCGTGGTTAGGCTGTCCTCCCTTTTCCCACTTATCAGTCAGTTTCCCAGACTCTCTACTGGTCCTAATAAAACAAATCTAGTTCCTCTTCTGTTTCCCCTGCCATGTAACTATGTCAGGCTCAGTAAATCATCCCAGCCTTGGAGCAAGGCAACCATATGCTGGCTGGCCTTCTAGGCTGTAAACTTTTGCCTTTGTAATCAGCCTCCTTAAAACAATCACTCAGGTCATTTCCCATGAACAGCTAAGTTCCCCTTGTTTTCCTTCACAACTCTTCATCATATTCCAGTATCACACTATCCAAACAAATTTATATTTCACTGCCCTTCTCCCCCCGGAGAAGGGCCCCCCCCGCTTCGCAAGTTGTGAATGGAGGAGCTAGCCACCACTCCCTAAGGCATGGAACTGTTCTGTAATTTCACAGGGAGCAGGACTGATGAAAGGAGGAGAAGACAAGACAAAAAGATGGGCAAACAGCACTAGGAGGTGATTTGCTCTGACTCACACAGACTTCTTTCCTTGGGCTTTGGCCATCACAGCTGAAACGAACGGCTAAGCAAGTTGGGATCACCTGGGATTTCATGTTACTCATATCCCTGAGTTACTATAGACAATCAGGAGCTGACCTTTAACAAGCCCACCGACTGACTTTTGCTCATCTTACAAGGGACTGTAATTAATTCATCATGAACTGCTAAGCAAGTCAGGAATTTAAAATGTATTCAAAATAAAACCCGAGGATAAAAGTCCATTTCACTCATCCCATAAGGTTTTCCTGGGGAGGGGCTATCTGCTATATGTATGAAAAACCAACATCCAGACACATGTGCAGCCCACTTTGGGGGTAACACTGAAACGGGGCAAATAAATAAAAATTTCAGATTTGTTCACTTATTTAATAATTTGGGATTCATTAATAGTTCTTATTTTTCTACTCTTTCATCAGCTCCTCAGTTTCAATCTTACCAAAGGATTTGAGTGTTCTTTACTTTAACCTTCTGCTCACAGTCTGGGAACACGAAGAAAGAGTGAAATTCTACGTGCAGCCCATCAGCCGGAGAGTTAGCGCCGCGTCTGACCCAGCCGCTGGTCCGCACGAACAAGACATGGAAAGCAGCGGGCTGGACGCAGACGGACATTCCCTCGAGAACTTCAGTAAAGCCAACCAGGAGGCTTTTTTCCTGCCTTAAATGCCCCAGAACAGGAAGGACTTGAAAGAAAAAAAGGCTTGGGGAGTTAAAATAACATTCTCTAAAATAACTAATCTGAACCCATCTTCAACAAGGAAAGGTCATCTCACAGCCGCTCTGGGGGCAAACCTGTGGCGAGCGGAGGCGGCTGGCCACGCAGGAGGCCACGCAGACTCTTCCCGTGGCGCGTGGCGGGGCTGCTGGCAAGGCGGGCCTCGCTGTGTTTGGTTTACAGTGCTGACACGCCGCTACGGAATAGTACATCCAGTCACCAATCTGCCAGGCAACCAACTCAAGAACGTATCCGGTTGCGTGCTTAACCGAGACAGTTTTTCTGTGTGGACAAAATGTACAAAAAGTCTGAGCCGATCAGGTTTATGTATGTTCTCGTGAGAGTCTGTTTGAATTTTTAAAAGACAGAACGAGGTCTCATGACAAGGGTCGTGCGGGCCAAAAAATAAAGCACCTCCCTCCCGCACACCTCTTTCTCTCTCACACAAAAAAGGAGCAATTGGTAGGAATTAATAAAAACTAGTAATTAGATATCCAAAGAATCTTTGCCATACATGAATACACTTAATCTCACTAGTGGTAGGCAGCAACATAGTTTTTTAAGTATTCCAAGCTAAACACAGGTATTTCTGTTCTACGCGGGAAAGGGGACCGTCAAAGATGCAAGGCACTAGCCACGTTCTGCTGAGTGCCACATCACCAACCAGAGGTGCGTAGTTACGGAACACGAATAGTTTAAAGCATTCCACTAATTTAGAGAATCAGTTCCCATCCACTGCCTAAATGCAGCACCCTCCCCACAATGTAACGTAACTATGGACAGCTGCAGAAGAAAATGAACGCTAGTAGTTAGGTTGGAATGAAGAAAACAGGCTCTTTCATCAAAAACAATCCCCTGGGTTGCCATGTCAATCTCAAAACATTAACCACCTTCCTCAGGTGTTCTTCAGAGGTCATCCTAGTTCAAACATGGCATGACCCCAATTACCTTGAACAACTGCAAGCTAAAACATGGTAATAAGATTTGTTATTACCCTTCCAGAAATGAATGCGGTTAATGTATAATTAACTACTTGGGTATTCTTATAGCCCTGCTAAAACTCATTATTAAAGTTTTTAATTACTAGATAATTTCGTGTGTCCTTCACATCAGAAAAGAACAAGATAACGTCATGCAATCACGAGGTAAGCGGTCGTGCACGGGCAGACTTGACTTACACGCAGCGATCACAAGCAAACACAGAGAAAACAAATCCACATAATCACAACTGAGTCCTGAAACTGCAGCCCCAAAGAAAGCAGGACCAAGTTGTGGCTGTCTTTCATGGTGAGGCTCACGTCCCACAATCCACGAGGCCTGGACTACTCCACAGTTCTAATGCTGACCACCAGTGAACATGAACGTGGTGTTTTTAACAAATTTCTGCTAAGTTGTTCAACCCAAGAGATCCCATTTGTCTGCGTACAGTGGATTAAACTCTGGGCCTCGTACGAACACCACATCTGAGCATCTCCAAGCAGACAGATCAAGGAGGCGGAGGAGAGAGCTAAACACGGTCGAAGCCATCAAATCCACACTCAGCAGAGTTCTTCTTTATCTACCACCGCTGACATTTACCCCACAGCACTTGAGAGAAGCTGCTCTACCTGACCTGTCCCAGAGACTCATGATGACAGCCAGCTGTTCAAAGGCAGGTGAGTGTTTGTGGTTCCTCCGTGGATGGATCAATAGTGGGTTTTCAAGCCTGTTCAAACAGTAGTTGTTGGCCAATCATCCATGCAGACAGATACATATACCTTTTATCTGTGTAACTAGCACAGAAAGTCTGGAAACAGCAAACACTAATTCCAAGTAAAGCATTAATTTAAGGTACATTTACCTTCAGCCAAAATCTGAACTGTTTGGAAAGATTCACAAGGCTATCTAACTGAAAAGAGGGGTGGAGTTAAGTATTTCCGACATGAGAAAGCTTTCATTCATTTAGCAGCTTAAATGTATTAGGCCATGATTTATTACCATTAAATAAATTCATGGTTTAAAAATTGTCTAAATGCTTCGGAAAACAAACTTTGTTTCTCTCGTCTAATTCTAATCTCAAAGTCCCTTTAGCATTCTTTCTGTTGCAGTCACCTTCATTTGTCTGCTATGACCCCCCAGATGACCTAAGGGAAGTCATTTCTCAAATGCTGATTGTTCTCACCAGCAAAATACGGGAAGTATCCAGTCTACTGGCTAGCAACCCTAAGGGCAGGAATAAAATTATAAACTGCAGGATTTTATAAGAAAATTGTCTTCCACCTTCCATGTCCACAACTCGATCCACAAAATAAGTAATTTACCAAGTCAGCTGAGGAGTGAGTCAAATGAAAGTTGAGGAGATAAACACAATTTGCAGGGGTCAAGTCTGCATGGCCCAGACACGTGGGAGGGGCATTAAAGCTGTATTTCAGTGAAGGTACCTGACATCCAGGAGTCTGGGCTGAAAAGACAACTGTGGATAAAATATGTAGTTTGGAGTAAAAAAAGAAAAACTGAAAAACACGAGGAGGAGCTTAAAAAGCTACTTATGGCTTAATGAGCTTTCCTTCCGCCAGTCTTTAAAAATTACGGTTGTTTTTGAAACTGAAATCCAGACCCCCTGACTACCCCCTGACTACATTTGAAGTTTCCCAGAGCTTTTATCACTGCTGTCTGGTCTGCAAGGGCAAGCAGGAAGGTGCTCGCTCTTCCAGGAAAGATGCTAAGGCACAGGCGGCCAAACGCATCCACTATGGGCCAGCACCCTTTCCTTTCCTTTTAGCCCACAAGAGTAACAACAGAACCTAAATACTCAAGAGAGGGCTTCATACTGATGACAGGCATCTTTAGAAAATTAGCCATATTACTCACTGTAATGAGCTCTCTCGCAAGGTTAATATACAATTAAAAATTACTGGTTGATTAAACTACAATTGTGCCAGTTTTGAGCTTCTGAATGAACAAACTGCTGTACGCCTGGCAAAGAAAACCCGGATGAGAACAGGAGCAATGAGTCACAGGGGCTACCAGAAATTATTATTTTTGGGTGGGGGGAAGCTGGAGGGTAGAATAGAGGACCA
The DNA here is from genome assembly GCF_004126475.2 of Phyllostomus discolor. Taxonomy (NCBI): domain Eukaryota; kingdom Metazoa; phylum Chordata; class Mammalia; order Chiroptera; family Phyllostomidae; genus Phyllostomus; species Phyllostomus discolor. Next base: position 76,217,364 of record NC_040912.2, read on the forward strand.
GATTTGCTACAAACATAAGCACTGTTTATTACCAAGTTATGGAAGGAAAGTCTGAAACTGCAACTGGGAATTGCTGTTATACTACAGACGCTGTACCCGCGGCTCAGCACAGGCCCCGGGGCAGAGGGAACTGCAGGAAACCTCTCCCGCGATCCCCGCTGCTCACCAGCCCGGACAGCAGCGCTGCTGAAGGAAGCTTTCATTGCCTGGCTGAGCCTCTGCTTTTCGGTTATTTGTGCTAATAATCCAACTATGTAATATTAGTCGTTACATACTAAGTTAGATTTTTTTTTTGGCCTTTTAATGAAGATTTTTCTCAAGAATTACAGCAAAAATTTGAGTGATTCAGAATTCACCAATTACGATTAATCTGTGATGCCAGAGGCTTTAGCAGTGTGTAATGAAAATCTGGCTTAGATCTCAAGATCAGGCAAGTCTGAAAGAAACAAGGTACTCTGAACCAACCCTCTCCACAAATACTCTGATATAAACCATATTTACTTGCCCTTAGAATGATCAATAAAGAAATTTTAAATTTACACTTTTTAAAATTTAAATAAAATTCTGAAATTTTCTCAAGGAAAAGTTGGGGTTAAAGCAACATATCAAGACAATTCTCTCACACACAATATACTATGGGCTATATTCTAAATGTATTCTTCTGGTTTCCTGCACTTACCTGTAATGATAACATGCCCACACTCTTGCATTACATGGAGCATTTAACAATAACTGAAACACATGTAATATGGAAATCAAAGTTCACTTTGACCAATGAGGTTTAATCTGTTACTTAGTAAATGCTTTGCAAGGTGACACAAGAACACGTTCTAGCATTTTATAGGCAGGATGAAACCTTGGTTGTGCTGGCCTCCTGCTTCAAAGTCTGCCCTGAACCTTCTTCACCTGCTGCTGGGAATGTAAAAGGGTACAACCACTCTGGAAAACTGTCCGTGAGTTCCTCCAACAGTCAGCCTGTCACCACCACTCCACCTAGTAATGCCCCTAGGTAAACACCCAGCAGAAATGAAAACCTACGTCCACATGGAAGCTGGTACACGAGTATTTCTAAGAGCCCAACAGTAAAAACAACCCAAACATCCATCATCTGACAAGTGTGTGACATCTGTACAATGGAATATCATTTGGCCATAAAAAGGAATGAAGTACTAATACATGCTACAACATGGATGAATCTCGAAAAGATTACATGGAATGGGGGGGAAAAAAGCAGTTACAAAAGACCACGAGTTTTATAATTCCATTCATAAGGAATGTCCAGGATACACAAATCTAGAGACACGGAGGAGTCGTTGCCTAGGCCTGGGGAGTGGGGATGGGAGGAGAAGGGGGTGACGGCTAAGGGCGAGGGGTTTCCCTCTGGGGGATGAAAGGGTTTGTCATGAAAATGTGGTAGTGACTGCACACAACTGTGAATATACGAAAACCTATCAAAATGCACACTCTAAATGGGTGAATTTTATGTATGTAAATTATAATTCAATAAAGCTATTATTTAAAAAATAATCTGTTCTGCTCTGGCTGGTGTGGCTCGGTGGCCTGCAAACCAAAAGGCTGTCGGCTCCAATAACGAGCCAGGCCCCCCACTTGGGGGTGGGCAAGAGGCAACCAGTCAATGTTTTTTCTCCCCTTCTTTCTCTTCCCCTCCCCTCTCTCTAAAAGTAAATAAAGTCTTTACAAAAGTGAAAAATAAGTAAATAAAAATAATAAAAATGATCTGTTCTGAGATGTGAGGTACTTGAGAATCAGCAAACCTCTTCCACAAAGATTTTCTGGTCAACAGTAAAATAATTAGTTAAACTAACATCCAATTTACTGTATTATAATTGGGACCAGCTTGCAGTATTTTGTTGTGTACATTTCTAAAATGTGAATGCAGTGTAAGGAAGGACATCATTACATCAGATATTCCAGGCAGCCTGCCACGGACTTCTTTACCAAACAAAGCATCTTAAAAGGATTCCGGAGTGTGTCTCTTCCTTGTCGCCTGATTCTCCTCATAAGCTGTAATTTCCCTAGAACTCTCACGTTGAACAGCACTGGGCATGATGAAGCCACTCGTTAATTCAAAAAAGATCTGCACCCCTCCTGCACACCAAGCACCGTTTCAGACACGTATGCGCGTGTGTGCACATGCGCTCACACTACAAAGCCCCTGCTCCTGCGAAGTGTACACTCTACTAGGACAAGGTAAATGATACACAGATACTGGTTTTAAAGACAGATTACTAAAACAGGGCGCCACACTGTGGAGGGATGTTTACTTTAGACGCAGGAGCTAGGAAAGGAGGCTTTGCAGGAAGTTATGTTTGAGGTGAGAAAAGGTACCAGCCACTCAAAGATTAGGGAAGAAAACTCCAGGCAGAGGAACTAATTCTTAAATGGCAGAATCAGGAGGAGAAAAAAGGATTACTGTGTGCTGCTGGTGACCAACCTCCCTGAGATTCTCATGCACCATTCTCGTACAAGGGTGCGTGGCAAGGTGACTCACAGATGGTGGTGGCAGTAAGACAGATGCCTGCAATCCTTAAACCTTTAAAAGGTCTCACAACTCTTCAACAACAGGAGGCCATCCCTGGTAAACCCCAACCTACAGTGGTCTTCCCTCCCTCTTCTTGTACCTCTCAGCACCTGTTTGCACCACTCATTTTTTCAAACGCTTGGGTGCAAGGCCCTCTGGCAGGAGTGCCGGGACTTAAGACAAACCAGACATGCACACCTCAACTGGTTCTTAAGGCAGGAAATAATCAGGTAGCACAAAATAAATAGGCGTAACAACAAACACAATGTAGAAAGGAAATGCAGGCCACAAAAGACAGTTATAGAATGTAAGAGTGGCCAGAGACCGCTCCCAGCCCGAGTGTCAGGGGAAGCTCACAGGGTGGGGTGCACCACAGCAGGGCGGGCCTGTGACCCACGAGACGTCTGACACGTGGGGGGCGAGCACACCGATCTGCTGCAGCCCTAATTAACTTCCAATGTATTTTAAAGTGTGTTTAGCTCTCCAACCCAGTTACAAGCTCAGGGAGAGAAGGCTTGATATTCCTTGTACTTCTCTGCGGTGTTGAGCACGGTATTTTGCTGAGCTAGGCAACACGTTGTGGATCCACTGGAAGAGATGTCAACTTCGGCACTAAAGATAAAGCTAAATTATTCTTTGCTTCATGGCACGGTTCCAGCCTTTGAAACAGATGATCCCCCAAACCTCTTTATACATTGTACCATTTCACAGGGACATTTCTAAAAGTGTTTCTAAAAATAAAAGGCATTACAGATAAACACATATACAATGTGCTTCTGAATATACACAGATATGCAAAGTTTTATATATATATCTCTATGTCTACATATATCACTATAATTTCAGAACCTCACAAGATTATTTTGAACTTCTGCTACACCAAAGTTTAAACTTGTGAGAAAACTTGTCCCCCCCCCACTGATCAAACTTTCCCATCCAGGCCTTTAAAAATCCCTTCCCATTCCCAACAAAACATCTTAAATCAGAGAAGAAAAGCCACACGACATTTTTTAAGGCAGTGTCTCAATACCTCTAAAAGTATTCCATGGCCAAACTCACCATAGAGAGCTGTCCAAGTTTGATTAATTACATCTAGACACACAGTTCCTGACCTGAAACAGATGGAAAGAATGGCATTTTTTTAAAAATCAGAAAGTTAGTTGCATGTATCTGGCAACTAATTTTATTTATTAAGAAAAATACTTTTAATAGATTATTAAAAAAAAAAAAAAAAAGAATCCCAATTAGGGAAATATGATAAGGAGAATATACAGGGTATGGCAAAAGTAGGTTTACAGTTGTGAGTGCATGAAACAATTTATTCTTGTACTATTATTTACTATTGCATTATTTTCCACACGAACAACTGTTAACTTATTTTTCCCCCACCCTGTCTTAAGTGACTCCTTACAGATTGAAGGGGAAAAACTGTCACTATACAATGGAGAAACCAGCAGCATCTTTGCCAGATGAGAATGAGCACTGGTAACCAGAGGCCGGCAGGCCTGTGTGCCTCCGAACAGGACACCCGAGGAGGACACAACCCACTTCGTGGTTTTCTGGCCATAAGTGCACACTCAGTGTCACGGTAAGGAAACATGAGAGAAGCCCAAACTGAGGGACAGTCATCCTATAAAATAAAACTGGTCTAAATTTTTTAATAACACCAATTTCATCAAAAGCTGATTAAAATAATTCCAGGTTAGTTTACAAAAACATAACAACTAAATGCAATACTTGAGCCTGGATTGGATCCTTTATTGAATGAAAAAAAAAAATGCTAAGAAGTACACGGCCGGGATGTGGCAGTAGACTAGAAACTGCTACTATATTAACATTTAGTTCCCGAGTCTGATGGCTGCGCTGCAGGTGTGTTAAGAGAGCATCCTGTTGTTAGCGTGACTGATACACAGACGTATCACAGGACCCCGGGGCACGATGCAGGTATACGACCTCCTCACACAGGGGTTGGAACACCCTATTGTACACGTACATGTATGCACACGAAATACCAAAATTTAGTGCCGTAACAAGGGAAAAAATGCAGAACAAATCATCGCATATTCTAAACAGCACTGAAAGTAAAAAAATAGGAGGCACTGGTGTCACATTTTAAAATATCTCTCATATTAGAAGGAAAGAAAGGGATAATTAAGATTCAATAACTGAAACGAAACCACAATTATTCATGTCTGCTCTACTCTCGCACACTGAGAAATACTTTAAGGGTTGAAAATGATAAATCTGTACACTGAAAACAGTTCTCTGAATTGTGTCTATACAAAGAGAACAGAGATGTGAAGTATTACAAATGCTAACTGGCTATCAAGGAAATGAAGGACCCATTCATGACCATGGAAAAGCTAAGCAGTCCAATAGCAGAACCTGAACTAAGTGGTTAGAATAGCATACTCCTGGGACGCTACAGTTTAAGTGACCACTCACACAGTCCTATCTGCCGATAAAATCCAGAAAGATAATTGAGGCTTGTGTACAGTGAAGAGAGAGATGAACGCTAATCAAGAGCAGTTGCTGCTAAGGGTTAAACATTTTTAAAGTTACTTACGCTTCATCAATGTTGGGATGGAAAATTTTATTCATGAATCCTGTAAAAAGAGATGTTAATTAGCAGCAAAAAGTATCCAGAGAACAATTAGTTTTAAAGTATTTCTGTACCGGAAACAATTTCAGAATTGGAAAAAAGTGATGATACCCATAACTCATTACTTTCAATCTTAGACCTTTGATTACTGGTAAGACTATATATTCTCCTGGCAATGGCATTTACTTAAAATACATTAGAGTTCCAATTAAAAAAAAAACAACAACCCTAAAACTAACAATCTCTGAGAGCAATGCAACTTTTTATACAAAATAATTATTAAAAGAATTTTTTCTGAGCTATGAAGGTACTTGCCAAGAAAATTTATCGTATTAATTTATAACTAGTGCCATGACAAAAGTCAAGAAAGCATTCCTCTGATCCCCCTCCCCAAAGTTTTATTGTCCAATCTCTAACTGTGGAGGTTCTGCATTTGAACTTCTCCTTCTAAAGCTCAGTTCCCGGCATCGCTCTGCCACACTGTGTGCAGACATCAATGAAACTGCTGAAATGTTAAAGGGGCACCACTTCCAAACCACAAAGAATTTCATAAGGACGGTGACCAAAGTACTTCCTTTCACTTTAGTCAACTCACTCCAGGAAACCCAGCTTTGATTAAAATTGAGGCAACCAAGAAATGAGGCAAGGAGTTAAAAAAAAAAAATTCTGTAAGATGGCTAAATTTGTCAGGGATCCAAGTTCTTTTGATTTATTCATAGAAGAACAAGTATGGACTTTAACAAATATACTGATGTTTAAATTCCGAGGAGAAATTCATTTATTTTCTACCTTAAAACTGGTGATACATAATCAGTTTGCATGCATGCAGATGGCAATATTCTAAAGCAGAGATCCACGGTCAAAGCTGTCATTTCATCATCCTTTTCACTTCAATTACTTTTAAAACTTCCTTATTCCATTCCGTGCTTTCAAAGACTGAAGTGCTCTCTGAACTGACCACCCCTGTTTCCCACTCCCACTCTCTCTCACCACCCCCTCACACGGTCTCTCACTTTCCTTCACTCAAATCATATTTGGTCAGCATCGGTGTGTCTGGCAGTGCGCTCGTCGAGGGGACAGAATACCACTCCGCTGTTCTTGCGGAGGTCACTGCAGCAGTGGAACGAGAGACATGAAGAAGTGACTGCAGTGCATGTGCAGAGCTGATACAGTCAGGGAAGAGGAAGTTGTCGGGAAAGAGTCAGAGAAGTGGCATCAGAGGAGGACCCCCAAGAATGCATTGTGACAGAGGACGTCTCAGAAAATCTAAGCAACTTCTCCAGACTCAGGAAAGGAGGGACGAACATGCAGTCCCAGGTACGCCAGTGCTCGCCTGCTCCAGCCACTCCAAGTGCTGATTATGCTTCTAAGGCCTGTTTTGTAATCCTGTGTTGAAATAATTTATGTTTTATCTACTACCATTAAGAGAACCCATGCAATGTTCACATTACTCTGATGTAAAAAGAAAAGCCTTGTATCCAATTACAGTTTCATGCTAATTTTTATTATGGAAATGAAAGATGTTTCAAAGTCTAGACTTAAGAGGCATGTGTTTATGAAGAGGTTTTACTAAGCTAATGGAAACGCTCATATCTTAAGGTTAAGAGGAGAAAAAGCAGGATAAAAACCTACATGACTCTAGAAAAATATAGGTGTTCATGAAGATCCATGAGGACTACTCACTGAAGCATTATTTATAAAAGCTAAGACAAATCTGACTCCATCAAAAGGGACTGGAGAAGCTGTAAGCACATCCATATACTAGGAGTTCCATATAGCCCTGGTAACGAACTAGGACTGTTCAGTATCAGCTTGGATCGATCCACACCGAGGGGAGAAACAGTCGCAGAATGATATATTTACCACATGATACCATTTAGTGAAACTAAAACAAAGCAACACCATGTATTCTCTATGGTAACAAGTACGGAAATTGCACTGGACAACATATATCAAACTTGCAAAATTATTTCGGTGAAGGTGCACAGCCAATGGTAGAATCAGGGGACAGAATGGGCAACAGTAACTAAAGATGAATTTATAATACTATGTGCCTTTTAAAAAGACAGAATGTGTTTGTATATTATTCACTCCAGTTTTTAAAAAGTGCACACATAGACACCAAATAGAAGCAAACGTACAACTATTAACAGTGCTTAATTCTTCATGATGGAAATATTTTCTCCATTACATTTTTCAAATACTCCCCACACGCCCCTTTTTACATTTACCGCCCCTACACCCGCCTACACTTTGACACACCGGCTGCCCCACTCCAGCCAGAAGCAGGGTCAGGCAATGAGGAAAGGCTGGAGGGAAATACACAAGTGTCAACGGGAGCGAGCTTTAGACACCCCCCTCCCCCATTTCTACTACTACTCTTCTACTTGCCACAATTTTTACAATGTCTAATTTTAACAGTTGGAAAACACTTTCAAATAAAAAAATTATAAACAGTAGCAAACACTCTAAAAAGCAAACCTAATTATACACAGGTTATCCAGTGCTGAACGCTTTCAAGGAAAAGCGCCACTAAAATCAACCATTTCAGTTGAGTGTTTATATCTCAAATACTCTTGCTTAAATAATACAAATTCATCAGAAAAAATCAGAAGACCCTCAGGTTATGAGGCACCGGCTGTCAAGATCAGTTACGTACAGGAACAGACTGCTGTCGTAACTGCCAAGACACTTCCTGGCGCACGGAAACACGACTGGTTAGCCACCATACGGTTTAATTCAAGAGACTTGTTCTGTTATGTGGGGACTATTTTGAAGTTACAACTGAGAACTTAACATTGAACTTGGTACTTAAGATACTTCAGCTAGAATTCTGGAAGGAGCACCTAGTGAAGCAACAGCGATGGCAGAAGGCTCCTGTGCTGCCCGCAGGGAAGAATCACCGGGAGAGCTCTTTAACAACAGAGGTGCTGTTAGAACACGGCAAGTGTTATGAAGAAACACACAGCAAAGAAGGGGCTGGAAACAGGAATGCTGGGGCGGGGCTGCAATTTTAAACACGATGGTCAGGGAGGGCTTTACAGAGAGGGTGACTTAGTCTGAAGGGTGTGAGTGGGGGAGGAGTCACTCTGCAGCCCGGGGAAGAGCGTGGACAGCTCGGGCAGCCAGTGCAATGTGCTCCAGGAGTTTGCTGGGTGTTTGAAGACCAGTGACGAGAGTGGTGAAGCTGAAATGGGTGAGTAAGGGGCAGAAGACCGGCCGAGAGGTCAGAGAGATAATGAGCATCTGTGGGTCCCTTTAAGGATGCTGGCTTTCATTCTGCGTAAGGTGGGAAGCCTGCTGGGGAAAGAATGATGGAGAACAGCAATCCAGGCAGAACGGAATGAGCTGTCTCTCCGACAAAGCTTCAACAACTTATGTCACAGGAAACCTCAAAGGTGTGTCCAGAAAACAGCTATGGTGAAAGACCTTTACATGTTTATTAAAACTGCCCCTGAAAGGTTAGGGTGCCTCCCTCCTTGTACAAGGCCTGGAGATTACATTTGGAATCAATATAGTTTCCACACTGCTTTCAATTAAATCTAGATTTTTGGCTTGGTTGAGTCTAAGAGTACATAGCCAAAGAGGGCCAAAAATGACTTAGCCCGCCCTTTTTAAGAACATTTTTAAGCAATGAATGTGCTGGAGCGCAGTCCGCAGTGCCCCGGCGAAGCGGAAAGGCCTGTCTGAGCTCGAGCTCGGCGACAGACGGCAGAAGCAGACTGCAGAGAGGACAGCACCAGCAGAGGCTTGGGCTCGCCCCAGCTCAGCTACCAACTGCAGGCCTTGGGCAGGTCACTCCCTTCTGCGGGCCCGTTCCTCCACCAGCGAAGAGAAACAGTTGGACTCCAGCATCTCTGAAACCTCCAGCCTTACTCCATCAGCCCTAAAACAGTAGGACTTAGTAACAACGGCCAGAGCTCTGAATACAGAAGACTTAAGGAGAAATGTCCAGAGTTTAAGTCCTTAAAGGAAATTTATTCTGTAAGGCACGTGTTTGGGAACAAAAGTATTCTGGAGAATACCAAGCTACCAACGTGCTAAAACACCACCAAGCAACACTGTATCTGCTGACTGTTCCCAAGCAGGCAGAAAACAGGGACCAAAGCACAGCCAGCCAAACGCTAACAATTCCCAGACTACAATCCTCTTCCTGTTCCAGGCTTTTTCAATTGTTGGAAAAATACCCAAAGCAAATAAATGAAAATAAGCACATATATCTCTTGTACATTTGTTCTTGGCTGAGCTGTGGGCAGCATCTGTGGCAAAGCCACTTACATTCTGGACGATGATGGCAACAATGGAACTTCTGGACAAGGAGGGGAGCAGATGAGAAAGCGCAGGCCAGGAATTCAGGAAAGGAAAGTTCTCAGGGCCGAGCGTGTTTGCCTGGCATGTCCTCCTTCCTTTTGGCAATGCTAACACCACACTAATGAATGCGTCTGCAACAAGAGAATTTTCCCAACACTTGTTTCCATTTGACCAGGAACTATTTTGAAGCTATTTTAAGAGAACATTATTTTGAAAACTGCTTTTATGGAAACATGATAAGTGGAAGCAGCAAGTCATTTTTAATCTACGTGACTTAAGATTTTATTCATGACCAGACATTTTCTAATGGTATATGTCAGTGATTTGACCAGATAAAATTAAGAACTCCTTTGTTTAAAATCTTTTTAAAGATTTTATTTATTTATCTTTGGGGGGGGGGGGGAGACAAAGAGAGAGAAACATCAGTGTGTGGTTGCCTCTTATCACATGGCCCCGACTAGGGACCTGGCCTGCAACCCAGGCATGTGCCCTGACGGAGTCAAACCAGCGACCCTTTGGTTTGCAGGCCAGCACTCAATCCACTGAGCCACACCGGCAGGGCATGTTTAAAATCTTTTGGACAATTATTTTCTGGCATGGCTCAAGCATTTGTACAGCAGGAACAATATAAACAAATGTTTAGCTAAAACTCCTCTGTTCTCTTATCTTTTAGCAAAAGAGAATCAGGTGATTTATAATTCTGGAGGAAAAGTCCAAATCATGCTTAGTTGATGTAAAACTATGCATTTAAAAAATAAAAGCACAGATTTTCTTTTATCCTTACCTGAGGATATAGTCACTGAATTTCTAGGGGGTGTGGGGCAGGTAAAGAGAGAAAAAGAGAGAAACATCGGCTTTGTGTATGTGCCCTGATCAGGGATCAAACCCGCGACTTTTTGGTGATAAGACAATGATGCTTCAACCAACTGAGCCACCTGACCAGAGCAAGCAGACTATTAAAAAAAAAAAGTCATGCTTTGGACTTGTTCCACTCTAACACTCAACTGCTCTAGAGTAACAAATCTCTTGCCCCACAGGCTGGTAAGTGGAGTAAGTAAATAACATCGTGCAGAGTCATGCTGAAAACAGCCTCTTTCTGCGTCCAGTCCCAGGAGGGAATCTGTACGAAGTTGCACACACTTTCAAGTAACTTCTGATACTGGGGTCAGTATGTAAACAAAGGAACCAGAAACTCATGGTGTTTTCCACCTTTGCTCCCTTTACTTGTGAGGATATTTTTAATGATCAAATCTGTGGGTAGAATGAAATACCTATGGCTGTCATCTATCTAGAAATTTCATTTAGAACAATCTTCAAAAAATGAGAGGTCAAACAAGTGACTCATGAAACAAGGTAAACCAACACTCAGGTAAATAGGTAAAAAAGTGGCAAAGGCATAAAACAATAGCGCTCTCCCAGGGACAAAATGAGCCTGGACTGCAGATGGTTGAGGCAGCTGTAGCTGATGCAATTTCATTATAAGCTTATAAATTCCTGAGAGAAAACAGTAAGTGAATACATTAAATTAATCCCACATTCCATCTTGAGGACAAATGCCCACATAAGGAAGACCATTCGGAATCAAACTAATAAATTCTACTTTTTAAAATAGATATAACTATTTAAAACGTATTCATTAAAGACTGAATCTTCTCTCTCCTATCACTTATACACTTTTTAAGGGCAATGACTTGGACCTCCACTCTTAGCATGCAAGAGGTAACTGGGTTCGGGGACGCAGCCAGCCTCACCAGCCACAGCCACACTGCCAGTCCAGTGCCTTGGTGCCCGCTTGCCAGACTCTCCTCTTGCGTCAGACAGCCAGCCTGCACCTGGGCAGAAGTCTTGGGAGAGCTGAGCCCTTCCTACTCTGGACAGACGGTCCTGGGCAGTCTCTTCTTGGGTGAGGAACCAAGCAAGGAGCTCGCTCTCCAGGCCCTGTGCCATGGGAACTTCCGAACTGATCCTGTGTGTGTTCGGGAGATCTAAACTCAACAAAGGATCCTCCCTTCCGTTCCTCCACCCACCCCCCCCCCCCCCCCCCCCGCCCATAATACAGAATTTGAGGAACGGGCTGGATCGGTGAGGAAAGTTCATTTACAACTACGAAAAGGCAGTGTCCTGCAACAGCATAACCTTCCCGCCAGCCTAGCAGATTACAAAATCCTGCAGCCTTAAACCTACTCTCCCACAGCTTCATTTTTGTTAGATCATAATCTCTTTCCTGTTCCCACAGTTTATCTTTCACCTTCCCGGTCATTCACACAGCCACACTGTCTGAGTCAGGCAGTATTTACTTTCATTGTCAGAGGCAATAAAATATAGAACACCCCGGACTTCAAACTGCAAGACCCATTTCAAGTCTCTGCCACTCATCGTAAACAAATTTATGGTTAAAAAAATCAGGTTCTAGCCCTAACCGGTGTGGCTCAGTTGGATGGGTGTCATCCTGCAAAGTGAAAGGTCGCCAGTCTGACCCCAGGTCAGGGTGCATGCCTGGGGTGCGGGTTTGTTCCCCAGTCGAGGCACATACGACAGGCAACTGATCAGTGTGCTTCTCTCTTACATAGATGCTTCTCTCCCTCTCCCTCTCTTCCCCCCCTCTAAAACTAAACAAATAAAATCTAAAAAAACAAAAACCAAAAAACCCACACATCAGGCTCTAGTCAGACCGCCTAAGTTCCACTGTATGAGCTTTGGGCAAGCTGGGAGTGACTCAGTCCCTGCCTCTCTGCTCCCTTAACCACAGAGCAGGGTTAAGTGACGGTATCTGCACATAACAGGACCATCGCAAAGGTTAAATGAATTAATAAATGTATAGCGTGTGACCAATAACTGGCACACAGTAAGCACTCAATAATGTTACAATTGTTTAATTAGCTCAAGTAGGTAATTTCATCTCCCTTTCCTCGTTGTAAAAACGAAAGTATCTACCCCTACATATCCATGTCTCAGTCTTGTAGGAGCTGTCAAGCATTAGAGGATAGTTTGATGATGGGACATTAAGTTTTCCTATAACCCCACCACACTGAAAACAGAAAATGCAGTTGCTCTAATATTTATTATTAAAATGCCCATTTTGATTGCATTCGGTTTTGGGGTAAAAAACACTAACCTGGAAGCCAGGAGGCAGGCTGTGCGACTCGTTAGTAGTGACATATGCAGCGCCCCCCTCCTGAGTCTCACTTTTACCATCCTTAAAATAAGGCAACTGGATGATTTAATCTGGAAGTTCCTTCAAGCAATATCGTTTCCACCAACATCAGGAAGATGGACAAATCTTAAACTGTGTGAACAAGCTTCTCAAAGGGAACTTAGGCATTACTCTTACTTTGTTTTTTAAAGAATTTCACTGTAAAGAAAAAAGGAAGCCCAGAAGACATGTTTTCATTATGATGCCAACCCTAAAGTGGAAGGAATGTACTTAATGCCAAAAAGATGTCAGAATTAATAACCAGCTCAAAAGCCAGCGGTCAGCTGCTATAGTTCAAGTAGGAGCTAACCTAAACAGCAAGTTAGATGGAACTTTGCACAGCAAATGGAAGGAGCAGGTAGTACCTGCCACAGGCAGAGCTAAAACTGACCCAAGCCAGCTGTAAGAAGGAAGTGGACACGCCTTCTGACAGAAGCAAACCATCGCAAAGGCAAGGCTCCCCTTACAGGTGGCCTGGGGGCGGGGCAGGGAAAGCTAACTACTATTTTCACTCTGGCTAATAAGATGAAGCTGAATGAATTGAGATGTTACAGACCGCTAACAGGATGTCTGCCTTAAGTTAACAGGGCCAATGTGACCACTGGTCTCTCTGGTCGCCGATACCTCCAGCACCCGGCCCCGAAGTCTCCCTTCCCCTCGACTCCTGTTATTGTAAGTGACGTCACCACCTGCACAGACCACACTCCTGACCCCCTAGCCTCCCAGTCAGCTCCTCACGCTTCTCCGCAGACCTTTCCTCTATTCCATCTCATTCTTTCTCCCAGGGCACACCAGGAACTTTGCCACCTCTACAAAGTTTCACCTCCAAATCACCCAATTCAGACATCCGCCTTCCCACCCACAGTCTCCAATCCTCGTCAAAAGGCTTCCCACCCCCGTGAACAATTCTTCCAACTGTGAACGCTAATCCACTGACCCTCCCTTTTTCTTTCTACCTGCCAGCCCTCCCATCTTCACCCGGTGTCCTTACTCAACAGAAGATTTAAGAGCCATCACCATCATCGTTCCCCAGCAAACCCCTCACTCTCTCCCCTCCAAAATGCCCACCTACGCGGGAGGAAACCAATCATCCACTCTCTACACTTAGAGTTGAGGGTACCACTAGGTAAGCATTCATTCACCTACTCAACAAATACCGACGACCCTTGAACGACGTGGCTCGAACGGCACAGGTCCGCTTACATGGGGAGTTCTTCCACTGACCTGTGCAGTTCAAGCCTGCTTTGTTCAAGCGGCAACCCCTTGGTTGGGAACCCACAGATTCAAAGAGCCAGCTTTAGTTATACACAGCAATTCAACTATGTAGGAGGTCAGCACCCCCAACCCTGTCTTGTTCAAGGATCAACAGTATTCTTCTACAGAACAAGCACTGTATCAGATTCTGAAGCAGGGAAAAGGGTTTGTTGGTATTAAGTTGGCCAAAAAGTCCGTATGTTTTTTTCCATAAAAGACACATTTTTCATTTTCACCAATAATTTAATTGATTTGGATATTTTGAGTGTGTCGTTGGTCTCCTACTATTGGCTTCTAGTGGGTAGAGGCCTGGGGTGCTGCTAGACATCTTCCAATGCAGCCCTGGCTGGTGTGGCTCAGTGGGTTGAACATAGGCCTGGGAACCGAAGGGTTGCTGGTTCGATTCCTGACCAGGGCACATGCCTGGGCTGTGAGCCAGGTCCCCAGTGGGGGGTGCACAAGAGGCAACCACACACTCATGTCTCTCTCCCTGACTCTCTCCTTCCCCTCTCTCTAAAAAGAAATAAATAAAATCTTAAAAAATAAGATAAAACCCTTAACCAAACCACCAGTATCTCTACTCTTTCCCTACATCAGAGTGATCATTAAAACCTGCTGAAAACCTTTCAGTGGCTTTTCCATTTCATTAAGAACAAAACTCACCCCTTTAACCTGTTCTTAAAAACCCTGCGAGACCTCACGCTCTCTCACTCCTCAGCCAGCCTCCCAGCCTCGTTTCTCCTCCTCGAGAACGACCTGCCCGCCTCCGGACCTTTGTCCGCAGCACACTCTCCTGCCAGGCATGCTCTCTCACCCCTGACCTTGGAGGGTTACAGCTGCCCCCCCTTTTCCAGTTAAACCTCAGCTTGAATTTACTTCTTCAGAGAGGCCCTTCCTGAACAGCTTGTCTAAGGAAGGCATCATGTCAATTCTCCTATATCCATCCTCTGCATAAAGCTACCAGTTAATTTTTTTTAATTTTTAAGGGTCACGAGAGCATTTCCGTAACCCTGGCACCTAAGTGCCCTGCACATGGATGGTATCCCCTAAATATGTGGAGCTGGTTAGAACAAATGATGTAAGCTGTATCAATTTCCTGAGAAAACAGGTTCTCCCTTAGTTGCCAGACATAATCTTTTTCAAAATCCATCCTGAAAAGCTTCATTTTCAAAACATCAGTAAAAAAGAACCTTTACCGACTGTTTACATTCCCACAGCATTATCTAAAAAGTTTTTTGTTTTTTTGTTTTACAAACCTTTCCTACTAGAAACTTATTTCTCTCTCCTGGAACTCAAAGATATAGATCATGACATAGTAGCAATTATTTCACTGTTTAAGACAGGAATTAAGTTCAAGCCCAAGTTCACAAAAGTAGAGAACTATGCAGGTTATCTTAATGGAATTTTGCTTTCTCAGTTTGAGAATCCGTTCTCTTTGTGGACTACAGTGGTTCCAGCAGGTCTTTGTTAAAGGACTAACCCCAAACTCTCATGAACGGACTCCTCTACTTCAAACCCTGGTCCACTCCTGGCTACCCACACTCAGGTCACTCACGCTAGTTCCTGAGGGAATACAATGTTTCCATCTAGGAAGACACAAAGTAAAATAGTAAATATTCTAAACTCTATAATTAGTTTAGTCAGACCATAGTATAAAACTCCATTCTAAAGATACTGTGAGGTAATTTCTTGCCACAGTGAAATAAAAATCATTATAATGCCAGAAGAATCTGCTATTTGGGCAATAAAAAAAGGTTAAATCATTTCCCTAGATCGCCAGCATAAGTAAAAATAATATGGAGCAATGATTATCAGAGTGTCTTTTAATGAAGACCCTCAGACGGACTGGGAGATTCCAAAAGGACTCTGACAGATTATCTAGTCCAGTCTCCCTTGGAACAGATGACCTAGAGGGGTGTCCGAGCTTTTGGCATCTCTGGGCCACACTGGAAGAAGAGCTGTCTTGGGCCACACATTAAATACACAAACACTAATGAAAACTGGTGAGCAAAAAAAAAAAAAAGGCTTTAAGTACATTTACAATTTTGTGTTGGGCCACATTCACAGCCATTCTGGGCCATGGGTTGGACACCTCTGAGACCATCCTGTTTAGATGGTAACCCGACCTCACTGTGAAGGCCCTTCGTACAGTACAACATGGGATTCTAACTATTGTTATTGTCCGAGGCTTTTTCACTTGGTCTCCATTTATTCAGTGGGTTTGGCTAGCTCTTGCTATATGCCACTGACATCAAATTCCATTGCAGAAAGAGCTGGAGGTTTTTCCCTGGCCACTCTATCAACATTCGGCAAACCATTATGTGGTCCCTCCAGAACCCTGTTCTCAACCAACCACTCCTCGAACATGCTCAGCTTTGAAATCATCGAACTGCAGTCCAGACGCACAGTACACACAGCTTGCTCCTGGGAGAGGCTCCTCCTCACTGCTGATATAAAGACACACGTAGGTAGTCTTTCAAAAGTTAGTTTCCAGACTTGTTAACTGGATCTTACAACAGTTTTCCATTTTTTTTCTTTTATAATAAAAGGTGACAGAATGCCCAGACAGGTCTTGATGTTATTTGCAAAGGATTTTAAAATACTCTCTACATAGTTCTGTCTGAAATTAGCAGAATGTAGTTCTGTAGTACAATAGCCAGTAATCATTTAAAAGAAGGATTAAATGACAACTTCTTAACTTTCTCTTAAATGGTAGTGTTTATAAGTAAGTATGATTTGATGAAGACTACTGAAGATCCTGAAGGGGACTTCAAGATGCTTTAAAGACTTTTAGATGCTAAAACCTTTAAATCCAATATTACGTCTGTATTTTATTAGAAGACATAATTGTTTTCCCTTTAGCTCAGCTTTAACAAAAGTAGTACTGCTATTATTAGCTACGAGCAGGCGCCTTTTTTTGGTACAAATGGAGAGAAAAATTGAGCAAGGGAGGAAACACAAGTGGAAGAGAATCAGACTGAAGAGAAAAAGCAGGTAAGAACTGCTAGAGGCAACAGCCCAAGAGAAGGGAAAAGAGGGGAAGCAAAAAAAAAAAAAAAGAAAGAAAGAAAGAAAGAAAAAGGAATAAAGAATAGGTTATGTATAAAGGTATGAAGATAGTAACCAAGGAGTAAGCTAAACTGTAATCAGAAAGACAAAGGAAGAAACAATGTGTAACCTTATGCACACACATAATTAACACTGAAGGAAAAGAGAAAGGAGGCTGGTGGGCAGTGGGGGTCAGCAGGTCCTTAGCAAGCTACCAGGTGGGGATTCTGGCCAAGGATAGCTTTGTGGCTTTCCAGAACCAATGACAGGAAAAGCGTAGACTCATACAAGGACACACACAGGACATCTCAAAAGACAAGCATTTGCCATATGTTTAAAAATGTTTACTTTCAGAATCAAAGGGAACTTGCAAACTACTTGAAAATTACAGAAAAAATATCTTTAATCCTCTTAAACCAACGACAACTGTGCTCAATATTTTGGCATTCATGTTTAGAATTTGCATGGAAAAAAATAGTTACACTATATAAAGTTACATTTTCTTGTGTGTGCCCTTCAAGATGTATTAAAACATGAGTACAGGCTGTAAAATATTTTGTTCATTAAGATGTATCATAATTTAATATCAACTAGGTCATTTAGGATGCTTCTGACTTTAAGATTTTAAAAACAACACTGCAGTTTACATACTCTTGCACATAATCTTAGAGCACATCTTTCAGATAATCTAACCTTTTTAAAGATTTTATTTTTTATTTATCTTTAGAGAAAAGGGAAGGGAGGGAGAAAGAAAGGGAAAGAAGCATCGATCTGCAAGAGATACATCGATCAGTTGCCTCTCACACGTCCCCAAGTGGGAACCTGGCCCGTAACCCAGGTACAGGCCCTAACGGGGGATCGAAGGGGCAACCTCTTGGTTCACAGGCCGGCACTCAATCCACTGAGCCACACCAGCCAGCGAGATGATTTAGTTTTTAAGTAAAATCACCCAAAAGATGTCAAGTTGTTACTGATCAACACACACTGCTAGACTGGCTGCATCATAATACCTTCGCCAACACCGTCTAAGCTGTCAATATGATAGGTCGTAGATTCTCTCATTTTTAAATCTGCACTGTTTGTGTTACACATAAAACCATCTCGTACCCTACACTTACCGGTTAGTTTTCATTTTTACAAAGAACTGCTCTGCATTGCCCTCTTTACAAGACCACTCATTCCCACCCACGGCAACTGCAAGCACGTGTTTTCTTGGGCAAAAACTTTCTCCTGACGGAGGAGCAAGCACGTGTGCGATGCTGCAACCTGTGCGTCTGGAGCACGGGACGTGGCAGCCTGTGCAGCGACCTCTTTGCAGAGAACACAATCTCCATGGACTACCATTACTTGGGGCTTTGAAAAGACTGTTTCTAAAGGCCTTACGTGCACTTTCACGTCTCTGAAGCTTTGTAAAGACTATATTCTCCACACAGGAAACAATCTTTCTTGCGAAAGCCTGGCTCCTCCATGTGTTTTCTCTCCCTCCTGAAAAGCAGTGACACACTGTGACTAAAGCGTGTGCGCTACTTTACTTACATTGACCTTCTCTCCCTCACTAGTGGAAGCTTGCACAATCTTCTTAATCACCCAGTAATGCCAGATACCCTGAGTATCTCACACACCGGTCAGTATCAAACATGCAGAGTCCATTTAATGACAATATCTCACTCTCTAGAAGAGGAAACAACAGGTCAGACGAGGACTGCTCTCACGATCGAGCAAAGCCAGGCCCGGAACCACTCTCTCCTGGTAACCAGCCCTCTGACCAGCCCCTCCCTGGTAGCTCTGCTCCGCTGGCGCCACCCTGCAGCCCGGCCAGGCATTCTGGGAATGTTTCTGAGCGAGAAAGCCAGGTCAGTCTGAACTTGCACATAAATCAGACTTACAGATTCAAACAAGATTTACTTCAAAGTAGTCACTCAAGAAAACTAAGCAAATATTTCAATGATGTTCAATTGATCAAAGGAATTTTATAATTTCTCTTTGAAAACTCCCATTGGGCCAGTTTATAAGAAAATCATAATCCTTAAAGTCAATTTCATTATGGTATTATCATTTTTTACTCCAATTGTTACTCAGTTTTTCCTTTGCCTTATTCTGTGGTTAAATGACTGTTAGCCATTTCGAAAATGTATATACAGCTTCAAAGCATCAAGATTATAAGAGTAAGTCCACAACCTCTTAAAAGTGTCTTTTTATAGTCCTTCTCTTTCCAAAGAGAATTTAAAGTAGCTTTATTACTATTTTGAAAAAAATATTTATTTAAAGATGTAAATTGTTTTTAAAAGAACATTTTTAGTTACACCTCATGCAATCACGTAACTACTGAAAACTCTCTCAAACATTTGGAGGACATCCCAAAGGTAAGCATGTCAGATACACTGTGACTTAAATACGCAGGAAAAATGCTTTAGAGTACATTCCCCAGAATGTAAATAACAACATCCACTGAGAGAGAGGATTATGAGACATTTTGATATTTGCTCACCTGGACTTTCTTACATTCCTATTTTGGATATGGAGCATGTATGCAAATTGTGTGTGTGTGTGTGTATCCAACAAAAAATGTATATAAACATGTTTTATAAAAATTTAAATTGATTTTTAGAGAAAGGTGGGGGAGAGGAGAGTGAGGGGGCGGGGACACACACACACACACACACGTCGATTTATTGTTCCACTCAGTTGTGCATTCACGAGTTGCTTCCTGTGTGTGCCCTGACCGGAGTTTGAACTAGTGCACCTGGTGGCATCAGGGCCCTCTAAATCAACTGAGCGGCCCAGCCAGAACTACGTATAACGTTTAAATTTCAAGATCTAACCACTAAAGATGCTTAATCTAAATTTGTACATCTCAATCTTTAAGAGCTCAAAATCTGGCTCAAGAAGTGTATACCTGCATGGACACTACAAGAGGCAGGCTTTACAAAGAACATTGAGGCTGGGTTTTTCTTATCTCCTTGCCCTTCTGTACAATTCTACAACTATCTATACAACTCAAAAAGGACGCTTTGCTTATTCTAAGTGAGCCACTACCCCCTGAAATGTTTAAAGCACATACCAACAGTAATTACACTGTTGATGGCCTGAAAATGGGTCACCCCACACAGCTGATTAAAACTCTCTTACGCAATCTTCCTTTGGAGGAAACAAGGACAGCCTGTACACATATTTCAACTAGATCTACTTCCTTAAGAGAAGATGGGTCGCATCTGTAGGTATTACAAAGTTCTAAGAGCACACAGTAAGGCAAAGAAAAAATTAAGAAGTTAAATTAGCCTAGTCATTTGTCCCGACCAACTTCGTGTTACATCATTAATTTAAGAAAGCACATAGGCTTCTGCTGTGCCGTTAGTTAATAGACAATGTCTAAAGCGTAGATATCTTCACTTTGAAAGTTATGATGAAACAAGTGTATTACCTGGAAAAATACGATAAGACAAGGCTTGAGAAATAACTACATTTCTACAGGATATACAATTGCATTTCTATAGGTTCACTGTTAGTTTCAACAAGCTACACTGTTTCCTTTCAGACTAGGAATCTGGAGTAAAAAAAAAAAAAAACAACAACTAGATTTAGCATGCCAAGTTTTAGTCTGATTTTTTTAGTCTCAGTAAATAGGTATTTATGAAATAATCTTAAATGACCTACATGGTCTGGACATTCTGTTTGTAAAGGTTTAAAGGTTACATCATTCAACTGCATCAAGTTTAAAATGCCTATGTAAAGAAACACCCTAAAGCCCAGAAATAAACGGGGGACAGGATGGGAAAGCCCTCCCAACCTGAGTGGAGCCTATCTCCCACCACCCTAGAACGGTGCGGGGACAGGGCTGCTGCCAGCTACACAGACAGTAAAACAGATACCCTTGGGGGCTGTCTCAAAGACACAACACCTCACAGCTCTCCTCCTAGCTCGCCGTCTGATATGACTCTAAAACCCAGAGACCCTTGGAGCATTGGGGATACTTCCAATTCAATTATCCATAAAGTACTTCTCAATTACTGAGTTGAGAAAACTCACCTAGGGGACTGTAAAAGGAAATCAGTTTATTCTTAACACGAGCACTAACAGTTCCTAGCTAGAGATGGAATTAGAGATGCTCTGCAGTATTTTTAGAGCATGAAGCTCTCCAAAGCACATAAAGCAGCTAGATGTTGGGCGAGAGGCTGCTGCAGTTGACTGGGAGTTAGTCTGTGACCACCCTAACTTTTCTGCATTGTTTATCCTAGGCTGAACTGTGGGGGCCTCGAATCAAAGCGTGGAGTTCAGACCATCTCTGATCTACCTCTTTAAAGAACCTTCGTGCGGGGGCAGGGCTGTGTGCCGAGTCTCCCCGAGACCTGGCATGAGTCCCAAGACAAGCCGGCAGCAGCAGCAAGACGTGTGGAGCCGGCAATTCTGAACGGGAGGCTCAGCAGGACTGTCAAGAGAATGCTCACTATGTTCAATTTTATTTTCTTCTTTACTGAAGTCGGTCAATATCTTATAATATTTTAAAATCGTCTACAGAATGAAATTTTTAAAAGTTGGATTAAGTTACTATCTAGGCTAAATTGCTAGCATTCTACAGTCTCAAAATACTTGCAAGGCATCAACCTTCAGTCATACAACCTCTACTGCATCTGACAAAGTACCTAAAAAGTATCTAAATTGTCACAAAGTACCTTAATGGACGTAACACCTTAAAAATATCAATAATCAGGGCAGAAGAAAGATGAAGATGAGGAAAAGTACTTCTTCATACAACCCCACTGAGGTTTCTACTCTAGTTTCTTCAGCTGTTTAAAGGATCAAAAAGACTGGGAGGGAAGAGAATAGAAAAGGGAAATTTCACTGCTAGGTACCCAGAGCTGCAGTGAACAGAACAGAACAAAGTCGGACACAGAGAGGATTTTTGAGTGGCAGAAATACAGCAGATACTATATAATATTAATTCCAACAATCTGGCATTTAAAATGAAATTTAAGATATATTTACGATTTTATTGCCAACAGCCTAAATGGACGGTGAGTCTTGTAACTGTTTAATCTGACCCTGACAGAAAAATCTAGAGTTGTAACCATTACTATCAGGAAAAGGGTATATTTAAACATCTTCTCTCACATTACAGAAGTCTCCTCCTAAACAGTCACTGATTAATTTAACCAAAGCCAAAAAAGGAAAAAGTCAGTTAACAAACCATTTCTGAAATTAATGATCTTATGGGTCATTAAACATAGGATTTTTTGTCTTTTTCTCTTTGATTTCAAAACTCTCTAAGGAGAGAAGCCAGATAGTTACCTACCTATAGACGGAGATTTGAAAGGGTATTTATCAGGAAGATCCACTCTAACTTTCCACACTCCGCCTTCATATGGTGCTGAAAGAAAAGTTAAAATGTTACGCATTAGAAATATGTCTCTAAATCTGAAAATAAACCTGAGTGTAAATTAAATATTAAATCCTAATCTCTTTTGAAAACCTTGCAAATTAATTCCCTTCAGCATCAGGGACCTCCTATAACTCTTGTTTTCAGAACAAAATACTTTTCTTAAAAGACAGAAAATTAGCAAAGGTTTACTCCCCCCCCCCCCCCTCCAAGTTACTGGATTCTTTAAAGTATTAAAAACTCTTCAATTCTTTGGGAAGTAATAGCCTCCTATTTCAATCTACCCCACGTGCCCCTCAAAATAAATGATTAAATACATACACCAGGAACAAAAATAAAACTATAAAAAACATTTTCCTAAACTGTCAATGTAGTCATCCACACAAAAGCCAGAATTCACAATTCATGTTTAATATTGTCACATAGAGATAAAAGAGAAGAGCATATGAATTTACTATGATAACAGCAAGATTTCCTCACGGGCTCGAGAGTTTAAGAAAATTTACTTTTCAAAAACCCCACACACCACCATCTGTCTTAGACATTTCATTGTCTGTTATGGAGAATAAGACTGAAATAGAAGAACGCACAGCGACAAGTGTACTTACTTCCTTGTGGTCCATAAAACTTCACTACGAATTCATTGAGTCCTCCCAGGATGGTGACCTCATGCTTACTCTCAATGCTAAGGTGGAAGGTAAAGGAAATTACACCGGCTTTGTATTACCTAGAACAACTCAAAGTGACGCCTCCCAGACATGCCATTTTAAGTGTCACCAACTTTCATATGAAATTGATAAGATATAAATAAACATAGTAATTCTGGTAATTTAGAAGCAATATACACTCTTGTGTAAAGAACATGAACAGGCTTTAAAGATCCAGAGACTTGTGTTCAGCTCGCAGAACTGCTGCCTGCCAGGTCTGCGAGCGCAGACAAAACCGCATGAACTGACTCCCCGAGCCTTTGGTCTCTCCTTGCAAATCAGGGAAACGCCCCTTACAGGATTTCTGTGAGAATGAAATGAGTTTAATATGTAAAATGACTAAGATGACTTTTTGTACATACTGTCCATAAGTGAACGGCACTCCGTTTTTCTCCCCTTGGTACTCTCTCCTTTCCAGCCGACCCACAATGAACCTTTAACATCTATCCAGTATTTCCTTTAGTCAAATTCAGGTTCTCGGGAAAACACGATTCTCCTAAACTGGAAATGTTCTGCTCCTAATGTATGAATTTGCTAAGGCAAGTCCCCACAGTTTTCTCCCCGGCTTCGAAAATAATCAAAATAGAGACACAACCTTGTTGTAAGTATTACTGCCAAATGCAAAAGACCAGTAAAAACAAAATAATGACATAACCTAGTCTGAAGTTTTTCTTGTCGCCTACTCTTCCCCTCCCTCCTGAACCCCTCTCCCCCTTAGACTCCGGGGCTCTGGGGCCACAGTCACAGAGGACAGCACTTCTGGGTTCTCTCCCTCAAGATCGTGCCTGTCCTGGAGACACTCACTCCTTTAAGGTACTAGGATGCATTACACAAACCAAACCGATCCATCTCAGTAGAGGAGACAGCTAATATTGATTAACACCAGTCTAATACTATTTTACATCTCTGCTCTGTGATCTAACCCCATAATAACGGATAGGATTTTTAGGTGGTTGTCGGGGGGTGCTTTGGGGAGCTCACAAAGCCCACTATAACATTAAAAAAAAAAAAAAGATATGACAGGCTGGCCTTGTCTTAATCAGCAGTGCAAACTGCATGCACAATTATACAAAGAGAAAGAACCCAAAGAAATTTTTAAACAATCTCTTAAATAGAGAAAAACTACATTTTTTAAAAGGATTTTATTTATTTATTTTGAGAGAGAGAGAGAGAGAAACATCAGTGTGTGGTTGCTGGGGGCCGTGGTCTGCAACCCAAGCATGTGCCCTGACTGGGAATCGAACCTGCGACACTTTGGTTCGCAGCCCGAGCTCAATCCACTGAGCTACACCAGCCAGGGGCAGAAAAACTACATTTTTAAAGGTATGAAATTAAGTATTGGACTCCACAATTCTCTGTGCTATAAAACCACAGACCAGAGAAGCCGGGTGTATTTTCGGCCAAGTCCTTGTTTAAGAGCCTTGAACAACATCCACCAGAGATATTAAATAAAATGGGTTATCTATGCTAACCTGATCTAACTACTTTAGCAGCATGCACACTGAAACGACTCAAACAGTAACCACCCTGGAAAGCCGGCTTCATTTCTCACAGTCAAATGACACACACGTGCATGCTTTGGTACACTAAATTCTTTCTGTCCAGTCACCCTCTGTCAGCCTGCAGAACACTCCCAAGTTACTACTAAGGTAACACACAGAAGTACAACGTGTTTAAATTGTTTTAAAACTTTACAAAGCACCCTCGTGTTGGGGAAAGAAAAAAGTCAAATCTAGTTAGAGTAAACAAAATTAAGTATAAGCAATAAAGTCCTCGAAGAAAACACTTTAAAAAGAAGTCTTGGGGGGTAAAAAGGCTTTCATAAGAATGACCAAAGCCAGCAACCTCAGAGGAAAAGAATGGCAGATGCAAGCACACACACATTTAAAACTTCTATATTGTAGGAGACAGTTAAGGAATAAACTAAGAGAAAAAAAATCATGGCATATGACCAAAAATTTAGATTTTTAAAAAATGAGTCATTACAAAGCAGTAAGCACAAATGGTCAAAAAGAAGGAAACAAATAAACAAACAAGGCCAGGACAGCCTCAAATGAGCGAAATTAAGCCATCAAAAGTTAACTCATTAGTTTAGAGCTGAGACAGTTTTCACTATAAATTGAAAGGTGAAAGTTGGATAAAACCTAGTATTCATTCAATGGCATATAAATTAGTGTTCCTGAAAACAAATTTAGCACTACATTCCAAAACTTAAAATGATTTTACTCTTTTTATTCAAATTGCACTCCAACGAAGTTACGTTTTAAAAATAACCAGGCACTGCTGGTAGGAGTGCGAGATGGCTTCCATCCCGGGAGACCTGGCACTGCAGGGCTGCCCACATGCACAACCTGCGCCCACGGACCAGCTCCCGGGAGGTGTGTACCGCTCGGCCCGCCACAGCGCACCTCCAGGAATGCTCACAGCACTGTGTGTAACATCCAAGAGTCAGGCTACAACCAAAGGTTCACCAACAATAAAAAGGGTAAATTATGGTACAGTCACCCAACCGAATATTATACACCAATAAAAAAAATAAATTGCTACACATAAAGGAACAAGCAGGGACCAACCCCCCCCCCCCCCCCCCCCGCCAAAAACCCCCCGCAATTATCTTCTAGAGGGCGGGCCCTTTGTAGCACAGGCTTCCCCTGCTAGGAACCATCTGTATCAGTGCACCAGCTGATGTTGTGGTGAGAAGCTGTGTTCAGCTTCAGTCAGTTTTTTTTTGAAGACTCAACACATTTGCCCATTTCACGATGGGTGATTTATGAGTGTACGCCCACACTGCACTGAGTGTTCAGCAGTTTTTGACCAAAAACAGCACGGCCCCAGTGACCCCCCCTTCCTATTCACCCGATCTCACCCAGTGACTTTTTTTTTGTTTCCATGGATGAAAAAAGTCCTCAGGAAAAAACGTTTTGCAGATGTGGAGATGAAACAAAAATGGCAGATGCACAAAAAGGCATCAAAATTGACATATTCCTTAACTGTTTTGAGCAGTAAAAACAGTCTCAATAGGTGTTATTGCATCAAATGGAGAGTACTTTGAAGGTGACTGAAGTTTAAACACGTAAGATTAAATACACAATATTTTATAAATAAATTCTGGTTATTTTTGGGTCCCCCCCTCACACGAGTCTCACAGATTTAATAGTGACAGAAACCAGATACCAATGAGCTTATGTGATAAGATTCCATTTACACACAGGCTAAATTCAAACAGGCTAAATGAATCAATGGTGTTAGAAATTAGGGTAGTGGTTGCCCTAATAATAATTAGGGCCAGTAGGGGACTGTGATAATTGGAAAGGGGCTTAAGGAGGACTTCTGAGGGTGCTAATTACACCTTTATTATTCCATTCATCATTGAGCTACAAAAATTATTTATGCATTTTTGCATATATTTTGTTTAATAAAAAGTTCTAAAATGTGTCTGACACCGTTTACTGAAATTTTTAATATGGATGGCCATGATCTATGGCAATTCCTTTCCATTAAAGATTTAAAATTATGAGTTATCCATATGGACCTCTCTTCTAGAAAACGGAAGAAATCTTTTCTATCTTTTACATGACACAATAATTCCAGGTTTCTTCCATTGTGTGGTCTGTTTGGGATACAGTCCATGCTTCTAACCAATTTCCAAAGATTCTCCTTTCCAGTCACTCCAAACCTCCTCTTCCCCATGATCGTAAATCAATGCCCCAAACCCCCTCTTTCCCATAATCCCTGGTACAATCCACGTGCCAGGTAACACTAGGTCTTTAATTACACACTATTCTGTAAATTAAAGAGTTCTTACAGTCCATTTCATATGAAAAGCTAAAAGTAAACTGAATGAAACCTTTAAAACTTCTACCAAGTTGGTAAAATGAGAAGCTGCACTAAATTTATGCTGCCTTGGAGTGGGGTACAGACATTAAATCAGATGGAAAAAAGAATCTTAGTTTAGTTGAATGAAAAACACTGCATTAAAAATAAGCCATTCCATCATCACAAATGAGTAACTTGTCCACAAAAAAATACAGAATTACTTGACTTCTGTTACCATATATATTTATGGTAGAGACCACAAGTTTCTTTCTCTTCTCTGCTGCAAGGGCAAGGGCAAGGAAGGCAATGAGAAGGCAGGGTACAATGACAAAAATAATGATCTATTTCTGAAATATGCTGGTCAGGCTACCAGACTGGTAGAACTCACAAGAAGCTTCCTTCACTACTTTCTCCATTTCAAAGCTTGAACATATCCTTCAGATATAGATATAGACTGATAAAAATATATTAAACCCATAAAAATCACTTTTTACTCACCTCTCATCTAAGTTATTTGTGACATACTGCTTTTTACTTACTTAGCATTTCACTATTATAGAATAGTATCAGCATTTTCAGTAGACTAATGATTAACATTGCTAGGAACCCGAGTTCATTTTACTTTTTAAAATGCCAGCCACCCGCCAACTTATTCCCTGAAAGGTGTTATGATTACACAATCTAATATTTAAAGGCTAATGCCAAACTGTCAAGAGATAACTGACATTCTTGGCAAAACGTGTCTATCAGGATTTCAGAAATAATTTTTATATAATTCTGGAACTTTCCAGAAAGGGAGCCAAGGCACAAGCCTGTGTCACGAGTCAAGGACGTAGGATTCAGACAGCATTGTTTTCGAAGTTTCCTAATAATGACTTTATAAAATAAAAGAGCGCAGCCCTGAGCTGTGTCCACCAAGTGATGATGTGGGGTAAAGAAATGTGCTTCTTTGCAGAAGGCAGACACAATCTGCATTGCCCTCCCTCTGTGTGCTCAGGCCAGTCTGTTTTCAATTCTCCTGGAGACTGGTCACACTAGAATACCTAAAGAAACTCAGCAACCTTCACTATTTGTCTTGAAAATAGCATGGTATACCTGTTAATTCATTAATGTGTAAAATACCACAAAATAATACTTTGGGAGTTATGTTTATAAAGAATCCTTCTCCTTAAGAGAGATAGGTTGAAATATTTACTAATGTCGAAAGTCTAGGATTTGTTTCAAAATAAGCCATTGTGGGTAGAGTTGGGAGAAAGATACAGAAGAAATGGTATGGGCTCTGAGTTGGTAATTACTGAATCTGATGGGTACACGGGGGTTCATCCTCTCGTTCTCTCTACTTCTATTTGTTTGAAAATTTCCATAATAAAAGTACTAAAAAAAGTAATGTAGTCAGTATCGTCCTAACTTTAGTATTTAACAAGCACAGGCAATTTAGAAGAACTTAGCTACTATAGCTCTCTTGAAAGCTTATGAAAAGATCCAACATTCTCCTAAGGTCCACTACTTAGCCTGAGGAAGAAACAACCACGTGATCCAGTGTATAAGAAAACGAGGATGTCACACTGAAAGAGAAGACCACACTGGGGGTAGGAAACATGGGTGGACAGTCAGAAGGTGCAAACTTCCAGTTCTAAAACAAGTCATAGGGTATGAGGTGCAGTGTGGCTACTACAGTCAGTGTGTGCTGCACACCTGAAAGCTGCCGGGGGTAGATTGTGAATTCTCGCCACAAAAAACGATTCTGCAACCATGTTAAGGCGAGAGATGTTACAACCAGACTCACCGTGGTGATCCTGTACTGTTTCACAGTACGCACAAACACTGCACCATTATGCTGTACACCTGAAACTGACATTGTGCGTCAATTATCCCTCAACCAAGAAAATAAAGGGAGAGTAAATCAATAGCTGCATTCCAGAAAAATCAAATTTCAGTGGCTTCAAAGGATATCTAAGAAAAATCCAACCACACTGAGGGAAGGTGAGCATGGCTTTTGAATATCCATGAAAAATAGCCTCTGGGCAAAATAATAAAGATGTGCCTTTGTTTAAATTATAAGGAAAAACAATCATGTACAATAAGCAAAGGCTCCTGGATAACATGAAGTTTAATTAAAAAAAAAAAGATTTTTAAAGGTGTCTGTCAGGTTAGGAAGACAGGGAAATACATTCAAAGGAGTAACAAAAAAAAAACAGAACTAAAAGCTACTAAAAAAAATAAGCAGAGGGAAAGGGAGGAAAAGGCTTCTACCGGTGATTAAATACATACGTATAAAGAATAAGGACATCTTTTTATTCATTTAATTCATTCTGGGAGAGAAGTAATGATATACAAGTTCAGAGCAATTAACAAAACAATACATGTGCCACAGCTCCTAAATTCAAGCAGTTTTAGTCCCTGCCTCCCCTGCAAACAAACAAACAAACAAACAAACAACACTCTCTACATGACTAGGAACTTGTTACACTGAGTTAACACCTATTAAATCCACAAAAGATCATGGACGTTATTTCTACTAAAAACTGGTTTACTAGCCCAGGCCGGTGTGGCTCAGTTGGTTAGAACCTTATCCTGTAACCGAAAGGTTCCGGGGTTCGAGTCCCAGTCAGGGCACACACTTCAGTTCCAGGTTTGATCCCTGGTCTGGGCGCAAGTCCCCAGTCCAGGTGTGTACAGGAGGTAACCAGTCAATGCTTCTTCCTCACATCGATGTTTCTCTCCTTTTATCACTAAAAGCAATGAAACAAAACACTTGTACCAGCCCTGGCCAGTGTTGGAGTGTCGTCCTGTAAACTGAAAGGTCACATTTCGATTCCCAGTCAGGGCACACGCCTGGGTTGTTGTCAGGTCCCCAGTTGGGGCACGTACAAGAGGCAACTGGCTGGTGTTTCTTTCTCACATCAGTGTTTCTCTCACTCCCTTCCCCTCTTTTCAAAATGAATAAACATATCTTCAGGTGAGGATTTTTTTTAAGGTTGTATTTATTTTCAGAGACAAGGGGAAGGAGGGAGGAAGAGAGCGAGAGAAACATCAGTGTGTGGTTGTCTCTCACACACCCCCTACTGAGGACCTGGCCCACAACCCAGGTAATATGCCCTGGCTGGGAATCGAACCAGCAACCCTTTGGTTAGCAGCCCGTGCTCAATCCACTGAGCTACACCAGCCAGGGCAGAATATTTTTTAAAAAGTTGGTTTACTAAATATATACATCCCACCCCTACATAAGTGCCTTAAGGAAAACAAAATCTCTTAAAAACAACCTGCATTCAAGAAGCTTAAAGTTTAGCAAGGGGACATGAGATTTTCCGCTAGGAGTAAATGCGAAAAGTTTCCACAAAGTGCTACTAGTGTTTAGAGAAGGAAGAGATCTCTTCCAGCGTGGGGGAAGAGAAGAGATGGTTTGCCAAGGAAGGCAAGCATTTACACAGGCCTTAAGAACAGTGTGATCTGACATGTGCAGGTGGGAAAGGCATTTAATGCAAAGACAGGAAAGCACAGGACGTGTCCAAGGAACAGGAGCCACTGTCTTTTTATTTTGATGAGTAGACCATGGGGAGTATT
The DNA here is from genome assembly GCF_004126475.2 of Phyllostomus discolor. Classification (NCBI taxonomy): domain Eukaryota; kingdom Metazoa; phylum Chordata; class Mammalia; order Chiroptera; family Phyllostomidae; genus Phyllostomus; species Phyllostomus discolor. Next base: position 76,247,775 of record NC_040912.2, read on the forward strand.
AAAACACTAGGCCAAGACCAGATTACAAAGAGCCCCGAAACACGGATTTTATCTGGTGAACAGGCACACAGTTGGCAGTTCCACGCACAGTGCACAAGGCTGTGCTTTACAGAGATGACCGAGCTGTGGTGTGAGAACTGCCTGCGAGTGTTAAGAAACAGAATTACAGCAAAACAGCCCAAGACCAGCGTTCAAGGCCCCAACTAAGGTAACAGCTGTGGGAATAATGGGAGAGATTAAAAGGAGACTTTCCAGGCTCTGCAACTGACTAGACACGGGACAGCCAGGAGAGAGCTCCAGTGCTGCTAGAATGTCGCATTTTCATGAGGAGTGAACTAGAGTTCTAAATTCATCTCCCAATTTCTAAACGCACACAAGCACACGTGCTCCAATGTGTCTCTTGGCAAAGCCTCCTGGGACCACCCTATTCACAGCTGCGCACCGCTCCGTTCCCACCACCTCTCTGGCATCTCTGTAGTCTCCTTCCGTTTGTTGACCACCAGTCTCCAACTACTGTGCTGCCAGCTCCAGGAAGGCTAAGATTGGTTAGTTAGTGCCGCTGCATTCCTAGGAGAGTTCTGGCACACAGTAGGCACACGAATTAATATTAATTAAAAAAAAACATATGAATGAAGTTGTAAGACAGCTATGGCCTGAAGCTCCCAGTCTGAGATCTAAGTATAGTTTTAGCCTTGTCAGGCAGGTGAGGTGATACTATTAATGGCAAAGTAGAACACAGGGCAGAAGGAATGAGTTTTTTTATGAAAGATGCTAAGTTTGGTTTTGAATACATTATAATTTACAGTAAAAATGGATAAACCAAGTGGCAATATACTACAGGCAGCTGGAAAGCGCATGATTTAAAAGAATTACCTTATAAATCACTAACTCTGACCTGTTTCCTAATCTTTAAAAAAAAAAGGGTGGGAGGAATGTTGAAGATGAAATATCTACAAAGGTACCTGGCCCAGCATCTGACACAATGGGAATTCATTTTTTAAAATGTAAAATAAATACACAAAAGTCTGACTAAATCAATTCCCACATGACTAAAATTTCCTAAGCAATACAAAATTTTTATAATGTTGAAAACTTTGGTTTCTTCTAAATTCTTTTTTAAAGATACAAGATTTTATCTTAAAGATTTTACTAATTTTTAGAGAGGTGATGGGAAGGAGAAAAAGAAGGAGAGAAACATTTAGGTGTGGTTACCTCTTGAGCACCTCCTACTGGGGACCTGGACTGCAACCCAGGCATGTGCCCTGACTGGGAATCAAAGCAGCGACCCTTTGGTTCACTAGCTGGCACTCAATCCAGTGAGCCACACCAGCCAGGGTTAAGGATTTTGTTTGTTTGTTTAACAGAGAGGGGTTGGGAGGGAGAAAGAGAGCGAAGAATATCAATGCAAGAATGAAACATCGATCTGTTGCCTCTCGCATGCCCGGAGACCAGGGAATGAACCAGCAACCCAAGCACGTGCCCTGACCAGGAATCGAACGGGCTTCCTTTCACTTCGCAGGATGATGCCCAACCAACTGAGCCATACCGGTTAGAGCATTTTCTTCTACATCCTTAAGCAGAATACTAAGAAAACAGCCTTTGTTGATGCTGAGTTATTATTATGATCCTGTTATGCTAAAGGCACTGGCAAGTTTTTTCCTCTAGTTTCTCTTACTTCTTCAGCTAAGTCTAAGGCTGTTACTGGGCTACCATCCCTTAAAAGGTATCTATGGTGGGTTATAAAAAATCAGATAACCAAAGTTTGGGAAAATTTATTTTAAAAATGAGGGTACACAGATTCTAAGGGAAACATTCTCCAATAAGTAAAGTATGTAAAATAGATAAACTTTAGGTATTTGTTTGCAGGCTTAAACTACGTTGGCTGAAGCTGCCAACAACTTCTGAAGGAGGCATATTACATTAAAAACAGCCATTTCAAAATGCACTGTCCAGAAGTAAAAAACTTTCACAATTTACTTCAATACACTAAACTCTTAAAGACTCATAATCTAAGGAGTGAAATAGTAGCATATATTTTATAAAAAACTTTTGAGTTTTTCCATTTCTTTGTTTTATAAAAGTATTCAGATATTAAGTATTCCTTTGTGCCTAACTTCTTTAAAAATTGACATTATAATTTTTAGAATTCATTCTTATTGATGTGTATAACTACTTATTGCTTTTTCATGGCTGTGTAGTATGGATATAATGTACATATTTTAATTTTTTATATAGTCACAAAATTTAATTATATTTAATTGTATAGCAAGCAAGTTCATGCCCACTCAGGAAACTGAAAATCACACTAGCCTTGGAAGAGAGTCCTTCCCCCCTCGGGTGTTATGCTTTCATTTAAAGATTCTAAGTCAGAAACCAAAGTAAACACTGGCCAGGTCCAAGTAAATGTTCTTTTTTAAAATGGGAAAATCATCACTGTAACTTAGGTCTTCCCTGGATGCATCCCTCTGCCAACAGACTCCCAAATAATAGAGTAAAAAAAATTTTTTTTAATTAAGAGTCATAAGGAAAACAATTTTTTTCGAATAGGTTTTAGAAAAAGGAAGTGTTTGAGATGTGTAGGAAATCTAAGCCTCACTCCACCCCCAACAAAATGTTTTACAAAGCAGATTTACAAAGTCAAGCAGTCAGAGATGACTCAGTTGCAGAACAAGTTAATAGAGAGCAAAGCAAGAGGGAAATACAGTAAAACAATGCCATCTTGAGACCAAGGTGACGTAGTCAAAACAGAAATAAGATTGATATTTTCTAAAAAGTTGATATTCCAGCCCCGGTTGGGTAGCTCTGTTGGAGCGTTGGTTGGAGAAGCGTCCTGACATGCCAAGTCTGAGTATTCGATCCCCAGTCAGGGCACATACAAGAAGCAACCAATGAATGCATAAGTAAGTGCACTAACAAATCAATGTTTCTCTCCCTCTCTCTCCCTCTTCCTTCCACTCTCTCTAATAAATAAATAAATAAAATAAACAGTTCATATTGCAGTTAAGCACCTCAAAATATTTACAAGTCAGTATTAATAAAACAGAAAGTTATTTTAATAAACTTTACTGCTTTGCTATTTTATAGCAACAGTGAATCTTATTTACTTTTAACTGAAAATTTACACATATAAATAAATTAATAATATACTGGTTCATTAAACAATATATTTCTCTTAACTCATAAAAGGTTAGTCAAAAGCTTAATTTGTTTCCTTGGTATAGCTTGATTCAAAGATATGCTAACAATAAACTAACTTCCCAAAGAATTGCTTATTTTCTTAGGTATAATGGCATCATGAATTTGTTTAAGAAAATGCCCATATTTTTAAGAGGGGCTTACTGATATATGTAGGGGTTAAATAACAACAATGTCTGGAATATATCCTAAAATATTTCAGAAAAAAGAAAGAAAAATACATATGTGAGAAAATATCAATAATTGAAAACTTTTAATTTGGGTGATGGGAATTCATGAAACTAACCTTTAGTTTTGTACACTTAAAAAAACTCATAATAAAAACAAATTATTTGCTTTTATTTCATTTCCAATACCTATCATTTCTCTTTTCATAAAATCAGAAAACTGTATGTATGTACCTGGCTATACTTCTATGGAAAGGTGACGCTCAGCCAGAACTACCAGCTAGTCAAACATCCGATATAAAATCTGCGAACTTGGAACACAACTCCGAACCACAGAGAGAAGAGATTCTCAAGACACAAGACACCCCAGAGACACCAAGTCCTCAAATAAAATCCAAACAAATTATCTAAAAAACGTGTTTTTTAAAATGTTTTTAAACATTTAAAAAAAATTTAGAAGGTGGGGCACATTAAAAGATAGTGGTACTTAATCACAACGTCCAGTTTGCATGTTCTCAGGATGGAGGTAGACAACACCACTGCCCACACGTCAGAGAAGTGGACAGGAGGAAGGAACCCTGTCACTCCAAAGGCAGAGGACCTAGTCATAGTAGGCTAGAGAAGAAAAATAAACAAATCATAACCGTAAGGATGACAACAGCATTTGAACTTGAAAATTTTGAAGTCACAGGCAACACATAACTTCCCCACAAATGATACAGAAACATGCAAATAGCCAGGTGACTCTCTGCAAAATTCTAATGGAACCATCTTATTTAATACACCCCCAACCTCCCCTTCTGGGCTGTATGCTTTTCTGCACCACCCACAAAGGACAAAGGTGCATCATGAAGTGGCTTCTCAGTAAATATGGCTAAGCAAAATTTAACAGGGCTTTCTGGAATACCCAATGCAGTGTATCTGGTATTCATGTTTACAACGTTCTTTTTTCCGAAAATTTTTGAGAACTTTACTTCCTTTATTCATTTCAAATACATTAGAAATGCATCCAGTTTTCACCCTAACCAGTTTTTACCCTAACACCTGAAATGTAGACTGCACTGCACTCAATGAAAATAGAATTAAGCTAAGTGTTTAATAATCCCTACCCAGAGATGTTCTAATCAAGGCACGTGTGAGTCATTCACAGTAATCAGTGACATTTTAAAGGAAATATTTCCTTTGGCCCTCTTTAAGTAACATATAGTATATTATAACTGCGAAGTGATGCATAAAGAATTAGCAAACCCAAGCAATGGGGCGCCCGTGCAGCAGATGAAGGTCGTGAGTGAGTGAGGACAATGGATCACAGAGACGAGCAGGAGGGGATCTCAGACGTGTGGGCATCCTCTTCTCAGCCAACACATCCCGAAGTCACGGACATTTCTAGAGATCAGTGATTCCCCCATCATAATTTTATGACTTCAGTCATCTCAAGCAGAATTTCTTACAGCAAGCTCTTTAAAATTCAAATATATTGCCTATAAACCCAAAGAAAGGGGGAAAGGTAACATGCGTGCGCACACCATTACTTTACCCCTAACGTCATGTGCTCAAGCTCCGGTCGCAGTGCCTCCTCGTTCCCACTCCTTTTCCAGGGCAGGAGTGATCGATGCCTGCGGCTCCCTCCACTACTCCACATTCACTGCACGTGGGTGTCAAATATTAATGACTTTGATTTCATAAAAGTTGTAAGGGGAAGGAGAGCAGCACAGACTCAGGCTGTTTAAAGCAATACCATGTGCAAAGGAATAAGGAAAGGTTCAAGATCACTGTCAAGATTTACACTGAAGAAAAGGTGAACTGCGGATGAATACACTCGACAGAATGCCAGATTAAAGTGCAGTCTACCACATAAGAGAGAACTCTGCACTCCAAAACAAACGAATATGCCTTCATTCAACTGAGTCTCGTTTCCATTATCCATTTGGGAGATTTACAAGAGGCAGTAGCAATTATCTGCTGGAAGTTCAACGACAGTCTGGATAAACACGGAGGAGGGTGGAAAGGTAATCTAAAGTGGTATGGAAAAGAGCAGCGTCTTCCTGAGATTCTGTGGCAAAACTACCTGAGCCAACTATACGTTAATAAAAAAGTGAACAAAACGATGTATTAAAAACCTATACAAAAAGGTAGTTAGCAGGAAAATATCCAATTTGATATGTTCCAACAGCTATTAGAAACTACCTTTATTTATTACCTTTATGAATAATTACGATGAAAGAACTGGGATGAAAACGTTCAACAGAAACTGGAATGTTCCTTTTTCAAATGCGTCCATAGTGGAAATAAGCCAAAGAAATAAAAATTTTAACTGCAGAAAAAATTGCTTTTAAAGAAAACACCCTACTATATAATAACCCCAATATGATTAAATAAGCAGAAAACCCTGGAAAGGCAAGAAATGTGAGGTGAAAGGGGACTATAAACTAGGTGTGTAACATGATACGGGATGAAGAGTGGCTGGAGCTATTTTGAGCATCACACAAGTAACAGGTGACAGAGCCTCGAGAGGAAGCTTTCCACCCCAGCCACGCTGGTGAGGCTGCTAGCTCAAGACCAACAGAAATGATTCCCACACAAATGGGTTGCCAGATACAAATGAGAAATGTGGAAGTGATAAATAATATGAAAGCTAGCCTAATAATTTAACAGAAGTCTGAGTTTTAAATATGCATAAACAGTAAGAGAATAAAAATTATACTGTTATGCAGTACATGAAAGAAATTAAAAATCAAGTTTCTCACAAGGAGTGCTTCCGGAATAATTGAACAGTGTGAAAAGAAAAATCAAAGTTATTTAGCAAAACAAGAGAAGACAAACCTAGACACATACACCAGTGGGTGTATATATAGTAAGAAATTTGGCACTGAAAAGGTGACAAAACGATTAGGTTTCCCCCTCTCATGTTTGTGCCGTGGAGACCAGGAGGACTGATGGGCTCAGGTGCCACTGAGACAAACAGTTCTCTGGGGCCAAAAATCAGGGGACAGAGTGCAGTTCTGAGAACACCTTTCAATGCAACTAAAAAATCTCACCTGGTAAAGTCGAGTTTTGAGCTTTTTTTTTTTTTTTAATATCTTTAAAGTGTGAATGGGGGGGAGGGAGAGGATAAAGCTGCTTTCCCATCCCCTAACCCTCTAGTCCCAATGCCCAGACACTACGATGTTGCCTAAATACCACCACCGTTTGTATTTTATATAGAAATGTTTATACACACACATTCACATCATCACAGGTGGAACTGTTCTGTAAACACCGTTCTCCATGTAGTATTTGGAGGACATCTTTCTGTATCAGTACTCACATATCTAAGTCTTCCACCACCCCCGGGCACCCTTGTAACACCTGCACAGTATCAATGTACCGTAATTTAAATAAGTACCCATTAGTGAACAGGTAGGTTGTTTTTAGCGGTTTGCCACTGCCATGTTATATAAGGGAAAACCCAATACATGTCTTCTGCTATACTTTTTCAAGTTTCTGTCTGCAATTTCTAAAAGTAGAACTTCAGAGTCATAGGGATAGATACCAAATTTTGATAGTGCCTAAATATCCTTCAAAAAGGTTATATCCAGCTCTAGCTAGCAGCTAGCACAGCTTGGTTGGTTGGAGAGTCATCCCACAGACTAACCCCTCTTCCGTTCCTCCCTCCCTCCCCCTAAGCATGGCCTTAAGTAAGGATTAAAAAAAAAGGTTGTATCCAGTTACTTTTTAACCACTATCAGAAGAGCAACAGGTTTTCCCTCACACTCTCACCAATACTGGTATTACAGCTGTGAAAGTGAAATGAAGTTCATCTTCACACTATCCACACTGCCACCTGCACCTCAAACTGCCTGTACTCTTGTTCTCTCGTCCTGTTCACCAACCAGTTCTACCTCAGCCCCTTGGGATCACCGCAGGGAAAAGGATCCACTCGGCTGACCCTTCTTCTTGCCTAACACAGCACCTGCACGGGCAGGCGGCCCCTCAGTATTCGTGAACGAAGATGCACTGGATATGCAGCACCTTCCACTAACTCCCTCAAAGACAAGAGCAGCCAGTCCAATCTCAACCCATAAGATAGGTTAATTCCAGAACCTGGGCAGAGAAAGGTAAAAACAAATTTAGTCTGACATGGCATCATTTAATTAAGTAACAGAAACAGCGTCTTAGTTAATTCTCTAAACGCTTAAAGCACTTGTACTTCTAAATCTATGCCTCAAACCAAATACGAGATTGATTTATTTCTTGGGTGGACCTGATATTTTATTAAGATTTACTTACTTATTTATTTATTTACTTATTTATTTATTTTTAGAGAAGGGAAGGGAGGAAGAAAGAGAGGGAAACATCAATGTGTGGTTGCCTCTTGTGCACCCCCAACTGGGGACCTGGCCCGTAACCCAAGCATGTGCCCTAGACTGGGAATCAAACCGGCAACCCTTTGGTTCGCAGGCTGGCACTCAATTCACTGAGCCACACCAGCCATTTTAAAAGCTGGTATTTTAAAAGCTCCTTATACCAAACTACTTTTGTTATTACAGCATACAAAACAATACATTCACATTAAAAAATTACACAGATTTGAATCCCTCAACAATGGACAGTCAACATTTTAAGATAATGTTAGTCTCTAATTTACTAAAAACTAAAAGCCATTGTTTACCCATGACTACTTAAAACCAGGAGATCTTGTAGAAAATAATTCAAACATAAAATGGTATTTACCTTCCACATATCTAGTAACATTCTCATATGTTACTTGATTTTCTAGTTACAAGCATTATCAAATGACATTCTCATTAGGGAATGCCAGGATTTTCACCTCACCCTCCCACTCCCTCTCCCTTCCCATGGAACACAGTTGTATCACTGTTGGCCAAACCGATATTCAGGGATTACGTTACTAATGACCTTGGAAATATTACTTACTGCTCAGCCGTATATTATTGTATGGTTGTTTTTTGTTTTCAGCATTTCCCCCCAAGGAAATAATCACCGCCTTACAAAAAAAGTAAGCACACAAGAAACCAATGCATCTATCACTAATCTCTCCCTTCATTTTGACGGAACTATCTCACCATGTTTCAACACATCAGGATGAGTATCTGTATCTGAGGGTTTTCTCTCACAAATGTTATCTTTCTTGCTCTTTGGTCTGATCAGGGAGCACGGCTTCCCAAGCACGCGCCGGCTAGACGGCAAGGCAGGCAATCCATTAATACGCTAGTTGACAGAGGGAGGCCAGACGGGGATCAATACCTGACTGCGATCTGCCAGGAGTAATCCACAATTTTTCTGTTACAAGGAACCACTAACACCACTTTAAAACAAACAGAAAATATTCAACATCAGCATTGCCTAGATGGGACAATCCCAGGCTGAAGAGTCACATGCTGGAGACTGAGAGAAGACAGCAAAGAAGTCCGAATACCCACCTAAACACTCTGCCACTCAGTTTCACAAAGCCACCCCGTTTCAGAGCTCCTCTATGCCCAAGAAAGGGGGCTCTTTTCTAAGAATGGAGATTCCACAATAAAGTAAGGTCAAGATTCTAGTGGTAAGAGAGTGGGCTCATCAGTCTGAATCTCAGCTTCACCATTTACTGGCCATAACGGTCTTGGGCAGGTCACTTAACCTCTGTGAGCCTTGGTTTCCTCAGTGTAAAAAGGCAGTGATAGTAAATACACAGCAGGATTAAGGAAAGCCTCAGTATTTGCTATTATTAGTACACCAAAGACAGTATCCTCATAGTTAACAGATACATATATTAGTTTAATCTACCTTGGTTAATAGCCTACAAAGTTGAAATTACATCTCTTCAGTCTTTTTTTTTTCTTTCATTTTTTTTCTTTCCAGAGACAGGGGAAGGGAGGGAGAAAGGAAGGAAGAAAAACATCAACATGGGAGAGAAGCATGGATCCACTGCCTCTTCCATGCACCCAGACTTGGGACTGAATCCACAACCTAGGATGTGCCCTGACTGGGAATCGAACCAGCGACCTTTTGGTTTGCGGGACAATGGCCAACTAACTGAGCCACTCCAGCCAGGGTTCTTCCATCTTGAGGTGAGTTAAGTACGTAAGTGGCTCTTTTACCTTTAATATGCTTAGTCTTATATTGATGTTTGCAATCGCTAATGAGTGGATTATTAACCTATGACTTGTTCCAACAATAGCATTCAGCCCAACTTCTGTGCTGGTGCAGCCCCTTCCCAAGTCTTTAAATTACTACTTCCCCTTTTTAGTCACAAACATTAAGAACAGCTAGCTAGTCCTTTTAGCATTTATAGTGTGCTGAGCACTACTCTAAGCCTTTTTACTAACTCATAACTCTCACAAGAGCCCATGGAGACAAGCTATCAAAAAGACAGGTTAGGTCACCCACCCAGGCTCACAGAGCCAGGAAGTTGTAGAGCTAGTGTTGGAATACAGGCAGTCTAGTTCAAGTACGTGCTCCTATTAGGTATGCTATATTGTCTCTCTACATAGATCACAGAGCTGTTGGAGAGGGGTGTAGCATACTCAAACGTGTCCTGAAGATTAATTCCAGACAGACAACGGAGGATGGCAGGGAGAGAGGGGGGAGAAAGGCCAGCTGGGATCTTCAGAACATGGGCAGGTAAGAGCTGAAAGGCAACAGAGGGCTGGAGAGGAATCCGCATTTCAGTGAGATTTCTAAGAACTAAAAGAACTTCATGACTAATGGCATGTGAGAGAGAGAGAAAAAGAACTCACATCTGATGTTTCTGACCTGGTAGATGAGAGAGATGATGCTGTTCCCACAGAAACAAAAGGGAAGGCAGGAAAAGCACCAGATTGGGGCGGGAGGTAGGGAAGGGCAATATGGAGCATTTAAGTGTAATGTGATGAGACAACATTAAGTAATATTCCCTCATTTTTTCTCTGATCCTAAAATGGTTCTAAGTAATGCTGAATGAATGAATGAAATACAACTCCAGATTCTCACTAGCCTAAGGAATTGTTAAATAATTAACTTACAGGTCCCCCAATAAAACCCTTGTTCTACTGGCAAGAGTCAGGGAGGTCAGTAGAATGGTGGAAGGCTTTAGAGTGCAGCAAATCTGGGCTGATGCCCAGTTCCACCGCTTCCCAGGTAAGGAGCCACAGACCTTGCTACCCAACGTGGTGGGCAGAAACTGGGCCCCTTCCAGATTAACAAGATCCTCCAGTGAAGTCTGAGAAGCACAAACCTACAGCAAATGAAATGTTCTCTAAGTTTTGCTTCTTCCCTCTATTTACAAAAGTGGAGATAACCATATTTACCCCAAAGGGTAGCTGAAGATGAACAAATACCAAATATGTACCAAGCCTCTACACCAGGAGATGTTAATGTCCTACAAATGTTACTTCATTTAATCCTCTCAACAGCCCTACAGTGCAGGTGTTTTTCCATCACACACATAGTCAGGCTGCTACACTTTCCAAGGTAAGACTGTTGGTAGGAAGTAGAGCTATTTACTCATTGTCTCTCAATATTCTGCTTCCCATTAAGTCCAAGAACTAGAAGGGAAGGAGAGAAGCCTTGCACTTACAGAAAACCCAAACAATAGCTTAAAATAAGTTAACACATCAATCAACATAATTCGAAAACAGTACTCATACAAGTTTAACGACCCTGCTGTGTTTATCTTGAATTGGTTTTCAGATCACGGTATCTCATGAAGATTATTACTCTCAATGGCTGTGCTAAAATAGTTAGAGCAACCAGCAGAAAATAGCAATGGTCGATAAGACTAAGTGAAAATTCTCAGATCGGTACAGAAGGCTTATCTGTCTATATTACAGGTTCCCTAGGGATAGAAAGTCGGGCACGGAAAGGAACTTCCTGAGAGTATCTGGCCAGCTGTAGGATATGCTACACAGTAACACTCAAATTCTAGGTTTTCTTGCGGTCGTTATTTGTGAAAAGTAACTTTACAGAAAGGAATATGCAAAACAAACATTCAGAACCACAAGTGCTAACAAACAGCCATGTACTACTTCCAACAAATCGAACCTACACGAACCACTGCATCAGCAGCTGTCTAATTTCATCCCCGCGGGCCCGCAGTAAGACCGACGCAGTCCGTACACACGCCCTTCCAGCCACGCTGGTCTCTCACCTCCTGCAACACGGGTTCTTGCCCTCCTTCGGGCCGATGCAATGGCGACCTCAGGCTAGTCCTCACTTCCCTCTTCCTACAGATAGGCTGCTGCTTCTCACCCTTTATGGTATGTCTTAAATGTCACTTCCTTAGAGATTTTTCTAGTAACCTGGAGTATACTCCCCAACAAACCCTCCACATACTCTCTTCAGCCTATTACCTGTTCCCTTGTAGGTCTAGCCACACGTACTATTTTGTCTACTTAGATCCTCTTCACCTCCAACAAAACTCAAGTTCCAGGTGGCAGGGAACCTTATCTAACTAACTTGTTCCTTGCCTGGCACATAGTGGGTGTGCAAGAGAACACTGGTTACAAGAATGAAGTGAATGGGTGCCAGGAACTGTGCCAGGCGTTGGGATCTGGAAATGAGAGAGTGCCTGTCCTCAGACAGCTCAAGTTCTACTGGGGAAGAGACGGGCAAACAAGCAGCAAACAATGAAATCAGTGAGTGTCACGATAAGGGTTACTTGGAGAGTGCTGAAGAGGCATGTCGAGGGTGCTCCAAACCTGGGACAGTGGGGAAGGGAAAGGGTGTCTGCAGGAGGTAGTGATGCCAGCCAAACCCAAGGGGAGAGAGTGACCTTTTGTTCTTATATGGTGGCTATAATAGTTTTCTCCAAATGCATGTAATAAGATGACCCCCAGAGTTCAACTTGACATCAATGCATGGTGACTGAAAAAGAAGAGGGCGCAAGCCATCTGACAGAGAAAGCTTGGGTTCCCCCTAGCAAGATTCAAGCAGAGCCAGGATGAATGAATGCACCCATACCTGTAAAGAAGCAAGGGTCTACCCTGCAAGCACTGACGCATTTTTTAAAGGCTGGCAGGGGCCATGGAAGCAACTGACCAGGGGAGGAGGATCATTTGCTCACAGACATGAGTTTTTCTGGTCAGAAGGAATACCCTATTTTGAGATGGTGGCTTCATCCAATCAAGACAGGCCATTAAACACTAGAATCACCTCATTGCTTTTGTTCTCATTCCTTCTCAGATAACCTAATTATGATGTGAGCTCCAAGCTATGTCCAGGAGATAACACTGGCACACACTGAAAATCACATGCTGGCTTTCCGATTTCACCTTTCAGACTCATGCATGAGCTTGGCTACTCTGAGGCCAGGGAAATACACCTGCTCAGAGTTCACCAATTAAATGTTTGGGGGTGAGGTTAGTTAGCCTGACTTCAAACAGAGACAAGGAAAAGGACTGAAAATATTTGAGGTGGAAAAGACAAAGAAAGTGAGGGATCAGGGAAAAGCCAAAGATGACCCCAAAGTTTTAGGCTAGAGTTATTTTGGGGTGGCATCATCATTCAGTAAGAGAGGGACACAGTAAGAGGAGGTGTGAGACTTGTAGAGACGTGCCATTCAGGTCATGCTGAATCTGCAGTCTCCGAAGAGCAGCTAAGTGGAGATACCCAGTAGGCATTTGGCCACCCAAGGCTAAAACTCAAGAGATGTGAAATTTTAATTTTGGACAAAATTGTATTCAGGCAATAATACATGAAATCAGACAAGAAAAGTGAGTTAATTAACAAGAAATGAGGGCCAACTGTGGAACTTGTGTAAACCCATTAATTAAAGGACAGAAGGAGGAGATCCTTGCAAAGCAGGCTGTGAAACAGAGGTAGGAATCTAGAACAGTTCTAAATACTTCTTAGGTAATCGTTCAGTGTCAGATTTCAACATGTATATGTGCAACTTTCTTTTTTTACAGAGAAATTCCAAGTTTTAAAATAAAAACAGCCCCTGGCTGGTGTGCTTCCGTGGACTGAGTGCCGGCCTGTGAACCGAAAGGTGACTGGTTCAATTCCCAGTCAGGGCACATGCCTGGTTGTGGGCCAGGTCCCCAGTTGGGGGTGTGTAAGAGGCAGCTAATAATGTATCTCTCACATATCAATGTTTCCTTTCTTCCTCCCTCCCCCACTCTAAAAATAAATAAATAAAATCTTAAAAGAAAAAAAAACAACAAACAGCTTTGGCCTGGTAGTGCAGTTGGTTAGAGCATCATCCCAATATGCCAAGGTTGTGGGTTTGATCCCTGGTCAGGGCACATATAAGAAGCAACCAATGAATGCATTAAAATAATTGGAACAACAAATCAAAGTTTCTCTCTTTCTCCCCCCTCTTCCTTCCCTCCCCTCCAACCCCTTGTCTAAAATCAATAAATAAAAATTTAAAATATATATAAAATATAAATAAATAAGCAATTTGCTAAATTAGTCAAGTTACCAAAAAAGACACAAAAGTTCTTTCAGAGTACCATAATATGGCTTCCTGGGACAGGAAGGAAATCAATGAGGTAAACCCTACTGACTTCTTACCGGTACTTCAAAAAGTGAAATAAAGCTGCCGAAAAGGAACAGAGAACTTTCTTTTGGGACTTAGTTTAAATGTTTAAATCTTGCCAAGAGTTCAAAGTCCATGATGCTACCCACCCCTGGATGAATTTTCAAGACAGAGATAAAAGCTCCAGTGGGTATTTTAATGACTAACACTGGTTTTGGGAGACATTACTATACTCTGGAACAGACCAAACCTTTACCCTCTAAGAGGTCTGTTACACAGCACCATACTATTCTCCCCTACACTGTCATGAGTCTGTGATTCACTGGGTTGGAAGAGCCACTGAGAAGTTTACTGTCATCAAGAACCATTTATTAAGGTTTTTGTGTTGTTGTTTTTAGCAAAGCCAAGTGCTAAAAATTGAGTCATACATTTCCTACCCATCATACTTTACAACTTTGTTACAGATGACCAACTACCCCATTAAAAACCCCTGGAATTTTAATAAAAGTTGCAAAGTTAAATGCCAAATAGTGGTACAGGTCAGATGAAGAAGTAATCGCTACAGACTAGACTGGATGAGAAAATGGGTTTTATAAAGGCAGACAGTCAAAAGAAGAAAAAATGTGAGGTGACAGGAATGCTGCAGGCAGGGCACAGACAAGAACAAAGATGCAGATGCAGGAGTTGTGCTGGGAACCAGCTTACCAGTTTTTGTGGAATAAGAGATTTATGCAGACAGGCAGTAATCGATAAGGTCAGAGCAGCAGGCAAGAGGCCAGAGAGCAGAGGGCCAGGCCACAGCGTTCTGTACCTTATGTGACAAAGAGTGTGTAGCCAGCGGTGGTTTTTTGTGAAGTAACAGCATATCGTGACTGCAGTGGTCATACTTTATTAAACCTCACCAAATCTGATGCTTAAAATTGTTGAATTTCATTGTATGTAAATTACACACCAGTACAGCCAATTAAAAGAAACAACAACAAAGGACAAAAGACAGGAATGAGATAAATATTAAAAATACAGGCTAAAAAAACATACACAGGCTATAAAATTCTAAACATCTGATAGCTGAAGTTAACTCAGCAGTGTGCCGAAGCAGGCTGATCACGCTCACCTCTTCCCAACTTCAAGTTCAGCGGCATCACCCTGGTAGTCTGAAACCAGCCAGCGTGGGCTATTTACAAATCAGGGCTCTAAGCCCCCATCCCTGGCCGCTGTCCAACACTCATCAGCGTATCATTATGTCACTTCAGTACAAGGTTTAGCACAAATATGGCACTAAATGAAGAGCCCCTCAACAGTTTCTCTCATTCAAAACAGTTCTGAAGTATCTTTTCCCCAGACATTTTATTAGATTTTTGATTGAAGAGTAAAGGAAGGGTAGGGAAGGGGGTGGCAGGAAGGAAATGCAGAAATGCATGATTAGGTTGTGCCCAACATCCGTGAGCCCCAACTGGACTGCACCCAAATGTAATTTATTTGGGAGGGGGGGAGGAGTCTGCAGCTGTTTGTAAATAAAGGTAGTTGAAGAGTTAAAGTTCTAGTTTCTCTATTTAATAGCTGGAGCACCCTAACCTAGTCATTTAACTTCTTTCCACCTTGGTTTCTACATTTTTAAATTTTTTATTCAATTTATTGGGGTGACATTGGTTAATAAAATGAAGTAACATTTCTCAATCTTACCATCAGCAGATGGTTACCAAAAAGAGTACGATTTAAGAGCCTAACGTTTTATTAATTTCAAGAACTAAAGGATGCCTACGAATAAGACAGAAACCTTTGTGTCTCTCAATCAAGGTTTTCTAGCTATTATGTGGTTCCCCTGGGACTAACACCAATTGATAATGATAATGCACAAAAAAAACCCCTCCAACATTCACTCTGTTATAATAAAGGCTAATTGCATGGGCCTATTATTGGAATATGCTTTCCTATTTCAAACTAGTTGCATTTCAATAAAGAGCGGTTCCCAGTGAAACCCCACTGTGAAAAGATGAACTTTGTCTTAACAGCTTTAGTTTCAAAAACTATTCATTTATAGATGCCTATTTCACATCTCTGAAGCAAAATGGCTCATTTGTTATGCAGATTACTAAGCAGTCACTTAAGAATAAGAGGTTTATTCTTTACAGGCTCCAGCTAATTGTCTGCATAGGCTCAAGCTCAAAGCCAGCAAAGTGTGCTTATAAATATGACAGCAAATAACTGATTCAGCTGCAGAGAAATGTGCACCTCCCTGAAATGTGAACCAGAAAAATGTGCACCATTTTCCACCCCACCTTCCAGGGCCCACCTGGGGTTCCTCCCAAGGAGGATGCCTTTACAGAGCTCCTGGATCTCTTATCTATAAAGATAAGCAATCAGGACATAGGAGGGGCTCTGGTGAGAGAGAATGGTGTTCTCTACAGCAGTCTGATTCCATCAAGTCCGTCACTAACACACTTGTTTCAAAAGTTAAGTCCATTACTTAAAACCCAGAAAGCAATTTCTCGCAAATAAAAGCCAATTTAACTCATTTGTATCTGAGATACACTATTTTACTTTGGAATATTAACCTGATCTATACTAATGTTTCTACTAGAAAATGTAAATGCATCTGGAGTTCTACACTAAGATGCTAACATGTTCATCATTTGTATCTCGTTGCACCTAGAGCCCCTCTCTCAGCGGAAAGGAAATAAGATTTAAGAATAATCATGAAGAACTATGAGCTATAAGAAGCACGGAGACAATGTCAGGTGGGAGAAACAACTGGGAATAGGAGAAAACATGCTAAGAACTGGCCCGGCACCAACATTCCCTGCCCTAAAGACGGGCGGGGAGAAGCGGGTGGTAGGTGTTCACCACACATGGACACACTGATGAAGCACTCCGTGAGTTCTGAGCTGCCATGCCATGAAGAGCATACACGGGAACAGTTAGAAGCCCCAAGACATCTTTGTACCCACAGACCCTAGCCCAAGGGTCTTCTCTTTTTTTTTTTTTTTGCCACTGTACTTGGTCTTAATTCCTCTGGAAGAACAGTAGAAATAAGAGCCATCCTCAAAAGGGAAAAAATGTACATGGGGTTCCTATCTCCTTGTTAATAAACATTTACCATTCCTCAAAATGTCCAAGCCCAGGTGTACAATGCACAGTTCTAGGAGCTGGGGACAAAGGTACAAAAGATGCAGAATTTATCCTGCAAGGAGCAGCTTGAAAGAGACAGAAGTTGGACCACAAGCACCCAGCAGACTACAGGGTGGTAACTGCTTATCTGAGGGGAAACAGAAAGTGCTACTAAAGCATGCAGAAGGAAAGTATCTAAGGCAGATATGGAGTTGTGGGGAGGGGTACACAAGGAAGGCTTTGAGGAAGATGCAAAACTGGAGACGAAGACTGAAGAATAAATGAAAGTGAGCCAGAAGAGGAGGAAAGGACGACGCAGGGCGGTTAGGGGCTGTCCTCTGAGAAGGCTGCCGTGCTGCAGGGGTGGGGGCAGCACCACCGCGGGAACCGTCACAGTAGGAAGGCACTGCACCTTCTCTATCTAAATGACTCTTGTACCAAGGTTAGGCTTCAAACCACTGAAGAACAGCTAAGGGGTTTTAAGCAGGAAGTGGCATAATCAGATATACACTAAAAACAGGATCACTCTAGTGACAAGAGACAGACTAGACACAGGGAACCCTGGAGTTGTGAGATGATTTGCTGCAGTCCCAGAAGCTGACGAGGGCCTGAGTGAAGCAGTGGTGCCAGGGATGGAGAGGACGGGGACAGAGTGAAGGTGGAAGAGGGACAATCTCAAGGGGGCAAAATAAATAGGATGAAGGAGAAGTTAAAGGGATACTCAGGTTTCCCACTTAGGTAACAGATGAGTGCACACACGCTCACAGACTATATTCTAATTTTGGAAGACAGAGTAATGAGATCAGCATCAGACATGCTGAAGTTTTAGGGGCCTGTGGAGATATTCTTAGAAGTTTGGAAGGCAAGCAGCTATATTAATCTAGAGTTGGGAAATAACTAAAGATGTATTTATATGAAGCATTTTACAGCAAAAGATGTGCTCCACGAAAAGAACACTGAGGATGAAGCCCGTGTGAAAACCCACCTTTAACAACTCTGCTCAGCCCAGGAAGAGATGCAGGACAGGGCAGGACTTCATGACGAGGCAGAATTAAGTAGGTTGCTTTAGTCCAGGGATCCTTAAACTGCGTATGGCCCACGGGTTTTGTAAACCAACTTTTCCTGCCCCACACACACTCACGTGTGTGTGCTGGTGGGGGTCTCCGTGCCACAGCAGCAGCATGAGTAGCTAGTTACACGAAGACTTTATGACCCACAAAGCCAAAAATTCTACTCTTTGGCCCATCCCTACGTCCTACCTCAGTTTCTCCATCTGAGAAACAAAAAGTACTTATGTTTAAATGCAACAAGAACTTAAAAGGCCCATGAAGAGTTATTAATTTTCTATCAAAGCTAATCAGTGATATTTATGCTCAACCCCTAACAAATTTTGTTCAATGCAAGTAGATTTCCAGTTAAAGATTTTTAAGTACATAAAAATTTACAACATATAATTCCAAAATATAGTGCTTAAATTACAAAACAATCTCCTGATTTACATATGACTACGAAAAAGAAGATGAAATCCCAAACTTCGTACCTTGTATCCAATCCAGAAGTTACATCACAGTCTACTCCAGACACCTGTACGGAAACCTTTGGTACCAGAAGAGGCGGACCACAGGGCAGAATAAATCGCCCTCTCCGCCACTACTGCCCTCGTTTCCTGGACACCTACGACGTCCAGGTACCCATGCTGAGCATCTACTGTCTGTGTCACCCAGGCCTTCTAACCATCCGTGAAGGCATTCATTCCCTCTGGATGAGGAAACTGAGTCTCAGAAAGGTTAACCGCCTCATCTCCTGTCACCGAGTAGAGAGTGGGTGGGAGAACCAGTAGCACCGGTACAGCCACACTCAGAACCAGGCCTGACCTCAGAGGCTCGGCACTCACCCTCGACCCCACACTTCACGGTTTGTTACCTACACCGAGAGAGAACATCTGTGAAGGAACAAACGGAACCTGGAAACTAGGAACACATATCTGCTTCTCTTCCTCCTTTGGAACCTGAAGCAGGTCTCAGACCCGGGCTGGCATCGCAAGCATAAAAAGGTGAAGCCTACCAACTACTGCAATGGGCTCTGGCCTTCCCAGGTGACTGTGGCCACCAGTCGGCACAGCACCCGGTTCCACCGCACCACACAGGGACTTTTCAACACCCCTCTGTAAACTGACGGCAGCCCACACGAGAAACAAAAAGATCTCAGTAAATCAGATATTACAGTAATGTACTCTAAGAGGCGATACGATACACTCAGTGGAAAGAACACAGGCTTTCTGACCCAGGTTTGCATTTTGGTTTTAAAACTAGCCACATGATGGTGAATTACTTCTCTTCCCCGAGCCCGCTCCCTTGGAGAAATAAGACCACCCTCCTTACCCCACGGTCCAGGGAAATATAAGCACTTAATGTATCAATATTTTGCCGTGTATACTGCACTCCTGTGTATAATGCGCACCCATGTTTGGACCCAAACTTCCAGGAAAATATCTTTCATTTTAATTTTTTAATTCAGACAACAAACCTAAAAGTGTTAACCAAACCTAAAAGAAAACAAAACCAAAAATGAACTAAGCAAAGAACTAGAACAGGAACAGAACCACAGAAATGGAGATCACATGGAGAGTTATCAGCAGGGGAGTGGGAGGGGAAGAGTGGGGGGGAAGTAGCATAGATGGTAGGTAGAAAATAGACAGGGGGAAGTTAAGAATAGTACAGAAATGTAGAAGCCAAAGACCTTATACGTATGACCCAGGGGTCATACATATGGGGGCTATGAGGGTGAGCGGGGTGTACAGGATGGACGGAAATAAAGGGGGGAGGAATGGGACAACTGTAATAGCATAGTCAATAAACCTAAAAAAATGAAAAGTATAAAATAAAAATAATTTTTAATTCAATTATTTATTTATTTGTATTTAGACACTTGTTTTTTATATTATAAAGAAATTTTAGCATTTATTTTCTTAACATACTGTGGTACAAGAAATTTTATGTAACAAATAATTACAAAACACAAGAACAGATACAAAGTATTTTAGGTACTACCCATGTACAATGCACATCCTTATTTTTCCCTTTAAAATTTGAGCAAAATAGTGCCTGTTACACATGGCAAAATACGGTAGGTAGAGTTCAGGGGTTCAGAGTCGACGTCCTGAGTTTATCCCCCCGCTCTTCAACCCTCCCGGCATGAGACTGGCGGGGCCTAGGCCTCAGCTTTCTCATCTGTAGTAGAGGAAAAATGACAAGACGATCTACTGCTTGGGGTTACGTTCAGGCTTAAATAAGATTATCTAAGGTGCTTAAAAAAAACACAAATATACAAAAAGCACAGTGCCTGGCACCAAGTCAGTCCTCAAAGAGGCTTTTTATCAGTGTAAGTCACAGACCAAATGACAACTCAATTTCCAGCCCTCCTAAGAAATGATCTTTAGGGACAGCAGTATCTTTCCCTGAGGCTATGAAATTAACTTTCATAGCTTTAAAGGCATGGTGGAAACACATTTCCCAAGGAAAACTGGTGGCTTGGCTCCATTTTGTTAAATGGCAGAAAGTGTTCTTCATCTGCTGCCCCAAACCCTAAGATGAATAGTAAATAATACTACTGGTGCGTTCAGGCAGGCAACACCCTTCACCTCTAAGCAGAATGAGACTATTTCCCCCACATCTGGTCTTCAGAGCACCAGGAAGAAACGCTGGAAAGGCACCTGTTTGGAAGCAGAAGTTCAACTCTTACAGTCAGACAGCCGGCCTGCACCTGTGGCCAAAGCGGAAGCAAAAACATGCGTGGCTAAGTGGCCCGTGACCCAAATCCGCCTGTTTCAAAAGAAACGCCCCCTCCACCCCAACATACAGTCACCTGAGAGCCCCACCCCATCTCAAAAGCAGTTAAGATCCTGAGTTCCACAGGTTTTTCTTTTCATCGTTAATTCGAGATATAGGAACAGATAAAAGGCAATGAAACTCTGTAATAAAAAATTCTTGTCCTGACTTCCAGCCAAGATGGAGGCGTAGGTAGACACACTGTGCTACTCATAAAACCAAAATAAGGAGAATAATACTTTAGAAAAAAAACCCACCAGTACTGACAGAAAACTGAACTGTATGGAAGTCCGACAACCAAGGAGTTAAAGTAGACACATTCACCCAGACCGGTGTTTCAGCCAGTCATCAGCTGGCAGCGTGGCGCCAAGGTGACTGGTGGGCAGGGTGATCCCACATGCTTGCGCGCAGATAAACCAGGCAAAACTGGGGAGCAAGGCAGACCTCTAAACCCAGGGCCCCAGCGAGAGGAAATAAAGCCTCAAAACACCGACTGAAAACACCTGTGGGGGTTGAGGTGCCAGGAGAAACTCCCAGCCTCACAGGAGAGTTCGCTGGAGAGAGCCACAGGGTCCTGGAAAGTACACAAACCCACCCACGGGGAATCAGCACCAGAAGGGCTCACCAAGTTTGCTTGGGGGAAGCGGGGGAAGGGACTGAAAACAGGCAGAGAGCGGAGCAAGTGCCATTGTTCCCTCTCGGACCCCTGTCCCACATATAGCATCACAACCCAGTGACTGGGTTTCCCCACCCTGGTGAACACCTAAGGCTCCGCCCCTCACTATGTAACAGGCTCATAGATACAAAAAAAAAAAAAAAAAAAAAAAAAGGCCCAAATGAAAGAACAGATCAAAGCTCCAGAAAAAATACAACTAAGCAATGAAGAGATAGCCAACCTATCAGATGCACAGTTAAAAAACGCTGGTAATCAGGATGCTCACAGAATTGGTTGAATTTGGTCACAAATTAGATGAAAAAAATGAAGGCTTCCCTAAGTGAAATGAAGGAAAATGCTCAGGGAACCAATAGTGATGGGAAGGAAAGTGGGACTCAAATCAATGGTGTGGACCAGAAGAAAGAAACATCCAATCAGAAAAGAATGAAGAAACACGAATTCAAAAAAACAAGGAGAGGCTTAGGAACCTCCAGGACATCTTTAAACATTCCAATATCCGAATTATAGGGGTGCCAGAAGGGGAAGAGGAAGAACAAGTGGGAAAGTTATTTGAAAAATTAATAAAGGAAAACTTCCCATTCTGGCTAAGGAAATAGACTTCCAGGAAGTCCAGGAAGCTCAGAGAGTCCCTAAGAAGTTGGACCCAAGGAAACACACATCAAAGCACATCATAATTGTATTACCCAACATTAACGATAAAGAGAGAATCTTAAAAGCAGCAAGAGGAAAGGAGACAGTTACCTACAAAGGAGTTCCCATCAGACTGTCAGCTGATTTCTCAAAAGAGACCTTACAGGCAAGAAGGGGCTGGAAAGAAGTATTCGAATTCATGCAAGGCAAGGACCTACATCCAAGATTGCTCTATCCAGCAAAGCTCTCATTTAGAATGGAAGGGCAGATAAAGTGCTTCCCAGATAAGGTCAAGTTAAAGGAGTTCATCATCACCAAGCCCTTATTGTATGAAATGTTAAAGGGACTTATCTAAGAAAAAGATAAAACATGCACAGTAAAATGACAGCAAATTCACAATAATTAACAACCACAGCTAAAACAAAAACAAAAACAAACTAAGCAAACAACTAGAACAGGAAGAGACCCACAGAAATGGAGATCACATGGAGGGTTAACATCAGGGGAGTGGGATGGGGAGAGAGCAGGAAAAGGTACAGAGAAAAAGTAGCATAGATGGTAGGTAGAAAATAGACAGGGGGAGGGTAAGAATAGTATGGGAAATGTAGAAGCTAAAGAACTTATGACACATGGACATGAACTAAAGGGGGGAATGTGGGTGGGAGGGGGTGTGCAGGATAGAGGGGAGTGAAGGGGAAAATGGGACAACTGTAATAGCATAATCAATAAAATATATTAAAATAAAAATAAAAATAAAAAATTCTTGCCCTTGAGTAATCTTGTAAATCCATCCAGCTAAAATGTGTCTTTCACACCAAATTCAATTATTAATGACAAGCCAGAAGAAATCCATAAAACCCTCTGACTCTCTGAAGGTTTTCTCAGATGCACTTTGTTTTCAAATGGCTTATATTCCTGCACCTGTTGACTTTTCTTCAAATAACTTCAGCTTTCTTTTTTTTTGTAGGCAGATAATTACATAGGTTTAATCCAGGACCTCAATACCTAAAACACAAAGTTTTAATGGACACTATAACTGGCTTAACAAAGAAGTCCTCTGCCATCAAACACACCTACTTCCATGGGGGAGCTAAGAAAAACAGGAAAACAGTCTTCAGATTCTGCACTGGCTTTATCCACCACAGAAATCAATAAGTGCACCTTACACAGACCTTAACAGATTTGCTTTAAATTTCTCAGCCACTCACTATAGAATATGCAAAATAATATTCTTGTGTTTTCATCTCACTTCTTTTAAAACCATTTATCTATGCTCAGGTTCTAACAAAAGTGTTTTTTTAAATCCTCACCAAAACCCTGACTGGGTGGCTCAGCTGGCTGGCTGGAGCATTGTCCCATGCACCAAAAGATCGAGGGTTCGATCTCCAGTCCGAGCACATACCTAGGTTGCAGGTTCGATCCCTCATCAGGGTGCCTATGGGAGGCAATTGATCGATCGATCTCTCTCTCTCTCACCCACAGCCCCTCACCCCTCCATTCCTCCCTTCCTCTCTCTCTAAAAACAATACAAACATATCCTCAGGTGAGGATTAAAATAAGTAAGTCCTCACCAAAAATCCAATCCATGATCAGAGCCATCCCCTCCAGTACTATGCAACAGTCTAGTTCCAATTTACAAATCTTAATTTGTTTTGAAAGCTAGTGGGTACACAGCAAAGGAAACCACCAACAAAATAAAAATACAACACACAGAACGGGAGAAGATATTCACTAATACATCTGATAAGGGGTTAATATCCAAAATTTATAAAGTATTTATAAAACGCCAACACCAAAAAAACCAAACAACCCAATTAAACAATGAACAGAAGACCTGAATAGACACTTTTCCAAAGAGGACACACAGATGGCCAACAGGCATATGAAAAGATGCTCAACATCACTAATCATCAGAGAAATGCATATTAAAACCATAATAAGATATCACCTCACACCTGTCAGAATGGCTATCAAGAAATCAACAAACAAGTGCTGGTGAGGATGCAGAGAAAGGGAAACCCTTTTGCACTGTTGGTAGGAATGCAGACTGGTGCAGCCACATAGAGAGCAGTATTGGTATACCTCAAAAAATTCAAAATGAATCTGCCTTTTGACCCAGTAATCCCACTTCTGGGAATACATCTGAAGGAATCCAAAACACTAATTCAAAAGAACATAAGCACCCCTATGTTCCTGCAGCATTATTTACAATCACCAAGATATGGAAGCAGCCTAAGTGTCCATCAGAAGATGAGTGGACAAAACAATTATGGGACATTTACACAACAGAATACTATTCAGCCATAAAAAAGAAATTTCCCCTTTGCAACAGTACGGGTGGACCTGGAGGACATTATGCTAAGTGAAATAAGCCAGTCAGAAAAAGACCAATACCTTATGATTTCACTCATACGTGGAATCTAATGAACAAACTGAACTAACAAGGAAAATGGGAACAGACTCATAGATGGAGAGCAAGATGACAGCTAGTGGCGGGGAGGGGTGGGAAAGGGAGGCTAGGAGGTAGAGGGATTGAGCAAAAAGTGAAGAGGACTCATGGACATGGACAACAGTGTGGTGATTCCTGGGGGCAGGGTATAAGGGAACTAAATGGTAATGGAAAAAATACAATAAAGATTTGTTTTAAATTACACAAAAAAGAAAGCTAATGGGAAGGAAAATAGCTTTTCTGCTTCAGATTTCATTCCTGGGGACATGGAAACAGATGCAAGTCTTCAAGGTTATGCAGTGTACAGAGAACACCCTGTCCGCTTCCAGCATGCTCACAGCTAACAGCCAAACCACCTGCGAAAGTCTCATTCGCTCAGTCTCAGATGTTGCCCACAAACTCAAGATTATGCTGTTTCATTGTTTATTTTAGAACAGTCACCTTGTAGCGGACTGATCCAGCTCACTTCTGCAGCCAATGTATTAGCACGTATTACATCTGCTACAGGCAGGAAGTAAATACAACATTCCCTGTCCCTGCCATGAGGACAGACCCTCACATGCCTACTCCTCCCCCACCTGTTAAACTGTGTGTGTGCATGTGTGTGTATGTTGGAGGCTGGGTGGGTCACAGGCAATGACAAGGCTGAGAGAATCAACCCTGGGGGTTTTGAGAGGAAAGAGGAAGGTAGGAATGTTGGGCGACAGAAGCTTCTGTCTAGATCTTTTACTTTCAGGTCTGGTTCTGTCAGTAAGCACTCTCCTTGGATTAAATCCTAAATTAATAAAAAGTCTTTATTTTAAGAGAGATCATGGAGATTCAAAGAAATATGTGTTTTTAAAGTATTAAGTAGCTAGAGAAGACAACTAAAACTTTGAACTGTGAAGTTTAGAAAGTTCTTTTAAAAATCCACTTGTCCCTGACCAGCATAGCTCAGCTGGTTGAGCATCATCCCACAAGGTGAAGGGCCACTGGTTTGATTCTGGTCAGGGCACATGCCTGGGCTGCGGGCCCGGAACCCCACTGAGGTACTTTGCAAGAGGCAACCAATCAATGTATCTCCCATCATGTTTCCTCCCTCTCTTTCTCCCTCCCTTCGCCCCCCTCTAAAAGTAAATAAATATTTTTAAAAATCTACTCATGCCCTGGCTGGCATAGCTCAGTGGATTGAGCTCGGGCTGCGAACCAAAGTATCACAGGTTCGATTCCCAGTCAGGGTACATGCCTGGGTTGCAGGCCATGACCCCCAGCAACCGCACATTGATGTTTCTCTCTCTCTCTCTCTCTTTCTCCCTCCCTTTCTTCTCTAAAAATAAATAAAATCTTTAAAAAAAAACTAAAAAAAAGATTTATATTAAAAAAATCTACTCACCTATGATTTTCCTAAATTATTAACATCTGTGCAGTACTCACTGTTGCCCTGCATCTCAATGAACATAATTTTGAATACTCTCCTCCTTAAAGCTTCACAAGTGTGAAGTGACCAAAAGCAAATACCAAACACACACACACCAACAAGAATTTGCTATTCTGTGCTATGGGTTTAACGTTTATTATTTTAAGGCACTGAGAATTTCAAAATAGTACATCTCTCTCCAACTTGGCCTCTAAAACTGCTATTTAAATTAGATGCCGGCAGGTCCTCAACATTCATGCCCTAAAGTGAGACAAATGCTCCTATTAAAAAGGACTCACAGTCAAGAAATGCCAGAAGTGGCAAGGACTGCAAAGATGTCTTCTGTACACACACACACACACACACGCACGCACGCACGCGGGCACGCAGAGTTTATTAACAAGAGCCACTCCAGCTTTCTAAGGGAAGCTCTCTGAACTATATTCATACTTACTATGATGTACCAACAATGAGAGGTAAAGATTGAAAATATTTTCATGAAGGACACTGTCCTAATACACGTTTTTAAAATTACCGGCCCTGTACAAACGTACACCCATTCCTATTTGACAGTAAGTGGGACCATCTGTTGTCCCACTTAAAACCAAGGAGCATGGAAAAGAGCAAATGTATCACATGTTGGCTACAATTACTTCTATTTTAGAAAGCAATGACCAACTTCAGTTCTAAAGAAAAACATCAATTTCCATTATCATCCTGTTTCAAAAGCACAGAAATAAATATAGGCAAGCTAGTGAGTCTGAAATTGAAAACAAAGCCTTAATTGACCAGAATCTTTAAAACACCAAAACCCCTTTCTAGACTTAAAAAAACGTTCCTCTTAGTTCCACGCTTCAAGTCGTCACCGACGACTCCTGGTGCCTGCACCGCAGAACGCCCCCAGCCCGCCCGCAGACTCCCCTCCAGCCTGGCCCCCGCCTCCCGCTCCTGGGACCCCAGGCACAGTCCCTGCAGCTCCACGCCTTTGCCTAGTCCCCTCCTCTCCACTTGGAATGTCCATCAGCTCTGTCTGAAAATGCCTACTCAGGTTCCAAAACCAAGTTCAAGCTTCATCTCTCACAACAGCCATGTTTGCGAGTGGGGTGCACGTTGCTCTGTGACTCTCTGACAACCGCAGGGGACAAAGCTGACCTCGCCCTCCTGGAATAGAGAAGCCATGTCTCAATGCTCTTGGTAGTGTCTTCACTGCTTTGCAAAGGGTCTGACAGAGGACAGGCACTCTAAATATTTGATCAGTAAACAGACGGAAAAAACACTGGTGGTACCATTTCACTTCCATCAGACTGGCAAATATTAGAAAGCTCGACAAGCGTGGGTGTTGATGCCAAAAAACAGGAAGTCTCGAATGCTGTTGATAGGAGTATAAAGGTTGGTACAATTACTTTGAAGAGTAAGATTTCGTCTCTATTAAAGCTGATGCTTGTCACTACCACTAAGACCAGCCATTCTGCTTCGGGTTGTAAACATTAGCCATTCTTTGTCAGATGGCGTTCCCGATCAGCATTTTCTTATGTGAGGGGATACACACCCACATATCTTAAGTGTGCACCTGGAAATAAAAACTGGAAATAACCTAAACATACATTAATAAAATGATATGTAAAATGAAGTACATACATGTAACTTATTATAAATGCATTCAAGGCAAAGCTGAGCTACTTCTATCAATGAATCTCAAAGACAATACTGGGCTAAAATGTATGACACCATTTACTTACACATGCATAACAATGTTACATATTACCTATGGATACGTATGTATAAGAAAGTAAAAAAGCAGAAGATTTCACATGAGGCTTCAATTTAGCTTCAGGTCTTAATTTCCTTTAAAAAAAGTAGAATTTTTAAATTTTTAAAATATTTTTCTTAGATACTTATTTATTTTTAGAAAGAAGGGAAGGGAGGAGAAAGAAAGGGAGAGAAACAGGGATCGGTTACCTCTTGCATACACCCAACAAGGGACCCAGCCCTCAGCCCAGGTATGTACCCTGACTGGGAATCGAACCGATGACCTTTGGTTCACAAGATGGCATTCAACCCACTGAGCCATACCAGCAAAAACAAACAAAAAAACGCAGAATTTCAGAAGCAAATAAGGCAAAATGTCAAGATCTGACAAAACTGGATAATGAATCCTGTTCTATTATCTTATTCCTCAGATTTGTTGGGGTGCTCAAAAATAATTCAACATTTCAAAAACATTTATTTATTTTTAAGATTTTATTGATTTATTTTTAGAGAGAGGGGAAACGAGGGACAAAGAGAGGGAGAGAAACATCAGTGTGTTGTTGCCTCTTGCATGCTGCCCACTGCGGACCCACCCACAACCCAGGCACATGCTCCAACTGGGATTCAAACTGGCACTCAATCTGCTGAGCCATACCAGCCAGGATTCATAAACATTTTTAAATAAGCCAATAAGTAGAACACATAAATTGAAAAAGAAAAAAGCAAAGGGGGACAACTATACTTGAATAAAAAAAATAAGAACATAAAGAATTAAAAAAAAAACAGCAAACATGTCCACAGCTCCAAATGTTACCTTTCCAAAAAAAAAAAAAAAAGTTACCATTTGAATGCCTGCTTATGTGTTAGGCACTGCACTAAGCGCCAGGCACAGAATCGCACTCACTGGGTGCGACAGCCCTCTGGGGGTCTACCAGGCTGACTGCACCACTGTTTCTGTCACATAATCTTCAGGGTGACTTGTACTCACCACGCACATTTCCTAAGGACAGAAAAATGGATTAATCTAGTTTTAAAAGATTTTAGTACGGCCACATCTTTTAGACAAGAATAAAAAGCAACAAAATTGGAAAAGAAGTAATAAAATGGTCATTTGCAGATGGCATATTCTGTATAAAAAGAACCCTAAAGATTCCACCAAAAAAAGTACCAGAACTCATCAATGAATTCAGTAAAGTAGCAGGATACAAATAAACATTCAAAAACTTGTTTCACTTTTTTAAATCCCCATCCGAGGGTATGTTTATTGACGAGAGAGGGAGAGAAAAAAACATCAATGTGAGAAAGAAACAAACACCTATTGGTTGCTTCCCGCAAGCGCCCTGACCAGGGATCAAACCCACAAAGTTTTGGTGCACGGGACAGCACATTAACCAACTGAGCCACTCAGCCAAGGCCAGAAATCTGTTCCATTTTCATACACCAATAATGAACTATCAGGAAGAGCAACTGAAAAAAATACCCCATTTACAACTGCCTCAAAATACAAACAAACAAGGAATAAATTTAACCACAGAAGTGAAAGGCCTGTACTCAGAAAATTATTAAGACACTGAAGAAATTGAAGAAAATACAAACAAATAAAAGCATGTATTTGTATTAACATCATTAAAATGTCCATACTACCAAGGCAACCTATAGATTCAATGCAACTCTTATCAAAATGCCAACAGTATTTTTCTCAAAACTAGAATAATCCGAAAATGTATATGGAACCACAAAAGACCCAAAACAGCCACAGCAATCTTGAGAAAAAAGAACAAAGTTGGAGGAATCATGCTACCTGATATTGAACTCTACTACAAAGGCTGTAGTAATCAAAACACCATGGTACTGGCATAAAAAGCAGTGGAACAGAATAAAGAACCCAGAAATACACCCATGCCTGTACTATCAATTAATATTATGACAAAGGAGGCAAGAGCATACAATGAGGTGAAAACAGTCTATTCAATAAATAGTGTTGGGAAAATTGGAGAGATACATGCAAAAAATAAAACTAGACCCTGACCTTCTTACCATAAAACTCCTAGAAGAAAACAAAAGCTGAAAAATCTCTGACATTTCTCTTAGCAATATTTTTTCTGATGTATCTCTTCAGGCAAGGGAAACAAAAAAACTTTTAAATAAAAATAAAATGGCACTATATCAAAGTAAAGTTTTTGCACAGCAAAGGAAACCATGAACAAAGTGAAAACACAACCTACTGAGTGGGAGAAGATCCACCAATAACACGTCCCATAGGGGGGTAATAGCCAAAATGTATAAAGAACTCATACAACTCAACAGCAAAAAACCCAAACAATCCAATTAAAAAACAGGCAGAGGACCTGAATAGACATCTCTGCAGAGAGGACACACAGATGGCCAATAGACATGAAAAGATGCTCAACTTCACTAATCATCAGAGAAATGCAAATTAAAACCACAATGAGATACCAACTCACACCTGTCAGAATGGTTATCAATAAATCAAGAAATAGGTGCTAGTGAGGATGTAGAGAAAAGGGGACCCTCCCGTGCTGCTGGTGGGAATGGAGACTGGTGCAGTCAGTCGCTGTGGAAAGCAGTACGGTGGAGGTTCCTCAAAAAATTAAAAATGGAACTGCCTCATGACTCAGTGATTCCACTTCTGGGTATATAACAGAGAAACCCAAAACGCTAATTTGAAAGAACATGTGCACCCCTCCGATCACTGCAGAGTGTTTATTTTACACAAACTGCAGACACAGGCTATATTTTAGCCTATAATTTCAATTCTTGGAATAGGTTCTTTGGGTTAACTGAGAAACCCCTTTAATCTGAATCCATATTAAAAGCTATCTTTTTTCCTTTTTGGTTAGGAGTAAAATTTTAAATTTTATTTTTCAATTACAGTTTACATTCAATACCATTTTATAGCAGTTTGGGTGTACATCATAGTGGTTAGACAACCATATACACACACTTTACACAGTGTTCCCCCTGGTACTCCCAGTACCTACCTGGTATCATACGTACATATTACAACATCATGACTGCATTCCCTTGGGGACTGTACATCCCCAAGACTATTCTGTAACTAGCAATCTGTACTTCTGAATCCCCTCACCTTTCTCCCCTAGTCCCCTCTCCCCTCCAGCAACTATTAGGCTGCTCTCTGTGTCTATGAGTCTGTTTCAATCTTGTCTGTTCATTTATTTTGCTCTTTAGGTGGCCACAAATAAGCGAAATCATATGGCATTTGTCTTTCTCTGACTTATCTCCCTGAGCATAATACCATCTAGGTCCATCCATGGTGTCACAAATGTTAAGATTTCATTCTTTTTATGGCCAAGTAATATTCCATCGTATATATTTACATTTCTTTATCCACTTCTTGTATCAGTACTTGTCTACTGATGGACACTTAGGCTGCTTCCAAACCTTGGTTGTTGTAAATCTACTTTTGCCCCCCCCATATATATGATAAAGCATGGAAAAATATTTATTAATGAACATACACAATGGGACAATATACAGGTAATTCATTTACCCTATTTTTCAGACTGTAAGACGCACCCCACCCCCCAAACTCGTGAGGAAAGGAGGTGTGCGTCTTATAGTCCGAATGCAGCTTACCTGGCCGGGGGGGGGGGGGCCTATTATTTATGTCATTGAATATTTTTTGCTTCAAATTTTTTTCCTATTTTTCCTCTTCTAAAACCTAGACGCGTCTTATGGTCTGGTGTGTCTTCCAGTCCAAAAAACTCAGTATATTTTTATTTCCTCTTTTATTTCTCTAAGATTCTTCATAGTAAACTAGAAAGAAAATTTTCCAGTCAATTTCTATTGAGCAAAAAACTTACTATTGCCACAATTATGCAATTCTATCTGAATCACCCTTATCAACTAACTTCCACAATAAAATGATTTTTTACCTGCTTGTTACCCATAAAAATGGGGCAGCTAAAAGAAAAAGCATTTCTTTATAAAGCCAGGTTTAAGTCCTGCCACAGTATTTTAACCAGTAAGTTTCACTGCTAACCTAGAACTGGCTCTGCAGTGGTATTACTCACAATTTAAAGCAGCTCTCCCTTGTTACTGAATAAGCTTAGACCTTTTTCATGCGATTATATTATAAATTGTTTGAAAAAATTCAAACAAGGGCCTTGTCTCACCTACTAAACCATACTGCCTTTCAAGATGTATTTTTCATGAAAAACAGAACTGAATACAGGCTTCCATCTCCCAAAATGCAGTGCAGACTCGCTCGCCCCAGAGAACAACCTCGGAAGGCAGTCGTGCGGTGGTTGCCCCTCATCACCAGACCAGGGCAGGAACGCCGCGCCTCAAGTCCACCATCTGTGACATGATGGCGACAGCTGGCGCTTCCACGGGGCTGGTCGAAGTTTGACTTAAACATGTAAACGAAGCGTCTGCTTTCTCAAGTCAGCAGGTCATGAGTTAAAACTGAATAGTGTTTGCCCTGGCTGGCGTAGCTCAGTGGATTGAGAACAGGCTGCAAACCAAAGTGTCACAGGTTCGATTCCCAGTCAGGGTACATGCCTGGGTTGTAGGCCATGGCCCCCAGCAACCACACATTGATGTTTCTCTCTCTCTCTATCTCCCTCCCCTCTCTAAAAATAAATAAAATCTTAAAAAAAAAAAACAAATAGTGTTTAAATAATTGTAATTTCATAGTATTTAATTCTAGGGATTCATTTCTAGAAATGAAAGGACAACAACTGTTATGGGCATAAGATAGAGGCTTTTCATACTCTAATTTTAACATTAATGCAGTTTTCTAAATATGAAGCAACATTTTACTACCATATTTCAAAGTCAGAACTGAAGATGTCAAGGTTTTTATTTCGTACTTCTAAAAAGCCCTAGTAAATATTCATACCAAGAAAGCAATAAACTGCAGAACTTATTTAACTACCCACATCTATTTGTAAAGATACTAAGATTCAAAATAAGATTTTAAATTTGTTATAAAGCTATTTTCAATTCTGTATTCCCTAGAAAGCAATACATATGGCTGAAGGCTTTTTACATTTTACATAAACAATCAGAATTATATGCAGAATGTCGAGATAAAATCAGAATGTTCAAGCTGCAGAGACTCATTAGAATCATCTCCAACAACTCCTTATTCCATAGATAGAAAAACAGATACACCCAAGAAGGAAGTGAAAGGCACAAGGCCCCACGGCAACTGAGCAGCAGAACCAAGGGCAAGAACCCTGGATGGTCTGCCCGGCAATTTTCACACCAGCACGCTGCTCTCCACCGAACGCCCCAGTCAGGTCCTCTGAACTAAAGCTGGAAGATCCTAGCTAAGCTATACATGAAAACAACCAAGTTCACATTTTTCCCCTTAATGCCCATGAGTCAACAATTTTATCATAGAAGCCTAGTCTCCTAGCAAAGTAGAACCTAGAAGACATGGGATAAAGGTAAGAGGGGAATTTTATGAACCAACATTCATGGCAGGAAGCCAGGCCTCAATGATAATGCTCCTAAATCTGTAAAGAAAATAAGAAAATAAAACTTAACCTTCATTGTGGCAGACACTGCTGGTGAAGCAACCTGATATCTATTCTCTGCTTCTTTCTAATAAAACTCTGATTTTACTAAAGGCAATCAAAAAGCAATGCTTCTCAGCCTCTCCTGCACCTAGGGTTGGTCAGCTGCCATTTCCTGCCCAGGATAAAAGTGCAATTTGTAGGGAGGGACACTCAGAAAAGCAACTTAAAAGTTGGCGGCACAGTCTTAGCTAGTTCTTATACTTTTGCTTTGCCCTTTCCTTCCTCCTCCTGCGTGAAACATGAATGTTATGGTAGTTAGTTTCCTTTAGAAACTAAGCCACACACTGAAGAGGACTGGGTAAAAAGACAGAAGGAGCCTGTGTCCCTAATGACATCATCTTTGCCCTTGTGCCTACTTGCTAACTCCATGTTATAGATGCATTAGTCCAGATCTGTTAGTAGCAGCCAACTACAATGCCTAAGTTATTCACTAAGCAACTACATACTAAATGCATTCACATACACTATTTCTTATGATTCTTCAAGCAATCTCATAATGTGGTATTTTCCTTATGTTTTGGATGAGGAAACAAATGCAGATGCAATTCCAAATATGTGACTAAAACCTACAGTCACTCCACTATACTGTATTTTACTTTTCAAATGTAGTACATACCTGAAAAGGGATATGCATTTCAAAATACTGTCTCAACCATTTCTCATATAATGTGCCACAAAATCATGCATTTCCTCTATAAAAACAATTACAACCCTGTCAATCCACAATCAGACTTTAACAACCTCTGTGGGTGTATTCTTCACCAAGAGTCCTCCTTAGGTCGACAGACGACGAGAGATCATACCTCCAGCGAAGAATCTATCAGGTGTGTCCCTGAGTGTCCATTAGATCATAAACAGCAAAAAGCTCAGCCTATTCACAGCAACCCACATAACCTTGGTCACACACACTGAACTATGGCAGTACATACTCAACAGGGACTAATTTACCACCTCTGACCTTTAAATCAAGGTAGCCACCAGACACTTCCCAGCCCGACTGGCACCTTCCCGCACTTTTAACTCCTGCCTCCAAGACAGTCAGCTTCCTTCAGGCAGCCTTCCCAAAACCTGACTGAGATTCAAGTCTATGCTTTTCCAAGGCCCTGCCCTCTTTTAAACTTATTTTTAAGTTAAGTGCCCACAGTATTTATCTGCGTAGTATCTTTATACAGTTGACCTTTGCACAATGCGGGAGTTAGGGGTGCTGACCCCCTGCACAAATACGCATATGTAACTTTTGGTTACAAAACTTCACTAGCAACAGCCTACTGCTGACTGAAAGTCTCAGGGGTAATGTAAATGGTCGATTAACACATTTCGCATGTTATGCGTACTAGAGAAAAGAAAATGCTAAAATCACAGGAGACATGGCACCTACAGCACTGTGCGTAGTTACTGGAAACATCTGCGTGTACACGCATCTGCGCAGCCCACGCTGTTCAAGGACCGACGGTCTCTCCACGCTGTGGTCCTACTCACTTTTACACACAAGTGAAGAGAAGCACAGAGTTAATGACGGAATCTGGTAACTTATCCTTAAACGGACTTATTCAAGAGAGCAGAAAAAGCCCTAAAGATGAAGACATGAGCGCCCGTGCCTCCCGGGCCCTCATAAAATCATGTAGAATAAATATTAACAGTGCTGAGATTCGGAATAACAGAAGCCGAAAGTAAACGTGTAATTTAATTCCTCAAGCATCAGCTGAAGTATTAATAAATTTACAGTTCTTTAATTAAAAGAAAAGTTCTGAAAACTTACTCTGCTACTCTCCACTCCTTTTCCAAGAGCTGCAGAGTAAACCCTCCCCAGGCCTGCTTCACTCAGAAATGGAAATAACAATACTGACCATTATGTTCCCACCAAAAATATGATTAAATAAAAAACAAAAGACTTTGCGTAGTAAAAAAAATTTCATACCAGTTTTGTATTTTATTTGAAAAGCCTGGACTCTGGCTAGTCTTCTAGCTTGGAATAAAGATAGCTGCTCTATGAATGAAATGTTCTAACAATGGTCCCCCACGGTCAGCTGCCAGAGTCAAGTCAGCACCTGACAAAAATAGCATTTAGTGCAGCACATCCTATAGCTCAAGAAGTAAACCACCATCCAGTGTGTCTCCTCCTCGTCTCCACACAAAAAGAGGCACCACCGCATTCCATCACATCGATGATGTACCACTGCTCTACGACATACCATGAGAGAAACAGGCCGATCACCGAAATGTGACTCCCCGCCAATTGTAAGACATCAATTTCAAAGCTATTAAGATGCAGGAAAAAGTGTCTTAGAATCTATAAAATACAGTGCAAATCTGACATTCTTTACTAACATAAACACACTTGCCATCTTCACACACTAATTTTCCTTCTTGGCTAAATGCGTATTTATGTGGCTTATTGTATATTCAATTCAATCTGTTTCAAATATTTTATCAAACATTGTACTACTATGTCAACACTATGCGAGGAACAAATAAAGCACATCCTCGACTTTATGGCGCCATGACAATCTCATCCAACGTTCAGTGGAGTCCCCCTTTTCCGCAAGGGACACGTTCCAAGACCCTCCAGCAAATGCCTGGGACTGCAGACAGTACCAAACCATACTGTGTTTTCCTGCATGTACAAACCATTTCATTTAAAGGGAGCACTTACAGCTTCTCTTTGGAATGTCCGAACTGCCAACGCCACTACTCTTGTCTTTGGGGGCATTAAGTAAAATGAGAGCAACGTGCATGTTGTAAGGGACAAAGTATGAGAAAGCCGCGCTGGCTCCAGGCCCACCACCAGAAGGACACACTCTACGATCTCAGCACTTCCAACCAGTCTCTGTAGCCCAGGGTTTCATCCGGAAAAACTGGGCCATAACATCTCAGACCAAGACGCTACCAGAATAAATACTAGAACGAGAAGTACCACATTACAGACAAGGAGCGGAGGGTAAGAAAAGCAGACCTGAGGACAGAACGGGTCAGCAGGATAGAATTTAGCTACCCGCCACTAAAAGACTTTTTGAAAAAAGTACAAAGGTAAATCTGGAAAAAAAATTAGAAACCTTAAAGATTATTAGCTCTATTTACTAAACATGGCCCACTAAGGTGAACAGATAAACAAAATGGTACATCCAGGCAATGCAATGTTACTTAAAGCTAAAAAGAAATGAGTTACCAAGACATGAAGAAAATTTAAATGCACATTACCAAGTGAAAGAAGCCAATCTAAATAGACTCTTTACTGTATGATTCCAACTATTATGACATTCTGGTGATGGCAAAACTATGGAGACAGCTAAAAAAGTAAATCAGTGGTGCCCTGAGCTGGGTAGCTCAGTTGGGTAGAGCATCATCCCCATAGACCAAGGATGCGGGTTCTATCCCTAGTCAGGACACATAAAAGAATCAACTAATGAATGCATAAATAAATGGAACAACAGGCGTCTATCTCTTTCTCTTTCTCTCTCTCTAATAAATAAAAATTGAGCCCTGGCTAGTGTGGCTCAGTGGACTGAGTGCCGGCCAGCAAACCAAAGGGTCACTGGTTTGATTCCCAGTCCAGGTGCATGACTGCATTGCAGGCTGGGTCCCCAGTGGGGGGTGCATGGGAAGCAACCACACACTGATGCTTCTCTCCCTCTCTCCCTCCCTTCCCCTCTAAGAATAAATCTTTTTTTAAAAAAACCTGTTAAATTGTCTTTTTTAATCAGTGGCTGCCAGCATCTAGAGCAGGTGGAGTGAGTAAGTGGAACACAGGGTTTTTTAGGGCAGTGAAAATACTGTGTGATACTACAATGTTGGACGTATGTCGTCATACGTTTGTCCAAACCCGTATGATGAAGCATTCCACGAGTGAACCCTGTCGTAAACTATTTTGGGTGATTATGATGTGCTCGTGTGGGTTCATCAATTGTAACAAATGCACCTCTGGTGGCGGGTGTTAATTATGGGGCAAGCTGTTCATGAGTGGGGGCAGAAGGACCCGGGAAATCTTTGCACGTTCCCTTCAATTTTGCTGTGAACCTAAAACTAAAAAGTCTTCTGGTTGTTTGTTTTTTGTTTTTTAAGCTACTGGAGCACTCATACTTGAGAAAGCGAGCAAAGGAAATGGAGGTTACCAAAACATCGGCTGACCGCCTGCCCAGGGTCGTGGAGCCAGTAAGAGGACTGACCCTAAGTGTCATACTATTGGCTCTTAGCATGTACATGACATCCAGATGCTGGCGAAGGCCAAAGGTCTGAAAACTGATGTAACTAAATCAATAAACAGTTGGTTTTAAACACTTCTGACTTACATACCACACAAAAACCCAGGTGTCTCCTTGAGTTGATATAGAAATCCTGAACTATATTCTACAATCTCAAAATAGAATTTATTACCACTCTATAACTAGTGAGATATTTCCCATTAATATTCAATTTCTACCTTTCTTCCTATTTTCAAGGACAACCCTGGGAGATAAATACTTTGCCTTAACTTTTACTCTAGATCAAACAGGTTAGACCAAATTTTAATAAACTTCTGTTACTTTTCCAGAGGTCACTACGCAGTAGCCTCAGCTATAAATACTCTGCTCAAGAAAACAATGTAGTTTCGTAAGACTTTTATCATATGGAAATCAGGTAGTGTTGTTCATAGGGAGAAAGGAGAAAATGGGAAAACTCAGACAATATAAAAATATAACACAACCGTTGAAGTAAGTTTTCTCATTTAAAGGAGTAAGATTCAACTGTTTAGAAAATTCTGAAGAAAAAGTGAAAGCCAACTACAATATATCAAGATTTTCACTGAAACTACAAATAGAACAGCTAAAAAGTGTCAAAATAGTGAAAAAATATACTCCTTAAGATAGACTACAATGTTTCTATGAGCCCAAATAATGCCCTTTGCTAGAATTAGCAGCTGTTAAGAATATATTCTTACTAGTTATGTAACTGCAGTAAATCCTCACTTAACCTAGTAGATAGGTTCTGAAACTTTTTGAACATGACCTATAAAGAAACCAATTTTACCATAGGCTAATTGATACAGAGTTTAGTTCCTTACAACATCTCGTCAACACTGTAACAAAATGACATTCAAGAACCTGCCAGAGTTCATAACAAAAACATATACTGAATGTAATAGCATTTTATCACTACTTTATCCCCAAGTTCTCTTTCTGATCTAAAACTTTTAGACTATACAATTCTTTGAGTTATGAGGTTCTCAACGAATAGCTTTGCAACTCATCCTAAATTTAATCTTCATTTTCACATATAAATGTTACTAGAGATCTAAAAACAGCCAAATGTAAGAAGTTAAATTTGCCATGCAAATAGCTAAATGGACTCCTATACCAAAGCCACTAGTAACTAAGATGAATGCACCGATGGGTTACAATCAAAAGTTAGAAACAATTACTCCCTCTAGGAGATCGAATCTAATCCCCCTAGCACCCCCCCTCCACCTATGTGTGTTAGTCACACAACTTAGTGATGAGCTTCCACAGAACAGAATGCAAAGGCAACACAGTAACTTCACAGTAGAGAAACCTGGCAAGCACCTCAGTCACGTGAATCGAGGTTACTATACCTAGTGCAGTTATGAGTGGGCACAGCGGAATTCTTTCCAAAAAACTGCAATGAATTTGGCCAAATTTTAATACCTCATTATCATGAGGTCTGATCATGGGTGTGTGTGTGGGGGGGGGGGGGACCACATAAACTGAAATTGAGGAGCATAACAAAAACCACCTGACCAGTACTCCAAAACAGTCAAGGTCATGTAGAACAAAGAAATAGTGAAAAATTGTCACAGACTAGGAAATAATGGGTTGGCCAGAAAGTTTGTTTTTTTCCATAAGATGGCTCTAGTAGCGTTTAGTTGTCTTTAACTTCATCTGAAACAATTGTTAGATTGTACTATGACAGCTGCCGTATCAGTGTGCATTTAAAATAAAAATTGGTGAATTTTGTGTAGCCACTTTAATATTTAAGATGGAAGAAAATACACAACATTTTCAGCATATTATGCTTTATTATTTCAAGAAAGGTAAAAACAAAACTAGAACACACACAAAAAATTTATGCAGTGTATAGAGAAGGTGCTGTGACTGATCAAATGTATCAGAAGCGGTTTGCGAAATTTCATGCTGGAGAGTTCTTACTGGACG
Organism: Phyllostomus discolor; assembly: GCF_004126475.2. NCBI lineage: Eukaryota > Metazoa > Chordata > Mammalia > Chiroptera > Phyllostomidae > Phyllostomus > Phyllostomus discolor. Next base: position 76,287,129 of record NC_040912.2, read on the forward strand.
ATGCTCCACAGTGGGGTAGACCAGATGAAGTTGGTAGCAATCAAATAGAGACATTAGTTGTGAACAATCAATGTTATACTACGTGGGAGAGAGCCAACATACTCAAAATATCCAAATCAATAAAGTTAGTGAGGAAAATGAAAAATGTACTTTATTTTATGGAAAAAACTAAATGGACTTTTTGGCCAACCCAATACTAAGGACTGAATCCTAGAGCAGAAAAGAACATTCATGGAAAAACTGGTGAAATCTGAACAAAGCCCAGAGTTTAATTTATATAGTGTACCAACACTGATTCCTTAGTTTTGGCAAATGTGCCATTGTAATATAAGAAGGTAACAGAGAAGGAATCTCTGAATTATCTTTACGACTTTTCTATAAATCAAAAATAAAGTTTATCTTTAAAAAGTCAAAAGGTATCAATCGTTAAGGCAAAAACAGCAGAAAATTGAGAGTCGCTTACATCCCAAGCTTTCTTTCACAAAATCATCCCAATGTTTTAAAAATTAAGCGTATAAAGTTTTTATACACACTCAGCCGTGTTGACACTAATAATTAAAAATACTAAAACATGAAGCAAAACTGATCCACTACAGGCACTCAGAGCTTAAATATCAATAAAGATACTGACACCTAAATTTTCTGCAAAAGATGTACTTAAGGTATATGCAGAGTATTAAAAGGCATAAAGGGAAAATATCTAAATGCTTAAAAACTGGATGTTTCAAACTCTGATGGGATCCTGGCTCTTGGCATATTCTTTTACTCAATTATACCCCACATTCCCTCATTTACCTTTTAAAAAACAAAATATAATTTATATAATTAAATATATAAAATTTTGAAAAGAACAGCATGCTGCCATTCTAGCCTGATAAAAAGCTTCTATGAATCAGGCGCTCTTATGGGACTTATTTTATTTTTAAACTGACAGGGCACATACAACCAGACACTTCGAGAACACAAAGCACAATGCCATCTAATCTACTGTTAGAAAGAGATGTCAGAACATTTATATGAAAACCTACTAAGTCATTTTTAGTTTTGACTTCATAACTTACACTCATAAATAAAATTAACTGAGGTATTAGTCTATAGTTTTAATTCTATTTTCACATATCAAAAGTGACTACTAAATAGCAAAACTGATTTATAAATCACAAATGAAAAGCAGACTCCTTAGTTCAACTTTGGCTTTTATTTTTTTCTATCAAAAAAAAAAAAAATTACCAGAATTTATAGCTAAGCATCAGTATTTCTCTAACTATTACTTAAGGCCACAATTAATATTGCTTAGGGAGAGTACGATTATTAATTTCTACTTAAAGAACCCTTATATTCAGAAAGCAACCACTGCTTTGTAATTCGTTATTTTTTGCACTGAGTTTTCTCCACGTATAAAAACATGCCAAAATCTAGATAAAATTCTAAGATTTCACTTTAATAAAATGTCATCAGAACTTCATCAGAGCTGACAAAACACTATTAAAAATGACACATAAGAACTAAAACAGCCAGAACTACCAGACCCAAATCATTACATTTTATTCAATTAATTCAAATGAGTAATAAGTCCCAATTTAAAGAGCATCCAAGTCATACACTATTTTTGATCCTATAAAAAACAGAATTTCTATTTGCTAATCAAGCAAATAAAAAAATACGACATGTATCTCTGTCAATTAAGATAATCCAGTTCAAAGGCTTGAATATATATGCATACATCAAGTCACTCCCCAAAACAGAGAACAAGCACCAACAGAGACAGGATTTTTTGTTGGTCATTCTTTGAATTACAAGATGCAAAGGGGCCCAAACTCCACCCTGGGAACAAGCCCCAAAGGGACAGAGGCCACTCCCATTTACCTTGCCGGAAGAGCAAGAAGAGGATGCTGGGGCTGGGAGATACAGACCTCTCCACTTCCTAGCTTGAGGACTTAAAAGAAAATGCAGTTACTTAGTAGCTTCTAAATCTCAGAGACACTGACCAGACTGTATACTACCAGCTTAGAAAAAACAAGCTCTTCAGTGGCAAGAAGAGACTAGTACCTTTAAAGGGTGAAGAACACAAAATTCAGGTGCCAAGTTCCACTGTGCCCGACTTCACCGAAAGTTAAAGCAAATCTAAGGCATAGCTTATTTTTGCGTTCAGAAGATAAATAGCAAAGCTGTAAACTACTTTTCATGTTTCTGGCGTAAGTTTGAGTTAGATGAATAATTGCCAAGCTGCACAGAGTGAAACAGGCCTAGAAAAAAGGACCTGGCTTCACTACTACTTTTAATTAACCTTGAATGTGAGGTAGGGAAAAGGATCTGGAAATACCTTCTCCCTAAAGGTTTATTTATGTACTTCCCTGCCAGTGCACTTAACTGTCTTGCCCAATTCCTAAAAATTAGCCAAAACATAGGCTAGGAACACTATAGGAAGAGACATATACAAAGGTACACTGAAATACTATATGAAATGGTATTACAGTCTTCATGAGCCACCAACAGTCTTCCTGATGTGTTAGGTTTTTAGATGTTACAAAATTCTCGGCTAAATCTCAAAGGAAACACCACATTAATTACAGAGAAAGAATCTGTTACCTAACTATTCTAACCCAAGAGCCTACAGAAAAAAAGATAAAAGCAAAAGTGTTCACAAGAGCAGGAATGACTCCATACAGGTATACTTAAACAGACATCATCTGGTGATCAAAGACAGCATTCGAGATTGCCACTCTTTACTGTCGGGAGATGGGCAGCAATCCACATAATTAGACCGAAGAACACACTCAAAAGTCTACATCCTCTCCTTCTTCCACCCATAAAACAAACCTGACTTTAAAATTTTTTTTTAATTTTTAATCCCTAAGGATACAAACGAACAGAGGTGTTAAATAAAGGGTTTTTCCCCCTCTATTATCAGGATGGTAGCTATGGTGAATTGACTGGATTAATTGGTAAAATTGTGTTGCCAAATCGATGATTGTGTTTTCAACCATATATTATGTTCTACATTTTAATATACTTACTTAAATATATTCTCTAAAGCAACACTGAGATCAGCCACCAAGTTAAGATAAAGAGCTAAAACTCCTTTTGTCAGAAAACACCACAAGTGCTCTGGCCAGGCAGTTCCACTGGTTGGAGTGTTGTCCCAAAACACCAAGGTTGCAGGTTCGATTCCAGGTCAGGGCACATGTAAGACTCTACCAAAGAATGCATAAATAAGTGAAACAACAAATCAATGTTTCTCTGTTTCTCCCCCTCTCTCTCTCAAATCAATTTAAAAAAACGATTAAAAAAAGAAAATGCTACAAGTATTTAAAATACACTTCCATTTGAATGTAATTTGTAATAAAAATCCAAAATATCCAAGACCTACATCATAGCATGATTCCTTTTTTTTTTTTAAAGATTTATTTTTAGAGAGGGGTAAGGAGGGAGAAAGAGAGGGAGCGAAACATCAGTGTGTGGTTGTCTCTCACAAGCCCCCGGCAGGGACCCAGCCTACAACCCAGGCATGCGCCTCTACTGGGAATTGAACTAGCCACCCTTTGGTTCCCATGGTTCGCAGGTCAGTGCTCAATCCACTGAGCCACACCGGCCAGGGCCATGGTGTGATTTCATTGTAGGAGTCTTAGTCTGGATTAGTGATGACCAAGTACTGTAGTTCCCCCCATTATGCAGTTTCCATTTCCATGGTTTCAGTTACTCAGGGTCAAAATATGACATGGAACACTCTAGAAATAAACAATTTAAAAGTTTTCAATTGCATGCCTTTCTGAGTAGCATGAAAAAAATCTCACAAAGTCACACTCCATCCCGCCCCAGGTGTGAATCATCCCTTTGTCCAGTGTCTCCTCGCTGTGTGCACTTCCTGCCTGTCAGTCATTTAGCAGTCAGCTTGGTTATCAGGCCTACTCTCAAGATACTGCAGTGCCTGGGGCAGGCGACCCTCGTTTCACTCAATGATGAATGGCCCCTAAGTACCAGAGTATCGATGCTGACAACTGGGATAAGCCAAAGAGAAGGGGGTAAGGGTATGTATGCACAGGCAAAAATGTATACGTTGGACTGGGGACCATCTGCAGTTTCAGGCGTCCAGCAGAAGTCTGAGAACACACGCCCTGCAGTCAGGGGACGGGGAAGCTACTCTACCAGCTGACAGGTGTGGAACCCTGAGGGCCAAATGTAAGTTACCATTTGTTAAGAATAATTTTTAAAAATCCAGTTTCTTTCCTGTGGAGTAACAAACAAAAAGAGTTATATAATTTCAAGCTTTGTTGCCATGGAGATTTACTAATTTATTCACAGGTTTATATAAATAATTAGCAAAAGAGTAAACATGCAGTAGTCTGTAAACCTATGAAACAATGTATACAACTATGTAACACCAGGTGGTCTCTTATGGACATGTTTCCTACCAAACCAACCTATAGGTAGACACTACAATGGAAATCTTTACCTGAAATTTTTTAAAGCTTTTATTTATTTATTTATTTTTAGAGATTGGGGAAGGGAGAGAGAAAGAGAGGGAGAGAAACATCAGTGTGTGGTTTCCTTTCACATGTCCCCCACTGGGGACCTGGTCTACAATCAGGCACGTGCCCTGATTGGTAGTCAGACCAGCGACCCCCTGGTTCACAAGCCTGAGCTCAATCCACTGTGCCACACCAGCCAGGGCTGAATTTTTAAATTTTTTAAATCAATGAACCTTTCAGAAACTGTCTCTGCAATATAAAGTCAACCGATTAAAAAGCAATATCCAGATAACCAAAACTGGCACCATTTAAACAAAACTAAATTTCTTTTCACTAATTGAAGTGTAACCCAATTGCATCTGAGGTAACACAAACCAGGCACATGCTGTATCTAATTTTCTATTTATATTACTTCAACTAAGATTTTATAATCCAAGAAACCTTGAAAAAAATGCACAAGATAAAAACATGATATAAGGAAAACGAAACATGTTGCCTAACTAAAAAGAAAATACATAATTTGCAACATTAACAACAATTTCACATGTAGGAAATGTCTCTTCTTTCTATAAATAATGCCTCCCTGAAAGTGGTTTCAAGTTAGAAACCAGGAAGTTGAACAAAAGACATACAGACTCCATTCGCAACTAAATATTTTCTAAACCCCTCAATATGGTTCTCACAAGTGCTAGGGCCTAGGCACCTTCTGTGAGCTCAAGGACAGATACCCCCCGTCATGCCTTTCTGCCCAAGGATGATGAAGGCCAGCCAATCCTCTCCCCTTCACTGGGTGTCCCGCTCTTCCCTGACTTCTTTGCAGGGCCAGGTCAAAAGATCAATTGCACCTATTCAAACCACTACCTAATGCCCTAGGTACCTAAGAAACCAGGGGAAGACAAAATGATCATCATTCATGCGCTGCCCTAGAGGGACTTCTACCACCTGGCTCTTGAGGGCTTGGCTTCTTCCACCCATGGCAGCTACCACCCTGAGCATCCGCCTGCACACAACCACCCACCTTTCCCAAGCACCTGGTGAGGTCCACAGAAGCAACTATAATAACCATAGTACCTGCCCATAAAAATACAGTAATTCTTCTCAAATGCAATAACCCACCAGAGAATCACTACTGTACAAGCCCTCAAAAGTACTCAGGCTTCTCTGTGTTTTCAAAGGTCTCTACCTTGCCCATAAATTACACGTGGGCAAACGAAAATAGCACTCTGATACACACGCTCCAGGCATCATCGTCCTCGTGTCTGGCGACGGAAGCGAAGTCTCCGTCCACTGAACAAACTGTCACTGCCTCCAACCTGAAACAGGCATAAAGCAGGGTGTCTTTTTCCTTGTTGGCCAAGCTAGAAGTTCCAGCTGTCGGTAATAGGATGTTAACTTTTTTAAGCAATGTTTACGTAAAACACCTATATAATAACTCTGTTTGTAATTTATCAGGAAGAATAAAATAACCATATATTAGTGTGTCATTTTATTATAGTAATATCTATTAATTAAGTCTTTCAAATAACTCACACAGGATGCCAAAAAATAATGACACAAACCCCCATCATTTTGTTAAAAATTAACTTTAAAAAAAGAATAAATGGTAATGGATGGGGAGACTTGACTTGGGGTGGTGAACACACAACACAGTGAACGGACGATGCCCTGTGGAACTATGTACCTGAAACCTGTCACAGGTTTCATAATTTTGTTAGCCAGTGTTGCCCCAATACCTCCGATGCTTAAAAAAAAAGATTCCAGAAAACACAGTAAGGGATAACCTAACTCTGAGACTCTGTTTCCACTTCTGCACTGAGTTGCTATTGGTTCCTTTCACCTGGGTTTAGGACATATAAAAACTGAAGATACTACTCAGACTCCACAGACTCCTATGTAAATAAATCCCTGCAAACTGCTGTAAAGGTAACTGGAGGTGCTAAGTAAAACTAAAGGTAAAAATTTTCTTTCTATCAGTATTTTACAAAAAGCAAGAAAAGGGTACCATGAATAAAAAGTGTGCTCACCTTTTCAAAAAGCTGACAAAGTTTTAGTAACAAATCCAAAAATATGTTATTTGTGTCCATACTGGTTAAGTGCCATTTCAAAGGGCCACAAAACAAAAATATTTCACAATGAAAATTTAACCCACTTATTTTGAATGGGAGGGCAGACCAGCTACAAAATTAACTCTGACAGAGTTAAGAAATCAGTGCTTTAGGATCATGCTATTTAATGGGATTCCTTTAAAATAAACAGTTGAAACAATAGTTTAACATCGCAATCTAAATGTGTCTGAAATACAGACTACCATCAGTAAAAATTAAATTCACACTACCTGTTAAAAAGGTAAACCTAGCCCTGGCTGATGTGGCTCAGTGGACTGAGCGCCAAACCGAAGGGTCACTGGTTCGATTCCTGGTCAGGGCACATGCCCGGGTTGCCAGGCAGGCCCCGGTTGGGGACCTATGACAAGCAAACCTCACACACTGATGTCTCCTCTCTTTCTCCCTCCCTCCCTTCCCCTAGTTTGGGGCCTGCTGACAGGCAAACCTCACACACTGATGTATTATCCTCTGTTGTTTCTCTCCCTCTTTCTTCCTCCCTTCCCCTCTCTTTAAAGGTAAATAAATAAGAGCTTAAAAAAAACAACACCCTAGCCCTGGCTGGTGTGGCTCAGTAGATTGGGCGTAGTCTCACAAAGCTAGGGTTGCAGGTTCGATTCGTGGTCAGGACACACGCCTGGGTTGCTTGTGTTCCCAGTCAGGGCATGTACGAGAGGCATGTCATATGGTAGTTCTCCCTCTTTCTCCCTCCCTTCTCCTCCCCATCTCTCTAAAAATATATATATTTTTATATACATTTTTACATACATCTTATATATGTATTCCTATACATATATATTTTTTAAGTTAAACCTATACCCACCAAAAGTGATTCAGCTATTCCACTCCCACTGACCCAAAAGAAAAGAAAGCTTATGTCCACAACAGCTTTATTTGTAGTAGCCCCAAACCGAAACAACCCAAATGTTCACAGAGAGGTTAATGCATAAACAAACCGCTGTACAACCATACAATAAAATAATACTCAGCAGTAAAAAGGAGAGAATTACAGAGCAACAACATGGGTGAGCCTCAAAATATGGCAAAAAAATCCACACAAAAAGAGTACATAGTGTATGATTCCATTCACATAGAATTCTAGAAAACACTAAATAGTTACAGTGACAGAAACCATGTCAGTGGATGAGCAGGAGGCAAGAACGACCACCTCGAGGCACAAAAAGCTTTTCAGGAAGATGAATATGGTCACCGTCTTGATTGTGGTGGTGGGTTTCATCAAAACTTATCAAATTTAAATATGCAGTTACTTTATGTCAAACATACCTTGATGAAAAAAGAAACAAAAGAATTCACAATACAAAAACTGATCCTACAGCTCTTACTAGTTGTATCTATCTGCTCCTGAATGTGATATTTTTAACCCACCAACTCACAATAGGCGCTCTGAGAAGTACAAAAGTACCCCTAATTTGAGGAGCATCATTATTTTTTCAAAAAAAAAAAGAAAGTTTCAACAAAGAGATCAGAGCTCATCTTTCATCACTATGCCACGCTGACTGTTGCGGTGCTGAAATAACACAACAAAAATGCAACAGAATAAAATGAAAGCCTGCTAAGTGCACGCCTCGAGATTTTTAAATATTTTAATTCAAATGTTTACCTTCTTTGATCTAGAGTCCCATTTCTCAAAAACAGGAATAATCCAGCAATACAGGGAAAGCCTTGTACACAAGATGTTAATTTCAATCTTATTTACCGCGGAGAAATGGCAAAGAATTAAACCGATAAATGGCATGTTACATCAGTTATTCATTGTTTGATATTTTTAACTGTGAAAAACAGTTGCAAAAATATTAAGCAAAAACAAGGCACACACAGTATTTTCAGAAGCTTAAAAAACATATCATGGAAAGGAAAAAAAGAGTAATGAGAAAAATCCTAATGGTAACGTTTGAGGACAACAGTTACTAAATTGTGGTCCCTAGGCCAACAGCAGCAACATCTGGGAACTTGGCAGAAATTCAAGTTCTCAGGCCACACTCTAGACTTCCTGAATGGGATAACTCCAGGGAGGGGACCCAGCTACCTGTTTTAACAAACCTTCAGATAACTGACAGCCACTATCTAAAGGATAGAACTATGGGTAACTATTTTATTTCCCTTTTTGTAAGCTACATTTTCTTCAATTATCTTAGTACTTGTACAACCCAACTAAGTTTTTTTCATTATACTATTTTACTAAAACATACACTGAGGGTCTACAGTTGAAAACAATTGCACTTATATAAGCACTTTGGCAAGTCTAAGTTATATGCCTAAAAATCCAAAGGTCCTTGGAACCATTAAATCTGGTAAGACTGAACAAGATACTAAATTACTTACACTACATATAAGTGCAGGTCAAGGTGCTAGGGAAATTGCACAACACTAGAAAACCAGACCCATGATTTTCTAACACATGGACACAAACAGGGTAAGGGACTTTTATGGGTCACATCTGCAAGAGATTTTTATCCCCAAAAGCTGAATTTTTAGGCTCATGTGTAATTTACTAGAACTGCACTGCAGGAATCAGATGTTCTGAAGCTGTGAATGCTTACTCATGTGGGTTCCTGCTTAACCAAAATAAGTACTCGTATGTTATATCTGTCACCAAAACCTAGGCGGAGAAAACAAATTCAGAACACTGGGAGTTGCCAAAGCTTTAACTCTGAGCTTGAAGACCATTAAACTGTCTACCTTTCACCTCATCATCTCACTAAAAACAGAGGCCACAGGAAATAAAAGGCAAAACACAGGCTCCCGACTGACAGGGGAACTGATGACAACATTACATAATTGTCTACACTTTCAGCACAAACCAAAGAGTAACAAAGATTACTAACTAAAGGACAGAATAACTACTGATTAACAGCAAAATACTAACGTCGATGTCGAAGACAAATGGCTACACACTTTAATGTTTCTTGTTTCTATTTTTTAATATCTTTTTTAAAGATTTAATTTATTTACTTTTAGAGAGGAGGGAAGGAAGGGAGAAAGAGAGGGAGAGAAACAGGTTGTGCATGAGATACAATACTGATCAGTTGCCTCTTGCACTCTCCCAACAGGGGACCTGTTTGGCAACCCAGGCATGTGCCCTGACCAGAAATCAAACCAGCTACCTTTGGGTTCGTAGGCCGGCACTCACTCCACTGAGCCACACCAGCCAGGGCTAACATCTTTCTTTTAAATAACAGGAACAAATCCCGGCTGGTATAGCTCAGTGGATTGAGCACGGGCCTGTGAGCTAAAGTGTTGCTGGTTTGATTCCCAGTCAGGGGCACATGCCTGGGTTGCAGGCCACGGCCCCCAGTAGGGGGCGTGTGAGAGGCAACCACACATTGATGTTTCTCTCCCTCTCTTTCTCCTTCCCTTCCCCTCTCTCTACAAATAAAAAAGTAAAGTGAAAAGATAAATAACAGGAACAAATATTCCCATATATCCCATCAAATAAAATTCACATTTTAACCTTTCTATTCCTTGAAAAGTCAATCCTGAAAGTAAATACAAATTATTCAAAAAGGTGATATATACAGTGCTGACCTTTAAAAAAAAATTGACTAGTTACAGAATCATCATGACAACCCCCAAGGGATTTTTCAATACTAAACCCCCAGCACCTAACACCAAACATGGCACAAAGGGGGAACTCAAACATGCGAGGGGGTGAACTGTTACTGAAAGTTTCTGAGCCCTAAGCAGATACCCAGGATTCTGTAAGATTCACTAATGTCGTTAATAAACTTAGTGTTAAGTCACTGCTCCCTTCTAAAATGCAAAGCTTTTGCAGAGGAAGCTTACATTCTTCCATACTTTTGAGCCTCTAAAAGAGTCAATTAAGAACACAAAGTAGCAACATACCCTGTTTGAAGTTACTGCACTCCCTCTGAAAAAAGTAATCTTTGAAAACTCCTGGTATTGTAAGTTCCAAAATCTCACACCAATAACAAATACCGAGTATGCCAGGTCCCCATTATTATCAGATCTACTTTTCTGATTTAACCTTGAACATTTCTTTCACTCTATGAAGTCAGATTTTCCTCTCCTCCTTTTACCCCTGAAAATGCACTTGATCCTGTAACACCAAGCACAAGGCCTTCCCAGCCCCTACTTCTTTTGTATATAAACACCCTCGGCCACACACTCTATCAGCTGTTTGGAAGCTCCACCCCTCCTCCTTTTCCGGGTAGTAACAGAGCAGCCAATGAGCTGTGAGGAGCTGTGCCTGCGGCCTTTTGCCTGCAAACGCTTTTCCAAAACAAGCAGCTCCAGCCTTCACCAGGGGCCACTGGTTCACAGATAAAAGGATCACCAGGCTGTGCAACAGGGTGAGACGAGTAACCCCCACCAACAAGGAAACCCGTGTAATCTGAGCTGTTTGTTCCTCTAGCAGGGAGAACTTAAACCGATCTTCCTTTAGGGCAAATCACGCTTTAAGGTCACCCAAGTCCCAGTTCTCAGGCAATCTAAATAAGCAGCAGAGTTTGAGATGGAAACCTCAAAGATTGCCAGGCTGGAAACAGCACAGTATTACTACTCATCTACCTGAATTTGCAGACAAATGGCCACACTATTCACAACCATTCCACAGGATTTAGGCTAAATGTAAGTTTTTTGAGTGGGACACACTTTTAACAGGGCCCAAAAGTCATGTACATCAGTTTCTAGGCTCCTGGAGAGGTTTGCACAACATTCAGCAAAGGATCAGAAGAGAAACAATGAATGAGTCAGAGTTTCAGAACATAATCGCCCAGCGGATTATTAAGTGAATAAGTGAATCGGTGCAAAACACTCACTCCCTGTATAACTTGGAAGTCAGCTCTCCTCCTACCAACCCATCACAAAAGAAACAGCACTGACTCCAAACAACCAGAGTCAGTGTCTAGGGAGGTGGTAGAAGGCAGTGGCCAGTTAGTTACACATCCTCTTCTCTCCCTACCCCCACACCGCTACTTTCCTACTATACAGGTTCCCTATCAGGCTGTAAATCCTTGTAGCATAATTACACTCGGGAGACATCCAAAAATGGGCTGAAACAGGAGATTGCAATGAAACCAGCTATCAGCCTCCACACCAAAGAAATCATCAAGGGACACTAAGGAGCAAAAAAACAAGTACATTCCTTCAGACCTTTTCTACTTCCTCTCCACCATCTTTCATTTTCAACCCCCAGCCCTCTCACACAACTGTACTCATTTTCATAGTGGGTTAGGGAATTTTTCCCTTTTTTTTGCTAACTATACCTTGCTCAAAAAACTGCTGGCTCCATTTGGGCCTGCTAATGTGCATTCAACAGAGAAAGGAGGCCACAAAATCTCTCAACCGACAAGACATATGCACACACAAAAGGATGCAGGAAATTTTAACTTCCAAACTATGTTAACCCTGAAAATCAAAAATCTGAAACAAAGATAACCTCTGCCTTTTAAATCCCGAGACTGCTGTTCTCCTATCTCAGAGATCTATGATTTTAAAGCACCTTTGCTTTCTTTTGTCAGAAAGAAGGAAGGTGGGGAAAGAACAGAAGGCCAATACATCTTAGCCTTTCTTTATCTTCTACTAAAAATAAGCTATGAAATAAGCCACTTAGGGGAAGGAAAAAAAGAAAGACACCCTGCAGTTCTTTGTCTGTTTTCCTCTGCCTCTCCACCCCCCACACCCCGACTCCTAAATGCGGTAATCATTCTAGATGCCACAACTACTAAATGAACAAAAGGCACTATATGGAAAAGGCATCAGGTCAAGTTAGGCCTCACCCTTTATCCTCAATCTTCTAAAAATATATATGTATATAATTTGAGAACCTGACATTGATCAAAAACAGCTGGCATTCTCCCACCCACCCCCATTCTAATTAAACATTAGGTAGAAATTTGCATTAGGTGTGACAGTAACTCTGAATTCAAGATAAAAATAACTCAGATTCTGCCATCATGCCATTTCCTAGTTTCTAAACAAAAATAAAATCTGAAACTGCTTTATGTAAAATGTACACATAGCCACAGTTGCAAGTTTTCCTGAAACCTTATGAAAAGCCAGCATTACTGGTATCATTCACACATTTACAAAACTCAATCAGAGCCACAAACAGCTCATAAAGGGTCTCACTTAAGCCTGGACATATGTTGGTACATAATATACACTTTAGTACTTGTTCCTCTCTCTAATCTCCACTCCCACCTCCCCAAAATTCTAAATTTCAAATCCCAAAACTTCGAAGTCTATCTGTTCCTAATTTCTAGCCAAGTTTTCCTAAGTGAAGAGAAAAACACCTTCTTATTCCTGGAAAGATTATGAGAAGAAAATCACTTGCCCAGGAACTTCCCTCCCATCCCCCGCTTCCAAACCAAATGCAAAAACTACTTGTTTAAAAACTTTTGCAAATTCCATAACTGGGTATTTAGCAACAATCATCGATCTCTACAGAGGTAAAACGTCCAATCGCAAACAGTAACAAATAAAAGGAAGAAAGAAGGAATTCACCTGAAGAATCCAGCCAAACAACTTGAGTTATATAAACAAAACCCTGCAACAGGGGGAAATGGTGGGGGGATGGGGGTAAGACAGAAAGAGAAGCAGGACACAGGACTTTTTAACTGTGTTTCACACACTAACACTCCCCACCCCTGCTTCCCCCTCTCCCCAGTGATCAGTTGTTCAGAACACTGGCCTCATTTCCTCTCCCCCCTACCCTCTAAATTACCCCTCAAAAAATTTCTCGATTTGTCACAGGAACCTTCGCGAATTTCTCTAGTTGGTCCTGAAATAATCAGTCTGGATTCCAACCAAAACCACTGCCTGAAGGACTCTTATCAGTTACAGCTTTCCCACTGCTCCCTCCCGAGTACATAAACTTGGGGCGAGGGGGGAGGGTAGGAAAATAAAGGGTGTCGTTGGCAATTATTCCCAAAGAACCTTATCTTCATAGAGGGAATTGCCTTTAAGTGGCTAGTACAGGGGCTATTTTGTCAAGGAGATTGTCTTTCTCTTCCTCGCCCCAGCTGTCATATCCACAATATGGAGGGTGGCTTGCTGGAGGGCCTGGGGGTCCTCACCACATACAACCATGGGTAGGACAAGCTTTGTCAGTGGGAAGAAAAACAGTGGGGTTCTTCTAGGGACCAAGGAGCCTTTACCGGGGGTCTCTTATTTAAAACACTCAGAGCTCTTTATCACTTACAAGAGGGGCCCTGAGCAGACTACTCTCTTCCTAATATAGAAAGGAATTAGGGATAAAGGAGGTCACTCGAGATACCCCAGTTCAAGAAGCACTAAGTGGAGGGAATGGAGGCATCTCAAGAAAGGGGGAAAGGCTTCACTCTCGGGAATTTCTATCTCGAGTTCCTAAATCAGAAGCAAACAGGAAAGAGAGACCTTAAAAGGTGGCCTTGGTGAAAAGAGGTGGCTGGTCTTGCCAAAAAAAAAAAAAAAAAAAAAAAAAAAAAATTTTTTTTAAAGGCTGTCTTGGGAGTCCAAGCGTCGTGGAGGAAAGTCAGAGGCAATGGGGCGGGGGTTGCAGGAAGAGCGAGGAAAAACGCACATTTCGGGGTACTAGAAATAAAGGGGGAGCTGAAAAGGCTCTCGGCTCCTAAGAGGTGCCAAGCAGCCGCCGTAGGCACTGGGGGAAGGGAAGGAAGGGGGAGCCTCGGACAGTGGCCTGGAGTGCCCCAGGGCCCTTGCTTGGGTTTCAGGGGGTGCCCTAGGCATCCCCACACCACCCCCCACCTACAGCCCGAATCCTCCCTCCACGAAGGATACAGCTTGACCACATCCGTGTCCATCCGCCTCTTGCCCGGACTGGGGGATGACATGGTGTCGCCGCTGCCTCCCCGTCGCCTGCGCCGCCGCCGCCGCCTCCCTTCCTTCCTCGGCCCGTCTGTCACGGGCCTCGGGCCCCGGCTCTGAGGAGCCCGCGGCCGCGCCGGCTTCTCGGTGGAGGTGGCAACACCCCCGCGGTCCTGTCGGGTCCAGTCAGCCGCCGCCGCCCCCCGCACGGGGGAACACCGGGCACTGTCCGGCCGAGTGGGGGTGGGGACCCGCGGCGCCCGGCTCGGGTTGCCCCTCTCCGGTTGTAGGTTCCTTCGCGGCCCGGCCCCGGCGCTACTCTGCGCCGCGCAACGCTCCCTCCTGCCTGCTCTAGCTCGCTCGTCTGCTCGCCTGCTCACCCCCTCGCCGGCTCCCTAGCAGCCTCCACGACCAGCGGACGATTCCAGCTAAGTCGGCCTCCCTACCCCAGCCTCGCTCTGGGCGCCGTGATGTCACCTCTGTGACGTCATCGGTGGGGGCGGGTCCAGCAGGCAAAAGGGGTGGGCGCCGCCGTGGCGTGGCTTTCCCGGGGTATTCTGGGAGGTGTAGTTCCTCTTTCTCCTGCCTTCATAGCCCTGTCCCCCTCCCCCTACTGACCTACACACTTAATCGCTCAACTGCCAGAGTCGTTATCATCATCGTAAACGATAATAGTAACTAACAGAAATAATGCATTCATGTGTTTTGGGGTAATGAATCTCTTTGTCACATACACTATTAAAAAGGATGTGTATTTGATTTGAGGAGGCCAAGGTGGAAATTACTCAGGCACCAAAATCTGGAAAATTCCCATACCAGCAGGATCCCTGCACTCTGCTTCCTCCTTGGATGGAGAGAGTTTGTTTGCAGCGATTGTAGACTACAGCAAGGCTTCCTCAGAGCTCGCAAATCAGAGTTCATTATCCTCCATGCGTATAGGACAACTATTTCAAAGATTAGAGTTGAGGCAGCAAGGTGACAAGGCCCAATAAATGCTGTACTCACATCCTTACTCTACAGAGTATGAGGTAAATTTACAAAGTGAATGCCTTTTAGAAGCAGAAACACCTTAAATATGCTGTAGTTCAGGACAAAGATCGTCTGCTCTCCAAACTCCCATACCAACCCTATGTACTCTGTCATTCATTCAGTAAAGATTTATTGAGCACCTACTGTATGCCAATCACTGTGCTGGACATAAGGATATCATGGTAAACAAAGAATCAGTTTACACAGCCCTTCAATGTAGTCTGTAGATCTAGAGTGTCAGCATCACCTGGGAACTTGTTAGAAATGCAGGCTAGAGCTTCACATCACACGTACTGAATTAGAACGTGCAGTTTAACAAGGTCCCCAGGTGATTTTTATGCTCAGTGAAGTCTGAGAGACACTACTCAACAAGCCACTCCAAAAAAAAAAGTGATTTGGAACCCAGGAGTCAACCAGGCAAAGGGGGCAGGAAAGAGAGTTCTAGACATTTCTCTCTCTCTCTCTCTCTCTCTCTCTCTATATATATATATATACATAATATCACTTTTTCATTGCCATCACTTTTCAAAATTTTTTATCTATGAATCCACTTGTGTTTTGTCAACCTCACACACACACACACACACACACACACCCTGAGGCAGCAGCAATCAGCTAAAGTTGAAAGTTGTTGGCTCCTATCATTACATCCCTCAAAAACAACTGGCTAATTTGTGTGTGCGTGCTAAATATACATAACATAAAGCTTGCCATTTTCACCATTTTAAAGTGTACAATTCAGTGGTACTGAACACACTCACTGTGTTGTGCAATCATTACACTACCCATCTCCAGAACTTTTTCATCATCCCCAAACAGAAACTCTGTACCCATCAAACAGTAACTCCTCATTCATCCTCCACACCCCTGACCCCTAGTAACCTCTGCTCTACTTTCTGAAAAAGAGGGGCTATTTTGATTTCTTCTAAAAGGGGTGCATTATTCATTCCTAGTGCACACAGCAATTCTATAAGAAGGAGGACATGCCTGAAGAAAGGGATTTCTAACCCCCTTTATATGACCACTTTGTTAGAGGAAGATAAGGATGGAGAAGAAAATTGCTCCCGACTGTGTCTCCTCTTGGTTCTTCAGACTCCTGTTGCTGCTACCTTCTCTCCCAACGTGACTCCCCTCTCCTTCACCTGAGTAACTCCCACTCCCATGATGAGACAGTGCTTCTCAAGCTTTGGTGTACTTCGGAGTCACCTGGGGAGCTTGTTAAGTTCACAAATGTCCAAGCCCCACCCCTGGGGATTCTGATTCAGAAGGTCTAAGTGGGGCTTGGATGTCCGTGTCTTTAACAAGCTCCCCAGATGATTCTGATGCAGGCCAAAGTTTGAGAACCACTGCTTGAAGATTCCAACAGGTATCGGCACTTTCAAAACACCTGCCTGACCCCTTGAGGTGGGTGGGTCCTGTGCTTCCATAATGTCCTGTGCAAATAAGGATATTTCCCACCCACCTGAGCACAAGATGGCATGCTTAGAGGACCCAAAGGTATTGTTTCCAGAACAGAAAGAACTGGTCGAGGACGGGACACTGAGAAAGAATGGCATGAGGTGCATCTAGGAATTTTCCCTGGTGCTTTACTCTTCACAGACGCTATGCTAATTGTCTAGTTGGAGAAGCTTGTTCTGGACAACGCTGGAGAAGGTAGGGCTGCTCTACCTGGAAACGCAGTGGAGACCTGGCCCTCTGAGCAGAAAAGGAATCACCCTCCTTAGTGTGTCTAGTAAGTATCATAGCTCTGGGTTACTTAGGACAAAGCTGCCCCTCCCCAGCTCCTAATTATGCCTCGGTTAATTGCATATATCCTCCTGGAGCCTCAATTTTCTCATCTGTAAAATGTGGCTCATAACCTGAGTGGGCTGTTGGAGGAAATGGAAAAGATGAATGGGAAAGCCCCTTGTAAACTATAAACTGCTTTTCATAAAGTTAACGTGAAGTGTTCATTACAAGGTGTAATATGATATTGGTGGTGACATTATTGTACCATTAATATCAACCCCCCATTTGCCCCACACCTTATTATACACTGTACATCATTTTAAGGAAAAGGGCATTCACTTTTGGGAGGGGGTACTTTTAAAAAGATGTCACACAATCAGTTTCTTCTCTTTGCAGTGAAGATATGTTCACATTTTAATGATATGCCTTTCCTCTCTGGGCCTTCTGCCATTTGCTCCTTCCTAAACCCATCTTCCCTCTTCTACCATCCTCTCCTCCCTCCACACCCCCCTCCTCTATTGCAACCTCTGCTCCTCTTTCCAGAGCATGAGGACTCCTGAAACCTGCCTTTGACCAGGTAGGTTCAAGAGGTGGCTCTAAATGGTGCCAAATACCAGCCCTGGTTTTACTTATTACTGGCTCCTGAAAGCCGGAGCTTATCTTGAGCAGAGTTAGTTAGCGCTCACCTTTTTTCCCCAATGTTTAGCCATCCCGAATGTCAATAATTTACTCTTAAGACAACACTGGGGCCTGGGAGTGTCTGTTCGTAAGTGTCTGCACACCCAGCAGCACGCTGGCATGAGCCATGTCCTTCCTTATCAGGAGCAACCAGGGGCACTGCGAGGGAGCAGCTGTCCAACCCCGCCTGACTCACCAGCGTTGCAATCTGTTTATATCTCCCCCCGGGCAGGGCCAAGCTTGACCAGTGGAGCCTCCGGATCTCAGGAGCAGCTTCTTAAAGGCATGAAAATAAGTTTGGAGAGAATGTAACACTTTGAGCAAGACACTAAGAGGGAGTAAGATGAAAGCAGTCATTTGGTGGAGTGGAAGAGCCCAGCCCTGAAGCTGCTCCATCTCTGAAGGTACCTGTTAATCCGACCGCACTACAACCAAAGTAAATGTATCACTGTCCTCACCCGAGGTGGAAATCCTCCAAATAAGACCTTCTGATTCCATTTGACAATTTCTTTTTTTTTAATTTTTTTATTGTTGTTAGCGTACAGCTGTCTCCATTTTCCCACCATCACTTTCCCCCTCCCCAACTACCCCTACCTCCCACCCTCAATCCTACCCCCGTTTGACAATATCTAGTGGGAAATAGGTTCATCTGAGCTGGCATTCTTGGAATCTGAGATCATGGGCACAGACCCCTCTGAGGGCAATAATAGTAGCAGTTTCCTTGCTGCTATGGAAATAAAAGCTTAAAAATCATTTCAAGCTTCAAACGCACTTCAAGTTATCTCTGTATAACCATGTTACAATCTGTCCCCGCAGAAGCAGTCATTGGGAGCGCAGAAACATGCAGGCCAACAGCAGCAAGGACACAAAGATTTCATCTCCTGCTTCACTGTCCTTCCCACAATGCCTTTGCTACCTCTGCAACACGCTCCTAGGGCAGACACCAGCCCCCAAGGCAGCGCAGTTCAGTGAGGGCTGGACACTCGGAGGCAGGTGCCTCCATCCTTTCAGCCCCGGGTCTGCTACCTCTTACTGATGTGTGGGCAAACCTCAGAGACATCGTGAGTTCAGTTCCAGACCACCGCAATAAAGGGAGGATCACGGTAAAGCAAGTTGTCATCTTTTTGCTGGTGGAGGGTCTTGCCTTTAATTTGTAAACAAACAAACAAAAAAGAGCTACATCTGTGTAGCACAATAAAGTGAAACACAATAAAATGAGGTATGCCCGTAATTTGGGCAAGTAACCTAACCTTTGTGCCTCAGTTCACTCATCTGTAAGATGAGATGACGGCAGCTACACTACCTTTGCCTCAAACAAGCAAAAGAGATGCTGCAACCTCCCAAGTGCTAGTCACATGTAAGATGTCATCGCACCTCCCCCCACACACACACACGTGTGTTTACACATGCACCCAGCTTCCTTTCTAATGCCCAGGCTCAAGAAAGGAGAATGGTTGGAAATTATTCACACCTACATCCAGAGCCCTCACCTGGGCCATCTCCCCTGTCTGGAGCCCTTGTCTTGCCAGTCATGGCCACCTGTGTTTCCTTTGCTGCTTCTTCCTCATTTTGCTGATCTGAAAACGCTGGCAGCACCAGGCTCAGTCCCTGGGGGCTCTGTTCTTCATTATGTACATTTAATTCCTGGGTGACCTCATCCAGTCTCAGAGCTTAAACTGCCATCTATACTCCGACTCCCTAATGTGTCTTTCTGAGTGGGGCCTTGTCTCTGAACCCCAGACACATACGTACTGCTGCCCATGAGACGTTTTGTCATGTCTAAAAATAAACTTCCACACCCCGGCCCAGTAACTCAGTTGGTTAGAGCTTCATCCCAGTACGTTCTCCAGGGTTGCTGGTTCGATACCTGGTCAGGGCACATACGAGAATCAACCAATGAATATGTAAATAAGTGAAACAATGAATTGACGTTCTCTCTCTCTCTCTCTCAACTCAATAAATAAAAATGAAAGAAACAAAAACTTCTGACACCTTCTCCACCTCTTTCTCACAAATTTTTTTTTACCCTCACCTGAGGACACTTTCTCATTGCTTTCTGTTTACAGGACAACACTCCAACGGAGCCATGATGGCTAGAGTTCTTCCTCACATGGTTTTACCCATCCCAGTAAATAACAACTATTAAGTTGAAATATATGAAACTGCCATTTTAAAAATTAAGAATAGTCAAATATGTCAACTTCAGGGTCCTGGCTGGTGTGGCTCAGTGGATTGAGCACCAGCCTGTGAACCAAAGGGTTGCTGGTTTGATTCCCAATCAGGGCACATGCCTGGGCTGTGAGCCAGGTCCCCAGTTGGGGACATGTGAGAGGTAACTAATCAATGTATCTCTCACACATTGATGTTTATTTCCTTCTCTCTCCCTCCCTTCCCCTCTCTCTGAAAGTAAATAAATAAAATCTTTTTTAAAAAATGTCAATTTCATTTGGTTCAACCCAGTACATTCTTCCAGCTGCTCAGGCCAAAAGCCTGGGACTATGATCTTTGACCCTTCTCTTTATCTAATACCCTGTATGTAATCTATCAGGAAATTCTGCTGGCTCTGCTATTAAATATACCCAGAATCTTTACCCCATCATGTCTAGCCATCATCATTACTATAATTGCTTTCCAACAGGCCTCCTCTTTTCAACCCTTGAATTCACCCAGATAGAAGCCAATGATCCTGTTATTTATTTATTTTTAATTAATTTATTTATTTCAGAGGGAAGGGAGGGAGAAAGAGAGGGAGGGAAACATCAATATGTGGTTGCTTCTTGCGTGTCCCCTACTGTGGACCTGGCCCTCAACCCAGGCATGTGCCCTAGCCTGGAAATCTAACCGGCGACCCTTTGATTGGCAGGCAGGCACTCAATGCACTGAGCCACACCAGCCAGGGTGCCAATGATCCTTTTAAAACATAGATCTGATTGTGCCTCTCCACTGTTCAAATCTTTCCAAGTACTTCACATTTCACTCTGTGTCAAAGCCAAAGTCATCACAGACTTCCCAGGCCCTACTGGAGCTGAGTCTGCCCTTTTCCCTCATTGCTTTCTAGTCACGCCCGCCTTCCTGCTGCTCCTCTAATGCACAAAGCATGTCCCTGCCCCAGGGCCTTTGCCCTTGACACTCTCTCAGCCTCAAACAGGAATGTCACCTTCTCCATAGAGCCTTACCAGCCCCTCCTCTTCTCCTTCCCTGTTTAACTTCTCTCCCTAAGACTTACTACCACCTCAGATAGGACATACTGCATTTTATTTAGCTATCTGTGTTTTCTCTCCACCAGAATGTAAGCTCTATGAAAATAGAAATTTTGTTTGTTTCATTTACTGCTATACTCGTATAGCCACCAATTCCTAGAACAGCATGTGGGGCACAGTAAGTGCTCAAATACTGAATACATAAAAGGAAGAAAGTAAGACTCCAGATGAAAAGGCCACAGAAGATTGACAGTTTACAGCAGTTCCTGGCGGTCTCTACAGAGTGGCAGGAAACCTTATATATTGAACACCTACTCTGTGCCAGGCACTGTGCTAAGGTGTGTTCCTTACAACCTACCAACTTGGCAAGATGGATGGTATTTTGCCACCTTTAGCGATGGAGAACTTTAAGTTCAAAGAAATTAAGTAATTTGCCCAAGGTCACAAAGCCAGTAAATGGCAGCATCAGGATTCAAACCCAGGTCCCCAACTTCAAAGCCACACCACTTGCACTCTGCTGTGCCACCCTGTTTGTTGACCCAAATGAAAGACTGAATTTGTTCACGCTGATGAGCTCATTATTTGAAAGGCCCGACCTAAATCTCACCTCTGTTGTGACCGTGCAGACTTCCAGGCTAGTCTAAACCAAATCCATGTTCCTGCGAGAAAGCCGTGCCTCCTCTCCAGTGTTTGTCATCTCATGGCACCGTCATTTGGCCAGACTCTCAGACTCTCCCTGGAGTCCCCCTGGACTTTATTTTTCCCCACCCTTACATCTAGCCCATCAGCAAACTCCATGAGAACTCCCTTCACCATATTTGCCCGCCTTGAGCCCTTCTCCCCATGTCTGCCTAATCTGAGCCACCAGACCCACTGCAATAAATCCACCTGTTGGCCTCTTTGCTCGTAGTCTTGCCCACAATGACCCCTCCTCACAGTCTGTTCTCCATCCCAGAGCTAGAGGGATGTCTTAAAATACAGTTCAGCCCACGTCACTCCCCACTCACAGTTCTTCACTGGACCATCCTTAAACTGAGACTAAAATCTCCATTCTCTGGCCTCTGTGGGGCTGTATAATCCCCGAGCTCATTTCCACTTCTGGGCCTCTGAGCTGGCGGTTTCCTCTTTCCAGAATGGCCTTTGGGTAGGTCCCCAGGGCCAACTCTCTGTTGTCTGCGCTCAGAGTTTTATTCAAATGTCCTATCTTCAAAGAGACCTTCCTTGACCACCCTGTTTTACAAAGGTACGCTCCTTACTTTTATCTCCTTACCTCGCTATAGTTTTGTAGATTTTAATTTAATGATCAAGTTTTCTTTTATCATTGGAAATATTTAAATATGCTGGAAAACTGAGGGCATAGTCCAAATAATCACCACCCTGCAATTTAACAATTTAACAGCTGTTAACATTTTGCCGTTTCTTCTCTACCTGCGTGTGTGCATGCATGTCTGTGTACATTTTCCCCCCTAAATCTTTTGAAAATAACCTGGAGACAGCATGATACTTCACTCCTATGTACTTCAGCATGCAATGCATGCCCTGCAAATAAGGACATTTTCCTTTATAACCATATCATCTTCACACTTAAGAAAATGAGCAATGATTCCCTAATATCTCATTTCCAGTCCATAAACAGATGTTCCTTCTGCCCCCTCCATGGCTTTTTTTTTTTTTACCAAGATGCTGTTGAGATATATTATGTTCACATAATGTATTTTGACTTCATATCTCTTCAGTGCTTTTGAGTCTCGGCCCTCCCACATCTCCTCCTTCACCTCTACCCCCATCTCTGTTTTATGCACATAATAGGCAGTTAATAAATGATTGATAACGACCAACAGAAAAGTTCTACTCCTCCATACAAAAACTTGTTCACGAATATTTATCAGCAGTATTACTACTAATACCAGGAAGTGGCCCTGGCCAGTGTGGCTCAGCTGGTTGGAGCATCATCCTGTAACTGAAAGGCTGCAAGTTCAATCCCCGGGTCCAGGCATCCGGACATGTGTGGGAGGCAACCAATCAATGCTTCCCTCTCACCTCAATGTTTCTTTCTCTCTAAAAAAAGTGGGGAAAAATATCCTCAGATGAGGTTTGTAAATAAAATAAAATAAAACAAAACCAAGAAGTGGAAACAGCCCAAATGTCCATCAGATGATGGATGGGTAAATAAGATGCGGTATGTCCATACAATGGGAGATTATTCAGCAACAAAGAGAAATGAAATACTCATACATGCTACACCAAGTATGAGCCTTGAAAATATTATGCAAAGAGAAATAAGCCAGTCACAAAAGAAATATATGTATAATTTCTTTTACATCACATGTCCAGAAAAGGCTTATGTATAGAGACAGAAAGCAGATGATACTGTCCTCCAGCTGGGAAAGCTGGGACAGCTGGGGGAATAGATAGTATGGGGGTGACTGCTAAGGCATGCAGGGTTCTGTTTTTTAACATGTTTATTGATTTTAGAAAGAGAGGGAGGAGGGGGGAGAGAGAGAGAAACATTGATGGGAGAGAGGAACATCAATTGGCTGCCTCCCACACGCACCCCAGCCAGGGATCGAACCTGCAGCCTAGGCAGGTGCCCTGACTGAGAATCGAATCCCCAGCCTTTTGGTGTACAGCATGACACTCCAACCAACTGAGCCACGCTGGCCAGGGCTGCAGGGTTTCTTTCTGAGCTGATGAAAGTGTCCTAAAACGGACTGTGGTGATTGTTGCAGAACTCTGTGAATATACTAAAAACCATTGTGAATTATAGCCCAACAAAAGCATTTTTTAAAAGTCCTAATCTTCCTTGTTGCTCCAAATCACAGCAAATGTTTGCCAAATATTCTCCTCCCTCCTCTCCCATCTTCTCCCCTTCCTGGCCTCCTCCTCTGCTTTGAACACAACAGAGGTGCTGAGGAGTGGAGAGAAGGAAGCTTCTTAGTTGTCCACCTGCTTTGATGAAAGGCTCTTTATCATCCAGCCTGCTGACTGAGGAGAAGAAGAAGAAACACAACTTCCCTTCCCACTAAATGTACTTCTTTGCCTCTCTGGGACGGAGTTCCCTTTTGTCCCACCAAATGTAGAGCTAGCCCTTTCTGCCAGCCTGTGGGGTTGTTGCAGGTCAAGTTCCCCCTCCAGGGCAAACACAGACGCCCATCTCAAGCCAACCACTGGAGCCCAGGGCGGCCTTGCCAGGTTCCGTGTGTACAGAGAGTACTTCTATTTTGTGGGTGTTGCGTGGTTGGAGTGGCTGCTTGTTTCCGGTCCAGCTTCCCTACTGCACTGTGAGTAGGAACTGTCTTATTCATCTTTGTATTTTCTGTGCCTAAAACAGACATCTGCTCTTAAAAGATTCAGCTCTCTCGGAGAGAATAGGAAGGCTCCGGCCCTGTGGGAGATGGCTCCCAAAATCTGGGGTCCCGGTTCCAATCCCAGCTGTCACAGGGTACCTGGGGAATTCATCCGCCCATACCTGACAGAGTGTGGGGGGAAACTGGCTAATACCCGGAAGGTTACGCTTAGTATAATTTATACTGAATTAAGAACGTTAAGCATTTCTGATTAAGCTTGAAAGATTTAACCAATTTTTTCTTATTCTTCTCAATGCCAGCCAGGTCTCTGTTGCTAGTTTTGTTGGTGCTGAAATGGAGTTGCTTTAGGGAAAAGTGAGATGTATGAATTTACTTAGTTGACCAAAGAAATAGAAAGCTGAAGTGAGCCATTGGGACTCCCGGTTTCTTTTCTTTTCTAAATTTCTCTTCTCTGACTTTCTCCCAACGTCTCAAGAGGCACTTTGGTTTTACTCGGGGCACACTGGCTACCTTGGCCTGCCTCCAGGGGTCACATGGCCAGGAAAAGAGCCTTCAGCTGACTGGCCTGTGATCAAGGGCAGGGGAAGGGGAGAGGATTGTTACCAAACTCTGCAATGATTGGTTTGATCCAATCACCCCCTTGGTTAAAAATAATCATTTTGCAATATATACATATATTGAATCATTATGTTGTACATCTGAAACTAACATAATGTTATATTCCAATTATATCTCAATAAAAATTACACAATGATACATGCCTACGTAAAGTAATAAAAAGATATGCATCAACATTTTTTTTTCATTAAAAAGTTTTGTTCCGCCCTGGCTGGTGTGGCTCAGTGGATTGAGCGCCGGCCCGAGAACCAAAGGGTCATGGGTTTGATTCTCAGTCAGGGCACTCCCCTGGGTTGCTGGTCAGGCCCCCAGTGGGAGGTCCATGAGAGGCAACCACACACTGGGTTTCTCTTCCTCTCTTTCTGCCGCCCCTCTCCTCTCTCTAAAAATAAATAAATTAAATCTGAAAAAACACCATTTTGTTCTTTTTCTTGGGGGGGATGATCTGTTATTTTATTTTTATTTATTTATTTTTTAATTGTTGTTCAAGTACAGTTGCTTCCATTTTCACCCCACCTCGGCCCCCCACCCCACCCATCCCCACCTCCCACCCCCGAACTTACCTGCTTTGGCTTTGTCCATGTGCCCTTTATACATGTTCCTTGATGGACCTTCCCCTATCTTCCCCCATTATCACTCTTCCCCCTCCTATCTAGGTTTTGTTTTTTAAAAAACACATCAAAAAAGTGGAAAGATAACCCATAGGATGTATTAAAGTATTTGTAAACATATTTTGACAAGGTTTTACTATCCAGAATATATAAAGAATTCTTACAATGCAATAATTAAAATATAAATAACTCCATTGAAAATGGGCAATGGATTTAACTAGAAATCTCTTTAGGGCCAATAAGCACATAAAAAGATGGGCAACATCATTTGTCATTAGGGAAATGCAAATCAAAATCATATTGAGGGACCACTTGTGGCACCTGATGGGTGCATCAGGATGGCTATAATAAAAAACACAGACAGTGAGTGTTGGTGAGGATACGGAGAAATTAGAATCCTTATAGATTGCCGGTAGGAGAGGAAAACAGTGCAGCCGCTTTGGAAACAGTCTGGCAGCTCCTCAAAAAAATTAAACACAGAGTTGGCCATAATTCGATTCTTAGATGTGCCCCCCAAAAAAGAGAAAACACAAAACTCATACACACTCATAGAAACACTATTCAGCCAAAAAGCTGAAACAGTCCAAATGTCCATTAATTGATTAACAGAAAAAGAAATGTGGTATATCCACGCAGTGGAATATTAATCAGCCATAAAAAGGTATGAAGTTCCGTTATATCCTACCACATGGATGAATCTTGAAAACAGGCTAAGCAAAGGAAGCCAATCACAGCAGAACCCATGTTGTATGATTCTACTTTAACACGAAATGTCCAGAGTAGGCAAAGTCACAGACACAGAGGCAGGTTAGTGGTTTCCTGGGCTGCAGGTGTGAAAAATCAGAAGTGACTGCTAAGGGATATGGCATTTCTTTTTCTTTTTTCTTTAAAAAAAAGATATTATTTATTTTAGACAGAGGGAAAGGGAGAGAAACATCAATGTGTGGTTGCCTCTCGCGTGCCCCCCACTGGGGATCTGACCTGGCCCACCACCCAGGCATGTGCCCTGACTGGGAATCCAACCAGCAACCCTTTGGTTCACAGGCCGGCACTCAATCCACTGAGCCACACCAGCCAGGGCAGGTATGGCATTTCTTCTGGGGGTAATGATAATGTTTTAAAATTAATTGTGCTGCTGGTTATACAACCTTATGACTATAGTAAAACCACTGAATTGTATGGTTTAAAAGATTGAATTTTAAGATATGTGAATTATATCTCAATAAAAAATAGTGATACCAAATAGAGCTTGAAAAAATTAAAAATAAATAAAAATGATACTGTTCTAATGCCATGTTTTTGGCTAGTGGTCCAGCCAATGATCCAGGCCTTTTGCACAGTTGCAGGACCAGCTCTAACTCGTGAGGCCTCCGGGCCATTTCAGGCAGTTGCCTCATTTCATCACAAGGAGAGAATACAAGGAAGCTCTCAATTCACATCCTTTTTTTTATACCAGTGCTCACCTAAGTTGCAGTCATCTGATTGTCCAGATCATTGGAGTCCTGAGCAAGCTCAGAATCAAGAAAGTAAGTTAGTGTTCTGGACCCAGTTCATACACCTTCTTGGTTGGCCAGCCCCACCCCTTCCCAAGCAATCTTGCCAGGTCTTGCCCTGCATCGCCGGCTTCTTTTGGGGCCCTACAGTCGCAGCTGCTGTCTTTGCTCTAACTTGCTCAGGCTCTGTCTCAACCACCCATTGGAGCTCCAGCACCAAGTCCAACCCAATGAATTGCAGGAGCTTCTGTCTGCCCAGCAGCTTCTCAGAGGGGCTCATAACCACCCAGACAGGAAAGGAACACTCAAGGGGTAAACTTTAACCAAAAAGGGAGGCGGGACTGGGAGGAGCTGCCAATTGCTCACCCTACTTCTCTCTTGCCAAATGATTCTTCCAGGCCTTGGAGCCATCCCAAGTGAGCGAGCGGCAACCATGTGCATTTTCTTCCGAGGCTCTAGCCAGCTAATAATTCGCTTTCCTCCCTTCCCTCTAGCATTTTACCTCCTTCTTGCCGCCCTGGGTTTGCCACCTCCCCAGGGAAACACTAACCCATAGGCTTTGCCTCAAGCTCTGTTTTCTAGGAAGCCAAGACAGACAAACTAACTGCATTTGCTTGAGAATGAAGAGTGTATGAACTCTCAAAGGCTCTTTGGGCTATTTTCATCATCCTGCATTCCTACCTTGCCCCATTAAATAGAAACCTCTGCTCACTTCTCCGGGAGGGAACGGTACTGGGAAAAATAGTTTTAATCCTTCTCCTGACCTCCTGCACTCCGTGGGGTGTTTGCCCTGCAGTTATCCAGCTGCTTTGCTGAACATTGTGTGAGTTGAATTCTGGGAGGAAATAATAAGGAGCCTGTTTGGATGAAGGTGCCAGCCACATTTTTTCCAATCCAGCTTTATCAGTAATAAAGCTGTATTTTCATCTCAATTTATCTGATTAGTTTTCTTTTGTTGAAAGGTTTTATTTTTTTATTTTTAGGGAGCAGGGAAGGGAGGGAGAAACATTGATCGGTTGCCTTTCCCATGCACCCCAACCTTGCCCCCAGATGGGGACCAAACCCACAACCCAGGCGTGTGCCCTGACCTGGAATAGAAATGGCAACCTTTTGCTTTGTGTGATGACACCCAACTAACTAAAGCACACCAGTCAGGGGTCAGTTTATCTGATTCTGAATCCCTGTGATCATTCAACTCAGAACCTGTGCTAGTTGGGGAAGAGATTGTTATGAGTGATAAGGAGCCCTCACGCCCCCCACGGGCTAGAATCGATATGCAGACACCCCTGAATATTCTTGGGGGGCTAGAATCGATATGCAGACACCCCCGAATATTCTGCGGCCCAGAGCAGGCTACCCCTAGCCAATGGCTCTCAAGTGTATTCCAGGCGGGGCAGGCAGGCAGACTTCATAGGAATAACACTGGTAGTAGGGACGTCATCGCCACATTAACACGTCCATATTTTGTTTGGGGCAGAAATTTAAAATGAGTTCACAATATGTTAAGACATACAGCTTAGGTCACCATTATCTTACTAACAGGCATGCCTTTTTAAATGAATTGTTTTGTTAAAAGATGACATTTAGTCTAGGGATTTTTTTTCCCCCAGTGGGTAGGCTCCAAGTGTTAGGTTGGAAATTCCCAATGGTGTGCCAAATGTGGGCTACAGGTATGCAGAGGAGAAGTGAACCCCAGCCCTGGAGCAGCCCTACACAATCAGTGTATCCTTTGTGTCACGTGAACATCATGCTTTACATGATGTGTACCATGCTGGGAAGCACTGAGGTTAGGCACGCTTTTAATAAGGGCTATTTTGCCTCCGCCGAAGCAGCGTGCTAATTAAAAATGTTTGGGAATTAATGATGTAGGAAGAATGTCAGAGGAATATTTGTTGAATGAATCAGTGAATCAAGGAAATAAAATGAAGACAGCCTGTGTCCTCCTGTGGTCCCTTGTGGGAAACAGGTGAAAAAAAAACTCTATTTATCTGAGTACACAAAGCATTTGGAACAGGGTGACAAGGGAGGAGAGAGGACACACTTGAGGAAGGACAACACAATGTCCCAAGTTTTCCCCTGAGGCCTTTCTGCTCAGTCCAGAAGAGATCTTTCCTCCTTTGCTTCATTATTTCTATCTCTTGCCTCAGAAGCAACATACAGGCTCTGCCTCCCTTGACGGCACACCTTCTGATCCCCGGAGGCCAGGTCCCGTCTCCTCCCACATCTAAATAGATTCTCTTAGTCCCCCTGGAGGCCCTCAGTCCCAGCTCCCCTCAGCTGCATCGCAGTGCCAGACGCACAGGTGAGTGTGCCTTTGTCCGCAGCTCTGCTCCTCCACACACCCACCACCACCACCAGGCGGCTAGAATTTGGAACTCCTGAAAAGCAAACCCTGGGGTTCACTGGCACCGAATAAAGATGGAAAACACTTCATCCAATCACGTGCTTCATTGTCCAAACTTACATCCTTGCCCAAGATTTTTGACCAGTGCACAAACAGGGGCTAAAGGTCCAACATCATTTACCCAGGCGATTTCTGAAACTTACAAAGGGTCTCGAAACAACCGGCCTGGCCTCTTCCTATCAGCAAAGCTGGTTACTGGTTAGCAGTGATTACCCATTGGGTACCACACTTGGCCCCGCCCAGAACCTGGCCAGAATTTCCTGTATCATCCCTGATTTCCCTTGTTACACTCCTGATTTCTAGGTTACCCCGCATTTTCGAATATTCCTCATCTACCTTGAGAGAGAGGAAAGGGGAGGCAGTAGCTGTCGGGAATGCCTGTCTTCAGCACAAGGAAGGTGCCAGGCAAAGTCCCCAGAAGCTCCAGCTTGCTGCCACCCCTGCCACACAGATTGTTCCCCTTCCGGTGCTGCCCTCCCCCACCCCCACTAGTCTCAGAGCTATTTGCTTCCCCTGAGGCCCAGTGCCTCTGCTCGGCCTCTGCTGCTGCTGCTGCTGCTGCTGCTGCTGGGTGTGCGTGTGTGTGTGTGTGTGTGTGTGTGTGTGTGTAACTCACTGGTGTGCTTGACACTCCCTGGGAGGGTGCCGAAGGCAGGGGTAGCAGCAATTTTTGATGGGTGCCAGGGGGCCCCTAAAAGCTTATGGAACCAAATGCTCACCTCAAATGGAAACAAAGAAAAGAGGGAGCTGGGCAGGAAAACAGAAGAAAAAATTAGGATTCAAAACTCAACCACAGAGGCTTATAGGCCTGAAATGATTATTTCTCATTGGTGATAGCCCTTCTCTGATTTTAAAAGTCATATCTTCCCAGTGGGGAGCATTCAGAACACGTACAGAAAATGACAGTCATCTATAATCCTACATCCCAGAGAGGAATTCCTTAATATTTGGCATGTTTTCATTTTTCTGCTCATTTATTTTACGTAGCTGTAGTGTATTGTATATAGGAGTCTGTATCAACTTATTTCACCTACTAAATCGTGAGCACCTGCTCCTAACATTGTTTTTAGCTGTCGTGAACTGTTTCATCACACCGATGTACCATCTGTGTTTAATGTCGAGGGATTCATGGACGCCGGTTGCACCCTTTTTTTTCTTGTTATAATTAACACCACAAGCTTGTATATAATACTCTAATTTGTAAAACTTTCTTAGGATATGTTCCAAATAATGTGGAACTCCTGGCTAAAAGGCACGAACATTTTCAGATTCTTGATTTTCAGAAAGGTCGCACAGCCAGCCACCCCTGGCAGCATTATTTAAATAAATCATTGACACCCTCTTCCCCCAAAATGAACTTAACTTTGTTCTTTTGCAACAGTTTGCCTTTCTGGAATGTTGAGGGAGGAGAGGAAACACCCTCCGCTGGGTGAGAGCTGAATCTGTCTTTGGCGGCTGAGGCAGGGTCCTGGCCAGTACCCGGAGATGGGAATACTGTGGAATGTCAGAGGTCATGCTTGTCTTTGTTGAATTAATGGATCGGTGCCCACCTTTCTCACAGGACCAGAAGCTCCATGAGGGTGAAAACCAGATCTCGCTTACAATATTCCTGGTGCTCAGCAGCGTCCCTGGCGTATCCAGCCAGGTAGGTGCTCAAGAGCGCTTTGTTCATCGGTGCTCAGACGGGGCTCCTCGCCTTCTCTTTCATTTCGCTTTTAGAGTCCCAGCTCAGGTGGCACGGCCCAGGTCTCTGTAGAGAATTTTTCTCCCGGCCTTCCTTGCCCTCTAAGGAAGCCCTGAGAATTTCCGCGGCACAGAGGCATCATCCACCATTCGTTCCCATCTGCTTTTCACGTCCCCTTTCTGCTTTGCTTCCTCCCCACTGGACTCTTTTTTTAATTTTTTACAACTTTTTAAAACTTGATTTTCAAGAGAGAGGAATGAAGGGAGAAGGGAAGGAGGGAGGGGGAGAGAGAGAGAGAGAGAGAGAAACGTCGATTTGCTGTTTCACTTATCTATACATTCATTGGTTGCTTCTTGTATGTGCCCTGACCGGGGATGGAACCTGCAGCCTTGGATATCCGGGTGATGCTCTAACCAGCTGAGCTAGCCAGAAAGGGCTATCCCTCCCCGCTGGATTCTCTCTGGGCCAGGTATAAGGTATCCCCATGAACTGACTTCTCACACGGTCCCTGTTGTGGGGAGGCCACTCCTCCCTGCCCCCACTGCTGCTCCTTTCTCCCCCAAGTCACCCAGCTGGTGCGACCTCACATCAAACCAGAGCATCGCAGCACTGGCACTGACAGGAGAGTATGTCTGATTACAGTACGAGGTTTGCTTGCCCCCCACTGCATCCCAGCCATCTACCAGATCAGTAATTGAGTCAGGAAGGGAAAAAAGAACCTATGCGTTTGGTATGACTTGTTTTGGAGAAATCAGTATTGCTGGTCATTAGATATTTTTCCCTCAGACCCCGCTGGGTTTTGACTGGTGAACCTTGAGCTCCCACACACGGATCCCTGGAATTAAATTTCTCTCGCAGAGGGATAACGGTCTGCAGTTGAGATAACTGAGCATGTTTTGACGCATTCCTTGGTTTCTAGGGAGAAGAAGGAGATCTCGCATCAGGAGTGCCAAGAAGATTGTACCCTCCTGCGGCCGCCTGTCTGCTGAAATGGGAAGACCCCGCTTGTGGGGGTCCGCTGTGCTAATCCCATTCATTTTCAGCACAGGTGGAAACAGTTAATTTGGTCAGTTTTATTAACCCTGGAAGCCAAGGTTTTTATGGTGCAGACACGAAACGAAACACCGCAACCCCCCTCGCTCTCACACGCACACACTTCAGCGAGGAAGCAAACACCACGCCCACTCACACACGTGGTCTCCCAGCGGTCTCCTTGGGCGAGGATTTTCTCGAACAAATCTCTGCTGGCTAAATTATTAACACGTTGACTATGAACTGCTTAGAATCAGGAAAGTCCGATCCACTGATTGACCAGGGTACTAATCCTCACAAGCTGGCAAAGAACTGGCCAGATATGCTGGACAATTCCAGTACAAACACTCTGCTTTGTACAGAGTTGTCCCTGTCTGGTAGGATAAGCAGCTATCACGCTCTGGAAATCAGGAGCTCTCTGTTGGGAAAAGAGAATACCAAGCAGAGGCCTTGGTGTCTAAGCCTTGTGACGTGGTCAGTAAGTGCAACATTGTACTGAGACTTCCGACCTGCACAGGCAATTCACTCGCTCACCCCACCTTTTCTACACACTCAGCTCAGGGATACAAGATTTGTAATGGGGGGGGGGGGAATATGTCCTCAAGGTATTTCTCAGGCTACTAGAGAGCCTGGGACTTACATGATTACACTGCAGGTGAACCTCCCATCTTTTCTTTTCTTGTTTTAGTTAGGATGAGAAATAAATGCATGACATATGTAGTATTATACACGTAGATATGTAGATTACAATTGAGAATTGACTATGTTTGTTTCTGTGGTTCTGGGTGCCTGAGGAAGGAATGAAAGACATTTTCCCCTCCCTGTAAGGTAAATAGGCCCTCTTAGATTCCTGGGAAATTTTTACCTCCAGGAGGTGATAATAGGTAGTGAGGATCCTCTGTAAATCTCCCATCGGTGAGATAAGATTGTATCATCTAAGGAAGGCAGTGGCCAGACCCCAGGAGTTCCCAGGACAGGGAAGAACTCAGCTGGCAGTGGCCTGGGGCCCGGGGAGGGGTGGGGAAGCTGAAGCTCTGAGCAGGGAGCTGGACGAGGAAGCCGCAGGACCCTATGGGACGACAATGTCTGAAAGGGCATTGGGAACAGGGCCTGAAGCAGCAGCTCTGGCTCACAGAGTCGAAACAGCAGAGCCAACCAGGCTTCCTCCTGCTGAAGGACTGACTGTGTCTGGGGGACCCCTTCTAAGTACTCCGGGTTGAGCGCTGATCCAAGGGCACAGACCCCACCCCTGAGCAACTGATGTCAGACTTCCCTCCAAGTGGGTGAACTTGAGGTGATTCCAGTTAATGCCAAAGACATCTTTCAAAAAGTAATATACTTACCATCCTCATGGCTGTTGAACAGTTCATACCTGCTACATGTGTGGATGCTATGCCAAAGTGAGGAAATTAGGGAAGACTTCCTGGAGGAGGTGACCCTTTAAGCTGAGACCTAAGAACAGCTAAGTGAGCCAGGCTAGGGCAGGTTTGGGGTGGCGGGAGAGGTCAGTAGAGAAGCAGCAGCAGCACAATTAAAGGGCAGGAGGGGAGACGATGGTGCGCTCAGAGAGAGCATAGTCCGTGTTAGATGACTGGTACTTGCATGTGACTGGAGAGAGGGAGAGCAGAGGAAGGAGAGAAGAGGTTCAACATCTCATATACCATAAGGCCTTGGAGGTAGGTCGGGTAACTTCAGGATCCCTCCCACACCGCTTCTCCCTCCTTCTTCAGAACCTCCATCTCCTCAAAGCGTCAGCCTGTGACAGCTGTCACAGGCTGCTACCCTTGGTGGCAGAAAGTACCGAGCTCATAGTCTTCCTTTCTTCTTGCTAGAGTAACTCCAATTTTGTTTCCCTCACACAGATATGAGCTTCATTAAACCGATCCGGGCCATCCTTTCCCTGAGCTAGAGATTTGTGTGGAAGTGGGAACGTGAGGTAATTCCTGACCTCTGAGACCCAAGGAAAGAGCCACACACCTTCTGGGAAAGATGGCTTTGCTCTTAAGACACATGGTAAGGAAAGGTGCTTCCCTCGTTTGGGAGGTGTGGCCGAGTCCGCCTGTGACCCTGGACTGGGTCAACCAACCTGGAGACCATGTAAGAAGCCAGCCGAGGGACGAGCTGACACACTGACTATCTGAGAATCCTTCGCCCTGACCATCACTTCCTACTGCTCCAGCTCACTCCGCTGGTTCTCCAGCCTCATCGGAACAACACTCCGGTGTCACAATCCACACTCTGTCCTGTCCTCACGTCTCTCTAATCCACCTAGGTTCCAGGGGCCACCCCTGTGTTTGCTTGCTAGGGCTGCCATAACAAACTATCCCAGACTCTGCAGCTTCAACGACAGACATTAACTGTCTCATAGTTCTGGAGGCTGGAAGTTCAAGCTCAAGGTGCTGGCAGGGTTGGTTTCCTCTGAGGCCTGTCTCCTTGGCTTGCAGATGGCCTCCCCGTCCTCCCTAACACTGTTGCCTAGGCCCCACCTCCATCAGTCTTTATCACGTCAGCCTGCCTTTATTTTGGGCAGAGTCCTTCATAGCTGACGCTGTTGGCTGCCTCCCCAAACATGTCCCCTTCTGCCTTGCTGACAGAACTCTGATTTTGTTCGGATGACCATTCTCCCTCCCCACACCTCAGGAGTGAACCCTAATTAGTCTAAGCCAATGATGGGGCTCCCAGTCCCTTTGCCAATACTTGCTTTGGGATTGAGCGTGTGATGGCATTCTGGTGGGTGAAATGTGAGGGGACTCTATCAGGAGGGGCTGCTAGGAAAAGGCTGTGTTTTCCTGACAAGGAGACACATGGCATGAAACAGTCCCTCTTTTCTGAATCCAGGGAACGTTGTCCTGTCTGAGTGTGAGGCCTGGGGCTTTAAGAGCCGATTTACAGCCACGCTGTGAGCTGAGGACCAGGCAGAGGCTGGCACAGCAGGAGACCAGAGGGGACTCGGGTCCTTCAGGGAGCTGTTGACTCCCTGAGTCAATCAAGCCTGGAGCTGTCTGGCCGTAGGAGTTCTTTTCTTTTTCATCATAATTTATTTATTTATTTTTAAAATTCTCATTCAAGGACATGTTCATTGATTTTTTTTTTTTTTTTTTTTAGAGAGGGGGGCAGGGGGAGAGAGAGGGAGAGAGAGAGAGAGAACATCAGTGTGAGAGACAAAGAAAAAGATCCGTCCACCTGAGGCAGTGGTCCGAGCCCTGGACACTTGCTAGGGAGGGGTCTAGCGAGCTGCTCCTGGATGCTAAGGCCAAGGCGACCAACCAGCTTGTAGGTTTTCTGGGGACACTGGGTATGGCTGTGAGCTCAGGCCGTTGCCGATCACTTAAGGATCCTTATGTTGTGGCGATGCTAAAAGTGGCGGATCATTCAGGACAAGTAAAGATCAAGTCTTTTTTTTTTAAGTTATATTTTATTGATTATGCTATTAGAGTTTTCCTGATTTCCCCCCCTTTGCCCCACCTCTACCCAGCACCCCCCCACTCCCTCAGGCAATCCTCCCACCATAGTTCATGTCCATGGGTCACGGGTATAAATTCTTTGGCTATTCCAATTCCTATATTGTACTTTACACCCCCAGGAGTATTCTGTAACTACCAATGTGCACTTCTTAATCCCCTTGCTCATCACCCATTCCCCCATGCCCCCTCCCGTCAGGCAACCATCAGAATGCTCTCCGTATCCGTGATTCTGTCTCTGTTTCTTCTTGTTTGCTTAGTTTGTTTTTTGGATTTGGTTGTTGGTAGATTTGTATTTATTGCCATTTTATTGTTCATAGTTTTGAACTTCTTTTTCTTAAATAAGTCCTTTAACATTCCATATAATAATGGTTTGCTAATGGTGAACTCCTTTAGTTTTTTCTTGTCTGAGAAGTTCTTCGTCCGCTCTTTGATTCTAAATGAAAGCTTTGCTGGGTAGACCAATCATGACTGTGGGGCCCTGCTTTTCATGACTTTGAATATTTCTTCCAATCCCTTCTAGCCTGCAGTTTCTTTAGAGAAATCAGCTAACAGTCTCAGGGGAACCCCCTTCTACATAACTAACTTCTTTCCTCTTGCTGCATTTAAGATTCTCTCTTTATCTTTAACCTTTGACATTTTAATTATGATGTGTCTTGGAGTGGGCCTCTTTGCATCTATCTTGTTTGGGACTCTGTGCTTCCTGGACTTGCATGCCTATTTCTTTTACCAAATTAGGGAAGTTTTCTTTCATTATTTTTTCAAACAGACTTCCAGTTTCTTGCTCTTTCTCTTCTCCTTCTGGCACCCCTACGATGCAAATGTTGGACCTCTAGAAGTTGTCCCATAGGCTGCTTATACTAGCCTTACTTTTTTGGATTCTTTTTTCTTCTTGTTGTTCTGATTGGTTGTTTTTTCTTCCTTATGTTCCAAATCATTGATTTTATTCTTGGCTTCATCCACTCTCCTGTTGTTTCTCTGTAAAATTATTGCTTTTTTCAATTAGTGTATCCTTTTCTGATTGGATTTTTTTTATGCTGTTGAGGTCCTCACTATGTTCCTTGAACATCCTTATAACCAGTGTTTTGAACTCTATCTGATAGATTGCTTATCACCCTTTCATTTAGCTTTTTCTGGAGTTTGGATTTGTTTCTTCATCTGGGCCATGTTTCTTTGTCCCCTTGTTTTGGCAGCCTCCCTGTGTTTGTTTCTATGTGTTAGGTAGAGTTGCTGTGACTCCTAGGTAGTGTGGCCTATTATAGTGGGTGTCCTGTAGGGTCCAGTGGCACACCTCCCCCCATCAATGTATTCCCTTTGTGTGGGCTGAGTACACCCTCCTTTTGTAGTTGAGGCTTGGTTGCTATTGGCAGGTCAATGGGACAGATTTACCCAGGCCAGTCAGTTGCAAAGACTGGTTGTCACCACTGACCACTAACCTCTGCCCTCTGTGGAGGATCAGCTGTGCAGGGACAGGGTGGTGGTGCTCCCAAATGGTCTGTAGCTCTCCCCTGGGTGTGCTGGCTCTGGGGTATCCTGGGTGGTGCGGGCCAAGGTCAGTGCCCATTTATGTTTTACCAGGAGTCGCCCTGCCAGAGATATAAAGCAATCTAGGATAGATGCTACTTCTGCTGGGCTTGGAGATTCCCAGATGAAGCCAAGCTGTGAACGTAGGCTAGATGTTCCTAGTGCCCGGCCTGGGGCTCACTGAGACTGGTTGTTGCTTGTTTTAGAAGATTTAGGAAGTTGTGAAGCTTGAGCCAAGACCAGCCATTCATATGGAAAAGCAGCTTGGGTGGGCCTGTAGGCTGGGTGGGCAGTGTCTCTGGGGATCTCCTAGGTAGGTCAAACGGTGTTAGCCAGGTTGATGGAGTCTCAGATATGGCACCAGCTTGCCGGCTCTGTCAGGGGAGGGCTTAGAAAAGGGACCATAGCCTCTGCTCGCCTTGATGACAGATGTATCAGTTCCTTGCTGTATGCCACTGGTGCCTTTCAAGCTGCTACCCCCATGCTGGAGCTCAGAGGGAGTGAGTCTGAGTAGGTGAGCCCATGTGTGGGTCTTTAATAGGAACTGCTTGGGGCACCAGAAGTTTTTTCCACCAACTCAATCCCTGCTGGTTTTTGTAGCCTGAAGTGGTGGGGACTAGCACCCTGGTGTGGGGCTGGGACTCCTTGCTCCCAAGGTATCCCTCCTGAATTTTTATCCACCACACATAGGTGTGGGACCAGCCCGTTCTGCATCTCCTACCAGACGCAGATGTGATTTCTTTAATTCTGCAGTTGTCAGACTTCCATTAACTCGATTTCTGAAGGTTCTGGGTGTTGGTTTTTCTATTGTAATTTTGAGGAGGTCGTGTGAAGAGGTGAGCCATGTTTACCTAGGCCGCCATCTGGACAGAAGTCCTCTTAATCACCTATTTAAAGGCCCTGTCTCCAAATATAGTCACATTTTGAGGTACTGGGGGTTAGGATTTCAACATGAATTGGGGGCATGGGGTGGGTGGACAATTCAGTATTAGTCTGTAGCAGTGGGGTAAAAATACCCTTATCATTTAAGCCAGTTCAATTGGGATCTTCTGTTACTTGTGTGTGAGAACATTCTGTTTCAATCACTCTCTGAAATGATTTTGTTTGCTTATTTGCTCATTTATTGACTGTCTCTCTGGCCAGAATGTCAGCCATATGAGGGTCAGGACCCACTCTGGCCTGTTCAGCGCTGTATCCCTGGCGCCTAGAATCGAGTCCGGCTAAGACTAGCTACTGAAGAAATACTTCTTGCCTGAAGGAATTATACAAGGCCCCCTCTCCTGACCCTGTTCCTCTTGCTCATAATGCTTCCATTTTCTATTTAAAAAGCAGAGTCTGCTAGGCAAGAAATGCCAATCCTAGGCAAATAGGAAGTTCTTTATTTTGGAGATCTGGTGTCTGCAGAATTGCAACAGACACTTTACGTTTCAGACAGGCAGAAAATTACGTACGGCCCCCCCTCAGAAGCCCCAGGGGCTTCCGTTTCATGAAGATCAAAGAGAACCCGAGGGATGAGGGCACTGCCTCTGAGTTTGGGGTGAGTCAGAATCACCTGGAATCTTGTTGACATAATCCAGATGCCGGAATCTACCGCATAGACTCTGACTTAATGGGTTTTAAAGTGGAGCCCAGGCATCTGTATTTTTAACAAGCCATCAGGTGCTTTTTAACAAGCCCCCTGTGTCTGGAGACCTGCATGAGGAAGGCCTGCTGGAGGGGAGGCTGAGCTGAGGAAGACTGGGGAGGGGCAGGATGCCAGCTGCTCTCGGTGCCCGCAAAGCGGTGATGAGGCCTCAAGCTGGGCCCGGGAAGGGCAAAAGGCTTGGAGCCCGAGCACCTCTCTGTTTAGGTGCAGTTGGGCCTGGAGCTGTTTGTACCAGATCAAGCATGAGGAGCATGAGGGCGGTGAGCTCAGGCCCAGACATGCCCTTTCCAAGAGGCAGCTAGATATTTGACCTTTCACCCTTTGCTGTGCCCTGTCTGTTTTCTGCTTTCTGGTCTGCTCTGGGGAGGAGGCAGACCTGGCCTGAGTTGCTGAAAATGCTGCTGGTGGCTTGGGAGGATGTTCAGGACTGGAGATAATCCAACCTACTACCACAGGTGTCTAAAAATAAAACCACGCCAGCAAGAAGCCAGCTGGTTAGGGCACCGGAGGCCCTCCTGGGAGACGAAGAGACCTCGGAGGCATTGCTTTCCTCTGGGAACCACAGCCTTCCTTTCAGCAGCGCCCTTGGCAGCTCCCACCGAGTCAGGTCGCTCCCACTTGACCCCAAAACCAAGCCAATCTTCTCCAGAGCAG
This sequence comes from Phyllostomus discolor, assembly GCF_004126475.2. Classification (NCBI taxonomy): domain Eukaryota; kingdom Metazoa; phylum Chordata; class Mammalia; order Chiroptera; family Phyllostomidae; genus Phyllostomus; species Phyllostomus discolor. Next base: position 76,326,557 of record NC_040912.2, read on the forward strand.
CCAGCCAGGCTGTCAGGCTGCAGAGGTCAGCTTCACAGCCACATCGGGTCCATTGGGCCCCAGTGGGACTTGCTAGCTTGCCCTGCCCACCAGGCAGACTCTGTATTAAATCATGATAGGATGGTCCCCATGGATCAGCAGAGGCAAGTGCTTAAAAAAGAGGGTCCGCTGTTTCCTGCTCCCACCCCATTCCTGACGCACCGGCTTCCCACACCCCACTGCTGTCTGCCCGCCAAGGAGCAGAGGGCTGCCTCTGAGTCTTCAGACCACTGGGAGCCAAGGCAGAGGGGCAGACGCTGTTCTGGGGAAAGCACCCAAGGATGGGGGGTGGGCAAGGGGCCATTTAAGCAGATGTGTATGTCGGGACACAGCTCAGTTTCCTGGGCAGGGACCGTGTGGGCAGCTCTGACCTAGGAAGGCTGAGAAACAAGCACGCCTGGTTCCAAGGTCACTGGAAATTCCTCATCGACTTACTGAGCCTGACTGCGTGCCAGGCACTGTTTTCAAAGCCTTACGATGTCCTAACTCGTTTAATTTTCACAACTACATGATGCAGTGGTTACGAGGCATTCATAATACAAAGAATTATTGTTGTTGTTCTACAGATGAGGACACTGAGGCAGAGAGGCCCGACAATTTGCCCTAGGTCACAGCTAGTGAGGGACAACCCTGAGAGGACCCAGGCGGCACTGCACTGCCCTCAGTGTGGTTGGCCACCGACGGGGGCTGGGAAGACGCTGTCTGCGGGCCCGTCCTCCTGGGAGTTCATAGCTGTGAAGTAATCAGATTGTTTTTTATACAAAAATAGAACCATAGGTTCTCAAGTTTGAAAGGAGCTCAAAGGTTGCGGAGTGTAACAACCCAGCCGGGCTCTGGAACTTCACATCCAAATAAATGTTGCCCTTTTCCCCTTTGGAACGCTAAACAGCCATGCCGTTGTGACTCTAAACATTCTTGGCTCTCCAGTTGTGAAGCTGCTTCCAGAGACGGGTTTTGAGAACGACAAGACCCGGTCTCCAGAGAGTCACATTTTTTTCTTTCCTACCCACGATGTTACTGCCTCGCTTTATCGCACTAATTGTTTGCCAGACTTAACTCTGATTGCCTTTTAACTATTTTTGAGAGTCAGATCTGCTGCAAATCACTCACAGCTTTGCTGGCACCGAGTTATTCAGAAGAATACACCAGAGGCTCTTAAAAGCTATTTCATGAGAAAAGCAAAAAAAAAAAATAAATAAAATAAATAAAAACAGACACTACCTACTGAGCAGTGGCAGCTTTCTGAGAGGCAGCATGGGAGGGGGCCGTCTCCTGTTGTGACTTTTGGAGGGGAGGACTCATTTATTCGAATGTCTGCATGTTTATTAGAAAACTGATGCCACAGCCTATGGTTGTCTTTGGCCCACTGGGTTGTACGCTCTGCAGGGCAGGTGTCCATTTTGCACACCATTGTACTCCCAGAACCTAGTACAAAGCCTGACTCACAGTAGGTGCTCTGTAAACGCTTGCTGAATGAATGAATGAAATAAGACACCAAGTAACAATAGAAGCTATAAGCAGTAAAGAAAGACTGGAGGTGGGCCCTGCCCCGTGTGACTCATTGGTTGGATGTCATCTTGCAAAGTGAAAGGTTGCTGGTTCAATTCCCGGTCAGGGCACATACCCGGGTTGGGGGGTCGGTCCCCTGTCTCCCTCTCGCATCGGTGTTTCTCTCCCTCTCCTTCTCCTTCCCCTCTCTTTAAAAATAAATAAAGTCTTTTTTTTTTTAAAGACAGTAGGTGGTATGTGCCCATGAGGTATCCTCAGAACTTAAAGATAAGTTCCCCAGCCTTCCCCAAGAAATAAAAATGAGCAATTCAGCCAGGTGCAAAGGTTTATGAATGTGCTGCTGCTGAAAACTTGGGGCCACTCTCAAGACCATTCAAGGATGGACAGTCAGATCAAGAATTAAAAGGGCTTCTCAATGAATTCATGGTTTTGTAATTTGTCCAAAGACAGTGTCCTATCTGGGCGTGGGTGTGGGGCAATCATCCTGCCATTCGGAAAAAAAGGAAGTTGAAGAGCAAATACTAGTCGGTGTGATCCCCTGTGGGCGATCCCAGGGAGAAGTGCCCTGAGGAGCACACCAGCCAGCAAAAGCCATCCCTGCCGAGGGTGACGGATCCCTGAGGGACCAGTCCCCAGGGCCACCAATGCTTAAAGTTTCCTGACGCTTGGCCTCTGTTTCCACCCACTAAGGGATTTTTAGACAATATTTTTTGCCTTTGCTTTTGTTTTTTAAGATTTTCTGAGAAGGTGCATTTGGAGAGCGGCTTGGTCAGTTTCTAGGGAAATTAACTTGAACTAACCAATTCTCCCAGCCCGGTCAACTCCAGATGCACTGACATCATGCTTCTGGGTCTGTGTGGTCCACCCTTGGACCACGCTGATCCCGAACCACTGCCACCTTCTCCTCCCTTTGACGTCATTCTGCTTTAACAAAAGCAGTCATATGAGAGATGACAGAAGTAGCTAATACTGAATACTTACTACATGACGTATTGTCCTAAGCATTTGGGGGAGGGGCACTTAAATTGTGGTCAAACACACACAACATAAAATTTACCAGTTTAACCATTAAAACAATGTTTTATAAGAGTTTATTTGAGACTAGCTGATAAATGCTGGGAAGCGGGAACTCAAATGCTCCCTGAACCATTTTTAGGTGTACATTTATAATGTCGTACAACCATCACCACCACTATTCATTCCCAGAAGTTTTTCATCATCCCAAACAGAAACTCAGTATCCATTCATCAGTTATTCCTTATTTCTTCTTCTCCCAGCCCCTGGTAACCTCTGTTCTACTTCCTGTCTCTATGAATTTGCTTATTCTAGGTACCTCATGTAAGAAGAGTCGTATAATATTTGTCCTTTTATGTCTGGCTTCTTTCTTTTCCTTCTTTAAAGATTTTACTTATTTGCCCAAGCTGATATGGCTCAGTGGATTGAGTGCCAGTCTGTGAATCAAAGGGTCGCTGGTTCATTTCCTAGTCAGGGCACATGCCTGGGTTATAGGCCAGGTTCCTGGTAGGGGGTGCGTGATAGGTAACCACACATTGATGTTTCTCTCTCTCTCTCTCTCTTCTTCCCTTCCCCTCTCTAAAATAAATAAATAAATAAAATCTTTTTAAAAACCTGGTGAGGGAGGGAGAAAGAGGGGGAGAAACATCAATGTGTGAGAGATACAGTGATCAGTTGCCTCTCACATGCTCCTAACTGGAGACCTGGCCCCCACCCAGGCACGTGCCCTGACTGGGAATCAAACCCGCAACACTTTGGTTTGCAGGCTGGTTCTCAATCCACTGAGCCACACCAGCCAGGGCTGGCTTCTTTTGCTTAGTAATGAGTTTTCAAGGTTCATATACATTAGAGCATGTTATAGTATGCATGTTCATCAGAATGCCATTCTTTTTTTAAGGCTGAGCAGTATTTCATTGTAGGGATGATACCCGGACAAGCTCTCGGTTTTCATTATAAAAAGATTTCTTCCATTTTTGTCCCCTAACCCAGACTTTTTGCCCAGCTCTTCACCTACATTTACACAGCCTCCTATGTGTTTCCATTTGCATGTCCTGTTGTCACCTTGATTCAATACGACCAAAAGTCATTTCTTGTCGTCCATCAGTGTTATCGCAGCTATCCCAGCCACTCAGGCTGGAAACCTCCGAGTCCTCTTTAACGTTTCATGTCTCCTCCCTTGCCACCACCAGTAGGTCTTCAAACCCTGTCGCCTCTCTCCTCCTGCATCTCTCGCAGGAAATTACAAGGTATAATTTCCTCCCCCCTTGTGCCGCCCTCCCCGGCCCAGACCTCCTGGCATTTTATTTAAATTGCTGTGCCGGGCACTGTGGCGACTGCCGGGGGCACAGTCCTGGAGGAGACCCACGAAGCGGAAGGCAGACGCAGCAGCTGAGAAGTTCTGAGAGATCACAGGTGCTTGACACGTGATTTCACGTTTCCCTGTGCTCAGCTGCACGCGGCCTCTTATCTACTCCTCATGCCCTTATGCACGTGCCCTGATAAAACTCAGTCTGGAGCTTTTCAGAGTCTGGGGGAGCCATCAAAACCAGTTTCTCCTTGGGAAACTCATCCTGTCTAAAGTTTCAGTATAGCTGAGAGCTCCCAGTTCCTTTGTATTAGGAGAAAGCACTGAACTTGAACTTGTGGATATGGACATGTAAAGGAACAGCTTTTGAAATGGAGATGTTAGATATGTCTTGGCTCCAAGAAGCTGCAGTGGCCTTAGGGTGCCAAGGGAAAAGGGCAGAGGGAGAATCTCAGTGGGGAGGAGGGCTGACCGAAAGGTGTCCTCTCCTCGGCAGATCCACGGTCAAGGTTCAGACTGCCGCGCTTTGAGGCTAAGGGTCAGAAGCTAACCAAATCATTCACAAATGACTTTGGGAGACTTGGACCATACCCTTCAACTTTGGGGCGCACTAACAGTGTTTAGTACTGACTTGGGAGGTGGTTGTCATCCCCATGTAGACAGAGAACCTTGGCTTCTCAGGGTACCCCAAAGCATGGCAGCCTTGGCTCCCTCAAGTGGCTTAGGGGTGTGTGAAGATGGCTAGTGGGAGCTGAAGCCAGGGACAAAGAAGCTGCTGTAAAGAGCCCTGTGACAACCCTGGCTGGGCTGGGTGGTTCAGTTGGTTTGAGTGTCATCCCCTACACAGACCAAACCTCACAGGTTCGATCCCCAGTCAGGGCACATACCTAGGTTGCGGGTTTGATCCCCAGTGGGGGCATATATGGCAGGCAGCCCATCAGTGTTTCTCTCACCCTTCCTCTCTCTCTCTCTAAAATCGATTAATGTATCCTTAGGTGAGGATTAAAAAAAAAATCCCCAGGATTGGCTTGTGAACTCTCCAAAAGATCTGGAGAGCCTGGATGGCCCTACTTTCCCTCTCGGGCAGTTGAGAGGCAAAAAACTGGAATTCTCAAAGGCGTGTCTTACTTGCCTCGAATGGGCCAAAAGCCTGGCCGTGGTGACCGACCCATTCCACAGTTCATGGTGGTCCCGGACCATAGCATTCTGCAGGCCTCTGCTGTTCGTCCCTCTCTCGGCGGGCAGCAGCCCAGAGACGGGGCACAGCCTGAGCCCACAGGTCCTGCTTCTCAGTGGGCAGGCTGCATACGGACCGGAGGCCCACGGGCAGCCCAGAAGGGGGAACCATCAGCCACCAAGGGGAAGAACGCCCTCTGCCCGGGTCACCACCTCACTCCCCTCGGTCTTCCAAACCACAGCCCTGGAGCGTGTCAGCCCGGTTTCTCAGGATTTCCCCCTTGGGTTTCCACCCCCGTCTCTCACTTCTGTTCCTTCTGCTCTGGACGCAGACGCCGCTGTCTCCTCCACCCCACCGCCACCCCGTGGCAACCCCTCTGATCCCGACACTGGGTTTCTGTGTGACTTGTCACTCCCCGTGTGCTGTGAGTGTGTGTGTGCCTGTGAGGGACTTTTGAGCTTCCTCCGGAGGCCGCCTGGCATCCCCAGTAAGTTGAGAGGCCTCACGTTACTGCTGTGACTGGACAGATACAGAGTGAAACCCAAACGGGCTTGCCCGAGGTCACCAGGGTGACAGCCGGGGCTGGGGCACTTGGGGCAGCCAGGCTCGCTATCCCAGCTCAGGCGCCCCGACGCCTCCTGAGTGCTGAGCGCTGGGCACGTGGAGGTCACGTGTCCTGAGCTTCCTGGCCAAGTCCCATTTCTAAGTGGTTGTATCATTTTTTTCAGGACTCAGTCCTACTTGTTGGACCACGTGTCCCAATTTTCCCCTCAGAGTATGTGGTGATGAAGCAGAGTCTGCTGGAGTCACAGGGTCCAGGGTCTGTCCTGGGGGCTCCCGTCACGGGCCTTGTTTAGAGGGAGAAGGTGAGTGCTGGGACCACCCCCCACCCCGGCTCATCTTGAGGCTGGTGATTGCTCCTTGCCCACCAGGACCCCCGGGGCCCTTCAGAAGGCTGCTGTCGTGAAGGTCAGGGCGGGGAGTCACCCTAGGTTGGCAGGTTAACCAGAGAGTCAGTCATCATAACACTGAGGTCATATTCTTGTCAACAAGGCCAGAACTGGGTCTTCCTCCACCCTCCTGCCTCTCCCCTCCCTCGGGGCACAGGCTCTGTCAGCCTCACTTCCTGCCAAACTAGAAAGCAGGAGAGGCCGGCCCTGGGTGGCTACAGGAATGCTGAGGCTTTAATGGGGCACAGATTGCGTGGCAGGGGTGCCACCCCAAGCCTCCCATTACTTGGGGAGCTGCAGGGGCAGAGGTAGAGGAGCAGCAGTACAGGCGTGGGGAGGCAGGGCCTGACACCACCCCCTCAGGTTCCCCGGCCCCCAGGAGGTGCCCCTTGGCCAGTACTTGGTGTTATGGGGCTCTTTAGCTCTCTTCTTGAAGGAGGGAGCCACGTTCCTAAATGTACTGGGTCACTGCTTGAAAACACTGCTTGAAAACACTGCTTCCCGTCTCCCGTCCCACCCACAGGCGTCCCCATTTGTCCTTCTCTGGTTTCCCTTTACCAGTGGGCCACTCGCGTGTCTACGGTGGAGATCACCTCCACACGGCCGCCCCTTCCTCCGGGCCCTCAGAGGGGCCGCATCCTCTGTTCCCATCGAGCAGTGAGTCAGAGAGGGAGTGGGGGACTTTCTCACTTTTTATACCCGTCAAAAAGGTATCTTTAATTCTATTGTAATTTTAAAACTCCTTTGTTTAATGCAACATCAACTTTCTTCCTCATTTTATTTCAGAAAAACCCCGGGTTAGCCTAGTGGGTGTTGAGCCCGGGTTGCTGGTGACTTGCAAGGCTGGTTTGGGGAGAGCTCTGCGCCCAGAGGGGCGCGGGCAGGGGCTCGGCGGTGGGTGTGCTGGGTGACACGGAGGCAGGGACTCAGCTGTGGCCCTGCCCCTCCTCTGTCTCTCGGTTTCATGTCTGATCCGCGGAAGTGCTTCTCCCAAGGCTCAGAGGCCTCAGCTCCGGCGCGCTCACCCAGAAAGGGCCTGGCAGCTTTGGCCTATTTCGAGCCCCAGCCTGGCTTCGCTCGGCCTGGAGCTCTGCCTCCGGAACCGAGCTGCCTCGACTTGCCTTGCAAGAGGACAACAAGCAGGAAGCGCTGGCGCTCACAGGTTCAGGCTGCAGAAGGTTCCAGACTCCCGGCAGCCTGCTGGTCCAGCTCCAGGCCCAGGTGGCTGCGGGCTACGGGATGGATGACTCAGGTAGGCTGTGCTGGACAAACAAGCTGGCATTCTCATGCCAGCGGGGTGACGACTGTAATTAGCTCCTCTGTCATCGCTGCTCTGCCACCTTCTGAGGGTGGGCTTGCCAGGCCCGGAGCCAGGGCCTGAGGAGACGGGCAGGAATGTGGTTATCTGGGCCTGTGTCTTGTTGCCTAAGATGCTTCTAGACCTGGCCTTGGAGCCGACCCGTGACACCTGCACTGTCGGATGGTGTCATGGAGGCTGCTGGGCTGAAGGAGCCCAACTCAGAGCAAGGACAATGGGATCGGAAAACCCCAGTGTGCCTCTCCGAAGGCCAGCACCTCCTGCGTCAGCGCCCTTTGCCTCAGGAGACCCAGAGGACCGGGCAAATGGGACAGACTCGGCCAGACAGACGACTGGGCTGAAACCAATAGAGTAGCTGAGTGGCCAGGTGTGCAGCTAAGGATTATCATACCTGCCTTGTTTAAATGATACTAAAACAACAACAACAAAAAACCACCCCTGCTATTTACTGGGCACTTACTATGTGCCAGACGTTGTTCTAAGCACTTCACACGTCTCGTTTACTTCTGGAAGCATCCCCATGTCCAGCACTGAGCACAAAGCATCCCCGCGTCCAGCACTATCCCTCACTTCACAGGGGGAGAAACCGAGGCATAGGGTGACTGGCCAGAGCGCACAGCTGGTGATTGGGAGTCCCGGACCTGAACACGGCTGCCAGAATGCTCACACATTAAGGCCTTTCTTCTGTGGTCATCGAGGCAGCACCGTGAGAAGGCTGAGCACCGACAGAACCTCAGGATTCCCCGTGGGCCCGGCCACAACAGTGCCTGTGGGAACCTGGCTGTCACTCCCGACTCTGGCCTTCAGTGGGAGCGGGAAGGGGGTGGGGTTGTTATGCCAAGTAGTCTTTGCAATGGGCAGTTTCTAGTTCCTCTCGGCCCAGCACGCAAAGAGCAGGGAAGAAAGGTCCCCCTCTCCTCCTCCTCTGGGCAGCCCTGCTGGAAGTGTTTACGCCTGAGTGTCGAGGGCAGCTTCACGGGCACTTGAGCAGGACAGCGAGAGACTCACGGCCTCGTGCCACTGACTAATAGAGCAAAGCTGCTTCCCCACTCCACGCCTCAGTTTCCCCACTCAATTCAGTGGAGACACGACCTCTTTGTGCTCAGTGCCAATTAGTCAGGGTTAATTAGCATTAGTCGCAGACTTTGGAATCTGCACGAGGAAAGGGTCATCTGCTGGGCCTGGGCTGCACTGCGGCCGTGATGACACACCACTCTGGCGTGTGCCCTAGGAACGTCTTCAAAGCTTCATCAGCTGCATGTGTGGGCTGCTGCTGCGGCAGCAGGAGGAACACACCTCAGGAGGGCTGCCGCGTGTGCGCCGGCGTGGCTGCCAACGGCTTCCGTCCTCTGGGTTTCCTCCTGCAGCCGAATTCCCATTTAACCTGCTTCTTGACCTTGCCACCCTTGCCTCTCATCCTGAACACGGGGTCCTAACCCTGACCTTGTCTCTGTCTCCTCAGCAAACATCCATTCTCTCCATTTCTCTCCCTACCGTTTCTTTTTTTTTATTTTATAATCACTTCTCAAACTTTAATATGAATTATTTTGTTAAATTTTTTAAAAATATTTTATTTATTTATTTTTTCGAGAGGGAAGGGAGGGAGAGAGAGAGAGAGAAACATCAATGTGCGGTTGCTGGGGGTTATGGCCTGCAACCCAGGCATGTACCCTGGCTGGGAATGGAACCTGGGACACTTTGGTTCCCAGCCTGCGCCCAATCCACTGAGCTATGCCAGCCAGGGCTCGTTTATTTCTTTAAAAAATTTTTTTTTTAATTTATTGCCCTGGCTGGTGTGGCTCAGTGGATTGAGTGCTGGCCTGCGAACCAAAGGGTTGCTGGTTGGATTCTCAGTTGGGGCACATGCCTGGGTTGCAGGTCAGGTCCCCAGTAGGGGTACATAAGAGGCAACCACATGTTGATGTTTCTCTCCTTCCCCTCCCCTCTGCCAATAGATAAATAAGTAAATAAATAAATAAATCTAAAAAAAGGAATCCTGATATTTAAAAAACATTATTTTTTTTTATTTTAGAGAGAGGGAAAGAGGAACGTCTATTTGTTGTTCCACTTATTTATGCATTCATTCATTGGTTGATTCTTGTAAGTGCCCTGGCTGGTGATTGAACCCACAGCCTTGGGCTGTATTGGGATGACGCTCTAACCAGCTGAGCTACCCAGCCAAAGCCTAACTGTTTTGGTAAGGGCTTTTGGTCTTGTCTCTGAGCCTACAGTGGACACAAAGCAGCTTTGGCCTTCAAGGAATGTAAGTTTTGTTAGGAGGGAAGATCTATTAACAAAATGACAAAGTAAGAAGGATGCTGACAATGAGAATGATTCATTTGGAAAAGCAGGGGTTGCGCTGCCCACCACCCAGGTCTGCTAGTGATTAGCAGTGGAAAGTGGGGAGGGAGGTTTGTTTGGTGTTGCAATCCTGGCTGCAATCCCTGAGCGGCAGGAAGTCAGCCATGGAGCACGGGGACCCTCTAGTGGCTCTGGACGGTACAGCTCTGTGGCGGTGGGGCCCCAGGGCCCCGTGGCTTCAAGCTCTCTGGAACCTGGCATGATGGTTAAGGTGGGCATATTTTCTGGTCACTTAATGTCTAACAAGTTGCCTTCCACTTGACATCTAATCTCTTCGGATCTACAGAAGAAAGGTCTTGTTTCTGGTTTCACAGCCACTTTCTTCCCATATTAGAGAAGCAGCGACTGAAGCCCGTGGAAGACCAAGACCACGAGGAGGCTGGAGGGCCTCCGCACGGGCGGCAGAAGGAAGGGGGGTGATGACTGAAGCCGCGGACACATAATGGGAAGGATGGAGGGGACAGGATTCGAGGCTGCTCTTGTTCTGTACATACACAATGTTGGTGGCAGTAGAAGTAGCCATTTCTTTCTAATGTGGTAAAAAAAGAGAGATAACATAAAATTTATCATCTTAACCATTTCCGAGAGCACAGTAAGTCATGCAAACTCCACGCACACTGCTGTGCACAGCTCTCCAGGACTTTTTCATCTTGCAAAGCCGAGATCCGCACCCCCTCAGCGACGACTCCCTAGACCCCCCTCTCCCCCAGTACCTGGTGAGCACACTCTACTTTCTCGGAGTCTGACTCCTCTCGATACAAGTGGGGCCGTGCAGTAGTTATCTTTTTGCAACTGGTTTGCTTCACTTGACACAATGTCCTAGAGGTTCACCCACGCTGTAGCATACGACAGGATTTCCTTCTTTTCTTTAAGGCTGAGTAACATTCCATCATCTGTGCACACATTTCCTTTGTCCACTCATCTGCCCGTGGGCGCTGAGGTTGCTTCCACCCCTTGACTGTTGTGAATAACACAGCTGTGAACACGGATGTGCAGCCATTTCTTTTCAGCAGCTACGAAGAGGCTCAGCTTAGAAAAGGACTGGCTAGACCCCACACCGAGTGATGGCGGACTGAGGGTGAACGGTCAGAAGGGAGGAGGGGGTGGAGCTCCCTCTGTCCTCACTATACGATTTAGAACCGGGCGTCTTCCCGCCCAGTCTATGAGCTGAAAAAGCTCACAGTTTATCCAGCATGAGCTGCTAAGCTACAAAGAATGCTTTTCGTATATCTATTTGCATATAAAATATTTACAAAAAGTAGGCGATATATTATTTGGCAAGTGTCAAGATGAAACTTTATTATTATTGTCTTAATGTTGTCGCTTGTTGCTATTGCTTGGAGTGTTTCTCACCTGCCTTAGGCCAAAGGCATACAAAAGGGTTGGAGAAACAATGAAGTATGAGATTTTTATATACTTGGGATCGGGGGAATGTGAAGTTGCCAGAAAGCTTTCCCAGGCCATAGATAAATGAGTATAGAATTTTAGAGAGAAATAGAACTTTTAAAAATGTATTGCACAAACAGTAGTGTGACCAAAAAAAACCCTGAAGAAAATTATGCTTCCATTTTAATACAATGACTTTTCGCCTTCTTCTAGTCCTGGTTCCCTGAGTCCCAGTGGAGACGTGTGCCTGCACATTGTTTTTCGTCACACGTCCCCACTGAGACAGAACCATTGCAACGATCGTGTTAATAGTTTGAATCACATTCCACTGATTTACACTTTATGTCGTTAATCATTCTCCAACTGTCAGGTGTTTGGGTTATTTCCAGCTTACAAGTAGCCGTGTTCTGAACATCTTCATGCATACAACTTTTCCTCTTCCGAACTGTAGTTTTGGTCGGGAGGCTGCAAGTACAGTGTGAGGAGCGCCGACGGCCTGAGTTGGAATCCTGGGGCTCTAACTGCTCTGCGGTGTGACCTTCAACCTGACATTTAACTTAGCGACTCTGGTTTCCTTGTTTGTCAACAGACGTGGTAACTGTCCCTACCTCACAGGCTTGTCACGAGGCTAGAGCGAGGTAACACGTGTCGTGTTCAGAACAGGCAGAGCACACGTGCAGTGGTGGCAGCTGTTTGCAGTAGTGGTGAAGTCGAGTTCTGGTGTCCTCCTGCTCAAAGCCCCTCCTCTCCTCTCTCGTGCCCCACTAAGTCTTGGACTCCTGCCGAGGTCCTTGCTTCACTGTCGCTGTAAAGCGGCTTGAAACCCACCTGGCCACCAGGTGCTCTCACGTGGGTTCCCTACTCCCCTTTGGTGCTGGTTCCGGCTGGCAAGACTGGCTAGGAATTGGACACGGAGCTACAAAACGATTTTCTTGCCTCCGTGACCTTGGTGTCCTCGTGAGGGTGGCGAGGGCCTTGTTGGTGAGCCTGGAATTCCTTCCGGGTCTGACATTTTACATTCCTACTTCCACCCTCTTCGGGGCTGTGACCGACCCGTGGTGGGAAGCAGTCTGTTTGTTCTGTACTTCCCTACTGGGAGAGAGCGGTAGGTAGCTGATGCAAGTGAGGACAGAAAGCTGAAAAGTGAGTTATTAAAATGGCCTGTATCTCTGGGTCATTTCTGGACAAACTACCAGTCCTCCCTGGAGACCTTCGTACAGACTTTGCTCCTTTCCCCCTTTCTTCCTGACTGGCTTCAGCTGCATGACATCGGATGGGCCGAAAAGGCCCTGTGGAAAGAAACCCATCACCCCCGCCGCCACTAAAAGAGAGTGGGGATAAAGACGGAATGAATGGCCTTCAGTTAAAGGGCTCAGAGGCAGCCTTCACTTCTGAGGGCATGGGTCAGCTGACCCAGATAACAGCTACATAAAGCCAACGAAAACCCAGAATAGAAATAAAACTAAAAATAGCATGGCAAACGGAGGAGGAGGAAGTGTTTGTAACTTCTGCTGTCGGTCAAGCTGTACATGCAGCTGTTTGTGTTGCCAAAATGGAAGGCGGTGGAAGGATTTAAAAGCTGGCTTTGAGGGCAGCCACAACTGGTCTATGAGTTTGATGACCAAATGAGGAAAGGCCCCCAAGAGAATGTTCCGGCTGCCAAGTTTATTCAAGTTGGCTGAAACTTTTAAAGAGCCAGGTAAAAGACTCGTATCTGGATCAGAGCAGCCCATGAGCAGATGCAAGATTTATTCCCTGCAGGTGTGAGAAGCAGGATTCGACTTTGGGCCTGGAGAGGAAGATCACGGGATCACCGTGCTAGAAGAAATCCCAGAGCTGTTACAATGCACAGGACAGAAGGCTGGGAAACATGGAGTAGGTGTGGCTCTGCCACACTCTAGCTGTATCACAGGGCTCGTTATTAAACGTCTTTGAGCTTTAGTCTTTCCCTCTGTGAAAACAGAATCTACTTCGGTGAGAAGTGCAACCTTTGTTAAAACAAACACTAACTCCTGGAGGCTTTAGAATCCTGGAGAAAAACAGTAGGAGAGCCTGAAGCCTAGTAGACTGGCCAGACTAGGGAGTCAGACCAGCCTCAGAGAGCAGGGGTCTCCAAGACACGACTACTTGAAGACTTCCAGCTAAGATGGAGGCACAGGTAGACACACTGTGCCTCCTCACACAACCAAAAGAAGGACAACAATTTAGAAACAAAAAACAACCAGACTGACAGAATCGAACTGTATGGAAGTCTGACAACGAAGGAGTTAAAGAAGACACAGTCATCCAGACGGGTAGGAGGGGCAGAGACACACAGCCAGGTGGAAAGGACTTGCAGCAAGGCAGTGGCTGGAGGACCAGGACGCGCAGGGAGGCAGCTAGTGGACTGGGGGTTCCACATTCACATGCAGATAAACCAGGAGGAACAACTGGGGAGCGGGACAGACTGCACAACCCAGGGCCCCAGCTCGGGGAAATAAAGCCTCAAAACACCAATTGAAAACACCTGTGGGGGTTGAGGTGCCAGGAGAAACTCCCAGCCTCACTGGAGAGTTCGTTGGAGAGACCCACAGGGTCCTAGAACATACACAAGCCAACCCACCCAGGAATCAGCACCAGAAGGGCCCAGTTTGCTAGTGGGAAGCAGGTGAAGTAACTGAAATCTGGCAGAGAGCGGAGCTATCGCCATTGTTCCCTCTCAGACCCCTTCCCCACATACAGTGTCACAACTCAGCGACCGGCTTGCCCCACCCTGGTGAACACATAAGTCTCTGCCCCTCACTATGTAACAGGCACATCAATACAAAAAAAAAAAAGGCCCAAATGAGAGAACAGATCAAAGCTCCAGAAAAAATACAACTAAGTGACAAGGAGATAGCCAACCTATCAGATGCACAGTTCAAAACACTGGTAATCAGAATGCTCACAGAATTGGTTGAATTTGGCTGCAAATTAGATAAAAAAATGAAGGTTATGCTAAGTGAAGTAAAGGAAAATGTACAGGGAACAAATAGTGATGGGACAGAAACTGGGACTCAAATCATGGTGTGGACCAGAAGGAAGAAAGAAACATCCAACCAGAAAAGAAGAAACAAGAATTCCAAAAAACGAAGAGAGGCTTAGGAACCTCCAGGACATCTTTAAACACTCCAATATCCGAGTTATAGGGGTACCAGAAGGGGAAGAGGAAGAGCCATAAGTGGAAAAGTTATTTGAACAAATGATAAAGGAGAACCTCCACAAGCTAGCAAAGGAAATAGACTTCCAGGAAGTCCAGGAAGCTCAGAGAGTCCCAAAGAAGTTGGACCGAAGAAGGAATACACCAAGGCACATCATAATTACATTATCCAAGATTAAAATGAAGGAGAGAATCCTAGAAGCAGCAAGAGAAAAGGAGACAGTTACCTACAAAGGAGTTCCCATCAGACTGTCAGCTAGTTTCTCAAAAGGAACCTTGCAGGCAAGAAGGGGCTAGAAAGAAGTATTCCAAGTCATGAAAGGCAAGGACCTACATCCAAGATTGCTCTATCCAGCAAAGCTTTCATTTAGAATGGAAGGGCAGATAAAGTGCTTCCCAGATAAGGTCAAGTTAAAGGAGTTCATCATCACCAAACCCTTATTATATGAAATGTTAAGGGACTTATCTCAGAAAAAGATAAAAAATATGAGCAGTAAAATAACAGCAAACTCACAATTATTAGCAACCACACCTAAGACAAAAACAAAAACAAACTAAGCAAACAACTAGAACAGGAACAGAAACACAGAGATGGAGATCACATGGAGGGTTAGCAACAAGGGAGTGGGAGGAAGAGAAAGGGGAAAAAGTACAGAGAATAAGTAGCATAGATGGTAGGGAGAAAATAGACAGGGGGAGGGTAAGAATAGTATGGGAAATGTAGAAGCCAAAGAACTTGTATGTACGACCCATGGACATGAACTAAAATGGTGGGAGGGGGAAGTACAGGGCAGAGGGGAATCAAGGGGAGAAAAAATGGGACAACTATAATGCCATAATCAATAAAATATATTTAAAAAAAAGATACGACCACCTGACGCTGGGACCAAGGCTGCAAAAGGCGGCTCTGACGTGGGAGGTAAAGGGGGAGGTGCTGCAAGTTCTACCTGCTGGCAGGAGATGCAAGCACATGGTACAGCACCCCCATACGCTGTTCGCTACCTAGTGTGGCTACTGCAGGTGGGAAAATTCCTCAGGGTGCTGATATGTAACGCTCCCTTTGCAGATACTAAAGCAGCAAATATGAAATTTTAGGAAATTACCTTTTTGTCTTCCAAAAGAAAAACATTTTGGTCCCCCCCCCCCCCCCCCCCCCCCCGGCAAATAACCGAATCAGGAAAAGTGGGTTCCTCCAAAGGCCGAAGGAGAAGGAAGAACAGCCCGGGGCTGAAGTCATGCCAGTGTGGAGGACAACAGATGCTCAGGGAACAAAGCCACGAGCTCAGCCCCATCTGTATTAGTAAGGGTTCTCCAGAGAAACAGAACCAATGGGAAGCGCAGAGGCTTTTAATGGGAACTGGCCAACATCACCTGCTGCCTGCAAGCCGGAGGCCAGGGAGAGCTCGTGGTGCGGGTCCAATGCAAGCCCGAAGGCCGAGAACAGGGAGCTCTGATGTCCACGGGCAGGAGGCGGATGTGCCAGCTCCAACGGAGGGCGAATTCCCCCTCCTCTGTCCTGTTGTCCGGTTCAGGCCCCCATGGATTGGAGGATGCCCACGGGCACCGGCGAGGGCAGTCTTCTCCACTCAGTCCACCAACTCCAACGCTAACCTCTTCCTGAAACACCCGCACAGGGGCATCCAGAAACTGTGTTTTCCCGGCTGCCTGGGCATCCCTCAGCCCAGTTAGGTTGACACACAGCAGGAACCATCACCCCGCCTGAGGACACCCATCACTAATCGAAAGTGCCCTCAGCCCAGACGAGCAGCGCATTCACTAGGAACTCGGGCGGGCAGCCCCAAGCCCTCAGGCGCACGGTTAAACAGGCCGGCGTGGAGATCCCGAGAGGTGGCTGATGGGCTCACTTCACATGGCTCTACAGACGCTGAGCATGTGAAACAATCCTCATCTCCTGATGATCTCTGGCACATTCGTTTCTAGTCAGACACTGAACTCAAAACGTTAAAAACATAGCTACCGTCTTCCCTCTCCACTGGAGGTCTGTCTTGACTGGCTAGGCCTCAAACCTCAAGGTCATCCTTGATTCCACCCCTCTTCCTCATGTCGCTAACATTTCTATCAATAATCTATTTTCCCTGCCATCACACCTCTCAGGGCCTTCCTGTCCCTCTAGTGCATACTCTACAGACGCCAGAAGTACCTTTCTAAGCACAAATATTTGCCTGCTCAAAAATTTAACAGCTTCTCTTTGCCCACAGAACCAAGGGCAAACTCCTCTTCATATAACATACAAGATTCCCTTCTGGCCTGATTTCTATTCTCTTCTCCTCTCGAATGCAAAGGTCCAGCCACAAGAGAATTCCCGTCTTTTAGGAGCACATGAAATTCTGCTCAATCAGTGTTCCTTCAGCTTCTCATGTCCTCCTTTTATTGTGTCTACCACGTGCCAGGCAGGTTTAAGTGTTGAGATTATCAGACAGACAAGGTTCCTGTCCTCACGGAGCCCTCATCTCCCACTCAGCTCCAGTCCAACCTTCCATGGAATTCTCCCCAGTTCCACCCTTGGGGATTAATCTCTCATATACCGCTCCTAGAGGATTTAACACTCGTCATTGTCTTGTGCGACATTCGTTGATAAAGGTGTCTTCCAGCTGGGACTACAGACTTCTTGAGGGAGGAGCCCAGGTGGTCGTTTATTTCTGCACTGTGTGAGCGCAGTGCCTCATACACGGGGAAGACAATGTCTTTTGAATTATATCACGTCTTATCTGCTTCGTTATAGTTAAAAAAAAAAAAACCCACAAAAATGAAAAACTTGCGAAGCTTTGCCAATTTTAAAGGAACATGAATACTATTTTTTTTTTTAGAGGGAGGTATAGATTAAAAGTTATTGTGGAAAACTTTAAAAAATAAACACCCCCATTATTATAACCTGAAACTTAGGCTTGTAGTCCTTTTGAATATCTGTGTTAATAATTCTACACTGCTCCTTAAGAAATTGTGACCTGGAGGCCATGAGCTTCTAGAGGGCAGAGTTCAAATGCAGACACCAGATGGCTTCCCGCCCTGGAACAAAGGTCTCATCTCTGCAACAGCGGAGAGCTGTCGTTAGCCAGGCCAGCTCCTGCTGCCAAAGGCAAAGGGGCATCTCTGGACGATAACCTGGAAGCGGCCTCTCTGGGCCTCACCCACTGAGAGAGGAGAGACAGCAACACTATTTACCCTTTGAAAAATCCAAATTAGAAATGACAGATTTAAAATCTGATAGGCATGGAAAAAAATCTCTTTAGACTAAAGAGATTTATGCAAAACATGATCTTGAAGATCTTAGACAGTGAACTTGAAGAACAAGATCTTGGACTTGATCTTGGACAAATCAAATGCAAAGAACATTTTGGGAGCAATTAGGAATTTTGAGGATGGACTGGGTATTAGATGGTATTAAGGGATTATCAATTTTTATTGGGTCTAGTATGTGGAAAAATGTATCTTTTAGTGATACAAAGTTTAGCATGAGTGGAGTATTATGATACCTATTATTTTCTTAAAATACTTCAGTACAAATGGAGTGAGTTATGAAATAAACCAACCAGTTGCTAGAGAAAAGGTGACACTTCAGGGACTAACTACTTTCCATCTCCACAGTCCCTTTACCAGCTGGCAGTCTTCCTGAGGTGGGGCGGGTCAACCCTCGCCATGGCGCCTGGGGCTGCCCGCCAGCAGGGAAAGCTGTGGGAGCCCCACTCAGAGCAGCTGTGCATTAGAAGGCACACAGAGAGGCGAGAGGGGTCTCTTCTGAAGGGCCTTCCTGCCCTTGTGACAGTCTCCTATTCTGCTCTGCTCACTTCTGCTCCCTTCGAAGTGAAGGGAGACAACCATCGGCTTACTGCTCAACACATGGGGGGCGGGGGTCTTCCTCGTGACTGGGTGAATGCCATCTTGGCTCTGGCTTAGAAATCCCTTCTTTGACTAGAATCACAAATAAATTTTAGGCTTTGCAGCCAATCTGAAAACTAAAATTTTGACTTTTTTTACTGCTTCACTGAAATTTTCTCAGTCTCTGCTTCTTTTACATCAGCTCAGAAGGCAAGGAGGAAAACAGTTCTCCAGCAATGAGAATTTTAACAAAAATTTTATTAATACATACTGGCATGTTCTTGGGATGTAAGAGTCCTTAAAGAACTACCCTACACTAAAGACACTAAAAGTGCTCAAGCCCTAGCTGGTGTGGCTCAGTTGATTGAAGCGTCATCCTGTAACTGAAAGGTTGCAGGTTCAATTCCCGGTCAGGACACATACCTAGGCTGCACATTCGATCCCAGTCCAGGTGCATGGGGGGGCAACCAACTGGTGTTCCTCTCTTTCCCATTCTCTCTCTCTAAAAGCAATAACAAAATGTCCTTGGGTAAGGAGTAAAAAAAAATTCTTAAAAGTGCTCAAGTCCTGGGTCCTCCGTCTATTCTCACAACTCATGCTCCTTTCACAGAGCCGGGCTGGCTGTGCCTCCCCGGGCCCTTGGGTGGAAACAGGTCCCCGCAGTCAGATGCCGATGGTGATGGTGACACTCACTGCCTCTGACAGGGCAGGCGCTCCCACGCACTAAACCAGAACGGAGGAAAACAGCATCAGCTGGTCAGAGGGAATTCAGACTTTATTTGTCAGAGTCACTCGTTCCACTTCCCTCCAGGAAGGGCTGGGGGAGCTTCAGGATGAGCACGACGATTCCCACTGCCGGAATATCCGGAACACTTTCCTTGATTTCTCAGAGAGACTCTATAGGTAGAAAAGCTCATCATTAGAGATTAAATTCTGTCATAGAGATGAAGGATACATAGTAGCTTTAAGGTGCAGTCTGTAAATTTCTCCCACAGTGATGTAGGTATGACTAGGATTAAATAAAATGAGTCAACTCCACACAGTGCACGCATAAAATACTCCTAAAGCCAGACTAGAAATCAAGAAGCTTGTGTTCTCCTGCTAAGCCTCTTGCCAACACACTCTCAGCCTCTAAAATATGGCTCATGTCCTCCCTCCAAGTATTTGCCCTAATCTTTGCATGTGAGGATGACACTTCTGACCCGCCACAGCAGAGCACACATTTTGTACTGGCTTCTCATCCGTGATGCTGAATTGGCCCTAGTTCATTATTTCTCGTGAAGTAGGGTTCACATTTATGTGATGCCTAGCTGGGGTTAATAGTATAATCCAAGGCCATGGAATAAAACAAAATTAAATGACCCTTAAGAGCTCAAACTATGACCTTGGTCTTCTCAGCTTCATGTTTTAGCCAGCAGAGCTAATAATAGGAAGACTCTCACTGCCATTTGATCATGCCTATGAAGTAACCTGATATTCTGAGAAACGGTGTTACAGGGAGACTAAACAATTCACTGAAACATGAAAAAGTCCTCGGTGATTTGGAACACTTGGTTTGCTGCCTTTGAGAGTCAGAAAGAGCATGCAGGGCCTCAGTGAGAGCACACACAGTCTCTCGCAAGGTAATCCGCAAAGTGACCTCCGGTTTCTGATGTGACATTCTCATTGCTTTTTTATCCTCCGAGGATGAGTGTCTCAATAAAATACAGTCCCCGGAGGGAGAATTCTGAGCTCTTACCAGAGACCAAGGGGAATTTAGTTAATAAAGTGACAAAGCTGAAACAAAGTTGTTTCTCAAAGTTGAGAAACTGTAAACTTTTTTCTAACATGACTTGCCGCAGCCTCGTTAAGCTCTGTATTTCCCAGGCCGAGCAGCGGCCGCGGGAGGGTTCAGGAGAAGCTGCCAGAAAGGATTTCAACAGTCCTGGGACCCAAGGCCAAATGTGAGGCCAATTTTTCCACTCAAAAAAAAAAAAAAAAAAAAAGGGTCCTGTGGGATTTCTTGTTGGTATGACATCAAGAGAGAGAAGTTAATAAAAACTGTCAGTACACTATTTCATGAGGCTACAGGCAGAGAGAATTTATGTGCAGAGACAGTTAATCTCTCCAATCTGAGAGGTAAGTCAAACATTTGTCTTTGGATAGCTTTATGTATTTTCAAATTTTTAAATTGGAAAAATGCAGATTTTTTTTCCTGCAAAAAACTTGGAAAACCCTCATTTGTATATTTATTAAGGGCACAAATGTACATTCTTGGGCTTTCAGCATCACTTGAGTTCCTTCCAATGGAGTCCCGTGACCCTGTAAACATCTGCTGTTGAGAACGATTTCACTTTGTCTTTGGAGGGAACAGAGGTCAGAAATTATAATATTTATCTCAGGCAGGCTACAAAGCAACTTAGGGAATGAGCTAGCAAAGGAAAGAGAACCCCATTTTTATGGTTCCTTAATGCCCACCTCCTATGCCTTCCAGCCTTTAGGCAGAGCAAACATGACTTGTTTTCTCAGCTGTCACGATGGACTGGCACTTCCCCACATCTGTGACCAGTGGCAGTCATGACTGCGGCGCCAAGTCCGGGGCCGTGGCACAGAGCAAAGCGACCCGCCGCCGTGAGGAGGGAAACCGCAGCCCCGTGTCGGAGCACAGTGCCCCAGACGGCTACATTAACTGGCCAGGCTCCGAAGGCAAGTGACAGCAACTGATGGGAAAAACAGCTGTTCTGCAACCTGAGGCGGGAGCAGCTGCCTATTCATCTAATTCTATTTTTCTCCTCCTTCTCTCCTTGAGACATTTTAATTGACAAAGAATTTCTCAGAACCTGACAGAATGCCATATGCTAAACTGCAGAAAGATCGAACCAGTTCCACACCTGTTCCCTGGGACGAAGCAGACTGAGCCTAACTTGATTTGTGGCAGCTGAGGGCAGGCAGCCGCTAATTATAGGACTGGGCTCTGCCCCTCACCCCCAAAGGGCAGGTGCCCCACACCGTCAGGACAAACAGTTCATCTCACCACGGAGTCCGTTTCAGCTGGCTGGCTAGACTGCTTGTGGGCCAGGAGGACGTCCAGCACTGCCTTCCAGCCGGGTTCTGCCGGGCTGCTGGCATCTGCCTCCGTTCCACCATTCTCCCTGGTCTCCTTGCCAAGCGTGATGTTCACCCAAGGGCACCAGTCTCGATGCTGAGAAGTGGGGTCAAAGAAGCTCCGGGGAGACGTGTCCTGAGGGAGGAGAAGAGAAACAGTGTTAACCAAGGGCAGATCTATGTAAAGTCAGAGGCACTGCTGTTAGTGGGCAGGTCTGTCCCCGTCTCTCTGCTGTCCTATGCCTGACACACTTACTGCCTCTCCAGAATCCATCCCAAAGAAACAAAGGCAAACATGTACACTTTTGTCCTCTTTGGGCCACCCCTCTGTCCCATCTTTAAACTTAGTCACAGGGTCTACTCATAGCCGCAGGGCCAGGGAGGGCTCGTGCCTGCCTCTCTGTGCTGCGTGCCGAGGGTGGGCGTGCTCCTGGGGCTCACCGACCTCCGCACGCACAGGGGCACTCACCGAGCTGCTGGAAGAGCAGAGGCGAGCTCGTTTGGCTCTCCGGACAGGACTGGATGGCACTTCCAGGCCAGAGCTGTCTCCTGTTCCCATGCTCCGGGTCACCGGGCGGGTCCTGGTGGTGGGGCTGGCGGCCTCGGGCTCAGTGCGGTCAACAGGACTGGAAGAGTCCCAGCTCCGAGTTCGGGAGAAGATGGGGCCTGGGCTGCGCTCGGCCTGAGGGACGGGAGATGATAACGGAAGTCTACCAATGCTATGCATGACTGCGGTCAGGAGAGGTATTTCTAGAAGCATGTAAAAGTTACTGTTTTATAGTTTAAAACGTAAGAATTTAGTTGCTGAACTGTGTGTATAACCGAATTCTTCAAAGAACATTAGATTGCTACACAAATTTAGCAGTTCCAATGCAACCGCTGAATAAAACCAATATGGTTAGAAGTGACTCCTAACTTAATTCCCAACTGTTCCACTAACACCACCTCTGGCAAGATTTCTGTTTATAAAAAGTCCAACACACTCAGTTGGTTGGAGCATCGACCCATATACCGTACACAGTACTTTCCAAAAGGTTGTGGGTTTGATTCCCGGTCAGGGCACATACCCAGGCTGCGGGCTCAACTCCTGTTGGGGTGTGTATGGAAGGCAACTGACTAACGCTTCTCTCTCACATCAACGTTTCTCTGCCCGCCCTCACCTACCTCTCTCTCTAAAATCAGCAAACATATCCTCAGGTGAAGAATAAAATAGATAAGTAAAGTAAATAAAACCAAAAGCCCACTCCAAGCAAGCCATTAAGTCTATACCTGCTCCGAGCCCGGGGAGAACGTGGTGTCCTGGCTCCGAGTCATCATCCTCCGAGGGGACTCGGGCACTAGCAGCAGGCGCTCCGGGCGCCCCTCAGGGCCTGGGACGGGGGAACTGGTAAGGACAAAGGACGAGTCCAGGTCGTTTGCGGACGACTCGATCTGCTGGAAGCCCCAGAGCCCCACCTTCCTCATACAGTGCGAACACGTGATCAGGGAGAGCTGCGTGGGTTCCAGGGAAGAGCTAGGTGGGAAAAGAGAACAAAGTGAGTTTTCACAAAGGATCACATTTCCAAGGGCTAAGTGTAACAATTTGTGAGTATGCTTTTTCTCCCTTAAATTTTGCAGCTTTGTGAGTATGCCTTTTTCCCTAAACTTTGCAGATTTGTGAGCATGCTTTTTTCCCCTACATTTCGCAGACTTGTGAGTACGCTTTGTCTTGTCCAACCAACCTCTGGAACAGCCCGGGGACGGGGAAGCCACGTCCCCACGGGGTTCTGGTCCCCTGCTCTCAGGACCCCAACCTCATCTCTCTCATTTGTTTCCCTAGAAATATCTAGGGGTCTTGGTGTGCTCTTCTACGGCAAGACTATTTAAAAGTTACGTTTTATAAATTTCCCTGCCCTTCTTAAAATGTTTCTCCTTTAAATGAAAATTACTCCTCATCTATCGAAGAAAGCATAGTAAAGCACATCGAGATCAGCTCCGACAGTCTTCCGCCTCCGAGGGAGTCTGCACCACACGGAGCGGCCGGGACAGAAGCACCAACACGGGGTCTAGGAGACCCAGCTGATGTTTCCCTGGTAGTTTTCAATCCATTTAACTCATTTTTCTTCCTTTCTGGAAGTAGAAAGGAGGCACGCTGTTTATAGGAACACAAATTCCCAGCTGAGGCGTGACAATGAAAGAAACAAATTTCAGGTATGTTCGGAACTTACTGAGTTCTAATTCTGGTTTTGTTACTGATCTTACTGTCCCCTCATGTCCCATCCCTTCAATTTCTCTCTACCTCTGTTTTTCTGATTACCATTATTTAATTAATTGATTTTAGAGAGAGAGAGAAGAAAGGATGAGAAGGGAGAGAGGGGGAGGAAGAGAAAGAGAGAGAGGAACACCAATTTGTTGTTTCACTTTTTATGCATTCACTGGTTGGTTCTTGTATGTGCCCTGACTGGGGATTGAACCCATAACCTTAGCATATGGGGACAACGCTTTAACCAATTGAGCTGCCTCGCCAGAATGGTCTCTGTTTTTCTTACAGGAAACACCATGTGATCTCCAAATACTACTGGTGACTGACATGTAAATGGGTGTACAATGTTGTCCCAGCTCAGGTCCCCAGCCAAACCTGACTGACCTGCACGCCCAGCCGCACACAGAGAGAATACAGGCAGTGACATGGACTTGGATGTCAGAGCCTAATTTGGTGGCAGTTTTTCTCTCGTCAGCTCGGTGATCAAGTTCATCTTCAAGCAGGTTCAGGAGAAGACTAATCTTGTCTTCTGTAAAGCACTACAAGGGAACCAAGGTAAAAAGCTTCAAGTTCCCACCACCATGAAAAGAAAATCACATTTAATGATACAATCAGGGGTGTCCAACCTTTCGGCGTCTCTGAGCGCCACACACTGGAAGAGGAGGAGGAGTCGTCTTGGGCCACGTGTTTTAAATACACGGTGACACGCGATCACAAAGTAATTTCAGAAAGTTTTAAGTAAATTTATGATTGTGTGTTGGGCCGCACGTTGGATACCCCTGGACTGCAGATGATACAAGGCAAAAAATCATGACCGAAATGACAAACACGTGGAGGCAGTTCTCGTCATCAGAGAAGAAGTCCTACTAGGACAGGGCCACGGCCTCACTCAGCAGCTTTCCAGACGGCCCTGGGTCTGCTGATCGGGAAAGGTGGCGGCTGTCCTGGGAGGACCAAGTCTTTTCTTAGAACCAACCCGTTTTCAGCTTACCCACTGCAGGTTTTCTCTAAAGCCTACAAACCTCAAACCTGAATAATGAGAAAAGGTTACTGCTTGTATCTTGGCCTGACACTGAATTTACTTTTTGACAGAACAACAGAGCTTGCCACAGTCTTTACCACCTCCTGTGGTGCTTCCTCTGGGAAATGGTGCTCAAGAAATCACATGCAGTGACATTTCAGTATCTTCTGTTAGACAGTTTAAGTAACAAAGCAATATTAAATTGAATTCCTGCCACCTGAAGAACCACATCTCAAAATTTAAATGGAACCCGCCTACTTAAACCCCCACTAGTCACATTTCTGATGGAAACTGAAAATGCTCAGTCGAGTGACCAGCAAATGGTTCTCTTCACAGCAACCTGCACCCTCCCGTCATTAAAAGAAATGCGTCATGTATAAATGCTGGTGACATCTGGAGGCCACTGCAGGCTAGCCAAGAAAACTCACCATGGTCTTCAAGTCCTCTGGCCTCAGGCAAGGAAGCTGCAGGTCCAGGTGACACAGGCTCTGAAAGCGATCCAGGAACTCGCTAAGGACGACGGCGGGCTCGTTCAAGGGCAACATCCTGAATCGATCTGTGGGGAAGTCAGCTGAAGGGTTATGTGGGTACAAACTCTAACCAAACAAGTGTAAAACAATGGGGATATGTAAACTTGATAAGATATTTGATGATATTAACAAATACTGATTTTGGGGGATGGGGCTGTGATGATACTTTTGTGACTGTCTTTAAAAAGTAGAGTCTCAGGAGAAGTTTCTCAGAAGCAGTCAGGCCTAAACTGAGTGTGAAACACCAATAACAGTGTTAAAGCAAAGGTCCAAGAATGGCACGTGTGAGGAATTTTAAGTAGTTCCACAGGGTTGGAACACGGTATGCCTGTGGGGAGAGTAGCAGGAAATACAGTTAGTGCAGAGTGGCCAGACCATGACTTTATTATGTGGTAAGAAAGCACTGATTTTTTTAAAGGAGAAAGTGACAGTATAGATATCATGCATTAGTCTGGAGAGGAGATTATAAGGGGTCTCTGGATGCAAAAAAATAAACTTAGCAGACATTAAAGTGATTTAAAGTAATAGTTTCTGGCCCTGGCCAGGTAGCTCAGTTGGTTGAAGGATTGTCCTGATACACCAAGGTTACAGGTTCCCCCGTCAGGACACAAACAAGAATCAACCAGTAAATGCATAAATAAGTGGAACAACAAACTGATGTTTCTGACCCTGGCCAGTGGCTCAGCTGGTGAGAGCATTCTCCCATACACCAAAAGGTTGCAGGTTTAATTCCCTGTTGGGTGTGTTTAGGTGGCAACTGATCCATGTTTCTCCCCCACCCCCCACTAAAATCAATAAACATGTCCTCAAGTGAAGATAAAAAAAAAAAAAAAAACACAACTAACTAAAATCAATGGGAAAGATGTGGACTTTAGAAAACCAAGTGAGGTTTAGAAATGAAAAGGAAACTTGTTCTAAAGACCAGGGGCTCCGGTCTGACAAACACGGCAAACACGCGAGGAGAAACCCGGTCCCGACATCTCCCCCTCTAATGCTGGGTGTGGTCCGATCGCTACACCTAGGGCAGTACCGACAAAAACTCACAAAGGCGAAAGAGAAGAAATCAAACCCATCATGCAAATGTTTTAACATAAATTTAATTATATGCTTTCTAATTAATGTACATGAATATGTCTATTTTTGTGTTTAAAACGTTCAAAACAATCAGTCGTAGGAAATTAGTAATTGTGATTTTACAATTTTAAAGGAATTTAATTTTGTTTGTAATTATTGATAAAAGTTGGAAGAATATACCTTCAAAATTCTATTTATTAGATGTGCTTAATAAATTTAAGCATTACAGTATAATACGTGTGGGTATTCCTTTCTCCACACAAAAGTCTCTGGAATGGTAAAGAACCAAACCCAGGGCTGGTATAACTGGAAGGTCGTATGTGAGGTCTACTTAGGGTGGAGCACGGATAGGACCAGGTGGAGGTGGCAGGGAGAGGTGCTGAAGGCAGCTTCTGGGAGTCTGGGTAGGACAACTGGAGAGGGGAGGTGAGTATCGTCTACTGAGATGGAGAAAATATAAGAGATGCCAAGTACCAAGTGTCAGATGAATAATTCAGTTTTATGTTGAGTTCTAGGTACCTACAAAACATTAAGTAGAAATATTTAAGCCCTGGCTGGCATAGCTCAGTGGATTGAGCGCGGGCTGCGAACCAAAGTGTCGCAGGTTCGATTCCCAGTCAGGGCACGTGCCTGGCTTGCAGGCCACGGACCCCAGCAACCATACATTGATGTTTCTCTTTCTTTCTCCCTTCCTTCCCTCTCTAAAAATAAATAAATAAAAAATCTTTAAAAAAAAAGAAAAGAAATATTTAGAAGGTATAGGTCTAAATATAGGTCCCGCTCAAAAGAAGGGTCTGGGTAGGAGTCAGACTCCTGTAAGTGGGTGGTGGCTGAAGTCGAGAACAGGGTCAGGAGAGTGAGAGAAGGGAAGCACCAATGGAGCTCGGAGCTTGAGGCAGACGCCCCCAAACCCGGCCTGAGCGCACCGGCCCCAGGTGAATTACACCCTCACAGGACTGAGTCTCGTGTGGTACCTGAAGAAACAGCTAGGCTGACAGCGAAAACCCTTGTTATATGGTTATCTTTACTTTTTTTTTGGCGGGGGGCAGCAAGGAACTTGAAACTTTAATCATTGAAGACCCTTTCCCCAAATCACATTAATTGGGAAACTTAAGTACAATTTACCCAGTAACATTCTCTTTTCATGTACCCTATTTCATAATACTAAAATAATTCATGTTGTATAGATTTCCAGGGGGTTAAAATCCTTAGATATTTAATTAATACCAGTAACCATCTGTGCTCTTAACCCTACCGTAGACAAAATGAATGTTTAGAGATCAAAGCTGGCCAGGAGAAGCTGGCACTACCCACTTGGTTGGGTTCCGTGACCTCCTTCTTTACCCTTCCTTACGTTATGAAGCAGTCAGAACAGCTTGAGGGACTTCCCGCGTGTAGTGTATCACTGATCTACTAATTCCAGAGGAGTCTTCCAAGACTTAACTTAAAACCAAAAATTTGGATCCTGGAATTTCATTTTTTTTAATTTAAATTTCATTTTTTAATTACAGTTTATATTCAATATTATTTTGTATTAGTTTTAGGTGTATAACGTGGTGATTAGACAATCATATAGTACTTTACAAAGTGTTGTCACCTTCACTTTAAAAATGTTACTTCTGCCCTGGCTGGTGTGGCTCAGTGGACTGAGTGCCGGCCTGTGAACCAAAGGGTCGTTGGTTCGATCTCCAGTCAGGGCACATGCTTGGGTGGCAGGCTGGGTCCCCGGTTGGGGGCATGTGAGAAGCAGCCACACACTGATGCTTCTCTCCCTCTCTTCCTCCCTCCCTTTCTCTCTCTCTGAAAATAAGTAAAATATTAAAAAAAATAAATACCATTTAAAAAAAAGATTATTCTCTTGTTCTACAGTGTTTTGCACACACAGCAGGGGTCCCTGCTTTGACAGAGTGCATCCTGCCACGGCCCTGCCACAGGGAGAACAACAGGGTGCCTGCCCCCAGCTGCGGACCCAGACCTCTGAGGGACAGTCTTCCACTGCGATGATACCCTGACGGCAAAGCTATCATTGGAGTGTGCATTTTTACTGTCACAAACTGTAGATTTGCAATCACTCTTATTTGGGGTTCTGAGGGTCTTCTTTAGCAGCAGCCCTGTGTGTTATTAGTGCTGTCTGTGCACCAAGGGAAGCTAAGGTAGAACACGGGGCTGCTTGCTGTCTTAGGGAAAGCAGAGGGTTTGAAAGTAGATACAACCCTAGCTACGGGTCCTCGCTAGGTGGTTTTAAGACTTCTGATTCTCAGTGTCCTTACCTAAAAAACCTGAGTTGATGATGTGTACATCCCAGCACCCCTGCGAGGATTAAATGGGATAATACATGCATGGCGAAGCTTTTGGCATGTCAAATGCACTTAATTTTAAGCAGCAGTGTAATAAATGAATTAATGTAAGGCAGTTCTTCTTGAAAAGCATGAATATAAAGACAGACCAACAACTTCAAAGACTAGCTTTTCACAAAATAAACTGACAATATCACAAGTGCAATGACCAAGGAGAGGAAGTTAGTGGGAAATCGTGGAAACGAGTACCTGGAGAGGGGCTGTCTGGCCAGAAACAGAACTTCTCGTGGGCCGTGCACAAGGCTCTCTTCAGCTCCGCACATCGGTCCTTGTCTGAAACCCACACGGGTAACAACACTTAAAAAACACTGGACAGATTCAAAATCCAATGGCCAAACGCCTTAAGAGTACAGACTTGACTAAACATAGAAATAACTAAGAAAATTTAAAAATATATGAAAATATTAGCAACTGCATCATCTTAATATCTTCTACAAAATAAGTTCTACACCAAGATTCTAAGATCGATAACAAAGAAGGTACCATGTATCTTACAAGGCAGGGCATTCTAAAGTATGAGCCTGCACAAAAGTCCTATATCTCTTTGCCTAAGCATAAAATTTAGAACCACAGAGTAAACATACTACTGTTAGTTTCCCAGAATAAAGTCAAGTTCACTCTAAAGTAGTTTAGTTTTTTAATAAAGTTAATGACTGAAGTTTGTAGTTAGAGTGAAGACAACCACAAATTCACCTTGTTATATTTGAGGAAGGACCCAAAAAACTTGGAATTATCTTCTGGAGGGCGGGCCCCTTCTACTACAGGCTTCCCTTGCTAGATGAGTGTTCTAGCAACCCATCTGTATCAGAGGACCAGCTGGCGTTGTTGTGAGAGGTTGTGTTCGGCCTCACTGAATTTTGTTGTGAAGACTCTTTCAATGAGTTTGCCCATTTCATGATGGGTGGTTTAGGAGCACACCTGTCCACACCTGCAGAGTGTTCGGCAGTTTTTGACCCAAAACAGCAAGACCCCAGTGCCCTACCCTCTCTATTCATCTGATCTTGCCCCTGGTGACTTTCTGTTTCCCTGGATGAAAAAAGTCCTCAAAGGGAAACGTTTTTGCCGATGTGGAAGAGGTGAAACAAAAAATGGCAGAAGCACCAAAAGGCATCAAAATTGACTAGTTCAAAAACTGTTTTGAGCACTGGAAAAAACATCTCAACAGGGATATTGCACCAAATGGAGAGTATTTCAGAGGTGACCGAAGTTTAAACGTGTAAGAATGAATGCACAATTTTTTATAAATAAGTTCCTGGGTTTTTTTGGGTCCCCCCTTGCATAGTAATACACATTCTTTGATCAAATAAGTGACTGGTCTTTTCAGAAAAACTAGCAGAGTGTATTTTGAGTATGGAGAAAAATGCAAGCTGCACTTTATACTCACATCTGTCGAAATCGAACGCTGGCTGCAAACTGGCACAGAGAAAAGCCTGACAGCTGGAGCACTTGAGCATGTCGCACTCCACGGTGACCCAGCCGTACTTCGCACAGACAAGTGGAGACAGCTCGGGGGGCTTGCCTGCCCATTTCAAAGAGTGCCCACGTTAAGAAAAAGAACACTGCAAGTGTATTAAATCGACTAAGTCAGAAATTGAAGTTTTCACTCATTCTTTATGTAAATAGAAACATATTAAAATGAGGGGAAAAGCAGTAGGAAAGAGCGTTAAAACGATTTTTAAAGAACAGGTACATAACTTCACATAATGATGAAGGTCGTTTGAGTAATAAGTAGAGCGAAAAAGTTATTAACCTTTTCTCTAGGAAGCCCTATGTATTTTATATCTTTAAAATGTCTATTTTATTACTGATGTGAGGTAGCACACAGAAGCCATTCACAGGCACCTAATGTGACACACTGGGGATTCAGGAACACTGGCGGAAGCACCAGGACATGCCTGAGCAAGAGAGAGCGTGGTGAAAGTCAAACAAGTGGAAATATTTTCCGCCACCCACCTATGCGCCCCTGTTGTGCCACATCCATTTTCACCTCCCAAGGAGCAGTTAGTCAAATTAATCGTGCTCTTCCTTATTTCCCCTGCCCCAAATCCGACGGTCATTACCGGTGTATGTATGTAGTCTATGTGGTTTCAACAGGCTGGGAGCATCAACAGCACCTCCAAGTACGTGCTTGGGAAAATGTTCTCAAACATTCATTGACATTTAATATTCAGCACTTGGCTTTTTATATTTTACCTAAAGAATTCTGATTTTACACAATATAGGGAGGGAAAGGATAAAACATAGGAGAAGATGTAGGAAAGTTCTACATTTTTATAAGAAATGTGAGAATTTGTAAATATGCCAGTATCAGCAAAAGGAGGATTTGAGGCCAGAAAACAGAATTGAGATGTAAATGTTAAAAGAGCTGGGATTATCTAGAATAAAATAGAATCATTTAACTAGCTTAAGTTACATAAATAACTATCATTTATATATTTATAATTGCATATATTTATAGTGATCAATTTGTATCCAATGACAACAAATAGAATAAAAAGAAAATGGTTCTAAATACTATATTAAAATCACAAATTAGTCCAACAGACAACTAGAGCATCCAAATATATAATGACAGTAACGGATTATAACCCACTGACTAAAAAAAGGAAATTGTGAGACCATGCTGTTACTAATAAAGAAATTATAGAAAGACTGATGGGGATATTAGCATAATCTCGAAGCATCTCCCCACAAAACACTTTAATTACAAAGGAGGAAAGAGTGACTTTACCATGGAAACGACTGACAGACACTCCCTTATCAAGTACCAGAGTGATGATCATTGCCAGTAAAGGGAAAAATCAAAATCCTGTGCCACTCAACAGGATGCAATGAGAACACAACACCACTTCTGAAACACCCGTGCATCACCTGAATCTAATCACAAGGAAGTAGCAGGCACATGTGAACTGAAGTACACCCTGCAAAATAAGTGGCCTCACCCCCCTCGCCTCTTTGCCTGCTCCAACAAGATCAGATGTTTTGTGGTCAAAAGGTCCCTGGCAACTTGATGCAGGAAGACCTGACCACCGATGATTTCATTCTCCTAGACATATGGGACCAGGTCCTTGTCTGGGTTGGAAGGGATTCTCAAGAAGAGGCAAAGACAGAAGCCTTGACCTTTGCTAAACAATATATATAGAGACAAACCCAGCTAATTGCAATAGGCGGACCCCTGTCACTGTGGCTGAGCGAGGCTTCGAGCCTCCCTCTTTCGTGGGCTCGTCCTTGGCTGGGATGACAACTACTGGTCTGTGGACCCTTTGGACAGGGCCATTGCTGAACTGGCTGCCTGAGGAAGGTAGGTCTCATCCCTGTTACTGCTCAGTGCCTTTTAGAACTGTCCATCCCTCAAAGAGACCTTGTAGCAGGGCCACTCAGGTACGTGTGTGTGTTTTTTACAGTAGCCAAAATCAGGCCTGTGAAAATTCAGGGTCCTGTCGAAATTGCCTCAGGTATCTGTGCTTTTGGGAATTAAAGTCAAGAAAAGCTTTTTTGAAGTGTGAAAAATAAATAACTGGCCTGTAATCTTCAAAAATATCAACATCATGAAGTTCAAGGAAAAACTGGGATTCTCAACTGGATCCTTATGCTATAAAGAACATTACTGGACTTCCAGCAAGATGGAAGCATAGGTGGATGCACCGTACCTCCACGCACAACCAAGATTAGAACAACAATTTAGAGGCAGAATAACACCCAGAACTGACAGAGAATTTATCTGAATGGAAGTCGGAGAGCCAAGAAGTTGAAATAGATCCATTCATCCAAGCCAGTAGGAGGGGCAGAGACAAGCAGCCGGGGCCGGTTTCGGCACGGGTCGTGGCGCAGAGAGCAGTGGGCGCATAAGGCAATCGGGAGCACGTGAGGCATCTGGGGCATGCAGGATCGCAACGGGTCAACCGTGAGTATGCGAGCGGCAGCTGGCGGACTCAGTGAGGCAGCGATTGTGGACCAGGGCAGAGCGCGCAGCCCAGGATCCCAGGGAAGGGACTGTGGTCTCAGGAGAGCGGAGCTACCACCAATGTTCCCTCCCACCCCCGCATACAACGTCACAATCTAGCGACTGGGCTGCCCAGCCCTGGTGAACACCTAAGGCTCCGCCCCTCACTGTAACAGGAGCGACCAGACTAAAAAAAAAAAAAGAGAGAGAGAGAGAGAGAGAGAGAGAGAGAGAGAGAGACATGTCTCAAACAAACAAAAAAAAAAACAGATCAATGCCCCAGGGCTCATCCTTTTGAGTGACCAAGAGATAGCCAATCTATCAGATGCACAGTTCAAAACACTGGTGATCAGGAAGCTAACAGAAATGGTTGATTTTGGGTGCAGATTACATGAAAAAAAATGCAGGTTACCATAAAAGAGATGAAGGAAGATGCATGAAGAACCAAAAGTGAAGGGAAGGAAACTAGGTCTCAAAACAATAGAGTGGACCAGAAGGAAGAAAAAAAGAACCAAACAGCAAAGAATGAAGAAATAAGAATTCAAAAAAAACAAGGAGAAGCTTAGGAACCTCCAGCACATCTTGAAACATTCCAACATCCAAATTATAGGGGTACCAGAAGGGGAAGACGAAAAGCAACAGATTGAACATGTATCTGAACAAATAATAAAGGAGAACTTCCTCATTCTGGCAAAGGAAATAGATGTCCAGGAAATCCAGGAAGCTCAGAGAGTCCCAAAGAAGTTGGACCCAAGAAGAAACACACCAAGGCACATCATAATTACATTAGCCAAGGTAAAAATGAAGGAGAGAATCCTAGAAGCAGCAAGAGATAAAGGGACAGTAACCTACAAAGGAGTTCCCATCAGACTGTCAGCTGATTTCTCAAAAGAGACCTTACAGGCAAGAAGGGGCTGGAAAGAAGTATTCCAAGTCATGAAAGACAAGGACCTATATCCCAGAATACTTTATCCAGCAAAGCTTTCATTTAGAATGGAAGGGCAGATAAAGTGCTTCCCAGATAAGGTCAAGTTAAAGGAGTTCATCATCACCAAGCCCTTATTTTATGAAATGTTAAAGGGGCTTATCTAATAAAAGAAGATAAAGAAAAAACCTGTACAGTAAAAGGACAACAAACTCACAATTATTAACAACCACACTTAAAACAAAAAGAAACTAAGCAAACAACTAGAACAGGAACAGAACCACAGAAATGGAGATCACATGGAGGGTTAGCAACAGGGGAGTGGGAGGAGGAGAGAGGGGGAAAAGGTACAGAGAATAAGTAGCATAGATTGTAGGTTGAAAATAGATAGGGGGAGGGTAAGAATAGTATAGGAAATGTAGAAGCTAAAGAACTTATGTATGACACATGGACATGACTAAAGGGGGGGATATGGGTGGGAGAGGGTGTACAGGGTGGAGGGGAGTGAAGGGGGGAAAATGGGACAACTGTAATAGCATAATCAATAAAATATATTAAAAAAATAAGTAAGCTCTTCTACAAAAAAAAAAAAAAAAAAAAGAACATTACTGAGTCCTAGCCGGGTAGCTCAGTTAGTTAGAACATCATCCTGATACACCAAGGTTGCAGGTTCATTCTCCCATCAGGGCACATACAAGAAGCAACCAATGAATGCATAAATAAGTAGAACAACAAATCGATGTCTCTCTCTCTCTTACTCTAAAATTAATCAATTAAAATTTTTAAAAAAGATTATTGGGACAATAGATGAAATAATTGGGGTCAGAGGGTTAGATGGTAGTAATTTATTATGTGAATTTCTTTTTTTTAAATTAAAGATTTTGTTTATTTTTAGAGAGAAGGAAAGAAAGGGAGAAGGAAACATCAATAGTGGTTGCCTCTCATGCACCCCCACTGAGGACCTGGCCCTCAACCCAGGCATGTGCCCTGACTAAGAATCGTACCAGAGACTCCCTGGTTCACAGGCTGCCACTCAATCCACTGAGCCACACCAGCCAGGGCTATTATGTGAATTTCTTGATTTTGATGATTGCATTGTGATTACCAAGGAGAATATCCTTGTTTGCGGGAAATATCTGGGGACTTTGGCAACTTAACTTTCAAGTAGCCCAGGAAGAAAGTTCCTTTTAACTTGTGCAACTTTTCTGTAAGTCTATAACTATTTAAAATTTTTTAAAAACCACTCTAAGTGAGTAGAACATAGCAAAAGTGATGGGACGTCACTTCTGAGATTAGGTTACAAAGAGTCTAGCTTCTGTCTTGCTCTCAGCTTCCATGCTATGGGCTGTCCATGGAAAGGCCCATGTGGAAGGAACATAGGGAAGTCTCCAGGCAACAGCCAGAACACAGCTGAAGCCCTCAATCCGACAGTCACTAGGAAACGAATCCTGTCAACGACCATGTTAGATCCCAAGTGGATCCTTTCCCAGAAGAGCCCTAAGATGACTACAGCCCCAGCCTATACTTCAGAGCAGTCTGTGAGAAACCCTGAGTCAGAGGGCTCAGCTAAGCTGTGGCTGGATTTCTGATCCTCAAAGACTGTGAGATAATGACAGTTTCTTGTTTGAAGCCACAGAATTTTAAGGTAATTTGTTTTGCAACAATAGATCTAACATACAGAAATCTAGACAGAGAGAAAAAGCACAGTAGTCTAAAAAAAAAATTAGGTTTGGTTGCCAAGAGCCTTACATTATATTCCTGCCTCTGCCACATGCTAGCAGGCTGACCTTTGTCAAGTCACATTGCCTGTGTGAACTGCTTCCTCTTGGGTAAAATGAGTATAATAATAGTGATACCTGTTTTCACAGGTTTAAGGTGAAGATCAAATGTGATAATATATGTGAAAACATGTTATGTACAAATGTTAGTTATTGTTCCTTCTCCTCTCAGGCTCTTAGTTTTTTCTTCTGTAAAAGGAGGTTAGATCATCTAAATGTTCCCTTGAGGACAGCATTTTTTTTTTAACCTTCACCCAAGGATATGTTTATTGATTTCAGAGAGGGGAGGTGAGGGGGAGGAGAGAGAGAGAAACACTGATGTGAGAGAGAAACATTGACTGGCTGTCTTCCATATGCACCCCAACTGGGGATTGAACCTGCAACCTTTCGTGTACAGGTCTATGCTCCAACCGACTGAACCACCCAGCCAGGGCTGAGAGATATATGGCTAATTTTTCTATAAAATTTCTTATCAAGTTTAATTCTTAAATTTAAGATGTCAGAGTAAGCCCTGGCTGGCGTAGCTCAGTGGATTGAGTGCGGGCTGGGAACCAAAGTGTCCCAGGTTCGATTCCCAGCCAGGGTACATGCCTGGGTTGCAGGCCATAACCCCCAGCAACCGCACATTGATGTTTCTCTCCCTCTCTCTCTCTCTCTCCCTCCCTTCCCTCTCTAAAAATAAATAAATAAAATCTTTAAAAAAAAAAAAAAAAAAAGATGTCAGAGTAAGTAGTATTATTCCCAAGGGCACAATTCCAGCAGTAGGCAGAAAGTACAACTCACATAAACCAAAAAAGGATATAGAAAATGTTTCCACTCTGCTAAAGAAGGCTTCTTTGCTTGTAGATTCCAGTGGAGGTTGTTCTGCTTCGGGTGATCCATTAACTGACTGGAATGTGGCAGAGGTCTCCTTCCTAAAATGAAGTGGCAGAACTGTCAGTAAGCCCAGGCATCACTTTGCTTAAGCATTTTGTTTCTAGCTTCTCTGCACTCCGTATCATCAATCACACCACACTGGATTTTAACCTTTCTAAAAATCATTTCAGTCATGTTGTTCCTCTGCTTAGCATTTTCAATGATTGCACAATACAGTCGGCCCTCTGTATCCACAGGTTCCACATGTGCAGATTCAACCAACTGCTGACAGAAAATATTTGGGGAAAAAAATTATGTTTTTGCGCACGTGAGCTACGTAGTTAGGCCTATGGTGGTTGTGTCCAAATGGAATAGTACTTTTTTTCCTTGCCATTATTTCCTAAACAACTCAGTGTAACAACTATTTACACTGTATTAAGTATTATAAGGGATCTAGAGATGAGTTAAAGTATATGGGAGGATGAGCATAGGTTATATGCAAACACTATGTCATTTTATATAAAGGACTTCGGCATCTGAGGATTTTGTTATCTGAATGTGGTCCTGGATGATGGTACTTACTAAATAGAACCCAAATTCTTTAGTCTTGGCATTCAAATCTCTTTACAGTTCAGCCATACCTAAGTTCAAGCAAATTCTACCTGCACAGTGCTCCACCAATCCTACACTGGCAATCTGTTCATCTGGCTCACTCACTGTTCCCTAATAATATTTTGTGTAACTTCAGTAAATACAAAATAAGACTCTGGACTTCTGTGCATCATACAATTTGAACCACCTTAGAAATTAAATTCTTATAAGAGCAGAAAAAACAATCTTGATACTCCTACCTGGATCAACCCTTGATATCCACTCCTCCCCAAAACACATGCATTTGAAAAGTCAAATGAAAGTAAAGGCCTTTAGGCAATTTCGTGAAAAAAATTCAGGGAGAAAAAAATCAGCAAAAAGCAATTCTCTTATTTTCAGTGAATGGTATTTCAACAGTGCCTGGGGAGGGGTATAGGGAGGAATTGCTGAAGACAAAAGTCATTTTAATAAAATTGGTCTTACTCAAAAGAAAGACATTTACTATAAGAATCCTCAGAAAGTCACAGGGAGCCTCAAGGAGGTGTGGTTCTTGGAAAAAACTCAGGATTCATAAACTTGGAAGGGGAAAAAATGACATTTATTTTATTAACCTATAACTGAAATTTAGCATTTCCTTCAATTATAAATAAAGATAATATATAAAACCATAGTAGCAGCAGCAATACCTATGAATTTGTAGCAAACGGAAATTACAGATATTCTGTCACCACATTATGGTTGCTGCATGTATTTTGAAATACAGTTTATGCTTATCACCAGAAAATTATGGTTCAGTAACAAACCTATGGCTAGATATTATTTAAATCTTTACTAATCAAGCATGTTACTGAATCATTCCTTTTCTACTTTCTTGATTAACTCCATTCCAGCGTAAATGGTTTCCTTTATAATCCTATGTACTTTACTTATACATAAAATATTATTCAGAAGGGGTTCAAAAGCTTTACCAGGCTGCCAAAGGTGTCTACAGCTAAAAAATAGGGCTAAGAAGCCCGATTACGAAATACCAGGTGCGCGCAGTTAGCGGTCTTTTTTCCTTCCCTCCAAAACCTGACTTATGGCAATATTCTGTCCCTTGATGCCGAGTCGTCTACATCCCGAAGAAATTAAAGCAGATTAAGCATAGCAACCCCAGTTTCTCTCAGATCCCGGGACCAAGCTAACCTCACTGCCCGAGTCGCCCACGCAGGGGATCCCCCAAGGCCTGACTCCTCCAAACCCGGTTCAATCAACCGGCAACAGACCATGGTGGACTCTCGAACTCACGTTTCAGTGCCTCCCTCTTCCAGGGCAATCCCCTCATCTATCAGCTGCCGGACTTTCTGGGGAGTCCCTTCTGGGGAGCGAACAACCGCACCCCAATTCTTTTCAACCCCCACGGCAAATGCTGGCCCCTCGCTGGGCGCCGCCATCTTGGTCCGTTGCCGAGTTGCTTCCCCGCGGGTTTGACGGCTGAGGAACTTCCGTTCTGGGGAGGTTAACATCCTCCCGCGCGTGCCCACGGGACCCGCACGCAGAATGTGACCGCGGGGCTCATCCCTACTTGGACCTGTTAGAACCATGCAAACCGCAGGAGGGCTCTGGTGTTTAGATTTGGATCATAATCGTTTCCTTTATGCAAGAGCATTTTGGGGCTGATGAAGGGAGTTTTAGAGAGCTGTCTCTCCAAATTAAGCAGGAAGGGGCCCAATTTAGTCTTCAAGTAATTAACTTAAATGGCCCTCTTAAATTATCTTTTTACATGTGAGGAATTAGCGATTGTCACTTGGGAGTAAATTATTTAGAATCCTTAGAAGCGATATTACGGGTGGGTGTAGAAGTCTGACATTTGGCATTGGTGAACACTCCCTCCTTTGTCCAACAAATACATTTATTTAATATGTCCTACTGACGCTGCCCTAGGGGCTGGGAGTGAACAAAGGAGACGTAGTTGTTAGTGGACTTAGACATCAAACATCTTTTCCAATAGTTTTGAAATTATATGCGTTCCAAAGAAGAGGGGTTTAAAAGGAGGACCCCACTTAATTTAGTTTGCAGAGTCTCCTGAGAGTATTAGGTGCTGGAACTAAAAATGCATGAGATTGTGGGAAAGAGATGTGTCCAGAATCGTACAACACCCCACATTGGAAAGAGTTTGTCTTATATAATCAACTGAAAAAGAAGACTGCCATGACTGACCAGTAGGCAGACAAAAGCTTCCTATGGGCTCCTAACTTCAATTATCTTCCCACTCACCAGGACCTTTAACCTGTTACCCTAACCACCTTTCCATTGCCCCAACTCTACTACCTTTCTTATTTCTTCTTTTCTTAGCCAGCTTAAGTTGATTGCCAAGCATTATCATTTCTTTGCAAAATTGAATATGGACTGAGAATTAGTTAATATTAAAGAATTATTACCATAAAAGTCCTAGAGGAGAACATAGGCAGGAAATTTTCAGATATTGCATGCAGCAAATTTCACTGATATGTCTCCTAGAGCAAGGGATGTAAAGGAAAGAATAAACAAATAGTACTACATCAAATTAAAAAAACTGCACAACTAAATAATACATCAGCAAAATGAAAAGGGAACCAACTGTATGGGAAAACATATTAGTCAATGTTACCTTGGACAAGGGTTTGATCTCCAAAATATATAAAGAACTCACATGACTCCACTCGGGGAAGACAAACAATCCAATTAAAAAATTGGCAAAAGACCTGAACAGACACTTCTTCAAGGACATACAGAGGGCCCAGGGACATATGAAAGGATGCTTACTTAGCATCTCTAGCCATCAGAGAGATGCAAATTAAAACCACAATAAGATACCACCTCACACTGGTCAGAATGGCCATCATAAACAAATCAACAAACAAGTGCTGGTGAGGATGTGGAGAAGTTTCCCATAATACACTGTTGGTGGGAACACAGACTGGTGCAGCCACTGTGGAAAATTGTATGGAATTTCCTAAGAAGACCAAAAAATGGAGCTGTCTTTTGACCTACTGATTCCACTGCTGGGATTATACCCTAAGAATCCTGAAACACCAATTCAAAATAACCTAAGCACCCCAATGTTCATAGTAGCATTATTTATAATAGCCAAGTGCTGGAAACAGCCTAAATGCCCATCAGTAAATGAATAGATCAAAAATTGTAGTACATTTACACAATGGAATACTATGCAGTGGAAAGAAAGAAGGGACTCCTACCCTTTGTGACAGCGTGGATGAAACTGGAGAGCATTATGTGAAGTGAATAAGACAGGAGATAAAAGATAAATACCATATGATTTCATCTATAAGTGGAAACTAATCAGCAAAACAAGCAAGCAAGCAAAATAGAACCAGAGACATGGAAATAAAGAACAATCTGACCGTGACCAGACGGGAGGGGGAAGGGAGATAACTGGGGAAAGATGGGGAAGGGTCAAGTGAAGGAACACATATAAAGGACCCATGGACAAGGACAATGGGGCAGGGGGAGAATTGAATGTGGGAGGGTGTGGGCAGGGCAGGGGAGAGCAAGGTGGGTGGGGGGAATGAGGACAACTGTAATTGAACAACAATAAAAAAATTTGATGAAATTATTGTTAGTTTTGTCATATGTGGTAATGATATTGTGATTATGGTTTTTTAAAGTCCTTACTTATAAGAGATATATCTTGAGGTATTTATGGGTGAAGCAATCTGGGAATTTTTTATTCTTATTTATTATATTACAGTTGTCCCAATCTTTCCCCCTTTGTCCTCTTTTTCCCACCCCAGCCCCCAGTCCCACAGTCAATCCCCACACCATTGTTCATGTCCGTGGGTTATTCATAGAAGGCTTTTAACTAATCCTTTCTCCTTCTTTCCACCATCCCACCTCCATCCTCCCTTTTGGCAGCTGTCAGTCTGTTCCATGCTTCCATGTCTCTGGTTCTGTTTTGCTCATTAGTTTATTTTGTTTATTAGATTCCTCTTATAAGTGCGATTATATGGTATTTGTCTTTCACCAACTGGCTTATTTCACTTAGCATAATAGTCTCCAGTACCATCTATGCTGTCTCGAAAGATAGGAATTCCTTCTTTCTTTCTTTCTGCTGCATAGTGTTCCACTGTGTAAATTTACCACAGCTCTTAATTCATTCATCTACTGATGGGCACTTAGGCTGTTTGCAATACCTGGCTATTGTAAATAGTGCTGCTACAAACATAAGGGTGCATAAGTTCTTTTGAATTGGTGTTTCAGGAGTCTTACGGTAAGGATTTTTAAAAATACATATTTTATTCATTTATTTTTAGAGGGGGGGGAGGGAGGAAGAAAGAGAGGGAGAGAAACCTCAATGTGAGAGAGAAACAGCGATCCTTAAGCCTTCCACACCTATACCTGGCCATCTTCCCTGCCTGCTGAGGACTTTGCTTCCTATCTCACTTAAAAAATTAGAGCAATCAGAAGAGAACTTCCACAAATTTCCACCACCAGGTCTGTCCACTAGCATGTAGAGTACTGAGAATTTCTTGTTTCCACATTCCCGTAGTAACAGCCAGAAATCATAACCAGTTTTACTTTCAATGGATCTATAACTTACCTGAGAGAATAAGCTTTTGCAAGCCGAATCAACGACAACCATTTGATTTTGAAAATCAGCCAATCACAGAGACACACTTCAGTAAACACACCTGAATGCCGACCGGTCGATTGTAGTTTCACCCGAGTTGTCGCTTCTGCAGTGATGTCAACACAGTTC
The DNA here is from genome assembly GCF_004126475.2 of Phyllostomus discolor. Classification (NCBI taxonomy): domain Eukaryota; kingdom Metazoa; phylum Chordata; class Mammalia; order Chiroptera; family Phyllostomidae; genus Phyllostomus; species Phyllostomus discolor. The sequence goes on from NC_040912.2 coordinate 76,367,770, forward strand.
GACATCTGAAAGTTCACCAGTGCCTGGATTACCCACTTTCTCAAAATCCAGTGTAAGATTAGCAGCCTGGTCTGCTCAAAGCCATGCCTGACCAGCACGGCTCTCACTGTCTCTAGTAAGCAATAAATTCAACACTGTCTTTTTATTTCATATTGAGTGGTTGTCTTATCTTCTGATTGTGTTACTGTAGATCCGTAGTTCTCAAGTGAGCACAATTTTGCCCCACAGGACATATTGGTATTTTCGGGAGACATTCTTGGTTGTTACATTCGTGGTGGTAGAAGTCGGTGATACTGCAAAACGTTATAACAATGCACAGGATAGCCCTCCACAACAAAGAATTACCTCGTCCAAAATGTCAAAAGTGCAGAAATTGAGAAACCCTGCTGCAGTCTGTGCTTCTAAGGCCAGCCTTATACACTTGACCTAATAACCCGCTCTTGCCTACCCAAGGACCTTGCCCAACAGTTCTCCCTTCTTACTGAACCTTTCCATCAGCACCAAGATATTATTTCTCCCACCTTAAAAACAAAACAAAAACCTTCTTTGATTTCAGTTCCTCCTTCAGCCATCGCTCCATTTATCTGCTCTTCTTTACAATAAAAGTCCTTGAAAAATACATATCCGCCCTGATTCTACTAACTTCTATTTCCTCTCATTGTTTTTACTGCACTAGCCTCCTTGCTCCCAGTACCCTCTGCCTGGAAGGCTCTTCCAGATACCCACATGGGTCGCTCCCATAACATCCTTCAATTCTTTTGTGACTTCCTTATTCTAATGTCGCCTTCTCACCAGTGAGAACTATCCTGACCACTCTACACCAACTTGCAACCCCCTCGCCACACACCTAGGATTCCTCTTCCACTTACCATGCTCTGTTGTTCTCAACGGTGCTTACCTTCTTCTATCATACTATATAATTCTCTAATGTTTATTTCTCTTTCCCTGTCCTCATCAGAATATACTCTTTATAATCTCCATAAGAGTAGGAGTTTTAGCCCTGACTGGTGTGGCTCAGTGGATTGAGTGCCGGCCTGCGAACCAAAGGGTTGCAGGTTTGATTCCCACCCAGTCAGGGCACATGCCAGGGTTGCAGGCCAGGTTCCCAGAGGGAGGTGTGTGAGAGGCAACCACACACTGATGTTTCTCTCTCTTTCTCCCTCCCTTCCTCTCTCTAAAAATAAATAAATAAAATCTTTAAAAGTAAGAGTAGGAGTTTTGAATTTTTGGTTAACTGCTGTGTACCCAGTATTTATAACAGTAGACACTCAAATAAATAGCTTTCAATGAATGTATACAAACCTTTTAAAGGATTTAGACTTTATCCCAGTGCCCAAGACAGCCATTGAAAGATGTTAAGCAGCACAGTAGCATGAACAGTTGTGATTTTAGGAAAGATCACTCAGAGAACTCTGTGAAGAGTGGATTGGAGCCAAGAGAGGATATAGAACGACCATTAGGAGCTTGCTAAGGAAGCCCCTGTGGAAGGTGATGATGGGCCAAGACCAGGGTAGGGATAGCTGGAAGTGGGAAGGTTCACGGTGTATTTTGGGTTACACATAGCAGGCGAGGGAACTGATTTCAAGGAGGACTGAACAATCTGTATGTATACACCTATGTATATGGACATACATTATTTATTTACACATTTACATAACATATAGGTGTACATTTGTGTGCATGGGTGTGTGACATCTTGTCTCTTTTCTGTAATCCCCCAGTGCCTAGCACTTAGATGTCCTATAGATCAGTTTTAAGACACGAGTCAATAAATACTTCTAAAATTACCAATTTTCAAAAAGTCACTTGGCAAATGTGATGGGGAGGAAAGAGATGGCCACTCCTCCCACTTCTGTCACTAACCATGTGGCCTTCTGGTCAAGTAACTTCTGATTATGAAATTAAGTTGGATAATGTCTATGAAAGTGGTAGGCACACAGCAGGTTTTGGTGGGTGGTAGTTTTTTCCTTACACATTTCACTATAGGTGGTGGGAAAATCAGTGATGAATCACCTGGGTCCTCCTTCAGGAAGGAAGAATGAATTCCCACAGCCACCAGGATTACCATCAGAAGGAAGCCCTTAGCTGTCAATTCCTTTAGGAGTTTCCTGACTGGAGAGAGCCACTTGCCTTCCCCAGGGCATCCTGCATCCAGAGACTAATCAAGATGCAGATATTAAAGGCCCAGACCCCTAGGCCCAACTCAGGACAATGCTAAAGAGCCATCTATCTTCAGAGTTTCCTGTAGAGACCCAGGGGACGACCTTGAGCTGTCATCACTGTCCAGCTCCTCCCCCTGAGCACTCCTGCTTCCTCCCCTCCTTTCCATGTTGTCTGACCCCTAGTGCCTTCCTTCCAAACCTCTGGCATGCTAGTCTCCCTCTCTGGGTCGGTCGTTCATCCCGGGGGAGCAGACAGCTCCGCTGACAACCCCAACTGTCAGAATGTCTTTATTGTATGTGTGGGTTTTTTTGAGAATATATAACGATTGAGAATATATAACGTGTGAGAATATATAACGATTTATGAAAATAAGCTTTTCATGCTATGTAGGGCCTTTCCTCTTAAGAATGAGTCAAACATACTGTGTTTTCTGGTATAATTCTTTCATGAAGTAGAAAAATGCGTCAGACAGTAAAATTTATATTTTTTGGTGAAAATTTAATGTCTATAAAACTTGATGCTTAATAGGTTTTTAAATTATTATTTTGTTGATTGGTTTGAGAGAGAGAGAGAGAGAAACTATTTTTTTTTGTTCCTCATATTTATGCATTCACTGGCTGTTTCTTGTATGTGCCCTGATTGAGGATCAAACCTACAACTTTGGTGTATTGGGATGACACTCTAACCAGCTGAGCTACCCAGCCAGGGCCAAGACTTAATAGGATTTTTAAGTGGGTACACAATTTTATTTTTATTTTTAAAGATTTTATTTATTTATTTTTAGAGAGAAGGGAAGGGAGGGAGAAAGAGAGAGAGAGAAACATCAATGTGTGGTTGTCTCTCACGTGGCCCCCACTGGGGACCTGGCTGGCAACCCAGGCATGTGCTCTGACTGGGAATTGAACTGGTGACTGTTTAGTTCACAGCCCGTGCTCAATCCACTGAGCTACACCAGCCAGGGCCACATTTTTATTTCTTATGGACTATTTTTTTATCGATGTGTAACTCACATAACATAAAATTTGCCATTCAATTAAATGACTGTTAGTATATTCAGACTGTGCAACCATCAGCACCATCTAATCCTAGAACGTTTGATCACTCCATAACAAAACCTCACACTCATTAGCAGTTATTCCTTGTTCCTCCCTGCCCTCAGCTTCCGGCAACTACTAATCTGGTTTTGGTCACAATGAATTTACCTGTTCCAGACATTTCATGTAAATGGAATCACACAATACGTGGCATTTTGCATTTGGCTTATTTTACTCAGCATAAATTTTCAAGGCTCATCCATGTTGTTGCATATATTAGTACTTTATTTTTAAAAAGAGTTTATTTATTTATTTACTTTTTTATTTCTAGAGAGGGGGAAGGTAGGAAGAAACAGAGGGAGAGAAATATCGATGTGCAAAAGAAACATCAATTAGTTGCTTCTTTCTTGCACGCCCCCAACTGCAGACTTGACCCACAACCCAGGTATGTGCCCTGACTGGGAATCGAACCAGCCACCTTTCTGTTCACAGTCTGGTGCTCAATCCACTGAGCAGCACCAGTCAGGGCAGTACTTTATTTTTTATGGCTGAATAATACTCCATTGCATAGATACACCATATTTTGTTTATCTACTTATCCACTGATGAACAAATGGGTTGTTTAAACTTTTTGGCTAGAACAATGCTGCTATGAATATCTTTGTAAAATATTTTTTAGGTACATATGTTTTCAGTTCTCTTGGGTATATCTCAAAAAGTAAAATTTCTCAGTCATCTGGTGCTCTATGTTTAACATTTTGAGAAATTCTCAAATATTTTGCAAATATTTTCTCCTATTCTATAGATTATATTTTCAGTTTCTCAATATCCTTAGATACATAAAAGTTTTAAATTTTGATGACATCCAATTTATCTGTTTTTTTTTCTTTTGTCGCTCATGCTTTTGGTGTCATATCGAATAATCTATTGTCAAATTCAAGGTTATGAAGATTTACTTCTGTTCTCTTCTAATAGCTTTATGGTTTTAGCACTTCCATTCAGGTCACTGATCCATTTGGGCTCAAGTTCCATATATGCTGTGAGGTAGAGCTCCAACCTGATTCTTTTGTGTGTGGAAATCCTGTTATCCCAGCACCATTTGTTGAAGAGACTATTATTTCCCTATTGAATGTACTTGACATTCTTGCCAAAAAAATTGGCCATAAATACATGGGTTCCTATCTCTTTTAAATGAGGTATAGTGACTACTCTTTTTTTAATTTTATTGCTATATGGCATATGTGGTCTATATTTGCCCAAGGATGCCTTAAGTCTTTGAGACTTGATCATGTTTCTCTGATACTGAAAGAATTAAACATAATTCTGCTTTTCCTTGAGAGAGATTTTGCAGGTTAACCTGCTCTTTGCGGATGTGTAAAACCAGGAGCCTGACCCCTTTACCTGCCGGGGTTTCTTTGCCTTTATGATGCTGAAAGTATCTGAGGCCAAATTCAAAGGAAATTATTCTCTAAAAAGTTGCCAACAATGAAAATCAAGAGCATATCATCATTTCTTTATTATTTTATACTGTAAAAGTAATATAGTCATTTTTAGAACATGCTGAAAATAGAGATAAAAATGATTATTTCACTCCCCAACACAATAACAATTAGCATTTTTAATCATTTTTTATCACGATTAAAAAAGCCACCTGCAGAATACATTCTGTACAGTCCCATTTATGTGACAGACTTAGATAGTACGGCTGCACAGGTCACTGTGTATATGCGCATGTGAACACACAGCAAAGGCTCTGGAAGGACAGACACCAAACCGACGACCGGCTTTGGGAGTGGGAATAGGTCTGGGCGGAGAGTGGAGGGAAGAGCTTCACCTGTTCTATTTATTCTCCTATTTATGGATGATTACACAATGCAGACATATTTGTTATTTTAAAAATTAAAATTATGGGAGGGAGTGATGGGGGAAATGGAGACAACTATACTTGAACAACAATAAAAAATGTGAAAATATTAAAATTAAAATTAAATTTAAAGATGCTATGTAGTTACCCATATGACTATTAGACCACTCTTGGGAGTATTACAACTTTACCTATTATTATTTTATTTCATCTCTCCCAGCTGAGTAATTAAAAACTATTTCTTAAGAATCTACTTTGTGTAATAAAAATCTCATTCTAGAATTGTGCTTTATGGTTTGCATCAATTTCTTACAACTCTAGAATATTAATTAGAAATTTTATTGGCTTTACATAACAAAACCAATTTAAATTAAGCAAGAAGGAGAATTGAACAGAATAGTATTTCTTAAAATTGAGTAATGTTTATTTCACCTCTTTATTTTGTTTATCCTGTTTTAAACAGAAAAAAACTTCCTCAATGTTGACAAGTTCTTTTTAATCAAATGTTACTTAAATGAATAAATATTATTTGTAAGTTTCTTTTGCTTACAGTGCTTATAAGACATAAAATCAGAATACACTTAAAATTGAATACCCATAAACTCAAAACATCACATTGGTGACATTAATTTACTCTGATGAATGATCTTGCTTTGCTGAACTACAATAACCAACGCTGGAGAAAAGTAGAAAAATGTGTTGTGGTTTAGTTTCTCTATTTAATCTGCCTGTGCAATTTAGTTTCAATAATATTAACACATGCAGAAAGTTCCTGTTCAGCAAAGCTTGTTACACCAAAAATACAAAATGAGATTAATAATTTCAAGGCTTTGTTTACTTGTTTGGGATAATTGGATGTAATACTTCACAAATCTTTGCCAGAGAGCGTTCCTCTAATGTCAGTTTAATGAGATGTCACTTGATATCTTCATAAAACTGTCTTGTTCCCTTGGAGTTAAGTTAGTGTTACATAAATCTGCATCAAATGAGTTATAAGCCAATTATTGCTGGAATCGGGAACAGGAAATAATATCTGGGCTTCAAGTTCAATACTGCAGATGTTGAAAAAAAGTGTCTAGGTTTAGCCCAGAACTTTCTAGTATTAGATTATTGAAGGAAATAAATAAACACTCAATGACTCATTCACATAACTTTAAAAATGTTTGACCATTACTCAGTTTTTTTTTTAATGAACTCCCACTTTTTATTGAACTTGGAGCATTTGGACTGCTGTGAAACTTGATTTGGATTTCCTGCTGTGACATCCTGCAGCCTTCATCTGGTGTGCGTGCGTGTCTGCGTGTCACACGGCAGCCTTTGTCCCCTGCTCGTTAGCCTGCAACAACTAACGTAATGTATTACTGCCACATGATGTCATTTTCCTGATGTCAAGTATAAAATGAACCTTATTAAATAACAATAAACTCAAGTTGACTTCCGCGTTAGTCTTTCAGCTATAAAACGCCACTACAAGAGCATTGTTATTGTAATTGATGGTTGTAAGACCATGTGGCTTAGTGCTGGAACAGAACTACATTTAAATCAGAGCCTAAACAAGAATATCAATCTTTTATTACATTGCTCTTAAACATGCATAATGTGACACGATAGATCTTCAGCGTGGCAGGTAGAAGATATCTGGGAGCAGAGGTCTTTTCCCCAAGGCCTCTGCCTATAGGCAGATTGCCCCAAGGGAGTGGGCAGCCTCCAGCATAAATCCTCAACCCAATCACTGCTGTGATCTTCGAAAACATAAATCTGATCATGACACCTCTCTGCTGCAAGACTTCAATGGCGCCTCGCTCCATTAGGATTCATTCTAAGCAACTTAATGAGGCTTACATTTCCAATGTCATTTCTTTTTTTTTTTTTTAAGATTTTATTCATTTATTTTAGAGATACAGGAAGGGAGGGAGAAAAACATCAATATGTGAGAGACACATCAATCACAGACCCCCAACAGCCCCCAACCGGAGACCTGGCCTGCAACCCAGGCATGTGCCCTGAAGGGGAACAGAACCGGTGACCTTTCAGTCCACAAGCTGGTGCTCAATCCACTGAGCCACACCAGCCAGGGCTCCAATGTCACTTCAAGCAAAGTCATTTAACTCCTTCCCTACTTTGGAAGGAAATCTTGGTTTTGCCTTTGCAAAGCCCAAGGTCTTTGCTCAACCCCCCTAAATATCAAATGCAAATTCATACCTTTATGTCAAGAGTTACACAAAGAAACGTGGAAGCTTTGAAATTCATTTTTTTAAAGGGAGTTGGGAGGGAGCAAAGAATTGTCTTCAAAATTTCCATATCAATTTCTTAAGACAGGGCTTAAGATACCAGACTTCTGGGAACCTAACACTTTGCTAAACACATCAGTTGCCAGCTCTGATGTTGATCAGACACCTGCCTGAGAATCTTGAGAGTTTACATGCTGTCTAGTTCATCCAGCCCTCCAGAACAGGGCCTTTTAACCTGAGCATCTACCAGCAAGGAGTGTCAAGATAATCCTGGTTCCTTTGTGCCAGTGCCCCCTCCCTTTTTTTTTTTTTTTTTTTTACATTAGAAGACTTATTTATTTTTTTTTTATATTTTATTTATTTATTTTTAGAGATGGGGGAGGGAGAAAGAGAGGGACAGAAACATCAGTGTGTGGTTGCCTCTTGTGTGCCTCCTACTGGGGACCTGGCCTGCAACCCAGGCATGTGCCCTGACTGGGAATCAAACTGGTGACTCTTTGGTTCACAGGCCAGCACTCAATCCACTGAGCTACACCAGCCAGGGCAGAAGACTTATTTTTAAGAGCGATTTTTGGTTCACAGCAAAACTGATTGGAAAGTGCAGAGTTCCCATCTAGCGGTTCTCCCCAGGCAGTCTCCCCACTGTCAATCTCCTGCAACACAAGTGCAGCTTTATTACAACGGGTGAACCAACGTGGAGGCGTCACTGTCGACCAAAGCCATGGTTTACATTAGGCTTCACTCTTAGGGACATACGTTCTATGGGTTTGGACAAGTATATAACAACACATATCCATCCTTATAGTAACATATAGAATAGCTTTGCTGCCCCCCAAATCCCCTGTGATCCACTAATTTACCCTCTCCCTCTTCCCACAAACTCCTGGCAACTACTGGTTTTATTACTGTCTCCATAGTTTTGCCTTTTCCAGAATGTCATAGAGTTGGAATTATACAGTGTGTAGCCTTATCTGATTGGCTTCTTTCATTTAGTAATATGATTTTAAGTTTCCTTCATGACTTGCAGGAAACTTAAGCACCGAATAATCTTCTGTTGTATGGATATAACACAGTTTATTTATCCATTCATGTATTGATGGACATCTGGGTTGCTTCCAAGTTTTGGCAATTATGAATAAAGCTGCTGTAAATATCTGTGCACAGGTTTTTGTGTGGACATAAGTTTTCAACTCCTTTGGGTAAATACCAAAGAGCATGATTGCTTTATTGTATGGTAAGAGTATATTTAGTTTTATAAGAAACTGTCAAACCATCTCCCAAAGTGGAGGTAGCTTTTGCATTTCTGCCAGCAGTAAGGGACATTCTTGTTGCTCTACATCCTTGTCAGCACTTGGTGTTGTCAGTGTTTTGGATTTTAACCATTTTAATAGATGTGTAGTGGTATTTTATTACTGCTTTAACATTTAATTCCCTAATGACATATGATATTGAACATCTTTTCATACACTTATTTGCTATCTGCATATCTTTCCTGGTGAGGTATATGTTAGTTCTTTTGTCCATTTTTAAATTGAATTATTACTTTTTTATTGTTGAGTTTTAAGAGATCTTTAAGTATTTTGGTTAACAGTCCTTTACCAGATAAGTCTTTTGCAAATATTTCCTTTCAGTCTGTGGCCGGTCTAAATACATCAGTTACCTGCCTGAACACTCTGAGAGGGGAACTGAGAGTTTCTGTAGCCTGTGCAGTCCTCCAGAGCAAGCCCTTCCAACTGGAATGCCTAGAGGCAAAATGTTTCAAGAGCTTTCTGCTCCCTTTGTACTCCTGGTTTTTTCTGGCACTCTTTTTTTGAAAAAAAAAAAAAAGATTTTATTTATTTATTATTTATTATTTAGAGAGGGAAGGGAGGGAGAAAGAGAGAGAGAGAAACATCAATGTGCAGTTGCTGGGGGTCATAGCCTGCAATCCAGGCATGTACCCTGACTGGGAATCGAACCTGCGACACTTTGGTTCGCAGCCTGTGCTCAATCCACTGAGCTATGCCAGCCAGGCACTCTTTTTCTTTAAATTTTTAAAAATTGATTTTGAATGAGAGAAAGAGAGACTTTGTTGTTGTTCCACTTACTTATGCATTCATTGGTTGATTCTTGTATGTGCCCTCACTGGTGATTGAACCTGCAACCTTGGTACCTGGAACAACACTCTGACCAACTGAGATACCTGGCCAGGGATTCTTGCACCCTTATGTTTTCATTTTTATTTTCCTACTGTATTTCATTTTAATATTCTTAGTTATACCCACTAAACTGATTTCATGACTTAATGTTTCAAAAATACTATGGTAGCTAAGACAATACACATAAAAATGTCTGGTTCACAAAAGGTGAGACCTCATCTTTTTTTTGTTTGGGTAACCAAACTTAATCTTAGCTAGTTTATATTTTGCATTTCTAGGATATATATATGTGTAACGCTTATATGTGTAAATGCTTATAATTTTTGTAATTAAATAAACTAAAGACTCATTATTTTAGGCTTCTCAATATCAATGCATATTAATCTGGGCTGATGACAAGCAGTTAATTACCTTTGATTCTTCACCAAGGAATTTATATGATGCTGGGTCATATTTTATCTACAACAAACTAACTAACCTTTTTAAAGGATTGCTATACATTGCTTGCTAACATGTGAATATGACCTCATGTTTACATGAAACATTATACTTTTTCATGCATTTTCACATAGCTATTTCACTGACCTCTCACAATCAATTTTCGGATGCAGCCGAAACAAGATATTCGTATCAGCATGAAAGGGTTGTTGGGTCGAGAACTGAAATTTTGTTCTACAACCATGACATTTTTCCGTCAACAACTTGGATGAGAACCAAATTGTTCAAGACAGGACACGTTGGAGAACTAAGGTTTGACTGTACTTACGTTTTGCACGTGATAAAACTGGGGGCAGAGAGGACTACGCCTGTGTTCCCCACCCTGGCTGTAGATGAGAATAACGCAGGGACTTTGAAAATGCGGCCATTGGCCATCGTCTGTGCTCCAGAGATTCTGATCCACGTGGTCTGGATGGAGCTGAATGTATTTTCCCAAGTGGCCTTGGGTTAGTCCAATGTGTGGCCAGGGCTGAGAGCCACTGGGTTACACAGTGCTGAGTTGAAGATGCCAATCTGACAAATAAAACGGGATTTCCTATCATAGTGAGTACTTTCCACCACTCCCCCAATCCACTACTTCTCCACTGCACTATAAGTTGTAATTATAGAATCCCTACTGGAAAACAATTCTGTAAAGTCATTTGAATCCCTGTATTTAACATTTATAAAATAGAGTTTCCTGGAAAATATTCTCGATTTCAGACTTCTTGCCAATTCTGCAGGTCTAACTGACTTTTTTTCCTGCGTTAGTGTAAACTGAGTTCTTACTGCTTGTCATGCTGTTCCACGGGTGAGCCTCGGGAGGGTAAAGGTGGTCCTGTGTTCTCAGGGCGCTATGATAGTCCATTCTGAAATATTTTATTATGTATCTTTAAAAAACAGAGATTTTATCCTTCTTATTATTATCACACTTAATAAATATAACATTAATTCCCTAAATCTCCCTAACAACCTTTCCAAAATCAAATTTTTTCAATCGTCCTGAAATTGTCTTTTATGCTTGATTTGTTCAAGAGGACTACATACATTTTGTTGTAAATTCCCTTTGATTTGGGATTGTTCTTTCAAAAACTATTACAAAACTTTTTGTGAAAGAAAATTTTAAATACATACAAAACAGAGAAAATAGCTCTGGCTGCTGTGGCTCATTGGGTTGAGCGCTGGCCTGCGAACCAAAGCATCCTGGGCTGGATTCCATGTCAGGGCACAGGCCTGGCTTGTGTGCCAGCTCCCCAGCAGGGGGCGTGCAAGAGACAACCACACAAGCAGCTTTCCTCCCTCCCTTCCCCTCTCTCTAAAAATAAATAAATAAAGTCTTTACAAAACAGAAATTAGTGCAATGAACTGCAAGTACGCATCTCCCAGCTACACTGACCATCAACTCACGGCTGTCCTTGTTTCATGGTCACTCTCATTGTCTCCCACGGCCCCTTCCAGGAACACTTGGAAGCAAATCCTAGACATCACAGCATTTTTTACCTGTAAATATTTCAGTATGCTTCTTAAAAAAAATAAGAGCTCTTTAAAAATACATATCCACAATACTTAAAAAATGAATAATGATTCCTGAATATAAACCCAAATTTTCCCCTTAAAAACATAGTTGGCTCATTCTAATCAAAACACAATCTAGGCCCAAACACTACATTCAACTGATATGTCTCTTAAAACTCTGTTAATCTGTAGGTCCCCTTTCCTCTTTCCTTCCCTTGAAATGTGTGCATATCAAATGTTAAAGAAAATAGGCTGTTTGTTTTACAGCTTTCCACATTATATATTTTGGAGGTTACATCCTTAAGATGTCATTTAACATATTTCCTGTCTCTTTTATTTCCTGTAAACTGGTAATTAAAGCGAAAAGACTGACTTTATTCAGGCTCATTTCTTTTGGTAAGAAGTCTTCACGGGCGACTATGTGCACTGCTGTCAGCAGGCACACATCTGCTTGTTTCTTTTCCTTATGCTCGGAGCCGTTGCCTACATCTGTGATTTCATTAGGGGTTACCACCTTCCCATTTTGTTTTTGTATTATTTCACTTTGTTTTTCATGCCATTGACTTACATTGACAAGACCAGGCCAGATACTGTGGAGATTGGCCTCCCGGGTTTGATTGTTTCACATGTTATTTAATTTGTTTCTTTTTCTCCCTTGAAGTTCCCGTAACTGGACATTGCAGCTTAAATCTTGATTAGATTCAAGTTCATGTTGTCGGCATTATTACTTCTTAGGCAATATTGTGTACTTCCTATTACATCATGTGAGTGGGTATATATTATGTGCATACACTAAATTTTTAAAAATTTTTATTTATTAATTTGAGAGTGAGAGAGAGACAGGCAGACAGGCAGACAGACAAACATGGATTTGTTGTTCCACTTATATATGTATTCATCGGTTGCTTCTTGCTTCTTCCATGTGCCCTGCCTGGAGCTCTCACCTGCAACTTTGGTGTATTGGAATGCTCTCTAACCAGCTGAGCTACCCAGCCACGGCTGCACTTATTTTGAAGGTCCCTCTCCAAATCACATCAATACCCATCAAAGTGTACCCACATTCTACGTTAAAAAAATTGGCTCTAACCTTTAACAAAGGTTTTAAAATAATGTAATACTTAAATTAATACTTAAAGTTAGTTAAGAAGAAATCTTTCATTTTGTTTCTGAAATTTAAAATCAATTATATGTAAAAACTACATTAGATGATTTTCAGTTGACTGGTTAATGCAATCATTTTTTTAGGCTCTTTTTCTTTTTATTATGAAGAACTTCTAACACATACGAAATAGGCAGAACAATATAATATAATGACAGTTCTCATGGACTCATTACCCATCTTCAGTTTATGGTTACTGTTCTTTCATCTAGCTCCCCATCCACTTCTCCCATCCTCTGTTATTAAATTTTAAAAAATGAGATATAATTCATATACCATAAAATTTGCCCTTTCAAACATACACCTCAGTGGTTTTAATATATTAACAAAGTTGTTCAACCATTACTATTCAATGGTTATGCAACCTTCACAAGTCTCTTTTTAACCTATGGATCATTCCTTCTGAATCTCTCTTTTGCTTTTGCAATTTATTTGTTGAAGAAACTTGTTTATCCGGTAGAATTTCCATAGTCTGGATTTTTTCTGTTTGCATGGGTGTAGCAGCATTTTAAAAAATGTTCCTCTGTCATATTTTTTCCTTTCGTCCTTTGTATTTTCTATAATTTGGTAGTTAGATGCAGATGTATGATGAAATTCAGGTTCATTTTTTCTCTACAAGACTACTGTATTGTCCTCTTTATGTTCTAGAGACACACGTGTCTCATCTTTCATTTTGTGATGCCAGCAGTGGTGGATGCTCAGACGGTTTAATTTCTGAATTCACTAGGGGTTGCAAAATGGTGATATTCTATCATTCGGTACTTATTACTTGGAACATGTACTTTTATAAAGAGAAAATTTACTTTATCTGCTATTTGATTATTCACTGGTACAGCTTCTTTAGGAAATTAACATTATTAATTTAGATTTTTATATTTTAGAGCCATAAGCTTTCTTTTCAGGTCTCAAATATTTTCCTAAGCAGTGTGTTATAGTGCTTAATGGGTCAAATACCTGCCCACAGGGACTGAAACAGAAAAATAAGGAGGTGAGGCTAGTGGCGACAAGAAATTTGCACGAAGAGGTATGCACCCTCAACTCCAGCAGATTTTCTCTCTTTTTCTGCACATCATATGAGGCTCTCCCATATGAAGTACCAAACACACACAAACCGCCACCAGATCTAAAACCTGGAAAACTTTTGTTTTCCTTGCAGAATTTATATGCTTTCCCCTTATAATTGATAGACATCAGTGAACAATCTGTATTTTCCAACTTTGCGCCGCGCCCAGTAAGTTCAAAGCCATTTTTTGGGTTTAATTTTGGAACAATGGGAATTTTTGATGTGTACATTTACAATTTTCTTCGATCTTCCGTAATTGTTCCTGTCTTTAAGCTGATCAAAATTTTCCGCAAGAGGTTTGATTGAACAAAAACATTTACATAGCCATCAGTCCCCTATGAAAGTACCTTTTTTCTTGGCACTCTGTTCGCTGCTGGTGTTATTTTAAAAATCTTTACTAACGTAAACGAGCCAGAAATGGTTTGTCAGGGCGAGGGCGGGGCGGGGGGGGGGGAGCTGTCTTAATTTGTGTTTCTCCGATTACTGGTGAGCTTGAACATTTCCCCATGTTTGGTAACCAGGTTTAACATTGTTTGGTTGCGACATGGCTTACACTCAATTAGGGACTTCAGTCAGTTCAGTCAGACTCAAAGACAAGAGAAATGAAAGCCGGGTTTACCTCCTTCTTGAAGGTTTGACCCCGCCCCTGGATTTCCCCCGGGCCGAGTGCCCTTTGTGTGTCTGCGGTCAGGAAGAGGAATCTCAGTCTGCAGGGCTGGAGGGACACTGTATTGCCTCCACCTATACGTATTACGAGCATAAGCTATTCCTGATTTCAGTGTTCTGGGCGCAGAAGAGCTCCCGGACCCTCAGCACGCCCGGAGTACCTGCCGCCGCCCAGGCGCCTTCTGCAGGCGTGGCCTCTCTCGCTCGGCCTTCGATTGGCCCGCCTGCTCCTGCAGGAGGCGTCACGACGCCGGTGGCTGAGCGCGGAGGATGCGAGTGAGGAGTGGCTGCTTTTGCCTTACTCTACCCCCCACTTTTTTTAAAACCATAGCTATGGTTACCACGTCTCTCCCCGCCTCCCGCCACCTGCCAAGAAGGCAACTGGTTATTGGCTGCCTGTCACAAAGTCACCCAGTCATTGGTCGGTGGTGAAGACCGGGCGCTCCCCCTTCTCCTGTCTCCCGGGTCTCTAGAGGAGCCCAGGAAGGAGGCTCGGCTAGTGCGGCCGGGCCAGGGGCTGCCGGGACCGGGCTGCGGCAGTCGTTAGCGGGTCATGTCGGCCGCCCAGGGCTGGGACAGGAACCGCCGGAGGGGAGGAGGCGCCGCGGGAAGTAGTGGTGGCGGCGGAGGTAGCGGGGCCGGCGGGGGCAGTGGGGGCAGCGGGGGTCGGGGGACTGGCCAGCTCAACCGCTTCGTGCAACTCTCCGGACGGCCGCACCTACCAGGTGAGTCGTGGGACGTGGTCCGGGGCTCCTGACAGCTTGCGGGCGCGGCGGGAAGGTGACTGCTACCTTTTCTTTTCTCCCTGGCTTTCTTTTCCTTCGGAGGAGGAGAGGCAGGCCCCACATATCGCAGAGGGACTGGGGCTTAGAGAAAAGGAAAGGTGTCTTTTAGGTCAGGGAGTGAACAGGAACACAACGGAAAAGAAAGTATTTTTGCTCTGTTGCAATCTTTGTGCTGAGAGTTGTGTTTTCTCTTCAAAGGAGAGCCCCGTCTCATTGACATTCCCAAATGTTTCGCTTACTCGGTTCCTAGTCTCTTCCTTTTCCGCAGTTTGATCTTGTTAAGAAAAAAAAAAAAGACATTGGCGTCTAGCTGTGGAAATTGTTTTGCAAAGGGTACTCATTTAAGGAGAGAAGAGGGAAGAGCATTCCAAGAAAGCGATTTTGTAAAAACCACCTCGAGTGTGCAATAGTTAGGCATTCTGAAACAAAAAAGGAGGATTGGGGGTGGGGGTTTGTTGGGAGGTGGATGGGAAAACAGAACCAAGAGAATTAGGGAAAACTAGTCGAATTATTTATATTTTGCAATGTCCAGAGACAGAACGGGTAGTGTGACTGCATTTTAAGGGGAGAAAATGAAAGTCAAGAATATACTGACAAAATTATACTGTGTCTACTCTAAAAAAAAAAAAAAAGCTGGTTAAGAATTGGGAAAAATTGTACCCCATGTGACTATTTTACATTTTGGCCCACAGTTCCCTATCCTTAAAAAACAAAGACAAATCAAATGGAAATGTATGTGCAGACAATTGTAAAGATACACATTTGTAAGTGAATATTCAGTGTAGTAAAGAAGGTAGGGAAGTAAAACGCACAGAATGTCAAGTATTGGTTGGGTAAGCTCATTTTTACCATGAAGACAACTATCAGCATGATGTGTTAATCATTCACCATGTTTTTTGTGAATAATGTTGAAGTTGATTTTATCAGTGATATATTTGTTTAGCTGATGAGTTTTGAGAACACGATGGTTTTTGAATTGTATTTATTACTGTGCCTTGTACTTCTAAGTAGTCAAAAATTGTTATTTGATTAATTTGAAGATAACAAAGGGAATTTTGCACAATCAATGAGACAATTGCTTATGTTTGTGACAAGGTTACTGATGTGTGCTAGAAATGCACACTAATCCATTTTTATACGCCATTGAAATTCACATTGAAGCAGTTTTAAGTAGTCAGATGTGTAATATACCAGGAGTTGGTTTTGAGAGGATAGTATCAGACTGGGTATTTTACAATTGGTAAATAGTATGTGATCTGCAACGTGAAAAAGGAAAAAGTCTCTTTTCGTACCCCAAATTAATAGGAAAAGTGTATATTTTGGTGCACTGACAGATTAGAAGATAAATTTCTTACCAAAGGCTTGCCCTTTACTATTGCAATCTTTAGGTCTTGGGTCTTAGATTCCTTACACCATGGGCTTCATAGAGGCATTTCCAGCCTCCAAGAACCAGGTTGGTGCATTTCCTCTCTGCCACCACCTGATGGCAGTGGAAGCCATGATTTCTGATCTGGGGCCTTGGTGTGGAGCTATTATTTCTGCATTCCCTTAGCACACTAGGCCAAGAACAGCCATTTGTCCAGAGGTTAAGATAAACGTGTTTAAACTGTGAGAATTCCTGCTGTGGGGTCATCAACCTCTCCTTTCAGCTTTCTTTCTCCTCATTCTTCCTTCCCTAAGTAGGCAGCTTTTGTCTTTTCTTCATTCTCAGAATTGGGAACATCCCATATCTCAATATATACTTTGAAATTCTTTCACACCAATGCTTTGTTTTCCTAAGTGTTGCATTTGGGCTTCCCCTCCCCCTTTACTGAAAGGTTTTATTTTGAGATGTTTAAAAAGATTTTAGGTGATGGAGAGAGAGCAATGTCTAGGCTGGTTTTATGGCTGACCCTGGAGGTAATACGTACATGCATGCATACATATTTAAGTTTTTGTAGTTAACATTCTCTTTCCTTTGAACTCCAATGCCATTTTCCATTTTTCATCCTTTTCTATCAGGGTTTCCAGATACTGAGTACCCATACCCCTTTCTTACTTTTTATACATCTACCTTCTTCTGTCCAGCCCGCAGTGAAACAAAACAGCCTGGTCTTCCTGGAGCATTCTCTCTTTTCCGTGCAGTTATGGAAATTCATAACTTGGGTATCCTCCTTCACATGTTCTTTCCTCTTGCATTTCAGGTGTAACCAGTCGCCGAGACCTACTCATTTTATTTCTGCCCCAACTCCAGTCTGTGCTGCCATCACCCGTCACTTGCGTCTCCTACAGTAGCTTCCTAAGCAGCCTTCCTGTTTCTCCTCTTGCCTGTAGTTCGTATAGCGTGCTGACCTTTTGCAGGCACAGATTTATTCCCATCTTAGTTAATAATCCTTTACTAGCTTTTCATTGCTTAGGATAAGGCAGAAATTCTTAACGTGGCCTACCAGGCACCACATGGTTTGTAGTTAACTCTCTAGTTAATTCTGTGTCATGTGGTCTTGCCCTTTGATCTTTTCTCACCTCCGTGGACATATCATGCTCCCGTCTGCCTCAGGGCCATTGCACCTGCCACCCCAACATCCAGGAACCCTCTTCCTCATAATTCTGTTCTCTCTTTTTTAAAGTTTTCTTCCATTGGATCTCAGCTTGGTTACATTGTATCTTTCAGAGAAGCCTTCTCTGACCTTCTGATTTGTTCTCTTCTCCCTGTACACACTCATAGCACCATGTGGCTATCCTGGGCATTCTTACCGTTTGTGTGTGAGTCCTTGATATGCATGAATTGGTGTTCTTGAGATATATATATATACACACACACAACTACTTATATTCATGTATATAATTCTTAAATTCTAAATTAATACATCGTCATTATGTGTAAGCAAGTCGTTTTTGGTGAATCTGATTTGATTGATGCTGTTCATTCCCGTCATAGCCCCCACTGACCCTGGACAAATGGATAAAATCAAGTTCTTAAACATAAAAGTAGTGGACTAGACCCTCCCTGGTGACAGCACAAATGACATTTTGTGAAACCTTGTTTGAACAGCTTCTTGCCTTTTTGCTGCCTCCTAAAATGCAGTAGTGACTGCTAGTCCCATAGGCTGAGAAATTCACAGCTTCTTGGTCCTGGATTTTTACTAAGTCGTAATCTCCACACAAACAGTAAAGAATAGAGAACAGTGCTTTTTGTGGAGGAGGTGTGCAAAGGTAGAGTTCAGGGGCAAGGAGCTCATGGGGATAATGGATTCCAAGTTAAGGTTGTGATTAACTGTGAATTTTATTAAATATCGTGCATAGCATTAGCTGAGAAAACAAGACATTGTTGCTAATGTAGAAACTGGAAAACTGACGGGAAAAGAGGGAAGTACTTGTAACAATTGGTAAAGTTGGGTAAAAATAATACTGAAATCTGAAAGTTTAAAAATGTTATACATGTTTATGATATAAAATCCAAATTGAACAAAACAGCATATGATAAAAAGCAAGTTTTCCTTCTACCTTTGACCTCAGCTAATTGATTTCCTTCCCTAGAAGCAACCAATGATACAATTTTTTTGTGTATCCTTTTCAGAAAGATGTAGGTAGGAGGTGAGAGGGAGGTACCATTTCTTTGTTTGACTGGTCACTTAAAATGTGCACTAGTCGTGCTAATGCAAATGGTGATACAGTGTATATCCCTGTGCATCTGTAACTTTGCACATTGAGTGAGTCTGTCTTTAGGATACTTTCTGAGAAGTACAATTGCAGGTCAAAGGATACGTACTATTTAAATTTTGATAGATATTGTCAAATCGCCCTCCACAGCGGTACCAGTTTATGTTCCACTATTGGAGTCGGAGTGCTGGCTTCCCGTACCCCTGATTAGCAGAGTGGGTTATCAGTCTTTTAAACACACCCAATGCAGTAGGTATATTTTTCCACCTTGCAGGAGGTATAAGAACCATATTTGTTTGTTTATAGCATCTGATTATGTTTTTTATTCATGTGGTTATATATTTTTTGTTCATTTTTCTATTGGCATGTTTAATATTGTTTACAGGAACTCTGTTTTTAGGAAATTGGTGTTTTGTCTTTGATATATGTTGCAGATATTTTTCACAGTTTGTCATTTGGCTGTTGATTTTGTTTAATAGTATATATTTTTAGCAGAAGGGAAAAATGTTACAGTTGTAATTATCAATCCATTTTGGATTTTTGTATCATAGAAAAGTCTTCCCAATATCAACATTATTTTTGACTAAAATGAAAATGAAAATTCTTGGTTTTTTTCCAGGTATTTGTATTAACTTTATTTTTAAGTTAAATGCACATATCCATACAAAATATAACTTGTGTCCAGTTCTTCCAGGTGGCTATCCAGTTGTCACTGTACTGAAACATTGTCTTCAGGTCTGTTTAGCTCTTAAATCTGATTTGGGGTTCTATTGGACTTTTACTCTGTCTCATTGATTTCTTACTATTTATATCTAATGAGTTCATTATTCGATCAGAGTCCTCTCCCATGCCACTTCCCAGTGTTTTCCTGGGTATTCTTGTTTATTTTTCCTTTTCTTTAAAGATTTCATTTTATTTATGTTTAGAGAGAGCTGAAGGAGGGAGAGAAACATGAGATGGCTGCTTCTCCCGCACCCCCAACCATATAGAACCCAGCCAACAACCCAGGCAGTTTCCCTGACTGGGAATCGAACCGGTGACCCTTTGGTTCACAGGCCAGAACTCAGTTCACTGAGCTACACCAGCCAGGGTTCTTGCTTGTTTATTTTTCCATGAAACTTAAAATCTGCTTATCAAGCTACCCTTCCCCATCCTGTTGGTATTTTCACTGACACTGGATTGTATTGACATCTACTTGAGGTTCAGTCTTCTGTCAAGAACAGGGTGTATATTCATTTCTTGTTCAAGTTTTCTCTTGCATCCCTCAGTAACATTTACACTTTTTTTTCATAATGTACCTTTCACACTTATTATTATGTTTATTCCTCAGTATTTTCTCTTTTTTGTTGCTATTTGTAAATGGGGTTCCTACTTCTATTATAACTTTTATCTTGAATACGGGAATGGTATTGATTTCTGAGTATTAAGTTTATACATAGCCACCTTTGGAATTTTAATACTCTCTGTAAATAGTCATAAAAAAGAGAGTTGTTTTTCTAGGGTTTTGCAGTTAAATATAAGATTACCAAATAAAGATGATTTTATCTTCTCCTTTCCAATTTTTATACTTATTTCTTTTATCAAGTTGATTTGTCTAGTACTTTCCAAAAATACTATAAGGTAGTAGTGGGTCTTTGTCTCAGTCCTGAGTTCAGTGGCATGTTGTCAGTGCCTTCCCGTTACGGTTAGACCTGACTTTAGATTGAAGTGTGCATACTTTATCACGTGAGAGTAGTCAGCTGCTAACATCTAATTAAGATTTTTAAACATGAAAGTAAATTTTGTCAAATGCCTTTCAGCCCCTGTGGGAATTATGTAATTTTTCTCCTTTGATTACTATTGTGGTGAATTGTACTAATAGATTTACTGTCGGGACCATCCATGCATTTCTTAGAGAGAGCTTAGAGTAAGTCCACTCACTCTGTCATTGTGTGTTATTTTAAATACACCGCTGGGTTCTGTTTACTAAACTTTATTTGAAAATTTTGCATCACTCCTCATAAGCTAAATTGCTTTGCAGTTTTCTGTGTTTTATCTTTGTTGAATTATGCCACTTTCACAAAAATAACTTTGTCTATGCTTTTTTTTTCTTTTCTTTCCCTCTCCGGTTAAATGGCATTGAAGTTAAAAGATTGGTTGAATTGCCCATAAAAGCATTTGGACCTTGAGTATTTTGGGGAGATAGTAGCTCTTTGACAATTATCTCTACTTCTATGATAATTTAACTGCTTACAATTTATATCTTTTGAGGTAAGCTTTGATAATTCGTATTATCCTAGAAAAGAACACATGTTATCCAGGTTTTCAAAATTATCTGTGTGAAGTTGAGCAAGATATCCTTTGCAGGGGTGGCCAACCTTGGGCCGCATGCAGTCCAGGATGGCTATGAATGGATGGCCTAACACAAAATCACAAATTTGCCTTTCTGTGCTGTGAGCGCTCCCGCAAACACAGTGAATGTCCCTAAAACCCGCCAGGCGGTCTGGTCTGTAAGAAGTGTGGCAAGCATCACCCCCCTCCCCAAAGTAACACAGTACAAGGAGGGTAAGCATCCTGTGTATGCTCAGGGGAAGCAGGCTGGCTGGTGGGCAGACTAAGCTGATTTTCTGGAAAAAAAAAAAAGGCTAAAACGGCAAAGAAGATTGTGCTGAGGCTTGAGTGTGTTGAGCCCAGCTGCAGATCTAAGAGAGGGCTGGCTGTTAGGAGATACCGGCATTCTGAACGGGGAGGAGGTGAGGGGAGAAAGGGCCAAGCGGTCCTGTTCAAAGCTTCATTTTTTTGCTTTATTATGTGACAATAAAATCATGAGGATATGTTCACTTCAAAAAACAAAAACAAAATCGTAAATTTAGTTCAAACCTTTTTTTTTGCTCATCAGTTTTTGTTAGTGTTTGTGTATTTAATGTGTGGTCCAAGACAACTCCTTTTTTTCCAGTGTGGCCCAGAGACACTGAGAGGTTGGACACCCCTGTATGGTTTAAAAAATGTCCTGTGTCTCTGGCTACACTGTCACTTTACTCATTGTCACTTCTTATTTCGTACAAGTGAGGCCTTGCACCTTTTTCTTGTTTAGAACCAGTTCTTGGATTTTAAAAATTAGTTTTATTTTTTTATATTAATTTTTTCTTTTGTGTTTTTAAATCCTTCCTTTAGTATTTTTAGGTTTACTTTGTGGTTGTTTTTCTATCTTTTTTTTAAATCCTCACCTGAGAATGTTTATTGATTTGAGAGAGAGATGAGGAGGAGAGAAATTGATTGTTTGCCTCCCATTTGCACCCCGACTGGGGATTGAACCCACAACCTAGGTATGTGCCCTGACTGGGAATCAAAATTGCAGTCTTTTGGTGTGAGAGACAGTGCTCCAACAACTGAATCACCTGGCTAAGGCTATTATTTTATCCTCTTATGTTGGATGCTTAATATTCTTTTCATTTTTTCTAAGTGTTTATATTAGTAAAACTTCAGCCCTGGCTGGTGTGGCTCAGTGGGTTGAATGCCAGCCTGTGAATCAAAAGGTAACTGATTCAATTCCTGGTTAGGGCACATGCCTGGGTTGCAGGCCAGGCACTCAGTTGAGGGTGTGCAAGAGATAACTGATCTGATGATTCTCTTTTTTCCTCCCTTCTCCTCTCTAAAAAATAAAATATTAAAGAAAATTTCTTTTTATATATATATATATATGTTGCTTTAATTGTGTCCTCTAGGTTATAGGCTACTTACTGTAGTTATTTTATAAATAGCTTACAGTTCCATTTTTTATTTCTTTTTTCTAGCACAAGAGAGGTTAATCCTTTTAAACTTTTTCTTAACATTTCCATTTATGTTTTAATAGCTTTATCAAGACATAATTCATATACTATACCATTTACCATTTAAAGTGTACAATTCAGTGGTTTTTAGTATATTCAGATATGTGTAATTGTCACCACAGTCAATTTTAAAACATTTTCATCACCTCAAGAAGAAACCCCATATCCTTTAGCTGTCACTCTCATCCCCTGCTCCCAGCCCTTCCCCCCAGCCCTAAGCAGCCACTAGTCTACTCTTTGTTGCTCTAGCTTTCCTTGTTATGAACTTTCTCATATTAATGGAATCATGTATTATGTGGTCTTTTGTGACTGCCTTTTTTCACTTTGTATAATGTTTTCAAAGTTCATCTTTGTTGAAGCACAGGTATCAGTATTCATTTCTTGGCTAAATAATATTCCATTGTATGGATGTGCTATATTTTATTTATCCATTATCCATTGATGGCTGTTTAGATTGTTTCCACTTTTGGGCTAATGTAAATAATGTTGATATAAACATTTGTGTACAGATTTCTGTGTGGACATATATTTTTATTTCTTTTAGATACATATACCTATGAGTAGAATTGTTCAGTCATATGGTAATTCTATGCTCTATACTTAATCAGTTGAGGAACTGCTAAACTATTTTCCCAAACAGCTGGAGTTTTACATCCCTACCAGCATTGTATGAGGGTTCCAATTTCTCCACATCATTGTTAACATTTGCCGTTATCTGACTTTTTGATTTTTAACCATCCTGGTGGTTATGAAGTGGCATCTTATTGTAGTTTTTTTTTTTTAGATTTTATGTATTCCTTTTTAGAGAGAGGGGAAGGGAGGGAGAAAAAGAGGGAGAGAGAAACATTGATCAGCTGTCTCTTGCATGGCCCCACTTGGGGACCTGGCCTGCAACCCAGGCATGTGCCCTGACAGGAATCGAACCAGAGATCTTTTACTGTGCTGGTCCATGCTCAATCCACTGAACCACACCAGCCAGGGCTTATTGTAATTTTTGATTCACATTTACCTGGTGACTAATAATGTTGATCAGCTTTACTTTTCTTTCTTGCTTCCTTCCTTTTTCCCCTAGTTTTTTTTTTTTAGGTATAATAGACATTGAGCATCTTTTCTTGTTTTTATTGACTAATTCTGTGTCTTCTTTGGAGAAATGTCTATTAGATTCTTTGCCTAATTTTTAATTGGATTATTTGTCTTTTTATTATTGAACTGTAAGTGCTCTTTATATATTCTAGATATAAGTCCTTTATGAGACCTCAATGGTACCCAAACTTTTTGGTACCAGGGACCAGTTGATGGGGAGGGGAGGAGGAGGCCGAGCTCAGATGAGCTTTGCTTGAGTCCTGCATTGGGCAACCCTGAGACATATGATTTATGAATGTATTTTCCATTCTGTGGTTGTCTTTCCACTTCTTAGTTGTGTCCCTTGAAGCACAAAAGTTTTCATTTTTGATGGAGTCTAGTTTTTCTGTTTTTGTTGTTCTTGTTCTTGCTTTTGGTGTCAGATCTAAGAATCCTTTGCCAAATTTAAAGTCATGAAGACCTAAACATTTTTTTATAGTTTTATAGTTTACTCTTACTCTTTATGTCTTTGATTTATTTTGAGTTAATTTTTATGTTTGGTGTGAGGTAAGGGTTATCTCAACCTGCTGTCCTATTGTCCCAACCCCATTTGTTGAAAGTACTATTCTTTCCCCATTAAATAGTCCTGGCATTCCTGTCAAACATCAGTTGACCATAAACACATAGGTTTATTTCTGGACTCCCAATTTTATTTTATTGCTCTGTATGTCTATCCATGTATCAGTACTATACTGCCTCAGTTACCATTGTTTTGTAGTAAGTTTTGAAATCAGAAAGTGTGAGTCCTTCTGCTTTATTCTTTTTTTTTTTTAAGATTTTATTTACTTATTTTTAGGCAGGGGGTAGGGAGGTAGAAAGAGAGCCGAGAGAAACATGAATGTGTGGTTGTCTCTCATGCGCCCCCTACTGGAGACCGGCCTGCAATCCGAGCGTGTGTCCTAATTGAGGACGAACCAGTGACCCTTTGGTTCACAGTCTGTTGCTCCCTGCACTGAGCCACAGCAGCCAGGGCCACTTTATTCTTTTTCAGGGTTGTTTTGGCTCTCCTGGGTCCCTTGCAGTTCCATTTAAATTTGAGAATCAGCTTGTTGATTTGGAGAACTCATGTGGGATTCAGTTTGGGGAGAAGAATAATGTTCAGTCTTCCAGTCCCTGAATATGGGATGTTTTTCCAGTTATTTAGATCTTCTTGAATCCTTTCAATAATGTTTTATGGTTTTCAGAGTTCATTTATGTCTAGCTTGTCTTTCTTAGTCCTGCCGTCCCTTACTGCCTCGTCAGCTGTGTTTGGCCTCCTTTGTATTACCTGCAATGAAGATTTCAGTTCGTGTTGGTTTTAATTTTAACTTTACTTCTTTTCTGTTCTCTGGATGGTTTTTAATCTCCAACTTGATCTTTATTTTGAAACGTCCTTTTCTGGCATTGGGTCTATTTTGCTTTTTATGTATCTGGCCTCTCACACTTAGTCTTTGTCGACTCTTCCTTGTCTCCCAGGTCTTAATGGGTCAGCATTCTCAAGTCTCAATCCTATGACTCTGCCCTTCTTTTTTTAGCTATTTTAGGCATTCTCTTCCAAATCCATGGTTTCCATTTTTCATTCACATGCAAATAAGTAAGGCCACTTCATGACTTATGCCCAGATCTCTCTTGAAATCCATATACTTGCTTTCTCCATTGTCTCTACTAACATGCCTTATATCTCTCAAGTTCAGCAAGTCTAAAACTGACTCTGTGACCTTTCTTTATTCTAAAAATGAATGGGCACTCTTAGCAATTGTGAGCAGGGGGTGTGACTTGCTGTTTTTAAAGCTCCCTTGAGCTGTGGAATGGAAAATGGATCGCGGGCAATGGCAGAAGTGAAGTATAAAGGCCATTTAGACCACTGCTGCAGTCTCCTAAAAAGGTGATGATGGCTTGGACTAGGGTACAGTGGTGTGGGTGGTGAGAAGTGACTTACTATGAGATGTATTTTGAAAGTAGCATTACCAGGATTTACTGTGGGGTATGATGGAGAGGAATCAGTATGGCTCCTAAATTTTTGTCCTAAGCAACTGGATGAAGGATGGTGTCATTAAACGAGATGGAGTAGACTGGGAGAAGGAAGAGTTTGGGGGTCAGTCAGTAGTTCTGTTTTGGCTATGTTAAGTTTGAGATGCCTATTTGACCTCCAAGTAGAGGATATTGGGTAGGCAGTCTTTAGTGTAAATCAAACTCAAAGGAGAGGTGGAGGCTGAAGATAGAAATTTTGGAATTATTAGCATATGAATGGTATTTGAAGCCAGTGGACTAGATGAGGTCACCCAGGAAGGTTACATAAAAGTAAGGGCAGGAGACTATAACTCTTACAGGTGAGAAAGAAAGGATAAGCAAGTCAGTGCAATAGTAGGAAAACCAAAACTGCTTGGTTTCACAGAGGGAGGCCAAGAGAAGAAAAGGTTTCGAGATGGAGGGAGATCTTGTCCAATGTGCCTGAGACTTGAGTAAGATACGGTTGCAAAGTGATGGACTGTGGACTACAGTTACAGTACTGCGAGTACAGCTTATTGTCGTGCGTATAGTGGGCTTCTGTGGGCTGGCCTAGGGAGCTATTAACTATTTATAACAAGGGAAAATCAAATCAGAAACTGACATAAATTTAGAATTTTGAAATGCAGCCTAGTTTTTAATTTTTAAGGTTCTCTTTGTTTATTCTCCCAAAAGTATTTTTGAGGCCATTCTTTGGTGTTTTTGAACCCCCAGGTCTTAGACTGTTACCAGTATCTATATGGGCAATCTTATAAAACACATAACAGTTAGGCTCACTTAAATATGTGAATTTGATTTCTTTTATTGAACCCATTCTTTCCTATACCTCATATTTTTAAAATTAATTTTTTAAACTGAAAATTATCACATAAACATAGTAAAATCAAATAGTATAAGGGAGACAAAAATTTCTCTTATACCGCAGATTCCTGGTTCTGTATTCTCATCCTGGAGAGTTAGAGTCCTCTGTTAGACTTTCTGGTGTGTCTTTTAAGAAATAGAATGTGCATAGACATGCATGTAGGCATATGTTATCTTTAATTTTAAATGAATTAGACCACAACATAACGTATTCATTCTGCACTGGCCTTTTTTTTTTTTCCTTTTACTAAAAACATATTTGGGGATTGGTCTATATTAGCACAGTTAGATTGATCTGATGTTTCTTCATGGCTGACAGTATTGTGTTGTATGGATGCACAATAATTTATTTTTAAGATTTTATTTATTTTTAGACAGGGGAAGGGAGGGAGAAAAAGAGGGAGAGAAAAGCAGTTGTGAGACACAAACATCAATCGGTTGCCTCTCATAAGAGCCCTGACCCAGGACCAAATCCACAACCCAGGCCTGTGCCCTGACTGTAAATTGAACCAGTGACCTTTCACTTTGTAGGATGATGCTCAGCCAACTGAGCCACACCGGTCAGGACATGGATATACAATAATTTACCAGCTACACAAATGATAGTTATTTATGTAGATTATTTCCAATCTTCTATTTAAAAACATTGCTGCAATGCATAGTGATGAATATTGCCAACTTTTTAAAAAATATATATTTTATTATTTATTCTTAGAGGGAGGTGAAGGGAGCGAGAAAGAGGGAGAGAAACATTGATGTGTGAGACAAACATTGATTGGTTGCCCCCAACCAGGGACCTGGCCCATAACCCAGGCATGTGCCCTGACTGGGAATTGAACCGGCGACCTTTCAATTTGTGGGATAATGCCCAACCCACTGAACCACACCAGTCAGGGCCTGCCAATTTATTCCTTAATATTTGTGTTTTTAAAGTTTTCTTCAAGTTATAAAACTCAAAAATTCACACTTTATCCTTTTATTTTACTCACCTTTCCCAACCATCCAGTCTTTTGAGTCCTTATGTTTTATCCCAATTAACAATATTACTAGCCAGGCACTTTTTAAACCTGTAGTCATAACCCACTGAGGAGTAGGTACTGGTATTGCCCCTTTTTCATAGAGAAGTAAGCTAAGACTGAGAGGATAGACCTTGTCCAAGGCCACGTAGCTAGCAAGAGGCAGAGCCTGAACGTGGTCGTGGCCAGCGTGGTTCTGAAGTCCATGCTCCTCGCCACCGTGCTGTGCTCTTCTCTGCGGCCCAGCTTTCCCAGTTCTTTCTGTGATTCCTGTAATTCAGGCCTTTGCTGCCTTAAACCGGACTGTGCTAATAATGTTTTTGTCATTCTCAGTGTTCATTTCCTATTCCCAGTCTTCCTTTTCCTATGTACTGAAACGAGATTAATCTTCCCAAAGCACAACTGAGATTATTGCTTCCCAGCTCAAAAGTGGCTTCCTGTTGCATTTAGAGTCCAGCCTGATCCTATGCACTTCCCTTTTATATTTGTGTTTTTAGAGTTTTTGCTCCAAGCTTTATTTAAGATGTGATCATTGAATTGTCTCTAAGACTAGATAGTGACATTAGAAGTGTGATGACTAGCAAAAAAACGAGATAAATAGTTGCTGGAGTTAAATGGTGTTTTGCTTTTTTTTTTTTAGTTGTTTCCCTTTTTACCCTTAGTAGCTCCTGCCATATGGTTTCAACAAACTGTCAACTCAGTTAATTTAAATCAGATGTGTAATTGATTAAACGCTAACCACAAACATCTTGGTGTCACATAAAACAGATTCCTTAAAACATGCACAAACCTGATGGAGGAACATGAGGTTTCTAACATGCACTCCAAACTGGGTACTTGAGAAAGAGGTCATATATTTAGCTTTAAATTCATGTGTATATACAAAACAAAATGCTGAGAAAACCTTTCAAGAAGAGAAATAACTTCTTAAAGCTACATCAACATTTTTTCTGCTCCATTATAATTTGAAGTTTGAAACTGAACTCTGCATTTATAGAAAAAACACTTCAGTGCCAATGTTCTTGTAAAATGTTATCTTTGACATTTTTATTTATGAATAAAGAACAGCTGTTCTTTCTGAATATAATGCTTCATGCAGGTGTCTTACTAGACACCATGTCTACGTTGGCAGTCAGTGTTTGGATCTGACATATTTTAGTTTCGTATTTAAGATATTCTTATTGACTCTCTGTTACATTAACAGTCATTGTCAGTGTTTTAGAATACCTTGTTTTTAAATATTAGACCTTTTCAAACAGTTTTTAAAATGTCAGTTATCAAAACTTTGCTATTTAGTGATGATCTTGTTGCCTTTTGCCAGATTTAGTCCAACACAAGCTTTTACTGCCTTCGGTCAAGTCCAGGTATCTCCTTGGAAGATGCTGCGTTTGCCAGCAGACAGTGCTGACCTGAGAGAAGTGAGTTCATGAGGAACCGTTGTGTTTCCCCTTCTAAGTGATCGCTGTTTTAGTTTTAATCAAGGGACAGAATGGATAGTCAAAGAAATAAATGACATTTCTGGGTTTAACATTAGAATCTGTGGATGTCCTTCCACCTTAGTCCCTTAGTTTGACTTGAGGAAATAGGGAGGGCTCTGTGTCTCCGTGGAGCTGCCCGTCTCTGGTGCTCCTTAGAGGAGGGGGGAGGTCGCAGAATTTCAGGTCATCAGGTGTTGTCAAAGCGTATCGATTAAAAATCTGTTTTCCTATTCAGTGTTCTCTGTCTACATTGACCCAGTACACGGTCTTTTTTTCTCTTTCTCTCAAGGATATTTTTGAGGAGAGAGGTTATTCTCTGGATACTCACATTAGAGTGCAAGAAATCCAGAAGCAAGAAAAGACCAAATAATGTAGTCTGATTCTTGAGTGGATTATTACTATAAATTTTTATTTCTGTATAATTAGGATATAAAATTTACTTGTTAGGAAACTGATTTGATTGGGTTATATTTTAGGGTTGCAAGATGGTCTCTATTACTTATTCTTTTAAAATATAAAGTTTTTCTGGAGATAAAAAGGAAAGAGGCAATACTGAATTAAGAAAAACATCTTTTGACAATAGTTTACATTTCAAGATAAGCACATTGACACAGTTACACATAAAGTAACTTTTTCAAGATCTTAAACATAAAGCCTATAAGCAGTAAAAGAGAGATCTTACAATGAACTTTATATCTTTTTCCCCCTGCTTCTGAAACTCCTTAGAATCATAAAATATTAAAATGGAAAAGACCTTGGAAGTCATCTTGCCTTACTTCTACTCAGTGTGGAAATCCGTTCCATAAAAGCTCTAATCTTTTTGTTTTTAAACCTTTATTTGGAAGAGGTCTACTTATTTCACTCTCTTAGATTCATGGGCTGCCTATTGCTAAGAGAACCGTCAGATTATTTGTTGGCTCTAATTATTACAAGTAGTTGCCATACATTCAACCGCAACTTCTACGAGTTTCCCCCAGCTTTGTTTGCTGGTAGAATATGGAATAAATCTATTCCTTCTTGCATTTAACTACCCTTTCAAAAACAATCTGGGTCTAAATTATTATTATTATTATTTTTAAACTGGGGCCCATGAATTCATGAGTCTGTGGCTGGTCTTCAGGGGATTATGTCATATGTGAAATTGTGAGTATTTGTGCATTTTTCTGGGGAGAGAGCCAGTCATTTTTATTAGCTCAGTGGAGCCTGATTCCATCAAAGTTCATATTGCCATGCCTACTGGGATGGACCTGTACTCAGCTTTTTGTTTTGTTTTTATTGTTTTAATTATTATTGTTTTTAATAAACCTGTCCCGAGCCAGCTAGTCCAGCATCTCGTTAACTGTTGCGCTGGGTAAGCCTGAGATTCTCTGGACATTTCTGATTTCACTGGGAATTGCAGACTTTTCAGAGCTTTGGAGACCATCTGGTATCCATATAGTTTATGGCATATTTATAGTTAATGAGTCTATTAAGAGATTAAAATAGTCCATGGGTGGGGTTTTATTTAAAAATTATTTAGAAGTCTTGGCAGCCATCACAAACATTAAGAATGTGATGATGCTGTTTTAAAATCAAGAGTGTTCCCAGGATTTTTGTTTGTTAGATTCAGATTTAATATTTGATTCTAACACAGGTATATGAATTATACCACTTTTTGATTAATTTTTAATCTGTAAAACTTTTAGCCGACTTAAAAAAATTATTTCTAAGGTAGGAGTATAGTTAGAATTCAGTCATTTATGAACCCTGGTTTCAAATACCACATCTGTGTTTTGAAACAGTTTGAGCCCGATGTAAACGCCTCCTGTGCCCTTGCTGTGCCCCGAGACAAAACTAACCAGCAAGGCTGTTTGTTCAGGAAAGTAATATTTGAATAATAATATAAACCAAATGACAAAGAGCAGTTTAAGTCTTGGAGATACTTCTCAATGGGCTGTGACTACTTCACTTTTATAGAAGGAAAGAAGTTTATGATAGATAGGCCTGCTCTTTGCTACGAGTGTCAGAGGAGTAATGTCAGAAGAAAACAGGAAAATGAAATATGGCAGGGGACATGAACAAGTTTTACTGAACAACAGAAATGGCAAGCAAAAAAAAAAAAAAAGAAGAAGGGCAAGAACCAGCAATTTTCATTTATTTAATCCTCTCAGTGTCAAAATTATTTGAGTTGGCTTACAAACAGAGATCCATATGAAAATAGAATGCTTAAAACAAACAGATGCAGGGTGTGGTTGAAAACAGAAAATATAACGTATCTGATGTCTGGGGCTCAAAAGCTGCTTTTCCCTCAGTATTGTAAGTCCCTAAAGATGCATTTCCTGTGTGTGTGCGTTAGGGAGGTACAGAAGCAGTCAGTCGGCAGCCCACAGCTGCGCACAGCCTCGCCTGAAGGCCCTTGAAAGAATCGGAGCCCACGTTCCCGTTGCGGCTCCGTGGTTCTTAACCGTTTTTTGACTCCTAAAAACCCAAGGGATGGGAAGTAATAGTTATTCCACTAGTTACAGTAATTTTTAACTCTAGTTTTTATTCTTAATAAAGTGGCGATATGATGGTGTATTGGGGGTAAGACTAGAATCTTGGGAGAGGAAGCAACTTCTTTGTGCGGCTGGGAGAGCCTATCTTTGGTTGAGTTTCACTATGTTTGTATTTATTCATTCGACAAGTATGTAACAGGTGCCTCTACTGGATACAGTGTTTCAGGTGCCACCTTGAATTGTAACTAAGAGCGTTACTGCAGAGAGGTTAAGAGTGATTTGGATCCAAACCGCATGTTTGAATACCAGATTTTTCATTTTGTTAAGTGACCTTTGGCAAATTACTTAACCTCTCTGTGTCTTAGTTTCCTGATCTGTAGATTGGGAGTCATCCTAGTTCGTATCTGGCAGAGTGGTGGCGAGGAGCACCTGAGCTCCTCGATGAGCGCTGTTGTTAAGGAATGCAGTTCTTGTACACCCACAGAATGCTGTGACTACCATACAGGCACAGCATAGCGCTGTAACTCATCTCTTAGTTCACATTGATTTATACTTCGTTTTAGAAAGGATTTGAGACAGAACTGAGGCTTCCTCAGGAATACGCTAGACCCAAAGCAGCACAGCAGAACTAAGATGTGGGTCCAGATCTTCTTGTTTTGAAAGGCAAAGTCAGAAATTTAAAAATGGGTATAATCATGCCTTAGTACTCATTGGCTTCAGAACTCATCAAGCTCTCAGCTTATCACATTTTGACGAGAAACAAAAGTTTCAGCACCTGGTGCTTGCTCAGGACTCATGGCACTTGCTAGAGCTTATATGAGTCACAACACTGCCCCACAAGAGAAAATGCTTCATCGTCAGTACCCACCGGTTTCCGCACTTGTCACGAGTTCTAGGACAAATGAACAAGTACTGAGGTACCACTGTGTGTACAAGTACCAGGAACAGGTGCCCAGTAAACGTTATTTCTGTTATGCTAAAAAAAAAAAAAAGTCATTTACTTAACAAGTGGGTCACTGTTAGCCCAAACTGTGCAAAATTTTTAAAAATGCCTCTTTTAGATCGTTATAATTTTCTGGGTGCTTGGGAGAGTAGAGTGCAGACTGGATTTTATCTCCTACCCCTGTTTAGCCACTTGGCATGGAGCTCATATGCAGTAAACAATCTACCAACTGTGTAATGATTCTAAATCCAGTATTAATTTGCTTCTCTTTTGAAATTTTTTATAGATACTAAATTGTATAAAGTGTTAGGACTATACCGCATGGCATAGCTATCTAA
Organism: Phyllostomus discolor; assembly: GCF_004126475.2. Lineage (NCBI taxonomy): Eukaryota > Metazoa > Chordata > Mammalia > Chiroptera > Phyllostomidae > Phyllostomus > Phyllostomus discolor. The sequence goes on from NC_040912.2 coordinate 76,400,531, forward strand.
ATCAGAATTCTTAGATCATGTTCTCTATTAATAGTTCTCATTATTAAAATATTATTTAGCCCTGGCTGGTGTGGTTCAGTGTATTGAATGCTGACCTGTGAACCGAAAGGTCACCAGTTCGATTCCCAGTCAGAGCACATGCCTGGCTTGTGGGTCAGGTCTCCAGTAGAGGGTGTGTGAGAGGCAACTGCACATTGATATATCTCTCTCTTTCTTCCTCCCTTCCCCTAGCTCTAAAAATGTAAATAAATAAAATCTTTAAGAAATCTTTAAAATCTTTAAGAAATAAAATATTTATTGTTTCAGATATATCATTTTAAATGCAGTCTGCCTTATGTCAGCGTAAATTTTTTCTACATTTTGGTTTTTATTTAATTTTTTATATGTTTTACTTTGAGATATTATAGATTCACATGCAATTGTAAGAAATAATACAGAGCCCTGGCTGGCATGGCTCAGTGGATTGAGTGCTGGTCTGAGAGCCAAAGGATCACCAGATCGATTCCCAGTCAGGTCATATGCCTGGGTTGCCGGCCAGGCCCCCAGTTGGGAGCATATGAGAGGCAACCACACATTGATGTTTCTCCCCTTCTCTTCCCCTCTCTCTAAAAATAAATAAAAAAATAAAATCTAAAAAAAATACCAAGAGATCTATATAATCTTCATCCAGTTTACCCGAATAATATCTTGTTACTATTGTACGATAAACACAACCAGGAAATCAACTTTGATACCATCCACTGACCTTACTCAGAATTCAGGAGGTTTATAAGTATTCAATTGTGTGTTTATATTGAGTTCCAAACACTTTTATCATATGTGTAGATTTGTATGTTTAAGATATAGATAAGATATAGAACAGATCCATCACAAAGCTCCCTCATGTTACCTGTTCATAGCTACAGCCACTTCCCCTGGAAAGCCCCTGGCAACCACTCATCTGTTCTCCATCTCTATAATTTTATCATTTCAAGAATGTTATATACATTGAATTATATAATATGTAACATTTGATATTGACTTCTTTCATTCAGTATAATTCCCTTGAGAATCATCCAAGTTGTTGCACATATAGTAACAACTATATTCATTGATACTAAACAGTAATGCCATAGTGTAGATGTGCCCGGGGGTTTGTTTAACCATTCATCCATTGGAAAGTTGTTTTGAGATTTGGCTATTATGAATGAAGCTTCTATGAACATTTGTATACAAATTTTTCTTTTGAGCCTAAGTTTCTTTTTTCGCCAGTTTACTTGGTTTTAAATTTTATCAAATGCTTTTTCTGCCATTTATTGAGATGATCATATGTTTCTTTTTCCTATTCTGTTAAAGTGGTGAATTATGCTGATTTTTGAATGTTAAATTAGCCTTATATTCTTGGGATAATTTAACTTGGCCATGATGTATTCTCCTTTTTAATATATCTTTGATTTGATTTGGTAGTATTTTGTTTAGAATTTTTATCCATGTGTCTGTCTATAAGGGATGTTGACCTAAAATTATTAGTCTTCTAATAATTACCAGTCGTCTTTAATGTGAGTGTCCACCCTTCTGCCTGGAAGTTAAAATCCACCCAGAGCTCTGTCCTGTCTCTCTCATCCAAGACTTTATAACTCATTGTTTTTCCTGGCGGAGTGACACCTTTATACCTCTATTCCATAACGCTTGACCCAAAGAGGTAAACAGGTTGGAGAAGTTGACCTGCTTCATAGCTTCTTGCTACCCTCCAATCAGTTATGCTGTGAATTCTGTAAATTGTTTTCGTTCTTCCTGCTGTTTTCCACCTCTGGGCTAAGTTCATTCTGAGGGCTGCTCTGACCATTTGCAGTAGCCCTGTACTCTGGTCATGTAGGGTAATGGTCTCCTCTTCTAAACTGACTCTATCATCTTGCAGTGATTCCTCATAGTTTTAGTCCTAAGGACATTTCTTTTTTTATTATGGATTTTTAAAAAATGGCATTTTTGTTCTTTGCAGGGCTTTGGGGAAAGGAGAGCTTGCTCAGCCAGCCATCTTGATTCAGTCAACGATTACGTTTATAATGACATAAATTTAATAAAAAGAAAAAATTCAAACGTAGCAAAAATGAAATATTGATGAAAGGATTGAAGAAATTATGTTTTTTCTTTTGAAGAGTAGATGCAATCACAAATGAAGATTGGCAGTTTAAATACATAAAAATTAAAGCTTCAATAAAGTGGTAAAGGCATATGTTCGTGATGTTGCTGGTTTCTCTTTTTTTCTGCTCTTTGGGAGAAGAAAGAACACGTGGGTTCTGAAGGCAGTGTCTGCCTTGTGTGCATAAGCTCCATTGAGTCCGCATTAGCCTGTGGCTGAGACAGACGCAGCGTTGGCCGCTGAGGGAGAAGCAGGCCGAGGATGTTTGACGGAGCTCTGAGAAAGCATCAGAAAGGATTTTTTATTGCACCTTTGGCTCAGTGATTTTCATTGTTATTCTAAATTTGTTTTGTATTTTTCCAATGTACAATAATATGTCACAGAATTTTTGGATAATATAAAAGAAGTGATAACCCTCAACCCCAGTCCTAACTACTGCTAAGACTTTGGTATATTTCTTACAGTATTTTTAAATCATAGCTCTAAAGCAAAATTAAAGTAACATGGTATTGTTTTTCTTCCAGTCCAAAAGTAATCCCTACTCAAGGAGAAAATTTTGAAAGTAAAGACCAGCACTAAGGAGAAAAAAAAACAAAAATCACTCATAATAACCACCCAAATATAACCACAATTAAATTTGATATATCCTTCCTGTATTTTTTATTAATATATACAGGCACTTTTTTTGCTTTTAATATGGTGTCATAATCTAGTACTATTTTGTACCTTGCTTTTTTTCATTTGCAGTATATTGTGAATGTTTTTGTATGTCAGTAAATATTCTTGTATATACTTTTTAGTGTTACATAGAATATGAACACATTTAAATTAAGTATGTTTGTGGAGCATACTTAACCATTCCCCTCTCATTGGACATTGAAAGTGTTTCTGATTTTTTGCCATCATAAATAATATAATGAGTATCTTTGTCCTACATTCCCCATGCATCTATGATTGTTTCTTTAGGAATAAGTTCCTAGAAGTGGAATAGCTGGGTAAAAGGGTAGGTACATTTTAATGCTTTTGGTACATAAAAATGTCAAATTTTAAGCTAATTGCTTGTTATATTCTGTCTTGTATTGGTATATAATTGTTTTATATGTCTGTCTTGTCTCCCTAATTAGAATATAAGCTTCTTGAGGGCAAGGGAAGTTTCCCACACATCCTGCGTATCCTTTGACTGTGTGGTTCACGGTGCTGGACTCATGAGTGATCAACAAATACTGTGTTGATTTGAAGCTGTGGTTTTACGGGCTTTTGAATGTCATAAACCTATAAATTGAAAAATATATGTATTTTGGGAACACAATAGGCTTACAAATTTTCTGGTTTTCTAAGAAAGAATATTAAAAAACAAAATTTCCTACCTTCATTTCCTCAACCCTCATCTCATAAAATAAAGAATGTTTAATAACAAAAAGTTTCTAATCTCTGAAAAAAGGACAGGCTTTTAAATGGAACATTTTAGTGTTAAAAGAAAAACTCACTGCCTTATCATAGTTTTCTCATTTTGTGTTAGACTGGTGAATCTTCACCTTAGCCAATTTGTGGTCTGTAGACCAACATTTGGGAACTACTGATTTAAAATTTTTAAAAGAATTATTGATTTTTTGAGAGAGAGAAGAAGGGAAACAGAAAGAGAAACGCCAATTTGTTGTTCCACTTACTCGTGCATTCAGTGTTGTCTCTTGAATGCGCCTTGACTGGAGGTCAAAGCCGTTGCTTTGGCAGGTCAGGGTGCTGCTCTAACCACCTGAGCTACCCAGCTAGGGCCTGGGAACTACTGATTTAGAAGACTTAAAGGATTAAAACCCTTTTGCAAAATAAATCATTCTTCCCTTTGCCCACAAGTCTGTCATCTTCACAATATCAAGTACACATGTGCAGATAATGCCATTTTTAGTTACACAGTGTACGAGTACTACAGGAAACAAACCCAGACTTTGCTGATGAACATCAAAACATATTTCCAATTGCCAACACCAGAAACTGCATTGGAGACAGGTTAAGTGTGATGTGGAAAGAAGGCAGGTTTTAGAGTCACAGGGCCTGGGCTCGAATCCTGACTCAGGCATTGTCACGTATTTCCCTTTAGCTTTCTTATTTTACATAAGATAAATCTTCTTCAAAGAGTTTTTATAGCTCCAGCTATAGCAGTTATTCACTGTAATGAAATGATTTGTTTAGACATCTGCCTTCCTCATGGGGAGTCGTAGCTTGCTTTCCCTGCTCTAGAGCCTGGCCCAGGGCTCACGGCAGAGCGGGCCAATGGAAAGGCTGCTGGGTGGATTGATACAGGATTGTTGGGAGGGTCAGAAGAGTCGAGGTGTGAAAGCTCATCCTGAACTTTAAACTCTCTACAAATGTGAATTGTTTTTATTGCTAACAAGAGCTGTCTTTGGGGGCAATCAAAACTTTGGGAAGAAACAGAATTACCTATTTCACATAGTGTCTCACATTTCTATTTTATAAGAAAACAAGTTTTAATTGGGTTAATTTGGAGCTAATTTGCTCCCTGGGAAGGCAGATGAACCCCCCAACTCCTGGCCAATGGAAGTACCAAGAGATTACTTCATATTTAAAGAACGGTGCCCGTTGTGTTATCCTCTTAACCGTGTGGTGTACAGAAGTATACCAAACCTGAAAGAGCAGGAAACTCCATCATGCCGAATTCATTTTAATCAGAGCTATCTTTTTTACATTCACTGACTAAAAATGTCTTAGATGCTGTTTGTAAAGCTCATGGTGAATTTTTGCCACAAGATGGCATTGGTGATTATTGAATGCATGTTGAATTGACCCAGAATTCCAAAAAATGGTGCATATAATTGTATTCTTTTGGGGATGAGTTGAAAACTTTCATCACTGCTTATATATTAATTTTGTTTTGGCTACTAAAACAGGGTTAAAAATGCTACTTTACATCACTTCTTTCTGTATTCAAGTATTGTTTTGTTTCCTGTTTTTCTGTCTTTATAACTACAGTAACTATGTATTATTTGCTCTGTGTTGTATGTGTCTGACTTATTGCTGATAATTGTGGTAACAGGTAAGAAGAAAATACGATGGGACCCAGTTAGGAGGCGCTTCATTCAGTCCTGTCCCATCATAAGGATCCCTAACAGGTTTTTGAGAGGTGGGTGATAACTAGCAAGAGATCTGTGCTTCATTTGGGTTAAAGGGAACTTGGAATGAAATTTCTAAACTTGAAACTCTGGTTTTTAAAAATTGTCTAAACAGCTAAAATTGGAGTAAGAAAAGTCTCAAACTTAAGACCATGTTTTATATTGACTACTGTTGAAATTGTAATCATAAGTTTTAGGAAGTTAGAATCCCTTCGTATGCATTTGAGAGTAGAAGTAAATCATCCCACTGATATCACTGTTATTCCACTGTAACCATATTAAAAAGAACTTTGAGTAATTTACCCAATATGGGTATAGGAAAGAGTTTCCTGAATATGATTCTAAGGAAGAGATAAAGATTAATTAATGTGGCTGTATAAAATTAAAATCCTCTTATTTAAAAAACCATAAATAAGAAGATATAAAGTGGGAATGTTTGTAACAAATGGTTAATATTATGAATATATAAAAAGCTCTTATAAATTAATAGTTTAAAAGCAAATGCCCACTAGAAAAATAGGTGAAACAAATGAATAGGTAAGAAAATATATATCAGTTTATAAAAAGAAACTTCAGTAAAGATGAACAAATATTTATTTCCCCTATTGTTATAAACATGATAATTAAAATAATAGATATCATTTGCACCTATTAGATTCACAAAGACTAAAAATAAGTATACCCAGTGTGGCGAGGTTATGGGAAATGAAGCTCATATGTTGAAGGAGGTGTAAATTTAACAGCCTTTTGGATCAAATTTGTCACTTGTGTATCAAAAGCCTTAAAAATCTTCACATCCTTTGACCTTGCAATTCTTACTTTTAGAAATGTTACATTCCTTCTATTTTTGAATTTTTCTCCATAAAAATATACTCCTTAGTGACAAAAGAAAATCTCAGAGAGTTACACTATTTCTAGATTTATAAATTATCAGACAAGCAAACTTAATGTTGTAATGTAGACTTTACTAAGTGATTTTGACTGAAGAGATTATTTAAAAAAAAAAACAAACCCTAGAAAAAAGTCTTGTAGCTGCTATAGATGTTTCCATATCTAGTACCTAACTTATTTTTAGCAGCCAAACTCCAGAACATGAAAAGAATAAAATCTATCTTAAATGGGTCAAGATAAGATACTTAGGATGGTGTGTCACCTTTTAGCATCAATAAATTATTTTGTTGGTACAAATTAAGGTGTGATGTTAGTGTTATGTGGCAGAAGGACGGCACACGCGTGGCCAAGCAGGCACATTTAAGTCTGTAACTTCTTTTCCTTTTTTTCAATTTATAAATTAGAATGTTAATTTGTTGATTTACAATGAGAAAGCTAACTTGGACTAAATTTAAGTGTAATTAAAAAAATCGTTTAATTAGGATATACTATTTAATATAATATCAATTTTGTACAAATATAAACATAAAAACCAAAAGAAATAGTGAAATAATGTTATACCTGATGGTAGGATTTTCTTTTCTTTTGTGTATTCTTTGTTTTTCAACTTTTTAATCATGGAAAAAAGAGATTAGCACAGGTAAGTGTTCTACCTTTGATTCTTCTGCAAGCCCTGAATGGCCTCAAACGTGGCTGAGGAGGGTGGTCTCGATGCCGAGGGGAGGGGGGTGGGAGCAGACTCAGGGCGGCGACATCGAGGTCCCCGTGACGGCCTCGGCATCAGTGGCCTTAGTTCACACCTTCTTTGACCTGCTCGTGGTGTTTGATGCTGTTGACCCCCTGCACCTTCTCAGAGTTTTCTCTTCCTTTGGGTTACTTCACTGTATAATCCTGGATGTTTTCTTCCTACTTCTTTGATTGTTCATTCTGTTTTCTTCACTGGCTTCTTCCTTCCTGCCCACGAAAGCCGGGCGTTGCTTCAGTGTTCTGTCCTCTCCATCATCCCCTTTGGTTATCTCATCATCCTTCACAGCCTCAACTATCTCCGTCCGTTCGTTCGTTCGTTTGCTCATTCTTTCATTCTTTCGGTATTTCTTGATTGCCTGTCAAGTAACAGGCACTGTGCTAGCTCAGTGATCTAGATAATAGAGAATCAGGAAAAGAAAGAGTTGTAGAACACCTTTAGTGTGATTCTTTGTGATAAGTGTCCTGATGAGGCAGTATGGTATGGGAACATGCGGAAGAGGTACCCGGCTCAGCTCGTGGGAGGGTGGAGAGAGAGGGGTGGTCATTAGGATGATTTTTCAGAAGAGATGCACTTAAAGACCGAGTGGGTGTTGGCAAGGGGAGGTAGGAACACCCCAAAACCATGGGACCAACTAGCTGCAGTAATGGCAACGGGCAAAACAGCATGGCCTTTCAGAGAACCGTCAAGTTCAGCTCAGTGGGAAAGTACATGGAGAGGAGCTAGAGAGGGCCTGCATCAAGTGGGGCACCACCCAAGGGGAGTTTTGAGGACCTGCTTGTTTTTTAATTAGTGAAGAGGTTTAACTGAAAGTCCAGTTACAAGGTCATTACAGTTAGCAAGGTAAGAAATGATGGCGACTACAAGTAAGGCAGCTGTAGTAGGAACAGAGAGCAGGGAATTGATTTGAAGTCTAAGGAAGTGGGGTTAGATGAGACTTAACTGACTGAAGAGGAGGGAAAAGGCGGGAGAGCTCCCAGCTCCCCGCATGGATCATTGTGCTCGTTACCAGGTGCTCCGTAAATGAAAGGAGGAGCAGACTGAGGGGGAAGGGGGCAAACTCAGTTTCATCCCCTGAAACCAAAATAGTGTATCTTTGAACATTCACTCTAAGAGTTATTTCCTGGGAAACCTCCTTTGAAGACGTTTTTTTTGTTCTCATGGCACCCTGTGTACCCGCCTGTATCATACACTTATCACACTGAATTATAGTTGCTCATTTACTGGTATATGCCTGCTGTAGACTGTAAGCTCTGTAAGGGCAGGGACAGTGGGACAGTGCCTTTAAGTGGAGTTGAATTATTTATAAGGCCACTGTCAGGGAATAGGGTGGGGCTGAAAATTTAGTACGTTCTCAACTTCTCTCCGGTGGTGATGACAGCAAATGGATGAGTTGCTGAGAACACGAAGATGCTGTGGTTTAGTGTTTACTTACATTAAAACAATACTTACCTATACACTTGAAATTTCCCCTTTCGAGACTCTCATTTTGGGAATCCTCTACATTACCTCTGTTGATACTGATTGAACACAGTTGCATGGGGCTTGTTTTCTGCCACTGGACTCTTTTACTCAATCCTGTATCTTCTCTGAAAGATATTTCTAGCAATTAAAATTGTGTGGTATGAAAACAATACTGGGGTAGTGAAAACAATGAGTTTCCACTGATGGACCTAACACACCCATTTACTTTTCCATACTTCTCAGATATCACTGAAAATGACAAAACAGACACACGAAAAAGAATAAATCCTAATTGTATTGAAAAACGGAAAAGGGAGGCTATGAAGCCAGATTACCTAGGTCTGAATCCAGGCTCTGCCATTTACCAACTGAGACTTCGGGCAAGCTACTTATTCTTTTTTTGGTCTCAATTTCCTCATTTGTAAAATTAGGATGATGATATAATAGTATCTACTTCCTAGGGTTGTTTTGAGGCTCAAGAGAGATAATATGAGCAAAGCATATTAGAAGAGGGTTTTTTTTTAAAAAAAAGAGTTTTTCCATTTAGTCAATGTTTTACATTTAGGCAATTCATGTTAGCTATCATTCTTATTATTGCTATTATACCAGAAAATTGGTAGAATTTAGGATAATAGAAAGCAGTTGGAATTATAATGATTGAAAAATGAGAACAGAATAAAATGCAAGCTCAAATAGGTGCTCCTGCTGCATGCTGGAAGTCAGGAGAATTTCTTAGTGAGGCCCCTTTTCTGAAACTCTAAGCTTAAAGTCAGTAAATGTAGAAGGAAGGAGAAGGTTGGGGGAAGATGAAACATCAGAGCAAATAATTAAGAGGCTGTCTCTAAAACAGTTATTTCCCCTACTCCCTCTCTCTCCATATGAAGAGCTCTGGCAATGGCATTAGTACCCAGGGCAAAGCCAGAAAACAGCTCTTTAAGCAAAGGACAGCATTTGCTTTGGGGAGGGTTGGTAAGCAGTGCTCTTATGGATTGGGGCTGGAGAGCGGGTACAAGCACAAACCAGAGGTTCAGGTAATGGATCTCCACAATAGTGGTGGGTGAGGGGGGTCCAATGGGGGAGGAAAAGAAAGAGCTCCATCAAGGATTAGGACCATACCATTAAAGGACCAAAGGACCATCTAAACGCAGCCCACCTTTGTTGGCAATAGTAAGGGAAACTGCTTTTTCTCCACGTCTGAAGAGAAGCCTGTCTGTCAGTGCACCGCTTCCCTGCAGAGACCCACAGGTAGACTGGGCTCCCGTTGGAGGACTGGAGATGGAGCCACACAGCTGTTGAGGAAATTCATACCTCCGACAGTTGCCAATCAACGTAGCCCTTTATTTATTAATATGAATAAGTGATCAAAGCCCACTGGACAGTTGCGGGAAGCTGGACTTGAAAGACTAAGCTGGATGAATAAAACAGCTGACTGCGGCAGAAACAGAGGTAATGAGGAAGCAGATTGGAGCTTTAGGAAGTTCTGATAATGGGAGGTTTCCTCAGAGTCAAGAGTAAAGTGGGTCCATAGATAAAACAGTTGCTATGGAGAAAAAGGAATAATTAAAGAATTAGTTCTATATTGAAGACTTGATTGCTGAAATAAAAATGCAGTTGAAGGCTTAAATATATAGGTTTAAGGTCAATCTTTATGAAAATAAAATAAAGGAAATATGCAGTCCATAAAGCAAGAAGACCAAAAAACTAAAGTACATGAGAAAAATTACACTTTGAGGATCATTTCATGTGATCCAGTACCCATTTTATAGTTACAGGAGGAAAGACAGCAGAAGGGAGAAAATAAATAAATAACGTTTCCCTATGTTGAAAAAAGACTCTGAGTTTTCAAGTATAAAGAGCCCACTAAGGAACAAGCTGGAAAATGAAAAAAACAAACAAACAAAAAGCATCTGTCCATACATTGCTGAACTATTACGATTCCAGAGATAAAATACAGGTTACGTGGAAGGACTCAAAACTAAGAAGCAGATTGGTGTTGCATTTCTCACCTGCAAACTGGTCTACTTTCTGTGTTCTAAGGGAAAATTATTCTGAAGACAGAACTGTGCCCAGCCTCACTAATGTTGAAATAGGAGTCAAAGTAAATAAGAACTCTGAAAGTTTACGACACACACCCCTTTTGAGAAAATTACTCAAAGAGGTACTCCTGGTAAAATGAAAAATAAATCTAAGAAAGAGGAAGGTTGTGGATATAAGAAGCAGCAGTGTGCAAAGAAACAAACAGTAAACTTAAGAGTTAACATCTAAATAAAGGGACCGTGAAGCCTAGTGTAATTGTTAAGAAAAGATTTCTGAATATATAGAAGAATAATATAAATATGTGTACGTATGTATGCATCTAACATTCTGGAACTAACATTTCAGGTGATTTACACAAATTGGGGGAAGGGAGAAAGTAAAACCACTAAGGATCTTTTAAATTTTTGTTTTGGAATTTATAGGTATAGTATGTGCTTATTAAAATTCAAATAATATTGAAATACATAGGGTGAAAAGTGAATATGCTCAAGCATGTATACAAATTTGTACAATTTAGTAAGAAAAAGATGGACATTTCAATAGGAGAATGTACGATATAAAAAAGGCTTGAGCAGGCACTTCCCAAAAGGAACAATTCAATTGGCTAGTAAACAGGAAAAGGTGCTCAACCTCTTTTGTAATGAGAGGAATACATATTAAAACCACAACGAGCCCTGGCTGGTGAGGCTCAGTGGATTGAGCACTGGCCTGTGAACCAAAGGGTCGCAGGTTCAATTCCCAGATTAGGGCACATGCCTGGGTTGCTGGCCAGGCCTCTAGTAGGGGGCATGTGAGAGGCAACAACACGTGGATGTTTCCCTCTCTCTTCCTCCCTCCTCCTTTGTCTAAAAAAAAAATCTTAAAAAAAAACCCCACAATGAGAAAGGTCTACAAACCCACAGGAATTGCTAAATTAAAAATGCAATACCAATACTAAGTATTTTGTAAACAAAAGTTAAGCATTACCTAGTAAAGATTTCCATGTATTTTGACTCAGAAATTCCATTTCTAGATTTCTAGCCAACAAATGTGGTCCCCTCTGCATCTGAAAACATGTACAGAAATGTTTATGGCAGCATTAGGAGCCACTAATTTGAAATAACCAAAATGCCCATTTGTACAGCATAGACTGGATACCTCGTGATATATATTTATACAAGGAAATACTATTTGGAAATGGAAGTTAATAGGCTACCTCTGCCCCTAGCAAAGTGGATGGATCTCAAAAACACCAAATTGTGAATGAAAGAGCCTAGAAAGAGAACATATTATATCTTTCTGTACAAATACATTTCAAAACTAGGCCAAAATAAACAGTATTGTTTAGGAATGCAGACTTAGGTATGATAAAGCTCTTAAGAGAAAGCAGGCTGTGTGGTTACCATGGAAATCAGGGAGCAGGTTTCCTCTGGATGTGAAGGAGGTGGGGTGGTGGGGCTGGGGGTCGAAAGGAGCGGGTAAGAGGTTAGTTGGGTGCCGGCAGCACTCTTGTTTTTTGGCCTTGGTGATGATCATGTTACCTTTTAAATAATTTGTTAAAATACACAATTATAGGTATGTGTGCTTTTATCCATGTGTTATATTTCATGGTAAAAGAATTAAAAACGCAGAGGTACTACTTCACGCCTTTACTCCTCACCTTATTCCCCTTTCCAGAGGTAACCACCATTGATAGCCAAGTTTATTTTCAGATGTGGTTTATTTTTTAATAATGTTAAAAAATAAAAGTAAAAGTTTTTGTTTTTATGGGTTTTAAAAATTATTAGGGGTAGTGGGATGTAGATCTTAGGAAAAAAAGAGAAAAAAGCTTGATTATTTCAGTAAAATCAATGAAGTGGAAAAGTGAAACAAAAAGAAAATGATTAAAATATATGTATATATATAAAGGCAGGGGTAAATCTAAATAAAAATAAATCAAGATCAAATGGGTTTATCTGTGGAATGGATGTAGTTTACTACTGTATTAGGTTGAAGGAAAAAGTGTGATTTTTAAGTCCTGATATCAAAGAAAGCACTTAATAAAATTTGATACTCAGTGAGTTCACTTTGGTTAAAATGCATGAAGCTGTCCTCTTATGCTATATGCATTTTTCTGTACATTATGTTTCAATAAAATTTTATTTTAAAAAAATGATAACATTCTTAGTAAGGAAAAATTGTAGGCATCCAGGAATAAAAGAAAATTTATTTTATTGATAGACTATCTACAAGAAATCAATAGCAAATACCATGTATAATGGTGAAATATTACCAATATCCTCATTAAAGTTAGAAACGAGGGAGTGATGTCCATTGTCATCGCCCTTGTTCAGCCTTGTCTGGAGGCGTCAGTCAATGCAGCAGAAGTTGAGGAAGAAAATGAAAGGTTGGAAAGAGCTGAAAGCTGTCATTAACAACAGATGACATGATCATCTGCTGTAAAATTCAAGGTACTTAACTAATGGTAAATTAGCTGGAAAAAATTTAAACTTGCAAAAATAAATTACTTTTTTGTATGTTAACAACAACCAATTAAAAATAAATTCACAATTGTATGGAGACTTATAAAATACTTAGAAATAAAAAACAACATAATGAAACTATACTGATGGATATAAAAAGAAAAGGTGAGGTAAATGGCTAGAGATTATGTTTCTTCATGGGTTCTTCCAAATGAAATCCCTAAGGAACTTCTTTAAAATTTAATTTTTATTTTGACATGATTCCAGACTTACAGAGAATTTACAAGAATGGTAAAAGATTCTCCTATAGCCTCCTTCCTCCAGACTCCCCAAATGTTAACATTTGATCACGTTTGCTTTATCCTGCTCCCTCTTCTCCGCCTCCCCTCTCCTCCTCTGCCTCCCCTCCCCGCTTTGTGTGCATAGTACGTATACACACATGCACACACACAGTGTCTTCTGTTTGAACTATTTGACAGTAAGCTGCAGACACGGTGCCTCTTTACCCTTAAGTACTTTAGCATCCGTATCTGAAAAACAAAGATATTCTCTTGGGAATTAACACTATAAATAATGGATATATTAACCCTAGTGTCTAATTTATAGACCTTATTCCAGATTTTGCAATTGTTCCAATACTGCCCTTAATAATAAAAGAAAATCCCAGATCATGTATGGCATTCATTTCTCATGTATCTGTAGCTTTGACACTGATATTTTTGAACAGTAAGACTAGTTACACTGTAAAATGTCCCTTAGTTTGTCGCATGTTTTCTCACGATTACACTCAGCGTATGCATTTTGGGTAGGAACACTGCTGAGTAATGTGTGCGTCTCCCTGCACATGAGGTGCATGTGTCCCATCCCTGGTGATGTCAGCTTTGATCACTGGGATAAGATGGTGTCTGCTCAGGGGACTTTTTATAGATTTTAACAAACTGACTCTAAAACTCATTGCAAGATGAATGGAGCAAAATACAAAGTTTTTGAAAAAGAATAGCAGCCCTGGCCGTTAGAGTGTCATCCTGGTACCCCAAGGTTGTGGGTTGAATCCTCAGCCAGGTCAAGTGTGAGAATCAACCAATGAATGCATCAGTAAGTGGAACAACACATCCATGTTTCTCTCTCTCTCTCTCCCTCCACTCCTCCCACCTGCCTTTCCTCTCTAAAAATTTTTAATATATAAAAAAGAAAAAGAATAACACAAAGGGGAATTTGTCCCACTAGATCTCGGTAGGTAATTCAGAGCCATCTCGGTTAGAACCATGTGGTAATGGCGTAGGGATCAGTGAACAGACAGTGGAGGTGAAGACAGCACAAGCCCACCCCATGTAACCGGGCAGAGTGACCCCGTCTCAAGTGTGCTTCGCTCAGCACTTGGAAGGAACTCAGGGTAACACCAGAGTCTTTCAAAGCAAGTTTCTTTCATTGCTGCTATCTTAGAAATAAGATTGCTCTGCCCTGAGAAGCAAAATCTTTACAAGCACCTCCTGCAGGTCAGGAGATACTTAATCAGGAAGTAATGTGGGTGCTGGTGTGAGTGGATTGCTTTTGCCTCAGCCGTTTGGGGTCTGGGAGCAGTGGAAAGGTCCGCCTGCTGCTGGTCCAGGTGGAAGCCAGCTGGTTCCGTTTCCCTTGGCTTTCCCGTCCAGGCCTCCGGGTGTACAATGGAAGATCTGCCCTCTCAGGGGGAGGCCATGGTGGGTTTTATGTTTAGAAGGAAGTGACCAGTTTAAATTAAACTGGATTTATCTTCAGGCTATTTGATATTTATAACTAGTTAATACTTTTAGTGATGAAGGTTTTAGTTTTTAAATGGCCTCCACAAATGTTTGATAGCACAGTCTAGAGGTGGCTACATCTTGTCTGTAAGAGACAAGGCAAAAATGTTATGTGCTACTTTATCTGTAAGCTTTTACGTTGAAGATTCCATGATGTTGCTTTATATTGACTGTGTGCATCCTTAAAGAGCAATAGATTTTGTGTAAAAGGTGATTAGATCCGGATATTGGAATTTTCCTCATTCTACTCTAGGACACGTCCATTTAGTGTATGATAAGGTGCCATTTCAATTCAGTGGAGAAAGGGTGGCTTTCTGTAAGTGGTTCTGGACACTGCGCATCCTTTGTTGTTGTTAATTAGAGCCCTGCCTCATACAATATACAAAAAGAAATTCTAGATGTAGTCAGGTTCTGGGTTTAAAATTCAAGACTATAACATTACTGGAAATAAGTAAGAATATCTTTATAATTTTATAATGATGCAGAGATAAATAAGATGTAGAACAAAAGAGCCTTTTCCCCCCCTTTGCCTTGGAGCCTTAAAAGAAAAGATTGAAAAATTCAATTACATAAAAATTTCCAAATGTTAAAAGATGCCATAAATAAAATTAAAGGAAAGGAATACAATAAATAATTTATACAAATTTGGGAGAAGACAACCCAAAGATAGAAAAGTGGGCAAGGGATATGATCAGGCAATTTCCTGAAGAAAGAATGCAATGGGCCAATAAATGTGTAAGCTAGTAAAAACAAGGGAAGTGCCAATTAGCCCGACACCCGTTTAAACCCAGTGGCTGGCACAAAGTTAAAAGGCTGAAGAGGGTGTGGCACACTTCCATGCACCATTGCTGGGGGTGTAAACTGTCCCAGTCTTTTTGGAGAAGAGTGTGGTCTAAAACATGGCATCTAACAATTTAAGTGCATATCCCTTTGACCCAGAAATCCTACTTCCAAAAATACCCACACACTTGCATATGAGCCATGTGAAGGAATCTTCGTTACACTACTGTAGTAGTGAAGACACTGGCAGCAATCTAATCCTCGGTCCCCTTCCCTCAGACATATAGTTTCTCCTTGTGGGCCAGAAACTAGAGCCCGTTTCCCTGGTTACTGTGAGTTCCTGCTCGCTCCCAGGGTACAGAGCAGAGTGTTTGTGACCATGAGAGAAGGTGGCTCAGCCCTCCATCGCCGGGGCGCTTTCCCTCAGCTGGCTGCTCCCTTCTGCGTCTGTCAGTTCAGCTTTAATTTTCGACTTTGCATTTTCTAATGGGAATCCCTGAATCAGGTAACCTAATTCTATGGGTGATTTTATTAGTAGCAAGTACTTTTCAGGGAAGTGAAATCTGCACATGGAGAATTTAGGGGAGGGTTCAGAGAACTACTTAAAGTAGATAAGCCCAATTTCATTTTGGTCAAGGTTGATGAGCCTATACCCCACATAATGAAAATTCTTAGTCTCCATGGCATTAGCCATGACAAATTCCCATGATTTATTCAAAAGAAAATTTAACTTTCTAATATATTAGTCTCTCTTGGGCTATAAATATGTACAAAAATATCTCTAGTTACTGACTAAAGAGAAAGAAGAATTACCTTTTTACCCCCAACTATAAGATTCCTTGATAGGATGTTTAATATTTATCAAACATTGATTAGATGCTCTTTACCCAGCATTTTAATTTGCATAGATAATGAAATTATTTACAGAAGCCAGCAATTGAGCCAAACAATCACAAATATTATATGATCTGCAAATTTAAATTTTTTGTAGCTATATTTAAAAAGTAAAAGACAGGTGACATTAATTTTAACATTTTTATCTCACCCAGGATATAAAAAATACCACTTCAACTTATATTCAATATAAAAATCGTAATTTTACCTTCATTTTTGGATGCCAAGTCTTTGAAATCCAGTGAGTATTTTACATTCAAAGCTTATCTGAGTTTGCACCAGCCTCATTTCAAGTACTTGGTAGTCCTATGTGGCTAGTGGCTGCTGCATTGGACTGGACTGTAAGTCCCAGGAATAGTAATAATGGTCTCATTATTGTATCCCCGGCCCCTGTCTCAGCACCTGGTACATAGCAGGTGTCCAGTAAGAATTTTGGCTTAATGAATGAATGGATAAATACAAGACTGTCTTCACTGATTCTTCATCCCTCAATCTATGTGAGTTATATGTGTCACAAAAAATGGCAATAAACTTACAATAGACTATCTTCTCTGCTGTATTACCACTTAGAGAAAATCCTAGAATATACTGTGCCTTTTCATATTTGCCCAAAAGCAATTTTTAAAACTATCTGTTGGCTCCAGATAATAAAGTAAAGGGCATTATAGAGACCCTTACTAGAGTTCCCATCTGTTGACCGTAGCAACTTTGTAATGTTTTTTTCTTTAAATTTGTCTTGCTAATTCTTAGAAACACATGTGTTTTGAGAAGACCATTGCCTAATGCAGCCCCTCCCTGAAACTGTATATCTCATAAGCACAATAATACCAAAGACCACCAAGGGCTGTGCATTGTTTTGATTATACCTGTCACTGTTTACTTTGACTTAAAACCAACAAAACTTCTAGAATTTGTCATATATATATATATATATATCCAACTGTTTTAGGCATTGTGGGTAATACAGGATAATTATTATACATCATCTTTGCCATTAGAAGCTTATAGTCTGTTTAGAGAAGAAAAACATTAATGAAATGAGTAGAGAAAAATTAAATTTGTAAATTTGTTTAGTGTTTCTGTGTGCTTTAAGCTTGGTGATTGAAAAAGTGAATACAAATACATTCGTCTTTCCTCAAATAACTCAAGAGCCATCTGAAAAGATACATATATAAGCCAGTGAACACTTGAACATAATAGCAAGTGCCGTAACTCTGTGATGAGGAAGCTGAGACCCAGTGGGGTCAGTGACTTGCTCTAGGCAGCAGTTAAAAAGAACCTGGATTCAAACCTAGGAGCCCCTTGCTCTTTCTTCTACACCACACTTTCTGCATTTCAAGATTCCTGAAAGGAGAAATTGAGTTCTTTACTGAAGGTAAATCATAGCTCAAGAGTAAGTTTTCCAATTATAGATGCCTAATATTTTATTTATGTATTTACATAATTATGGTATAATCATTAATAGTATATTATATCCTAACATTTGACTAGTAGGGTACTGAACTATAAAAGCTGTAGGTTTTTTCCCCCTCAGTACAATTAAAGGCATTTACTCAGTGAGTGAGTGAGCAGTGGGAATATTCAGGTAGGGTCAGGCTGACCATTTCGGAGGCATCCTGTAGAGGCACGTAAGCGGTGTAAATAGACCAGCGTTTATTTTCACCTATTTGATGATTATTATTTTTTTAAACGAGGAAGAGCTGTATGGGTTGGACTTGGAGGCGTTTTCCCACTAGGCATGGGAGGGTAGGTAGACCAGGCCAGGGTCTGGGGGAAGGACTTGGCTTCCCAGGCAGAGGCAGACTTAGGCAGGCAGGAGTGTGAGAGGTCAGGACAGGACTGTCTTGAAAGCCTCTAAATTGCTGGTTGAGGACTTTGTACTTGGGCAATAAGGAACCATTAAAGACTCTCAGACAGAACGGATAGGTTGGACTTCAGTGATGCAGTGATTCATGGTTTGTTCGTGTTTTAGTTTTTCCAGATCTGTGTGATTGCTTTTCAGTGCTAGTTTAAAAGCACATCCTAGGAAGTGGAATTATGATTTAGGTTAGGTTGGCAATAGGTGTTTATTTATATATAGATGTTTATTAGGTGCCCAGCATTGTGCTGAATACTAATTATCAATATGTTAGTATCTACTCTTAACATACAAATGCAGATAAGTCTTTAGGGTAACAGTCAACTGGAGCAGCACCTTACTCCACCCAGTTTACATTTAAGCACCTTTCGTTTTGCAGTTATGTAAGGGTTTGTGTAGACTGGCATTAAAAGTTATGAGGGTAATAGAAATAATGTAAAGTTTAGGGATTTTTTTTACTCTAAAATAACCCTAAAATAACTTTTAGTGCACTGGTTGACATAATTTAAACTTTAGAAAGCTTTCAAATATAAATTGTAGAAACAGCTTTTCTGAGTGGAGAGCTCTCACCCAGCTCTCTGAGATAAATATAGGAATGTCTTTTGTTAACTGACATAATGTCTGGAGCATATTTAAATTCTACATTTTTCTGTAACTCTTTGAAAACCAGTTTTTAATTAAGTTATAGATTATGGAAAAATCATAGGTTTTATGTGTTTGTATTTTTATTTATACATGACTCATTCACATTTGTGATTATATTTATGTAGTTTTCTAATATTTTTGGTTTAATTTAGTTGGCCTGTGTTTTTTCCTCCTCTAAGGAAACAAGAAAATTTGTTCTTTTAGCTTTTGGATTATTAAACCCCTTCTCCTCCTTTTCTTGAAAATTCTAAGTTATCAGCCATTTTCCTGAGTTGATAATGCTATTTTGCCTCCCTTGGGAAAAATCTTTTTACAGTTGTCGAAATCTGAAAATAGTCATATGAAACAGAAATGGAGACCAGCTCCTTAAAATCTTAAGTAGTGTGCGTGAATGTATAAAATAACCTAAGCAAATAAATAATACACCCATGTTATAAATCTTCCCTAATCCCCTTTTAAAGCTAAAAAGATTGTTACCGAATTTTGTTTGTGCTTTCAGTCTGCTGGGCCAGCTGTGGGAAACTGTGCTCTTCTCTCCTAGGCCACAGACCGCCACCAGCACGAAGTGGACACCGCTGTGTGGCAGATAACACCAATCTGTACGTGTTCGGAGGTTATAACCCAGATTATGATGAGTCAGGCGGGCCCGACAACGAAGACTATCCGCTCTTCAGGGAGCTCTGGCGGTACCATTTTGCTACAGGAGTATGGCACCAGATGGGCACAGATGGGTACATGCCCCGGGAACTGGCATCCATGTCACGTGAGTGCAGGCACTTCTGAACTTTTGACTTTTTGAAATGTCCGAGAGGTCCGGTTCAGTGTCACGTGTTCTTTGTTAATAGTTTATAATAACACCAACATGATCAACCCTGTTAGCGGAGATAGACTCTACTCTGGTAATAATGCAGCATGGTGATTCAGAATCGCTCGAGAGTCACACTGTTCTAAGTTTGAATTTGCTGTGTATCGTTACTTGCCAGATGATTTTTAGCTTCAAGTTCCTTAGCTGTGAAATGGGATTAATGGAATCTCAGAAGGTTCAACATGAACTATCATATATATGCTTGGCAAAGTGCAGAGGGTCAGAAACTGGGGCTCTAACGATGATAAATAATAGTTACTGAGTGAAGCACTTCACACGTGGTACCAGTTTAATTCTCAGCATTCCTGCAGGGCAGCTGCTGGTGCTGTGGCCATGGCACAGATGCAGAAGCCGAGGCTTCAGAGACGCCCCGTGGGTCGTGGCTAAGAGTGCAGGCTCAGGAGCCAAACTGCCTGGGGCTGAATCCCAGCGTGGCAGGGCTCCTTTGAGGAAACCTTCAACAAGTAGATTAAACCACTCACCGCTTCTGTGTCATTGTCTGTAAAAATGGGGACAATAATAATAACTCCTATCTCACAGGGTTACTGTGGAGATTAGTTTAGAGAGAGTTGATAACTCCCCTGGGGTCACACGGGAATTTACACCTAGCTCTCGCTGGCTCCAGAGCCCGTGCTGTTCACTCGTACACTGTATCAATTGAAGGCTGGGTAAAACAATGCCATGGGAATAATACAGGAGCACTAGTTGGAGAGTATTCACCATTAGAGAAGGCAAGAAGATACGTGTGGCCACGTGTGTGCGTGCGCGCGGGGTGGCAGGACCAGAAGAAGAACACCGAAGTCTCCAGGGTGTTGGTGTTTCTTTTTACCTGGGGGAAGATGCAGACTACTGAAGCCATCATTTAAAATGTAGAGATCGTCTGCCTGGCAGAAAGAGGGATTCTCTTGCCCCTTGGTCCTGAGTCCCACTGGGTCTTCACTGAGGCGAAGATGGCACTTCGTTTCCCTCTGCTTTGCTGCACACTCGGACTGTCCCGAACAGTGGGGGTGCGCTCTAGCTCGTCACGCAGTGTTGCTGCACAGAGTGTTTCGTGAGTTCCGCAAACGTGTGCCGAGTGCCTGTCACACACCACGGGGAGCTCCCTGACACTGTGCATGCGAGGGCGTCAGACCTTCTTCTGCAGAACTCTGTGCGTAAACGGAGCTTGTGCTTCTCCTCCCCAGTCGTGCTGCACGGAAACAACCTGCTAGTGTTCGGAGGCACGGGCATCCCGTTCGGGGAGAGCAACGGCAACGACGTGCACGTCTGCAACGTGAAGTACAAGCGGTGGGCCCTGCTCAGCTGCCGCGGGAAGAAGCCCAGCCGCATATACGGACAGGTACCGGACCTGGTCGGGCAGGGGCGTGTGTTCTGGGGGCAAACAATGCCAGAATCTTTTTATTACTTCTGGCTTTTAAAATGGAGAGTAAGTTTACTGTGGTTAATATTTGATTTTTTAGTTCTGATATGAAATTTTAATTTGTAAATCTGGTATCTTGCTGCCTTCTGTCCCCCGCCCTTTATTTCTAATCCTCTTTAGGATTATGACCTAGACTTGTGTGGAAGTTTCTAAAATGGCAGGACCGCACCCCACCTCCACTCCCACCTCCAGCAAGAGCCTGGGCTCCGCCTGGCCTGGGTTCTGGCATCTTTAGAGTGAAAGGATCTCTGAGGAGCTTTCTGACCCAAGGAGCAGAGTAGGCGATCCCTGCGCCTAAGGTCTGAGCTAAAACAGATTATGTGGAGATTAGTTTCCAGTTAGGTTCCCGCACTGCAAACCTGGGTTTGGAAAGTTGTATCCAAAAAGACGGGGTGCAGCTCACCGTACATCAGAGACCCTTCGAGAATAATGTGCTAAACTTAAAGCAGCCAATCTGTGGTTTCTCACCAACTGGCTGGTGTGGGCACTGACGGAGCGCTTGGGGGCTCGCTGCGGAGGGGCAGCCGGGGACTGTCTGCCACCGCAGGAGGCACCGAGACCCTAAGGAGTGACTGTAGCAGCAGCCAGATTTACAGCAAAGGAGAGTCTCCTGGAAAACGCCAAGTTTTGGGGACTGACTCCCAACTCCAGATCTTACCTAAGGGGTTCTGGTGGCTTCCTTTCATGTCTCCTCCTTCTTCTCGGGCACATTTTTCCTCATACTGCTTAGAAAGACAAGCAGCTTTCAATGGAAATGCTCATGCCCATGATCTACAAATTCTTTGGTTGCCTAGAAGCCCTACGGATTAGTGGACCACCTCGCCAAGGTAGAACTGGCTTTCCAGCTGAGCACAGGTTTACCTGTCTAAACATAATCTCTGCATTCTCTAAAATCTGCAGTCCTTTACCTTAAAGGGCTGGTATTTTTGAAGGTTAAAAAATACAAGAGAATTCCATAAAACTTGATTTGAAGATATCTAATAAGTTTATATTCTTTAGTCAAGCGCTAACGAGTCGGTCTTGCTCACTTTTCCTCACTTCCCAGGCCATGGCTATCATCAATGGCTCCCTCTATGTCTTCGGAGGGACAACCGGGTACATTTACAGCACAGACCTGCACAAATTAGATCTGAACACCAGGGAGTGGACACAGCTGAAACCAAACAACCTCTCCTGTGATCTGCCAGAAGAGAGGTGAGGTTCTGGGATTAAAGCATATGTATTCTTTCTTCCTAAGATTTGGCTTTTTTCAGAATATTGGTAATGTGGTTTAAAAAAACCCTTTGGCCTGGTTGAAATAGCCACTGGTTGTTAGATCCCTATTTAGCATTAAAGCAGGGTCTCCTGGTCAAGGATTGATAGTTCCCTCTAAACTATACAATTTTTTTTCATGTTATGTCCTCATATATTTCAGTTTTTCTCCATTAGAAAGATAGTAACACTTTAAAGAGGAAACCAATAGCAGCAATTGTAAATAAGTTTCATATCACAGGCAAAACAATTACTTTCTGGTTATTTTTTAAATTTCCCTTCTTAGCTTGCATATCAGGAGTCTTCGGCTCATTTGCGCACCGCTGTACCCCCAGTACAGGGCTTGGTGCCGTTCCTGTAGTAGTCCTCAGTGAAAACTGACTGGAGGTGGATGCCTGGGAAGGAGGGAGGGATGGCAGGCGGGGGAGGCTGGTGGCCGGAGGGTTTTTCACTTCAGCTGCTTTGTGAAACATTCAAACATCACGTGATTCTCTCTAGCTGCCTTCTGCTGGTCCTAGCCTTTTCACTTTTCTTTCCTAATAGAAATTGCCTCTTAGGATTCAACTCACTGGAAAACTTGGTGAGATCTTTTGTCCTCTAGTTTAAAAGCAAAGATAGTAAACAATTTTTTAAATCTTTCTGATAGACTAATCCAAGATCTCTTTGTTGTCTTTCAAGACAATGGTATGCAGTGCTAAGGAAGAATTATCCTCACTGTAGGATGTTAGAAGGCTGACCATTGCAGGTCACCATGAGAGGCCTTGGGAGGTGGACTAATAACTGGAATGATTTGGATATAATTTATTTTGTTAGCACCATGGTCTTCAGGAAAAGGAGGAAATAAATTAAGTTTTCAAAGCATTTTTTAAAATTATATTTATTGATTATGCTATTACAGTTGTCCGGATTTTTTCCCTTCGCCCCCTCCATCCAGTACCCTCACTCCCTCAGGCAGTCCCCACACCATTGTTCAGGTCCATGGGTCAAGCGTGTAGGTTCTTTGGCTGCTCCCTTTCCTACACTGTCCTTTACATGCCCACGACTATTCTGTAACTACCTATCTGTACTTCTTAATCCCCTCGCCTCTTCACCCATTCCCCCACCCTCCCCCATCTGGCGATTATCAAAACGCCCTCTGCATCCCTGATTCTAGCTCTGTTCTTCTTGTTTGCTTAGTTTGTTTTTTAGATGTAATTGTTGATAGATATGTATTTATTGCCATTTTATTGTTTATAGTTTTCATCTTCTTTTTCTTAAACGAGTCCCTTTAACATTTCATATAATAATGGTTTGGTGACAATGAACTCCTTTAGTTTTCTTTTTGTCTGGGAAGCTCTTTATCTGCTTTTCTATTCTAAATGATAGCGTTGCTGGTTAGAGCAATCTTGACTGTAGGTCCTTGCTTTTCATGGCTTTGAATATTTCTTGCCAATCTCTTCTATCCTGCAAAGTGTCTTTTGAGAAATCAGCTGACAAGTCTTATGGGTGCACTTTATAGGTGACTTTTTTTCTCTTGCTGTTTTTAAGATTCTCTTGTTATCTTTAATTGTGGATAATTTAGTTATAATGTGTCTTGGAGTGGGCCTCTTTGCATCCATCTTATTTGAGACTCTATGCTTCCTGGACTTGCATGTCTATTTCCTTCACCAAATTAGGGATGTTTTCTTTTATTATTTAATCAAATAGGTTTCCAATTTCTTGCTCTTTCTCTTCTCCTTCTGGCACCCCTATGATGCAAAAGTTGGAATACTTGAAGTTGTCCTGGAAACTGCTTACACTGTCCTTAGTTTTTGGATTCTTTTTTCTTCTTGTAGTTTTGATAGATTGTTTTTTCTTCCTTGTGTTTCAAATCATTGATTCGATTTTGGGCTTCATTCACTCTACTGTTATTTCCCTGTAAATTGTTCTTTAATTCAACTAGTATATCCTTCATTTCTGAATGGATCTTTTTTATGCTGCTGAGGTCCTCACTAAGTTCCTTGAGCATCCTTATAACCAGTGTTTTGAGCTCTGCGTCTGATAGATTGCTTATCTCTATTTTGTTTAGCTCTTTTTCTGGAGTTTGGATCTGTTCTTTCATTTGGACCATGTTTCTTTGTCTCCTCATTTTGGGAGCCTCCCTGTGTGTGTTCCTATGGATTAGGTAGAGTTGCTTTGATTCCATGTCTTGGTAGTGTGGCCTAATATAATATAGTGAGTGCCCTGTAGGGTCCAGTGTCACAGCCTCCGCTGTCACCCAAGCTGGGTGCATGAGGTGTGCCCTTTGTGGGGGCTGAGTACAGACTCCTCTTGTAGTCGAGCCTTAGGTGCTGTTGGCAGATCAGTGGGAGAGATTTACCCAGGCCAATCAGTTGCAGGGACTGGCTGTGATCACTGACCACCAACCTCTGCTCTCTGTGGAAGATGAGCTGTGCAAAGACAGGGTGGTGGCCCTGGGGTTTCCCTAGTGGTGCAGGCCAGGGTCAGCCCCCACCTGTGTTTTGCCCTGGGCCACCCTGCCTGAGCTGTAAAGCAACTTAAGATGGCTGCTATTTGTGCTGGGCTTGGAGATTCCCAGGTGAAGCCAAGCTGTGAATCTGGCTGGCTGCTCCTAGTGCCCAGCCTGGGGCTCACTGAGACTGGTTGTTGCTTGTTTTAGAGGATTTAGGAAGTTGTGAAGCTGTGGGCCAAGGCCAGCCATTCATATGGAAAAGCAGCTTGGGTGGGCCTGTAAGCTGGGTGGGGTGGAGTGTCAGGGGATCTCCAGGGTGGGGAAAACAGTGTTTGCCAGCTTGATGGAGTCTCAGATATGGCACCAGCTTGCCAGCTCTGTGGGAAGAGGGTTTAGAAAAGGGGCAATGGCCTCAGCTCACCTTGATGACAGATATTTCAGTTCCTTCCTGTATGCCACTGGTGCCATTCAAGCTGCTAGCATGCTGTTGGAGCTCAGAGGGAGTGAGTCTGAGTAGGTGAGTCTGTGTGTGGGTTCTTTAAGAGGAGCTGCCTGGGGCTTCAGAAGTTTCTTCCACTGACTCAATCCCCACTGGCTTTTGTAGCCAGAAATTGTGGGGACTTATTTTCCTGGCATTGGAACCCTGGGCTGGGGGTCTGGTGTAGGGCTGGGACTCCTCATCCCTAAGATATCGCTCCTGAATTTTTATCTACTACACGTGTATGTGGGACCAACCTGTTCAGCATCTGTGCCCCCTCACCAGTCTGGATGGATATGGTTTCTTTAATTCCAAAATTGTCAGACTTACATTCAACTCGATTTCTGATGGTTCTGAGTTCTATGTTTTAGTTGTAAAAATTCTGACGTGGTTGTGAGAGGAGTCATGCCGTGTCTGCCTGTGATGCCGTCCTGACTGGAAGCCTTCAAAGTGTTTTAACATGGTTGCCTTCTTTGAATCATTTATGGACGAATACACTGTTTCAGCTTGTAGCTAGACTGCTTGCATGAAAGTTCTAGTAGGCATTCCACATTACATCCATAGTTCTATGTAGCATATTTTTTCTGCTATCTTTGTATCTGTTAAATAAATATTTTTGTTTGAAAGCCCAAAGTCTAGGGTTTCTAATTAAATGTAGGCAGATCACATTTTAAATCTCTATAATAGCTTCCCTCCTATGCAAAGTTATCACAGAAAGATTATAGAAAATCTAGAAAATACAAATAAGCAAAATGAAGAAATAAAAAACAAACTCTAAACTCAGATAACCAGGGTTAACATTTTTGATATAACCTTATAATAATTTTCTTTGCATATTTACTTATCTATAAAATTTTAATGGAATTATCGCCTGTCTGCTCTTATATACCATTAAGACAACTTCTCAATATATTAATCATTTTGTATGCTGACATTCTTACTATTTATATACTAATCTATATTATTTATATTTTATAATTTATTTAACCAATTCACTATTATTAAACACTTGGGTTATGTCTAATAATTTATTATTATAAATAATGATCCAGTAAAAACCTTTATGGCTAAATCTTAGGTAGATCATTTTTCACTTAATTATAAACATTTCATTGTGTATTTCAGATACAGACATGAAATTGCACATGATGGGCAGAGGATTTACATCTTGGGAGGTGGTACTTCCTGGACAGCTTACTCCTTAAACAAGGTATTATTAAAAAGAAAAGGAGAGAGAGAGAGAAGTACAGAGGGAGGCATGTGCTATGCTCAATAAGCAAGATAATTCTGTCACTGTAGATATTTTAATTTTTGAAAAGGTTCTTCATCAGCATCTATTTTATGTTCCATGCTCTTTGTCATGTGAGGCTGAACTCTGTGCCCCTGATGTGCTCTCCAGTTGACAGCTGCCTTATCACACACTGAATGTGCTTTATGAAAATTATCCCCTTATGCTGGATGAGGAAAGTGACTAGAAGGAAGATGTAGTAGCTTGAATGGAGCAACTAATTAGAGTTGGAACCAGGATTCTCAGAATGTCACATCCCTCTCATTGTCAATGCCCTGTATCTAAAAAGAACAGGTATTTTTAAGGCTATGTGTCACTAACTTGAGAAAGCTGAGCTCTGAGGGGCTTTTATTCATCCTTCCCCGTGGCATTTGTGAACGCACGTGTCCCGGGGGAAACTAGAGTCGGCCGCAGAGAGAGAGAGAGCTCCTGGTCTGCTTTGGAACCTTAATGGTCTTTTTCGAGTTTGGTCCAAACTGTATTTCCCGTGTTTTCTTACCAACACTTGCTTTTGTTTTCTGTTATAAAAATGATGCATTTGGCCCTGGCCAGGTAGCTCAGTTGGTTAGAGTGTCGTCTGACGCCCAGGGCTGCAGGTGTGATCCCCATCAGGGCACACACAAGAACCACCCAGTGGACGCATGAATGAGTGGAATGGCAAGTCGGCGTCTCTCTCTCTGTGTCTCTCTCTGCCTCTCTCTCTGTCTCTCTCTCTGCCTCTCTCGCCCCTCCTCTTCCCTCTCTGCGTCCTCCTTCCCTCCCTTTCTCTAAAGTCAATTTAAAGATGATAATATTCATTGTAGAAAATGTGAAAGTTTCAGAATTCCACTATTTCACTTCATTTTTTTAATGATTTTAAAATATTGAGATCATATCCATGCTTAATTTTTACTTGTTTCATTTAATGTTTTAGCTTATATTAGAATTAGCAAAGAGCAGATAAAAATAAAGGCAAAGGAGATTTTTCAACCAAGAAATATGTTTGTACTGGCTGTTAAAAGTTTGGTTTTCGGTCTAGCTAAAATTGTTTGTGTGTCTTTTTTTTTTCTTGCCAAGATCCATGCATACAACCTTGAAACAAATGCGTGGGAGGAAATTGCAACAAAACCCCATGAAAAAATAGGTAAATGTATAATACTTATTCTTCTATCTTTAACAAATGTGTTTTAAGATGTCTTGGAAGGGGAAATTAATTTTATTGAGTTAATGACAAGTAAAATATCTATTGAACTAGTACTAGAAATTACTTATATTCCTTAGCCGAGTTATTCCTTTTCTTTAGCAATTGAGCAGAGACTTTTACATTTTTAAAAAATTTTTAATTTTTTTATTGTTATTCTATAACAGTTGTCCCAAATTTCCCCCCTTTGCCCCCCTCCACCCAGCCCACCCCCCCGCTCCCACAGTCAGTCCCCCCACCGTTGTCCATGTCCACCGGTCACTCATACATGTTTTCTGACTAGTCCCTTCCCCTTCTTTCCACCATTGTCCCCCTTCCTCCTCCCCTCTGGCAGGGGATTGCAGAATTCTGTGGAAGTTGGGAAGTGTGGGTGGGATAAGAAATAGGTACTTAAATCAAGATCCTCCTGTCTGTGGATAAAAAGGCTTGGGAAAGCCACTTCTAACCCCTGACCCTGCCACCCCACTCGGTTTCCCTGGCACCTTGACATTGTACCGCTGTGAGACTTCCGATCGATGGCTCTATGTCAGTGTGGAACTCGGAGGGACTGGAAGGGCTAGCCACTGTCTACTGAGTGCAGCAAAGGGCTTGTTTTAGGTGAGCTGCTCATTCCCAGTCTTTCTGTGAATAAGGAATCCCTGTGTTTATGTGTTGGCAGGTTTTCCTGCAGCCCGGAGATGTCACAGTTGTGTTCAAATAAAAAATGGTAAGAAGTTCCAAATAATGTCTTACTCCTTAATGATAGCTCCTTAAAAGAGGCTATCATTTGGGAAGAATATATTTCTTGTAGTTTCAACTTAAAGGGAAATCCATAAAACTATGCCTCTCAGCAATTTTTATAAAGTAAACTAGTATGTTTGGGTTCCTTCAGTTATCAGAGAAGTTGAAAATTGATGGTAAGTAAGCTTTTATTACACCACCTGATTTTCAGCACTCCACTGCAGCTGATGTTGGTGGCTGTGGTGGGGAATACTAATAATCTTGACAAGCAGTAGAGGCCTCGGTGAATGTTGTATTAAAATTTTAATAACATCTTCAGCCTTGGCTGGTGTGGCTCAGTGGACTGACCGCTGGCCTGTGAACCAAGGAGTTGCCGGTTTGATTCCCGGTCAGGGCACATGCCTGGGTTTCAGATCAGGTCCCTGGTTGGGGGCGTGGGAGAGGCAGCCACACATTGATATTTCTTTCTTTCTCTTTCTCCCTCCCTTTCTCTAAAAGTAAATAAATAAATAAAACCTTTAAAAAAAATTGTAATAACATCTTCAGAATGTTATTTCATAAAGTTTGTTCTGTTCTCTGATGCTAAATAGAATTCTTAGCTCATTCTTTGGCCGTACTACAACAAAGGCATTGTCTGGCTTCAGAAGGCAGCTGCAGCTGCTTTATCTAAGTGTGATAAATGACTCCTCTTTGGATAACCTTTCTGTCTTTTAATTTACAGCTTATTTTATCATTTGATGTAGCACCTAAAATTTTTTTTCTGGGAGGAAGCTGTGTGTAACCGAGTTTGATGCCCATGTCCTTTCAGCAGCCCAGGCTGGACCGTGCTAGGCTCGTGCTGCCGTCTCCAGCACAGAGGTCCTTTGTGTCCGCTCCTGCCTCTGGATAAGATTTATCGGTGGTGGCATTGTTCGGCTTCGCCTCTCGAAGAATGGAGCCGTGCTTTTCTTGAATCCTAGCCAAAAAGGTTTCCAGTGTATTTAATAGTGTAATTAAGTATTGGCTTAAACTTGATCTAGACCTGAATTAAGACATCTATTCACTTGATTCTTTGAGACCAGGCACCATACCAACAGAATTCGGCTTTAGTTCTGGGCATTTAGTTTGAAGGTACACATACCCTTCGTTACAGGTTGGCTAATTAGTTATAACTAACTGAATTGACAAAAGCAAAACAAGAAAAAACTCTGATTTTGAGAAGGTCTTTTTTCTGGTGTAAATAACCGCTTCTATCAAACAGGCTCCGGACTGTCCTCCTTGGGCTGCAGAAAGCTCGGAAGGGCTCCTGGGCCCCATGCTGGGCGTCCCCACACGTCTCCCCTCAGGTCACACGTCCGTGTGGGGCACCTCCGTCCCCTTGGACAGACCCGTGGCGATCCTTTCCGGGGCGTCACTGGAAGGGAGAGTTCGCACGCTGGTGGTCTGCAGATGTGTTTTATTTGGCTCACATGTGTATTGAAATTTTTTGAGTTAATAGATAACTCCTAAACATCGAAATATTTCACTTTTAAAGAAATCCAGATTTCCAGGTTCTCTTGAAAAACTGGGAGGATCTGGCCATTGCCGACCTTAAGTCCTGCGCGGTGTGAGCCGCTGCGGCCGCCTGCCCTCTCCCTCTGTGGCGCACGTGCACTCCTGCCCGTGTCTTTTCCCCGGACCTCCTTGCTCACTCCCTCTCTATGCCTGGCACCTAGACGTGGAGCCAGACACGCAGCCTCCTTAGAGGTCTGCACCCTTAGTCCTAGCACAGATCCCAGCATCATGTGCGAACTCTGCCGAGGGGCCAGGCGGCCGCAGGAGAGGCCTGCCCCGCTGACGTCCTCTGCGGCCTGGGGACTCGGCCGAACTGGGCCCAGGCCAACCAGCCGCGTGCTCCAGTCACAGAACACGCAGTAGCTGTGGCTCATTTTCTTTGTGTGATCTTGGCTTTCTCTTTTTTGATAGATGTGTTTATTTGTGGGGGCTACAATGGAGAAGTGATCCTGGGAGATATCTGGAAATTGAATCTGCAGACTTTTCAATGGGTGAAGCTCCCAGCTACCATGCCAGAACCCGTTTATTTTCACTGCGCAGCTGTTACTCCGGTGAGCTTTTATTTTCCTGTCTTCCCCACGCAGGTGCAGATGCTAGGGACATCTTATTAGGGATATTAGCAAGAAAAAGAGATTCTGATATTAGCAAACCTTGGATTAAGAGTGTATTTTTAGCCCAGGCTGATGTGGCTCAGTGACAGCCTGCAAATCGAAAGGTCACGGGTTCGATTCTCAGTGAGGGCACAGGCCTGGGTTGCAGGCTGGGTCTCTAGTTGGGGGTGTGTGAGACACAACCGATAGATAAGATAGATACGTGTTTCTCTCCCTCTCTTTCTCACTCCCTTCCCCTCTTTCTAAGAGTAAATATATTAAATCTTTTTAAAAAATGTGTTTTTAAAACATTCTTCCAGAGCTAGCTCTTCTTCTGCAAAAGGGAGAAAACCCAGCATCTACAAATTTAAGAGAGCGGCACAAATGTGAGGGAGATGCTGCATGTGGCGTCCTCGCCGTCGGTGGGGGCAGAAGGGTTTCCCAAGGGGGCAGAGTAGGTTCACCCCGAGATGCTGTGTTATTGGAGGTTCTGCTAGTTTTTTGAACGCAGAGACCTTCATTTTCATTTCTGTATTCCCTATGTTGAGTACAATGTATACTTTAATGTTTGTTGAAGTAAAAAAAAAATCTATAGTTTTTCCCTTACGAGCTCATTCATTATTTAAACCGACCTTTATCCCCGAACTATGTTGGGATCAGTGAGAAATATTTTGTTTCATTTCACCTCAATTCAGCCCACAATGACTGATGACTGACGTTGCTTGAATCTCCAGCCTTAGTGTCTGTTTCTCTCCATGTGAACCTGTCCTCTCTGACTGCCGTTTGCCCGCAGGCCGGCTGCATGTACATCCACGGGGGAGTGGTGAACATCCACGAGAACAAACGGACTGGCTCCCTGTTTAAGATCTGGCTGGTGGTGCCCAGCCTGCTGGAACTGGCCTGGGAGAGGCTGCTCGCGGCCTTCCCTAACCTGGCCAGCCTCTCCCGAACACAGCTTCTGCACCTCGGACTCACACAGGGACTCATCGAGCGCTTGAAATGAGGATTTCTGGACTGTTCATTGATACTGGAAATGTTAATTTAAAGAGACTCCTTTATTTATGGGCAGTGTAGAATGTGCTACAAAGAGGATTGGTTACCCTGATCAAGGCCTTATTCAGAAAATACATCAGATGCCTTTCTGTACATTGGTTTTAAGTTTATGGAATCTCACTTTCCCTTGTGCTCCTTTCTTTGGTTCTCTCCCTCCCGCCCCAGTGCACACACTCATACACACACTCACATACTGTACTCCCTCTTCCTTGATGGAGCTGAGGGAGAGTCTGAAAATACCTAATGATGTTATGAATCAAGATAAGAATTTTTTAGACGAACTTTTAACATACGACCATGTCAGCCAGGCTCTATAAATTACAGCAACATCATCAATGAAAACAAAGATAAAATTAAAAAAATTAAAATCTTGCAACAGCAGCAAGATGTTTGGGGGGCCTAGAACAAGAAGGCTAACCTTGAGAATCTCGCAGGCTGCATGTAAAGCTAGATGTTAGACTTACTGTTTGCCAAGATACATCTGAGGAGCTGGTTCTAATGGTAGCAGTGGTTGACATCTTGCTGCAGAGATACCCAAACCTCGTTTTTGACTTTGGGGGAAATTTAAGCAGCTCGGCAGCTCTTGGTTAGCGATATCTTTTCTCATCCTTATGGTGCCAGCAATGCTTAGAGTTGACAATGGCTTTGTCAAAAACTTATGTGTGTGTCGTAGTTGTGCTGTTTGTTGTTGCTCTTAGAAATTATGACACCAAGCACGTTTCAAATCAAGAAACTTACGGTGGCCAAAGTTCGTTTGTGCAGTTTTGAAGTTCTATGCTTATTAATGGTTTCAAGTATCTCTTTGACTTCTTACTTCTCCATGGGGAATCACAGACCCAAAATATGCGGCACAAACGCTGTGTGATGTACATGTGAGCCCGTGAGAGGCCAGAGAAGAGCCGGGCAGGGGCTTCGCTCTGGGCTGTGGGCTTTGACCGTCACGCTGACCGTTTCCTTTTAGAGCTTGTTTCTTCTCTAACTCTGGGCCATGCACCTGCCGTTTTCTTAGGCAATGGGTTGTATCTCTAGAAAGCCAGTTGGCCCTTGATTTTTCTCGTAGCTTATTGCTTCCTTTCTGTCTGCTTTAATGTGCACGGTGCTGTAATTGTCTAGTAAATGGATCAAAGGTCTTAGGAGAAAAACCACAGGTCATCCTTCCCGAAGAGCTAAGCATCATTTTAAAAACTTGCACGAGGAAGGAATGGAATCGAGGATCATTCACTTTTCAGTTGAAATTCTAGCTCTGGTTTGTTTTGTGTTGACTTTTAATTCTGAAGAAGAAATGACCTACATTTTCCCTCGCTTTGCCATCAGGCTGCGGGAGGAGTTCAGCAGGTCAGTGAGAGGTGAGCACGCGGCAGGCCTCAGGTGCATGGCAGGTGCTAAAGGCACGTGGTGCTGATCATCCCGTTGCTAACCTCACAGCAGGAGACTCAGATGGGAGACGTGGGACTCATTTTTCCTTTAAGTGCCTCTTTTTCACTTAGCTTTTAAAGTTTTTCTTTTTCCTTCATCCCAGAAGGGATATCTTTAGCTCATGTGTGGATTTAAAATCACCTTTGAGTCATGGCTAAAATGTTCCCATCCAATGTTCAGTTCTGGGGTAGAGAAAAGTGTGGCCTCTAGACTTGAACTCCTGACTTGGCCTTGTTATAACATCCCATTCGTGTTGGGCTGAGTTCATGGAGCCTGCGTCTGGCAAGGTCTTGCACTAACCATTCATCTGTGAATGTGGGTCCTCCCGCGGGGAGTGAGGGCTGTGGAGGAGAGGCAGGAGGAGGAGGAACTCCTCTAGAGGCCCCACCCCCATCTTGCCACGCCCAGTCTGTTTGGCATTGAACTCACCACCCACTGCTGGGCTTGTTCCAATGAGGAGTTCTCTCCAGAGCAAGTCAGTCTGAGCAGCCCCGCGAGGTCTAACCAGGCTCTGCCGCCTGGCTCCAGCCCGGTCTCTGGAGCACCTGGGGGTCATGCTGTCTAGGGTGATGAAAGGCTTTTTTTTTTTTTGGTCATGGATTTACATAGGGACCAAAGACTAGAATGCTCAGCCTCTGTGCTTTTCTCCTTCCATGGTTCTTGGGATATAAGTGGGTGCCTAGCTGCTCCTACACCATGGAGCTAGAAAGACAGTCTGGTTCAATCCATACTTGCCAGCATCCTTTTTAAAGCCTTCTAGGGGCTGACTCCTTTGAGGTAGACTTTGGGGGCCTGACACCCAAGACCTTGTGTATGACATTTTCATAAAAGTGTACGTCTTTGGTCTAAAGTGTCTTCTTTTAACGCAACACTAGTGACAGTGACGGAGTGTGACTGGCTCCGAGTGCTGTAGAACTGCACATTGTGCACATGTCCTGGGTGCCAAATGCGACCGTGTGTGGAACGACCTAACCGGCGGTGTCTGGGGGTCGCCAGGCACTGTAGTGTCCCTACAACCAGCTTTTAAAGTTACCTTAACTCCGAACTCCTGGCACTGCTACTTGATTTAGGAAGTTTATGCCTGCTGCTTCTCTGCCTCTCCGAGGTGCTCCCAGCCATCTACTGCAGTCCTGTAACTTAAGTGCAATATAGAGAAACGCGTGTGGGTATATACAGATTCTATGTGGGGTATGACTGTAAAGCAGGTAGGCACTTTCTTGTCTCTGTCTTGGGGAAGTCAGCCCGTTACGTTAGAGTCAGGCTGCACCCAGAATCTGAGATGTGGTCGGCTGGCTTAAGCCAATTCTTGGCCAAGCTGGATGTTCAAGTCTGCGTTCTCTTACTCCCACCCTCGGGTGTGTTAGCGCCGAGACTTCCCCCGTCTCCTCTGTGCTTTCTCACGCGGGCATGTCTGCCTGTGTGTCTTTGCCCAGGAGCAAGGAAGTCTGTCTGTGAGAGTGTCCGAAATGGAGAGTTAAAACCTAATATTTAATCCTATCAGTTCTCCTGTGTATATAATAATTTATCTGTGAATGTCATACTTTAAGTAAAGAAAATCATGCTTTCATAATTTAATAAAGTGTTTTCCACATCCTGGAAAAATCTATAAAACAATATAGAGTAGATTGAGATTTTAACTGTTCTTCAGGGGCCAAACTGAAACCCTTTCCACTGACATGATGTAAAACTTTGCGCTAAACTATTCATGCCTGTTACATAGCTAGATTTAAAAATATAATAAACACATTTCTAAGCAAAAGGTATATTAACAGCGATCTTTGGTTATCCAGTGTAGCAAGTGTAAAGCACAGTTCATTGAAATCCAGATAATCAATTTCAACTTTTCTACCAATGACTCATATGTAGTTTTCCCTTCCTATTCTTTTCCCATAACCACTTCCTTTTCAATGGGTGGGGCTAATGAGTAGTTAGAAACGGAAAAGGAAGAATCATGGGAGGGGTTAGAAACCAGCAGACACATCAGCAGCCTGATCAGCTGTAACTGGTCAATCTGCCGACAGCTGTTGAATGCTGAATCAGGACCCACTGGTGGTGGTCCTGAGTTTGGATGTTACTCTTCACTCCTCTGCTTTGGCATAGCTTCCTGCCCTGAGTTCTAGGCTATCTGTCCTCTAACCCCAAAGAACCCTTAGCACCTATGGGAAGAAAAAGCAGTGTGTGATGCAGAGGAAAGCCCGTTGTTCAAACACATTACTTTGGCTCTTGACATACTCATTTCCCGCTGTTCTTGCAGGAGCCTATTTTTCCCCTTGGAAATACCTTTTCCAGCCATATCGCTTGGCACGTAGGAAAGGCTGAATTATCTCGAAGACTATGTTGTCTCAATGCTGTAAAACCACTTTGCCTCTTGGTGGTCTTACAGATGTGTAGAACATGGTGCAGGTTACTGATTGCCTACCTGTCAGCACTCTGATGTAGCACAAAAAGCCATTTTCCTTTTCTTCATTTGTCTGGCATTGAGCTCCGGGATGGATGAGGGTTTATGGTGTCGTGACCATAAGCTCCAAAAACTGTCCCAGTTAGCTTAAACTGGTTTGGTTCCCCAATCACCAAGGGGCTCTGGGAGCGCTGGCGGGGCCCAGGCGGTCTCATGGGGTTCCACGGCCTCCGTGCGCGCCGCCACCAGGCCACGCCCAGCGGCGGTGTCTCCCTCTTAAGGCCGTTAGATTCGGTGGAAAGCAACTCCTCTTGTCTGGTGTCATGAAAAGAAGTTCTGAGTTGTGCTTCAAAAGTGGTGCCATCTTTTTAGTATAATTTTCATATTTTTTAATTTTTTTCCCCACTTTTTAGAAGTCTCTTTTAAAGGCTCTGCTTAGTGTACAGGGTGAGTCAGAGGCAGTCGCGCCGCGCGTAGTCTTTGCTGTTGTACTAGTCGCACATTTAGAATACAAAGGGGGCATCAGAAACACACTGACCTATAAAGCCACTTCCTTGTACGGAGTCTGAGCAGGGACAGCGCCAGGTATCTCCCTGTCGAGGCACCTGCCAAGGAGGACTTTCTGGAAGAACCTAGGCAAGAAGGGGAAACCCCTCTTACACGCCGTCTCTGAGGGGGAGCCCGGGCTCGACTCCTCGTACAGGGTATGCTTAGGCCACACACGATGCTTGCCTTACTATAAAGCTATTGCCACAGTCCTGTTCAATAGTGTGGAAGTCCTTTTGCAGTTTGGTGTGCATGCTGTATGATCAGGACAGCTTTCCCACCTTACCTGGTTTCCTACAAGCAGGTAGGAAATATAGTGAATTTACCCTAAAATGTCCAATCTGTATTTATGTACCTTGTCAGTGTTTTGCTGTTGGTTTTCTAAAACAATCTGATCAATAAATCTTATCCGAACCTATTTGGTTCAAGGCTGCTTTCATTGTCTGATGGTACTTTCTGTGTATGTGAGCTCACCTGTGTGACCCAAGTACCAGCCCCACCTGTCTCTGCCACCCCCTTTGTCACCCCACCCGGCCCACCTTTCTCTGTAATATCTGCGGGTTACCCACTTGCCACCCTCACCTGCTGTGGGCTCCTTCTCGCTGCTTGCCACCTGGAACTCCCGGACACACAGCAGTCCCCTCAGCAGAACTCCGCTCCCTCCAGGACGCAGCAACCGTGTGACTGTGGGACACAGGTCGCACTCCCTCTCACTGTCTCATTCCATCCAGTCCCCAGTCCACTGCCGGCCAAGTCTGGATGGACGTAGTGACCCTTTTCTGAAGGGCTGGAGGAGCCGCAGGGAACTGAAAGGGGAAATGTGAACCTTTACACAGAGTCACGACTGTCTTTGTGATCCAAGAGAAAAGCCCCAGGAGGAGCTGAGCCCTTCGCAGGGGCCCTTGGGGGACAACACCGCAGTCCCCAGTTCTGGCTTTGGTCTTCCACATGCGTCCCCCTGCAAAACCTCTGCTTTGTGTCACTTCACCCTCTGATGGGACCCCTCCTCCCAGCAGCGCTTTCCCCAGTCTCTCATGTCCGGAGCAGGCATCCCTTTCAGGTCTAACATTCTGTGATTGTGACCAAAGGCTCGGAGCATAAGGGGGAGCCTCGTGCGTGAGCAGCTGCGCTGAGATGGGACCTCAGGTAGCTCTTCACCTTGATCTTGGTGTTAAGATCATTGATCCTGCTGCAGTGGGAGGTCTGCTACAAAAGCCAGCCACTCCTTACTGAGTGCCACAGCAGTGCAGGCTCCGAGGAAGAGCGCTGAAAATTGAGTGTGTGATGGAGCGAGACCAGCTGCGGGGCCCACCCGTGACCCAGTGGCTTCCACACCGTGAGGCATGCTTATTAAAAATACAGGGTCCTGGGCCCAAGTCCCAATGATTCTGTTTCAGTAGGTGAACAGTTTTAACAAATTCCTCTGTTGATTCCGATTTAGCTGATTTCTGGCACGTGGGGATCCACACCCCACAGCTGAGTAACTGCCTGGCGCTAGCTGAGGTGACTGAGACACCTTGCCACCTTCCTGGTCATTGTCGTACTAACTGTTCAGTGGGGAACCAGAGCAAAGGCCAGAATGGACGCTGCCCGGTCTGTTAGGACTCTGTAGAGATGGCAGACTGGGCCCCCATGTCCACCTCCTCTCCCTCTTGGAAAACCACTAAAAGAACAGCCCAAAGGCCTTACTTTTCTTTTCTCTAAAACAGAGCCAGTGATAGTAACCTGTGTCTTAACACTGTTGTATGGCTTCCACGAGTAGATATGTGTCAAGTACTCAGAATGCTGGCTGGCGTGCAGTAAGCGTTATTAGGTATTGACTATCATTGTTCTCTATAGTTGATAGAACAAGAAATAAAGGTAAAATATTTACTCAAAATTACAGAGTGGACCAATCAAGAAGTTAAATACAAGACGACGACAAGGCAGGGAAGGCAGAATGATGTAAATGAGCTAACCCCTTGTCTTCCACAGCAGGAAGGTAGCCTGTGGAACGTCTCAGACTGAAGCAATGACTCGTAGCGTGTATTCATCACAGATGGAAAGGTAGGAGCCAAAAACCAGCCCAGGCGGCTGGCAGCAGTGAGACAGGTGAGGAAGTAAGAAGGGCTGTGGCAGGGACTTTTTTTTTTTAAAGTATGATCCTAGGTTTTTTTTGGAGGGGTTGCCCTCTTCCCTTGATAAAGCAGAACCCTTCACAGGTCTTTCAATTTAGCTCTTCTTCAGGATACTGTAAATCTGGGTCCTTTCCAAAAAGATTGTAAATGGGTGATTCAAAGGTCGGGCTGGAGTAATAGTATTTTTAATTTCTTCACTGATTCAGTTGTAGCCTGGCTGGTATTTGGGAATCTTTGATTTAAAAGCCAATCTTGGAAGCTAGTAGAAAGAAAAAAGTACAGGGAGGGAGGGAATTTTTAAAAATACAGTGCCCTCCCCCAAGAAAAGAGAGAAACAAACCAACAAATAAAAATAAATAAACGGACGGCGGTGGTGGGGAAAATAAAACATACACAGTCTCTCAAGGAGTAAGTGTGGCTTGACCCTGTCATCCAGAGCCTGTTCCCCATGGTCCAGTCCATTCATAAAATCAAGCAAGAACATTATCCCTAAGTAGAAGCTGTTTATGTCGTAAACATAGCAAGGTGCGAGGGGGCGAGGGTTTCGGAGGGACACACAAAGCCCACCCAGCACATCCATCCCACACAGGCGCTGGGGTCTGGCCTCGAGGTTGCACATGTAGAAGTGAGACACGTTTCCCAGATTCTCAGACACAGAGTGCGTCCGAGCTCCCCTGCGGCGGTCAGCCCCACAGGAAGGCCTCAGCGGCTCCCGCAGAAAGGAAGACACCAGGCCTTGCTCGGTGACCAGCCGGGCCCACACCAGGGCTACAGAGGACAGAGACAGGTGGGAGCTCTAGCCACTTACTATTTCAGGACCTCACACCACACCGGGAGCTTTAGAGCAGTATTGCAAAAGGCAACTGTGAAAATAAGAGAGAGCAGCTGTCTTTCAGTCTGTCACCTTTGAGGGGACAGATTGGTCAGTTCACCTTTCTTGAACCTTCCACCTACAGCCATCTGGCTATTGGAGCTAAGGTGGCTATCCCTGTGACTGCCAAAGGTATTTTCCAAACTCTTCCCCATACCACTATAAGGAAGCACACTCCCTTGCTCTGACAACTGAACAGGAATACATCAGGCACCTGGGAGCCTTTTTTCTCCCTGAGCCTCGCCCTGGAGAAGATGGGACCACTGTTCAGGATGACAGCATCTTCCCCTTGCTCCCCCTGCACTGCCCAGACTCCCTCCAAAGCAAGAGGCCAGACCTACCATCCACGAAGAAAGATATGACCCCTGAGTGCTGACCCTGGAGGTTGCTCAGAGGGGCATGTACCCAAGGGGTGCCCTGGGGCATCGGGACTGGAACCCCAGCCCTGCCTGGTCTCACCAGGATCGCGGAGCCCAGCCCCTGCCTCCCTCCATGTCAGCCAAACATTTTCACGGTTCATCTTCTCAGCACACCGGTGTCGGAGTGTAAACTTGGAGCTCTCACCCCCACGTCGTAGATCGGCAGGCCAAGACAAGCCAAGTTAAGTGGTTTGCCAAGGGGTTACCCAGATGTGCACAGCTCAGAAATGGTGGCCCTGCCTACAATTCTGAGAGGTTTCCTTCTTAAGAAATGTCACCCCTGGGAGGGGCCTGGCTGCAAGCAGACCGTGGTTGATGAGAAGACGCAGAAGACCCTGAAGGATGTCTGGAGAATCGCATCCCCCTTGGCTAGAAGTATCTGATGGAGGTGGAGGGAGGTGATGATTAAGGCTGCGAAGACAGGGGGTCCGCGAAGTGCCACCTCCCCTCCGAGAGTGAGACCTCCGCCCGCCTCTGTCCCGTTGGGCCGCGGCGGAACACCCGCTGCATACAGGGCTTGGCCGCCTAAGTGGAGATTCTCCCAACGCAGCAAGATGGCCTGGAGCTTTCATCAGGGTGTCGCCTAGGTGTGCCAGGTGGCTTCTCTGCCTCCCCCTAGCGGGGAACAGGGCTGATCGAACTCTGCCAGGAGGGGGCGACCGCGTCCGACTCCTGGGCTCCGGACCGCCCACCAGGCAACAACTGCCCCTGGGAAGAGTGGGGCGCCGGTGGGAAAGCCTGGGCCTGGCGCTCGCCCCTCTGGGGCAGTGGCGGAGAGTGCCCGCGCCACGCAGGGGATTTGGCAGATTAGGGCCTTGCCCTCAGGGAGCTTCCACGTGATGGGGTGCAGGCCCGCCAACTCACGGGGAGGGCGGCCAGAGGCTGGGGTTAGGGGTCGCCTGAGAACCCAGTCAATGTGCACGAGGAGCTAGGAGGAGCACGAGGGAAAATGTTATTACACCAGGAACCACAGCCTTCCAGAAACTCCTGTTATCTTCTGCAAGGGGAAGGAGCCGTGCGGCAGGAGCGAGGGACACCCGGGGAGGGGGGGGAGGCTGCCCGCGCCGACCTCGGGCAGCTGGCGGCAACTGGCTTTACCCTAAGGGCCGGGGAGAGCTGGACACCCCGAGAGAACGCCGGGCGATTCCTGCGGCGGAGGCCTCCACGGTGCCCAGGGCGCAGAGCGAAGCTGGGCTTCAGCAGCCATTGCTCCCGCTCCCGCCCCCGGCAGAGCACCCTTGGGGAGCGGAGCAGCTGCCCTGCTCCGAGCAGAGGCCTGGCACCCGGGGTGGCACCGCAGAGGCTTCGCTAACCCCAGCACCTCTGGGAGGAAGACGGCGGCGGGGGTACAACGGGGTGGGGGGAGGCACGGGAGACCCTGACGAGCGCGGCCCCAGAGCCTCCGCCCGCAGCCCACCCCACGTGGCTGGAGAGCCCTCCAGAGGGAGGGGGACGCTCCACTCTGAGCCGGAATGATCTGGTTTGGAGCGGCTGGATCCCCCCTTCTCCCCCGGCCACCGGCCTCCCCCCGTTCCGTGCCGGCTGGCTTGTGCCGCAGTCCTGACCAAGGTAAACGGAGAAGGGGACGGAAAGAACGCTCCGTTTCCATGGCAACCGGGAGGGCAGCCGCGGTGCTCTGGGAAGTCAGTGTGGCTTCCAGGGAAGAAAAGGCTCACTAGAAAAACAACAGGGGCGAGGCCCCCCACCCAGTGCACACGGAGGGGGTTGTTCTGGGGCTGGACACGGGCCTGGCTGGGGGGCGGGGAGGGCAGGAGTCAGGCCCCTTCCGCGGAATGGCAGATGAGCAGGGCGGCTGGGCAAACACCAGAAATGCCCCTGTGCAGCCATGGACTGGTGGCTCAATCCTCACACCCAGGGAGCCGAAAACAGATGCCAGAGCGCTCAGCGTCCCCCACCCCCCAAACTCACACCTGGTTGTCCCGTCCAGCAAATCCCGTGGGGCAGCTGGGCAGAGGGGCCGCCACCGAGGTCGGATCCCCAGCCCCAGGGTCCAAGATGGTTTTGTCCGAAACAGAGAGGCCTACACTGGTCTCCAGTGGCGGGGTGAGCTGAGGGGTACTGCTGCCTCGCTTCTGTGCCCCTCTTAGCCTCCTGGGTTCTCCCTGTCCTTTAGACCCCCGGAAGGTTGGCACTTTTAGCGTGGCTTCATGACTATGATAAAGGCATCCTGTTGCTGAAGGGGTGATGGGAAAACAGAGTAACCTCCCCAGGATTATGGGTGTGCGGTCACAGAGGGGTGCCCCCTCACCCCTCCAGAAGAGG
The DNA here is from genome assembly GCF_004126475.2 of Phyllostomus discolor. NCBI lineage: Eukaryota > Metazoa > Chordata > Mammalia > Chiroptera > Phyllostomidae > Phyllostomus > Phyllostomus discolor. The sequence goes on from NC_040912.2 coordinate 76,442,170, forward strand.
ACGACATGTTTTTCCCCATGTCACTCCAGTTGCTGACCCAGGCCCTCTCTCAGTAGCAACGTGAGGTCATCAGAATCCTCTTCTGGGTTCACGGCTCTTACTGATCAAACCACCAAACTGGCCCAGCAGCTCCCAGGAGCCGCCTTCCTCTCGCTGTTTAGCTCTCACCCGTGCGGGCAGCGTTGGGAGAAAACCCAGGGTGGAGAGGGGCTGTAGGTGGTAAGCTTCCACCCAGTGGAACCTGGACTTCTTCGCCCCAGAGCAGCAGCAGCAGCAACGCTAAGCAGGAAGCTGAAGGGAGGTGCCCTTGGACCTCAGTTTCCCCAGGCCCTAGAGTGGGGAAAAGAGAACCCTAGCAGTGCGCTTCAGGGCCCAGGAAACGGTGGCCCGCGTACTCTTCGGCCCACACCGCTGGTTTAGCACGGGCCCTCCGATGCTGCGGTCGGCCTGGAGGCCCCTGCAGGACGGAACCGAAGGGGTGGCAGGGAGCGCCAGGGGAAGGCAGGAACAAGGCAGGCAGAGCAGACCCACTTTTCTATTGCAGAACACCCAGAAATGCCAAGGTGATGGCCCCTGGATTCCAAACGTCTCTGACCTTAACTCCTGCTCCTTGTCCTTTGGCTCACTCTGCCCCATCCACAGCACGTCTTTGCTGTTCCTTCGGCAGGCAGTCGGGGGCGCTCCCATGTCCGGGCCCTGGCACTGTCCCGAAGGCTCTTCCTCCAGCATTCACATGGCTGTCTCTCACTGCCTTTTATTTCTTTACTCGTAAGTGTCATCTTTTCCATGAGTCGGAGCCAGGGCAAGGGTGAGGGGTCAACATGGCCTTCTCTGATCCCTCTGTATGAATTGTCGACTTCCCCCCACCCAGTACTCCCACCCTCCCCCTAAAGAATGGAACACCATCTCAGTAGTTATCTTATCGTCCAACTTCCTCAATTAGAATGGAAGTGCCGTGAGGGCAAGAATTGTCTGTCCTGTGGGAGGGTGCACGGGTGGATGGATGGGCAGATGGGTTGGCGGAGGGGTGAAGGTGTAGAGGGATGGGGGATGGATGGATGGGTGGATGGATAAGTGAGGCCACAAGTTCAACAGGTTTCACCTTTTACCTGTTCTCAGAATAGGTGAGAAGTGTGTTGCAGCCTTAGAAGAGGCTGTCAGGGCAACCTAACGCCATCCTGGTAACACATGAGCTGCACAGGACACACGGTTAAAAAGAAGAAGAGGAAAAACTAGCTTAAATAAAAAAGAGTGAAGATGGACGTTGCTGTTCTGACCAGGCCTGGTAGCCCCAGCAGGCTTTATTTAAGATGCCTTCTGTGAGACAGCATTGGAGAGACTGAAGTCACCCTGAGGCCCAGGAGCCGGCCACTGGGGAGGGCAGGGTTGGGGGGCAATAGCTAAGGTGTGCCCCTGCCCCTATCCCGTGCTGAGGGCTTCGGATAAGGTGGGTGATCACGAGGCAGCACTCTGGGCTCTGGACCCAAATAAGACTCCCTGGTGGGTCTCCGCCACGCAGACACTCAGCTGGCGCCTGGGGAGGAGGGGTGAGGGTGGTGGTGGGACGGGCCCCTCTCTCAGACAGGGAGCCTTGACCCCTGCAGCAGGGGCTCTGCACGTCCCTCCGCTTCAGGAGCGACCATGTTGCTCTCATCGGAGTAAAGGCCCGGTAGGTAATCAGCAACAGCAGGTTCTAGCGCTTCGTCAGTCAGTCAAAACTCCCACTTGCAGCGTGAGTCACCTTCAATTTCCTGCCTGCCTGCCTCTTTCCTGATGGACCTGATACATTCGGGACCGCTTTATTGCTTTTGGCAAAAAAAAAAAAAAAAACAAAACAAAAAACAAAACTGCCATTAAGATTTACAGAGCCCAAAGCTGGTACAGAGTAATCTTCGTAGTAATTCACAGTGAATTTCAAAAGATGAAAAGTTAGCATTTCAGAGGTAATTTCACAAAAAGGATTATCAGATTAATCACTGCGTCAATTTAATAGTAGTGTCTAAAATAATTAATTAGCTTTCTTGGAGTCAGCAGTGCAAAAAGGGGCTCTGAAAGGTATAAAAATGGCTGTGTCAGACGGTGTGTTTTGGGCAATAGATCTTGGGAGAATTCTTGTTGGAATTACCCCGTGCGTGGAATGTCTGTCGTGGGCTCTGTGGCACAGACACAATAATAAGGGGGGCAGGGGGAAGACAGCGGAACGCTCTGGGAGCGCCAGCGGCTCTCGGAGGCTCTTTGGATGTGACTGGCAGAGGCTTGTCTGCCTGCTGAACAGGGCTGACCTGCCACATGTTGAATTGTCCTGCAGCCCCTGGAAAATGTGTCTGGCCACACTGCGTGTTGACAGGCTGCTCCGAGGAGAGGCAGGTGTGAGTTGCAGCCCACTTGTGAAATTACCTGTGAGAACTCTGAGATGGAATAAGATCAGCTGGGCCAGGGCTGCAAACAGTCTGAAGGTTTCCATAGCAACACAGCACTCAATCAGCCGCCACATGTCGGGGCAAGGCTGTGTCCTCGGTGGGAGTTATGGATTGTCTTGTAACCCCTGCAAGAAAAAAAAAACCCACGCTATGCTGCAGTCCTAACTCCTAGGTCCCTCAGAATGTGACCTTATTCAGAGGTAAGGTCTCCGCAGAGGGAATCAAATTAAAATGAGGTTATTAGGGTGGTTCCTAATGCAATATGACTGGTATCCTATTAAAATGGGAAAATTTGAAAAAAAAAACCCCACATACAAAATAAAGGAAAATTCGATCCCTACCCACCCGCACAGAGCTGCATGGGAGCATGGAGGCAGAGATCAGCCAAGGAAGGCCAGCTTGTCACCAGCTCTAGGAGAGAGGCCTGGAGCAGATTCTCCATCAGAATCTCAGGAGGAACCCGCACTGCCTACCCTACCCCTTGGCCTTGGACTTCTAGCCTCCTGAACTGTGTGACAATAAATTTCTGTTGCTTAAGCCACCTAGTCTGTAGTACTTCTTTCTGGCTGACCTGGGAAACTAATTCAGTGGGGCATTGTGGAGACTTGGGTGTCACTGTTTTTAACGCTCCTATATTTTTTTAAAGGCTATTTTTTAGAGCAGTTTTAGGTTCCCAGCAAAATTGAGAGGAAGGGACCATGATTTCCCATCTACCCCCGGCCCCCACACAGGCTCAGCCTGCCTGACTGTGAACATCAGGCACCGGCGTGGTCCGTCTGCTACAATTGACGAACCTGCACTGACTCAGCGCTCTCACCCGGAGTCCATGGTTCTCATTACGGTCCACTCTCGGTGGTGGCCATTCTGTGGGTCTGGATAAATGTATGACATTTGTCCACCATTATGGTATTTTATGGAATAGTTTCACTGTCTTAAAAATCCTCCCTATTCATCCCCCTTTCCTCTAACCCTGACATCCACTGATTTTTTTTACTGTCTCCATAGTTTTGCCTTTTCCAGAATGTCATATAATTGGGATCATATAGTATGTTGCCTTTTCAGGTTTCCTCTTGCACTTAATATTCATTTAAAAATTCTCCATGCCTTTCACAGCTTCATAGCTCACTTCTTTTTAGCACCAATTAACATTCCATAGTTCAAAGGTACTACAGTTTACCCATTTCTATATTATTAAAAAAAACATTTTAAAAAACCCCACCAGCTCAGGACAGAATGAAAAGATAGGACAAATCTGGACTTTGGCCAAGATGTAAGCATAGGTAGATACACTTTGCCTTGCACAACCAAAAGAAAAAACAACAACAAATTTTAAAACAAAAAACAATGAGAGCTGACAGGAAATCAAACTGTATGGAAGTCCCACAACCAAGGAGTTACAGTAGAAACGTTCGTTCTGACCTGTAGGAGGGGCGGGGACGGGCAGCCGGGCGGAGAGGACTCACAGTGAGATGGTGGCTGGCAGACCAAGTGGTCCCACGTTCTCGCAGATAAACCAGGAGCAATAATTTGGGAGAGAGACAGACCGCACAACCCAGGGCCCCAGCTCCGGGAAATAAAGCCTCAAAACACCGATTGAAAACACCTGTGGGGGTTGAGGTGTCGGGAGAAACTCCCAGCCTCACAGGAGAGTTCATTGGAGAGACCCACGGGGTCCTAGAATGTACACAAGCCCACCCACCTGGGAATCAGCACCAGAAGGGCTCAATTTGCTTGTGGGAAGCAGGGGAAGGGACTGAAATCCGACAAGAGAGTGGGGCAAGTGCCATTGTTCCCTCTCGGACCCCTGCCCCACTTACAGCCTCACAATTCAGCGACTGGGTTGCCCCACCCTGGTAAACAAGAATTCAAAAAAAACTAGGAGAGGCTGAGGAACCTCTGAGACTTTAAACATTCCAACATCCAAATCATTGGGGTGCCAGAAGGAGAACAGGAAGACCGAGAAACTGAAAACTTATTTGAAAACATAATGAAGAACTTCCCCAATATGGCAAAGGAAACAGACTTCCAGGAGGTCCGGGAAGCTCAGAGAGTCCCAAACAAGTTGGACCCAAGAAAGCACACACCAGGGCACATCATAATTACATTATGTAAGAATAAAGATAAGGAGAGAATCTTAAAAGAAGCCCTGGAAAGGAGAGTTATTTACAAAGGAGTTCCCATAAAACTATCAGCTAATTTCTCAAAAACAACAACAACCAAAAAAAAAACCTTACAAGCAAGAAGGGGCTGGAAAGAAGTATTCCAAGTCATGAAAGGCAGGGACCTACACCCAAGATTACTCTATCCAGCAAAGCTATCATTCGGAATGGAAGAGTAGATAAAGTGCTTCCCAGATAAGGTCAGGTTCAAGGAGTTCATCATCACCAAGCCTTTATTATATGAAATGCTAAAGGGACTTATCTGAGAAAAAGATAAAAAGTATGAACAGTAAAATGACAACAAACTCACAGCTATCAACAAATGAACCTAAAAAAACAAAAACAAATTAAGTAAACAACTAGAACAGAAACAGAATCACAGAAATAGACATCACCTGGAGGGTTATCAGCAGGGAGCGGGATGGGGGAAAACGTGGGAAAAAATACAGAGGATAAGAAGCATAAATGGTAGGCACAAAATAGACAGGGGAGGTTAAGAATAGTATGGGAAATGTAGAAGCCAAAGAACTTACATATACAACCCATGGACAGGAACTAAGGTAGGGGAATGCTGGTGGGGGTGGGGGGACAGTGTAGAGAGGAATAAAAGGGAGAAAAAAATGGGACAACTGTAATAGTATAATCAATAAAATATATTTAAAAAGATATGACAAATGTGGATGGTAGATAAAAGTATTCTCAATACTTTCTCACAAAGAATGAAAGAGACTCAGCTTCTTCCTCCTGGGGTTGCTAACCGGGTAGGCTCTAAGCTGGAGCTGCTGGGCCTGTGGCCTCCACGTGGGGGGAGCCTGCTGGAAGAGAACAAGCCGAGGGCCGAGGGGACGCCAAGGCTGTATGTGCACCTGGACCCAGCTGGACAGGTGTTTTGGTTACACAAACTTAATACATGGCTTTGGGTCCCAGCAATTCTACTTGCATGTGATTTTTCTGGGCAGCGACTTCCTTCCCTATAAATTAAGAAAATTCATCCCTGGCCAGTGTGGTTCAATTGGTTGGAGTGTCATACTGTAACCGAAAGGTTGAGGGTTCGATCCCCGGTCAGGACACACATCTAGGTTGTGGGTTCGATCTCTGGTCTGGGTGCATATGGGAGGCAATCAGTTGATGTTTCTCTCTCACATTAATGTTTCTCTTTCTTTCTTCTTCTCTAACTCTTTCTCTAAGAGCAATAAAAAATATCCTCAAATGAGTATAAAAAAAAGAAAAAGAAAAAGAAAACCCAGCCTTGAAAGGTTGTGAGGATCAAGCACAAGAAGATTGAAGTGACCTGGAAAGTGCCAGAACATCAGTAGGTATCTGGTTAGATGCTTCGTAGGCCACGTTGAACTTCTGGGAGAAGCTCTGGTCCCAGCAATGGAGTGGCATCAACAACCAGCCCTATTCTCACCTCAAGCCCTGGTTGACCTTATGAGGGTTGGGGTCGGCTTCTGCCAGCTTTTGTAGCCTGGGCTGCTCCCTGGGAGAATGATGGCCAGTTCCTTCAGAAAGGGCGTGGTTATGGTTTTAGAGATATACTTGCCATGGGGGTTGTTCTGTTTCGACTCCTGAAGGGAGCTCACTGGGCTGAATTTTCACAGATTGGTCCATGTTCAGCTATTATCCAATCTTTAAGAAGGACTTGGTTTTCTTTCTTTCTTTCTTTGAAAGATTTTATTTATTTATTTTTAAAGAGAGGGGCAGGCAGAGAGAAAGAGAGGGAGAGAAAGAAACATCAATTGTGGTTCCCTCTCACACACCCCCAACCAGGGACCTGGCTCACAGCCCAGGCATGTGCCCTGACTGGGAATTGAACCAGTGACCCTTTGGTTCACAGGCCGGTGCTCAACCCACTGAGCCACACCAGCCACGTGGGAATTGGTTTTCTACTGTAACACTGCTTGACCTGTGTATATTTTAGACTATAGGAAAAAATGGCCTCTAAGTGGTTTCCTAAATTACTATACCATTATGCTCCTGGAATGTTTTTGCCAACAGTCAGGGAAATGGGACAGAATCCCTACGCCCAGGCGTTTTTGTCTTTACACACTAAGGATTCAGCAAGGAGAGGGAACTGCTTAATGATGCAGAGAAAGGAAGCTGCTTCAAAACCCCTCCCTGATAGTAAGACACAGGAAGAAAAGGAAAGGGAGGAAACGAATCTCTTTAATGCTCTGAACCCAGGGGACATAGGATTAGCAGCAGGAAGACTTCCTCCATCACCATTCCTGCTGCTGGATGCCCCTGAAATAGGGCCCAGGGGGGCACCAGCCCCACCCTGGTGTGAGGAAGGAATGGTCTCCCCCTCAAAGACCCAAACTGGGCAGGGTACCCAGTTTGTCCAGGGAGCACCCCTGTCTGGGTCAGGACAATTCCCTTCAAGGCAGTACCCGACAGACAGAATAAAGCAAGGCTACTATTGGGCCCATTCTTTGTTTTCCACTTCCGGTTTACTGAATTGAAAGAATTCCTACCCCTCAAATAGGGAGGATCCTCCGAAAATGGCAGGTCTCATCACCTCCATTTTTGCCCCTCACCATCCACCCTGGGCAGATGCACAAGCTCTCCTTAACATCCGGTGCACAGCGGAGGAAAGGTGGCTAGTTACGAATAGGCTAATGAAGCGGCTTATTGCCTCCATGAAGAGTGTCCCAGTGAAACCCCCAACCCAGCCAGGGCAATTCTCTTGCCAGAGTCCAACGGGACCCTGAATAGTGGGACCAAGCTTTCCTAGGGCATTACAGAAGGTGCATATTGGAGGGGCTTAAGAAAGGGGTGCCTAAACAGAAGACACCGATGACCTCTGGGTGCATGACCAGTACAGGGAGTGAAGCTTCTTCCACAACTGTGAAAGAAGCTTCTATAAGCTTCCACGGGCAGCAAGGTGAGAAGGGAGCAGCCAGCTGAAGTGGATCCTTCAGTGAGAGATTTACTTCCAGCTGCCTCTTCCTCCACACCCCTGCGGGGGAAGAAGAGTGGAAGCCCCTTCCTCACAGCACTGCAGAGAGCAGAGCCCTGGCCCCCAGCCCCAGCTTCAATCCCGCCCCCTGCACAGCAGATGGGCAAGGGCTGGTCCCCACTGCCAGAGGTGGGTGTGTGGGCATTTAGGGGAGGCCTCCAGGTCTAGGACAGTCCCTGGCCCACTGGGCAGGTGGCCTGCTCTCTGTCAGTCCTTCACAGGCTTAGGCTTGAGCTCTCCCCGGCCAGAGCGCAGGGGCTCCAGGAGGAGGGCCCGTAAATCCTAGACTTGGGCTTGGAGGAAGAATTCGACCCCTTCTCTTGTCTTTGCAACCAGTGTAATTTACTTCCTGCTTTTAGACATTTCCATGTTTCTTCCCTCCGAGCTCTAGTGCCATGTTGGGATTTTGGACGTGGAATGGGGAACTGAGGAGGGTTGGTTTGGGGTGGGGGTGGGGGGCAGTGGAATGCAGGAAGCAGATATCTTAGATATAAGCTGTTTCGGGGCACAACTTTTACTAACTTGGGAAGGAAATTGTTTGTCAACTTGGATCCTGAACTCGTGCAATCGCTCACTCTCCCCCGGGAGGGGAGTCAAGTCCAGATGGTGCCATCCAGTTCCCGTGCACGCTGGCAAGGTCACTGGAAGGGCCAGCTGGCGGCTTTCTCGTTATTGTAGAGTTATTTTATTTTATTCTTTAACATTCTACTGATTAAAGTCCTTAAATCTCAAGAGGCCAGATGGAAGCCAAATAATATAGTCCTTTTGGTTTCCTTTTAATGAGATCAGGATTGAGAGAGGACTGGGAACGGAGGTGCAGGAGCCCAGCTGGGTACCCGGGGGGATGGGAGGGCTTTACTTGATTTACTTCCATCCTCTTCACCGCGGGGAGTGTCTTCAGTCCCTATTTTCCAGAAGACTCTGGTAATGGTTTCCATTGGACTTTGCGCTTCACAAGCTTCAATTAAAATTTGACCCAGCTTGAGGGGTGGGGAGGCTGAGGCCTGTTAGGATATTTGACCCTGAAAGCCCCCAAATCCTCCTCCTTACTGGTGGAGGGGTGCTGGTTGGCATAGGAGCGTGGAGGGGGCGCTGAAGATGTGCTGCGCCCCTCACCCCCCCCCCCCCCCCCCCCCGGTCCTGCTGCCTGCGGACTGACACCGAGGTGCAGCTTCGGACCTGTTCCGAGCAGCCCGACAGCAGTGGGGCCGGAGGGCTCCCGGTTCTGCTGGGCTGGAAGAGTCTGCCCCGGCCACCTCGGTCTCAGCCGGGCACTAGATGACCACGGTCGCACTGTCACCGCTGCATCGCCGCCGCTGCACCCACGCCTGCTCAGGGCCTGCCAGGAGTCGCCTCGCCCTCACCGTCATCTAGTGAAGGGGTGAGGGAGGGCAGGCGGGGTCACCTCAGCCAGGTGCCTGCGCTCAGAAGCAGCCACGGGCACATTGGCTTTGTAGAGAGGGGCCGCCACAACCCCAGGCCCTCCCACGGGGCCTCTTAGAGTCTCACTCTCGGTTGTCGCCATTTTACTTAGCAGGCAGTTTAGCACCAGCTGCGTACAGAACCCCGTATTTGACTCTGGGGAGCAAAAAGGAAACAGGAAACGTGTCAGCCCATGAGGATATTCTAGAATGGTCAGGAAACACAAATCTATGCACTAAGTGACCTGAGAACAAAACCAGCCTGACAGCGCGTATTTATGATGCACACACCACAAGGCTTCGGAAGATGGGGCAGAGGAGGCTAATCAGAGGTGACAGTAAAAGTTCAAGAACCCCAGCATGAAGGGACAACTGTAACCCAGGGACACAGTGGCTACTAAATCGAAGGCGGACCCCGCTCCGAGCAAGAAGGAAGGGAGCCTGCGTCGGAGCCTGCGTCTCCGTCTGCGCCTGCGCACACGGTGCAGCCGGCAGGCCTGGAGTTGGCGCGCTCGGGCTCACCCGCGGGACCGCGGCTCTCAGACCTGCGCGGCAGGAGAATCATCTGAGGACCTCGTTAGAAAGCACAGACCACGCGGCCCCGCCCCTGTGGGTCCCGCTTCAGTAAGCTGGGGTGAGTCCGGCTCGTCGTTTCAAATGAGGTCCGCAGGTGGCCCTGTTGTAAGAGCTGTTGCGACCACACTTGGGGGACCACGCTTGTGGGGGCTCAGACCACTGCCCTTCCCTATAAACCTCAGGAAGGGAACATTAAGGAGGTGATTTTACAGTTTAAGATTTCCACAGGGCAGCCTGCCCCCCCTCCCCACACACACACACCACACAGGCAAGCCACACAAACCCATGCAACACACACGCACGCATGCACACACACGCACGCACGCACGCTCTGGGCCAGAACCCGTGGGAGGAGTCCGTCATCCGTGACGCAAGGCAGGGCCAATGTGAGACAAGGCAGCGAAGCAGCAAGCCGGCGGTGGAGGGTGGCTCGCCGCTTGCGCTTCTGTCGTTAGAGACGAAGTGCGTCATTGCCTCACTCTGGCCCGGCTGTGCCGGAAGGTGAAGGCCCCTGGCTATTGTTCCTTTAGCAGCTCTGCTGCGAAACAGCCTCTCACCTCGGGACTGAGATTTATTGATCTCATTTTGCAGACGGGGAAAATAGATACAGGGAAGGAAAGTCATTAGCCAAAGGTGAAAGCTGCGAGGTCCTGAGCATGCTAAATGTTAAATAAATTTGCTGATGGACGAGGAAGGCCGGAAATGACACTGAAGTGTTGCAGCCGGATTCCTTCCTCTGAGGCCCCCAGCAGTGGCTGGACAGGGGACAGAGACCGGGGCCAGACTGGACTGGCCCTTTCCTCTCCTGGGGGCTGGCCCAGTGGAGGAGAGGCCTCCTGCTACCTGGACACTTGTTGGTGCCCTCCACCCCCCTCCCCAGCTAGGGCAGAGCAGCTTCTGGCAGGAGAGGGGCAAACACCAGGGACTGCTAAAGGGGTGTGAAACGTCGCCCATCCGGGAGCCATTGGCACAGCCTGGAAAGGCTAACATCTGGCATGGCTTGGAGTAACCTTCTGGACCCAGAGAGAAGCTCCGAACAGCCGGTGGGGCTGGTGCTTGAATAGCCACGGGGACCAGAAGGAGGAGAGGCCATCATTTTCCTTTTTCCCTCTCCCCACCCAGGACCAGGCGGACCTGGGTCAGCAATAACCTTTGAGGAGGACAGAATTTAGGAAGAGAAGTTCCTCCCGGGGTCCCCAGCTGGGACTCCTATTGCTCCCAGAAAGTCCTCTAAACAGTCCCTCCCTCCGACAGGCTTCCTCTCACCCACAGCCACTGCCCTCTGCCCGCAGCCACCCCACCCCTCGAGCCCCTCCAGGTGCTTTTCTAAGACCCAGAGAACTCAGGGAGAGATGCCTACTGAGGTTCCATGTTGGCAGGCAAGGGGGAGGGGCAGTGGGCCTTGAACAGGGTCTTCTAGAGACACGGGCCACAGAGTCTGTGTTCTGGGTGGCATCAAGGGATCCAGGAGCCTGCAGGAGGAGGGGCTCCGCGGCTTTGTGGGCTAGTCCCAGCGGTTGAGCCCATGGTAGGGGATGAAAACCAGTCACGTTTCTCTTGCCCACAATTCCCTGCATCACCAGAAAGTAGTGGTCAGCAGCCTCTGCGTTATGGGGAGGCAGGGACAACAGCTGTCGGGTCTGAGGGCACTCCAGTGAGTTAGGCAAAGGGCCCTGGTGCTACTGCCTGGACTTCTCCCACCGGGGCCCAGGTGTCCTCTAGGTAAGGGCCACCAGGGGAGGGAGGGAGGCAGGGAGTGAGGGGCACATCCTGGCTGCTGCTTCTTCCCTCACAGCTCAGAGCTCTTTAGGACCCTCATTCCTCAGTGTGTGGTGGGGGAAAGGGAGAAGGAGGGGCACTGGGAAGGGGAAGGAACTGAGCGCTGGGAGGGTGGAGGTCAGGGAGGAGTTGGGCCTGCTAAGCCAGGGCTTGCCCAGAGGCTGAGATGCCAGCGGCGTCAGGATTCAAGCCAGGAGCAGGTGGCCATTAGATCCCAGGCTCCTGGCCCCCCAGCTTGCGAGGCCCCCGCAGGAAACCTGGCACCTTTCCCGACGCCAGCTGCGCAGCCTGGCACCAAGTCCCGCACCCAGGAGAGCCCGCGTGCACGCGGCTGCTCAGGGGACTGGATGCATGACTCCCTCCCTGCTTGCTAATCACTCCGCTCTCCTTCGCCTCACATCCCTCACAGCCTTCCTTCCCGGGAGAAAAGCGTGCCCATCTGACACCTCGCCTGCCCTGCTGCTGTGCCCGCTCTGTGCTACAGCCCCCAGCCCCGGCTCCAGCCCGCTCCGACCTCCACCACAACAACCGTCCCGCGTGGCCACCCCCACCCCATCCGGTGCTGTCATGGTGAGCCTGGCACCTGGTAGGCAGGCTGTGTGACCTCCTGCTCACTTCCACACCGAGAGCACAGACCCCGGGTTGGGGGTGTCTGTCGAGAGGAGTAGCAGAGCGCAGTGGCCAAGTGCTCCCTTTTCAGGCCACCATTCGGCCTTTTCATGACCGGTGGCATCTCCCTAAAGGGAGCCAGAACAGGACGGCTCCTGGTTTTATCTTGGCTTTGACCAGAGGCTGGAAGAACGGACCGGCCACATAGGTCCTGGGGACTGTCAAGGATGCCCCTGACCTGGCACCACGGAGCCAGCCTGATGGGGACGAATGGCCACTTCCTACAGTGCAGCCAGGGCTCCGGTGGGCAGCCTGGACTTGGAGAGTGGGCTGTGACACCACACCAAGCAGGACGCTGGTCACTCATAGGCCCCTTGGGGCTTCTGTAAAATGAGACAATCCAGCTGTTTCATCCCCAAGACCACTCCTGTTTTCTGAGCTGTGGCAAGGAGCAAAAATCTCATCTAACAGCCGAGTGGTCTGCAAAACATGCACTACTTCATGCGGTGTTTCACAATATAAAGAATTCCTTTGTTCCATCAGGCTGAACACAGAAGTGGCTTCACAGGCCTCACGCCTGGCCGGTTGCAGAGGACCCTGCATTAGGCCCTGGGCTTGGCCTAACGCTCTGCTGTCGCTGTCTTTACATTCCTGAGCAAGGGGCCTCGTGTTTCCACTTTGCACTGGGTCCTGCAAATCATGCAGGTGGTGCTGGCTAAAATGCTTAGGATGTTGGTCAACGGGGAGCAGTGTGCATAGTCTGCAGGGGTTTGTTCTATAGGATTTTGGCATTTGGAACACAGGAGTTGGACATTTCCTCATTTTCAGTGCCCAGGGAAGCAGGAGAGGGTCAGCCAATAAGAAAGTGCTTAGTGAGCCTGGGCTGGTGTGGCTCAGTTGTTTGGGGCGTTGTTCCATAAACCAAAAGGTCCCAGGTTCGATTCCTGGTCAGGGCACATACCTGGGTTGCAGGTTCTGTCCTGGTCTGGTCAGGGTGCATGCAAGAGGCAACCAATTGCTCTCTCCCTTTCCTTTCCCTCTCTCTAATATTGTCATGTGCTCAGATGAGGATAAAAAAAATAAAGGATTTGATGTGAGTTAAACTCTTCAAGAAGATAGTGAATCCCATATGCATAGCAGCTACTACCCTTGGGGTCAAGTCACAGCCGTGGCTCTGGGGTCATTCAGACATCTGTAGCGACAGGCCGCCACTGTGGTCTAGTATCCATCCTCTCCTTTTCCCCCGTGCTAGGGTTATTTAGCAGGCCATGGCCACTGTGAGTAAAAACTACTTTCCCCAGAACCCTTTGCAGCTAGATGTGTCCATGTGATTAAGTGCTGGCCAATGGGATGTACCTCGAAGCATCCGCCACCATCCAGAGCCTTAAGAAACAGTGGGTATGTGTCCCTTCTTCTGAGCCATGTGGCAGAAGCACTTTAAACCTTTAGACTAAGATCTGAAGACGGTAGAAAAACATGTGCTATTTGTTTTTGCACAATAGGAATTTACCTAAGAGTGAATTGGCACTCAGTTGTCTTTAACATTCAGTTCTTGGAACAGGAAGGTTAGACTAGTGTCCCATCTTTAAAGGGGATGCAGGTGGGGGGAGCAGGTAATACGTAAAATCTCAAGCGTGTGCAATGAAAAGAGCCAAGCAGGGTACGGGGGATGGTGAGCGACAGTGGTGCCCAGTTAAGGGGGCCAGCAAGGGTCCCAGGAGGTGCTGTTTGAGCTGTTCCAGGAGCTGGGGGAAGAGCCCTCCAGCGAGAGGGCTACGTTCAAATTGTTTTGCCAAAAGAGGGACTCTCACTAAGATTCAGAGCTACACCCCAGCTGTCTGTTGTCCCCTCCGTCTGGATGTCCCAGGGGCAGCTCCAGCTCCGGGTGCTTAACTCTGAACCGGCCCCTCTTCCTCGGAGCGCTGTTTCCGTCGTTAGCACCCCCAGCTGCAGTCTGGATTGCCGTCTCGGAGTAGCGCGCACCAACTTCCCACGCCGTGGTCATTTCTTCCACGAATGCTTTCCGATCTTTCCTGCCACCTCTGGAGCCCAGGCCCCAGGTGGCTGAGTGGCCTCACAGGCCTTCCTGCCCACAGCTGCTCCAGCTTCTGTCCATCTTCTAGATGGTGGTCAGTCATCTTCCTCAAGCACTGCTTTGACTAATGCTCCTCTCAAAAAGCGTCAGAATCTCTACAACTGAAGCCCGCAGCAGCCCTTGGCCCCTCACCCAAGGCCCACCTGCCCTTCCAGTCCCGTCTTCCACGCTCCTCTAAACACAGCTCAGTGTGGACTCCTCGCAGTCTTCCAAAGGCAGCTCCGACTCTCCTGTCTTCGTGTCCCGAGTCTGGCCGCTTCCTCCTCCTCCCGAAATTCAGTGCCCACTTCTCCCGTGAAGTCTCTCCTCAGCTTCTCACTCACCGGGGCTCGCTCTCCCTTTGACCCGTAAAATTCTATTTGCACCATTTTCTTTCCTGGACCTTTTAAATCATTAAAGCAATACAACAATGAGGAAAGACTTGACAATGAAAAAGCAATCATCCATACGCCCATTTCATCACGTGGTGATTCACATCTGAGGGGGGTAGAGAGCATGGTGAGTGAAAAAAGATATTCCTTACCAGTCCTTGCTGATCTGCATGCGTATTTTTACATAATGGTAATCACAGCTGACAGACAACTTGGTTTTCACTTCTGCCCAACACTTCCTCCATCTTCCTACAGTCTTTTCAAAGTTAAAGGAGTTTTAGAAAGAGGTCAAAATAAGTCCAAGCGTCTCATTCAAGGGTGTCTCTTGCAGGGTTAATCAATGGGAATCTGGATGGGTTTGGTTTCCAGCTGTTATATGCTAGAAGCTTTCTGAGTCAAAAAAGGGTATCTTAAATCTCTGGACTCCAAGCACTTAGCAAACTACGTCAACAAATATTTATTGGATGAATAGATAAGTAAATGGTGAAATGCAAACAATGAACATCTTTAGGCATAACTTTTTTCCTGTCAGTCATTTGCCTAGGATGTATTTTCCCGGGTGCCATCAGCCAAAGAACAATGGTCCCTGGGGGGCGGTGCGGGCCACTGCACATTACGGCAGATTGTGTTTTTTCAAAAATGGCCACATCGATGTATCCCGTCCCACATGCCATGGGGTGCGACATCCCTCCACTGAGAGGTGGGGTGTATGTCCCCTCCCTCTGAGATCGGTCGGTTCTTTGCAGCTTCTTTGATCAGCAGAACGCAGGGGAGCAAACACAGAGCCCTAGGTCAGAGAGGTAATATGCTTCTGTCCCCGCTCCTCCTCTTTCACAAGGTATTTGCCCTTGGGATTCAGCCACCGAGTTATGAGGAAGCCCAGGTCACCTGTGGACATTCTGTGCACATCACCAGGTAGGCCCCCAGTCAATGACCAGTGTCAGCCACTAGATGTGGGAATGAACCAGCCTTAAGCTGACTCACTGTGCCAGCCCCAGGCCTGTGGGGCAGAAAAGGGCCATCCCCACTGGGCCCTATCTGAGTTCCTGACCCCTGGAGAGAGACTGAATGATTATCATCATTCTGGGGTAATTTGTTACGCAGTAGGAGTGACTAAACACACTCGTAGCGCCATGTTGTCTGTGTTCCTGGGGGGCTGTGCCAGTGGGCAGTGCCACCGGCAGTGGAGGTGGGGGGCAGACTCACCACAACCTCCCGAGCCCTGGAGCTTGGTCTCTGTGGGCACTGACCCCATCGTCTCCACCACTCACCACCACTTCTAAACGGTGAGCAACTGGAGGGGACACATCACAGCTCTGAGCAGGCACTTGGTAAATGCTTGTACGTTTGTTCAAAGTATGC
Source organism: Phyllostomus discolor (assembly GCF_004126475.2). Lineage (NCBI taxonomy): Eukaryota > Metazoa > Chordata > Mammalia > Chiroptera > Phyllostomidae > Phyllostomus > Phyllostomus discolor. The sequence continues at coordinate 76,457,921 of NC_040912.2, forward strand.
ACAACTAGGGAACGCGTTTGAGACCACCCTGGCCAGGAGGCACAGACTGTGGCCGAGGACTAAGTTGATTTTCTCATCAGAGAAAGCAGATGCTAGGGAAGCAGCTCAGGAAATACACCCTCTAGTCCAGGTAGATGCACATGTGGAGAAAACACCCGTGTGTTGGAGAACAGGGTAATGGTGTCCTGTGACTGGATCACAGTGCTCCTAGCCCTCAGCCCTCGCATCCGCCCCAGGACAGCTCCCCCTGGGAGGCTGTGGTGCCACCAGTTCTGCATCCGACTGAGAAACTACTGGCAGGTATGTATCTAGATGGCTCCCTGCCCTCCCTCCCCCCTGCCACACACATCCTCCTCACTCCTGAATGCTTTCATGGAGCCCAGCAAAGAGGGGAGTTTAGATCCCACTGCCGATTGCCAGCTCCTTGCTTCTCTTCTCTGCCACAATCACCCACCAGCCAGAGAGGTCTTTCAGCGTGGAAAGCACACTCACTGAAAATTCCAGTCTTTTACAAGTGAATTCTGTCTACTTAACCCAATGATTAATTCAACAAATATTTAGCGAGCACCTAATACACACCTGCCCTCAAGGACCTCGACGGAGCTGCAGTGTAACAGAAATGGCCACCACTCACAGGTGTCGTATCTGAGAGGGCTGCGGTTCTCCCTGGGCATCTGTCCCAGTGTTGCCCCACTACCACACCTGCCAGGGTTGGGTCAGAGGGCGGAAGGCCATAGTTGCGGATCCCTCTCTAACAGAAACTACTGAGGGTGGGTGTATGGGGAGGGGTGTGCACGGGGACAGAGTTGTGAGGTGGGGAAAAGCCTTAACTGACTGGGAGTGATACAGTAGCTTAAAGGAAACAGAGTTGCTCTGACTACACAAGAAGTATCTAGTGTCCAGTTCAAGGGACACTATTCTAGGATGTGGACTTTGCCTCCAAGTCCTGTCCGAGGCACTTGGTTTAAGTGGCGTCTAACCACCACTTTAAGGTATTCAACTCCAGGAAGTTTCAAGATGGCATTAAAAAGAAATCAAAGAACTCGAGTAGAACATTGAACTGGAAGTGAAGTATCGTACTGACTTTACTTTTAAGCGTGGTGAGCGAACTTGAGATGGAAGCTATACTTACGTTAACTCTCTCAAACCACCAGGCTTGGGGGCTGGTGGTTTCAGTTCAGACTTCTTTCTGCCAAGCCTCACGTTCTCGAGTTGGCTGGGCTCCTCCTCCGCCCCTCAGGCCGTCCAGCGGATGATACCCCTCCCCATCAGGAACACAAGGGCCTTTCTTTGCCGTTGGAGCTCGGTAAGCTAATGCCTGTGTCCCGGGCCAAAACCATCACAGCGCGGCCGGACTGCAGTTTACACACCACGTGCTGAGGAAGAACCAGGCCCGGCTGCTGTTCCCGCAGAAACAAGCTCTGCCCCCAACAGAGCAGATCACCACCTTCTGACTTTCCTCCTACGGGTCGCAGTTTCATGAAAGCAGAGTCTGATTCAGGGTTGTTATTTTTTCCCTCTCGTTTAGAAATGGGAAAGGAAGGAGAATGTGTTTTCTTGGTCGACCAGAAAGCCCAGCCTCGGGGATACAAGGACAGTACTGTTGACGACTGGGTGACGGCCAGGTCCAGGCTGGGGGGGGCACTGAGGGAGGAGGCAGCAGCCACAGCTGGGCTAGGCTGCCTGGGGTGGGCGTGAGTGTCAAGGCCACGAGACAGTTGCTTTACAACGCCAAAGGGGCCATCTCCTAGTTTTACACTAACGTATTATTTCGAAAGACTTTTTCAAAGCCACTTTTCCCACTACCTAAAAGCATACGCATCCATATTCTCATGTTTAGCTTCTCAATGATCTCTGGTGTGAGGAGTTATCTTTATCTTAATCAGAAATCACAGGGTAAAAAGTTAACTGCCCTGCCCTACCAGTGACAAAGCTCAGTCCTTCCAGTCACAACAGCCCACTGAGGCCACTGGCTCTTCTGGCTAGACAGACTTTGGCATACTCATTTTGTCGTGGGGCATGGGAAAATTTACCTATAGCTTTAAATTCCACCCTTAGTGGTGCCCAGGGTTGTTTGTGTGTGACTTTGCTATGAAGCATCTGTGGGGTCACTGCTGCTCCAGATGGACAGGGTCCTGGAGACACATAAAGCTGTTCCCTGTGCCCATCTGGCTGTATCGGACTCTTCTTCCTGACCCCAACTGAGGTGCCACTGCTGCAGAATCCGTAACTTGTCCCCATCAGTGTAGCCCATTCACTGTGGACATGAACTTACTGCTCGCCGTCAGGGATCAAATTAGAGACGTGACTCAGAGCTGACACCTGAGAATCCTGCAGACTTGGCAGGAAGCCCCCATCATACCCAGTGTGAGATGTGGCAGCGTCACCAGGGCCGAGGTGCTGACGGTGCCAACCCCTCTCACTTAAGTGTGCGGACAAGTCCCCACACAGGTCCTACCCAGGAGCCTTCTTGCCAGAGAGCTCGGCCCTCCGCTGCCGATCCTCACACACAGTGTAGGGACAGATGGGATAGAAGCCACCCAGAGGGGAGGTGAACCAACAGCTTCTCCTATCCCTCACCCTGCGGCATTAGGGACAATGGGCTGCCAAGTGCAATGGCCCCGCCCCAGTGCACCATGGAAGACCCCCTAGGGCACGTGGAATTGGTTGTGGCATGTCCCTAACACCTTGATTTTTCATGCCAGTGTGGCTGCTCGAAAAGTGTCCATCCTTCAAAGAGGAGAATGCAAGCCTTTCTCAAAAAATAGCCTTAAGTCTTCATCAAGTCTTCTTCAGTAGCAGTATAGCTCTACTAGTAAAAACTGCCATTATTTTGTGAGGGTGAGGCAAGATATAGGACACACTGTTAGAGAGACTAGAAGTCACTTCTGAACCCATTCATATGACTGCTGAGTGCCAACAACAGGGCACAGACCACCCCGGGGGAGAAATGACTGCCAGCTGGAGCAGTCAGGACCAGCTCCAGAAAGTAGCAGGTTTAATTAGAGTGAAGTCGCGGGCAGGGGTGGGCTGCAGAGGGCCGAGGCACCCCCAGGGAGCAATCCGGATGACCGCGAGGCAGCGTGCAGGGAGCCCACCGAGAAGCAGCCGGCACCAGCTGCAGCCAAGGGCCCGGTGGATGAGGCTAGCTTGGGGCCAGATTGCGGGGAGCTTTAAATGTCAGGCTAAGGAATTCATCAGGGGAACGAAATGATCAAACAGGTGTTTCAGGAAGATGAATTTGCAGAGAATGTGCAGGATGAATTGGAAAATCTGGAAGCATGGCAACAGTTAGGAAGCTGTGAGATTAATTAGGCTGCTGTAGTAGTCCTGTGTGAGTTGATAAGGGTGTAAATGAGCGCAGTGGCAGCAGCAGCGGAAAGGGACAGCTGCAAGAAACACTGTTAAGAAAGAATGGATGAGGTTTGCTGCCTGATTGGATTGGGGACCCAGGGAGCTCAAGGAATCAAAGATGACACCCGAGTTTTGAGCGTGGGCGACTGCTAACACAGTGAACGGAACAGGGACGTTAGACGAGGGGGCTGGTCTCAGCAGATGTGAATTCCGTTCCAACACAGGGTCTGCGGGCATCTGAGATGTCTGACAGGTCACAGGAAATGGAACACCAGAGCTTGGGAGAGACATTCTGGTCGGTGATGAACTTGAGAGTCAAGTGCGGAGAAGTGATAAATGGAGTTGTGGAAAGAATGAGGTCTCTGAGGAAAAGCACAATGCAGTGAGGCAGAGGAGCAAAGACCGGCCTTTGAGGAACGCCGCATTTAAAGGGTTTATATTGCAAAGCTGAGTTGAGACGTGCCATCCGCATGCTGCGTGTCCTCACCATGAAAGCATCAGTGGAAAGTGTGTTATCACCTGGAGAAAGGCAAGCAACACAGCATTTTTATGTCTCACTAGGAAAACTAAATTATAAACAACTATGCCTCTAAAACAAATTTGGCTCAAGTCAAAGTTGGTATTCAGAGAAAAAAGAACAAATGATACAGTGAACATAATCTAGAAGATTAGTGCCTTTGAGCCCACAAGGATGCGTCAAGCAATACGAACTAGTGAAAAAGATCCTATCAATAACATTTAATTAGGGAAAAGTAGATATTTACTCATTTTAATACAGGACCAAAAAATTTACTGTATTTTCTGTGCACTGTCTTCCTGAAATGTGAATTTTTCATGAAGGCTCTATTAAAATATAGGCTGGCTCAAACATCTGTGAAGATAGGTTAATACAGGAAAGCTACCCACCAGACTTGGCGTATACAAAGTATCTTTTCTTTTTTATGCATAGTCTTTTTACATGTATATTTAGAGTACACTGTAATTCTTAAATTTTTTATGTATATTTTCTTGCTTATGTATTACAGTTGTCCCATTTTTTCTCCCCTTTCTTCTCCTCTGCCCCGTACCCCCCCTCCCACCAGCATTCCCCCACCTCAGTTCATGTCCATTGGTCGTACATGTAAGTTCTTTCAACACCAGCCAGCCGCACCAGCCAGAGCTAGTATATTGTATTTCTGATGATCACTTAAAAAAAAATAAAAGGTTCTAGCTTTAAGTTTCTGGACTAAAAGCTGCCTTAAGTCCTATACATTTTTTTATGTATTGCTAATGTTTTTCTCCTTATTGCTTTTAATAAAGAATATGCATCTGGCCCTGGCTGGTGTGGCTCAGTGGATTGAGTGCGGGCTGAGAACCAAAAGGTCGCCGGTTCAATTCCCAGTCAGGGCACATGCCTGGGTTGCAGGCCAGGTCCCCAGTGTGGGGCACACAAGAGGCAACCACACATTGATGTTTCTTTCCCTCTCGTTCTCCTTCCCTTCCCCTCTCTCTCAAAATAAATAAAATCTTTAAAGAAAAAGAATATGCATCTGAATAGTCTAGCAGTAAAGTAACTGTTGTTCCAGGACACCTTTAATAACTACTGAAATAATAGACCGAGCTCTTAATATGTCTTTACATTTAACATGTTTAATTGACATTTTCTCCCAAAACATCATAGCAAACACATGCACCAAAAGCTGATGAAAGATAGAAACATCCTTTCCTGTGGACATTCCACTTTTAAAAAACAAACAACTTCTTGAAAAAGAGAATTTACAAAAAAAATCGCACAAAGTGGGCTGCACATATAGCGCTGACGTGCAGTCACTGAGAGCACACCCGTTTTGGGTCCTCCCGGGCTACAGACACAGAGAGTACGTCACCCCAGAAAACACAGGCGCCTGCTGGCTGGCCTGGGGGGTGCCACACACGCGCAGGAAACACCGACGGGGAGTCGAGCACCTACAGACCCGGTAACTGCTCACTCTCCAGATCAGAACACACCTGAAAAGTCTAAACGTAAGAAATCATACGATCTTAAAGGGAGCTCTTAGAATCATACATACAATACTGTGGAATTCAGTGTTTAACAACGGAGGCTACGGAGACAGGCCTCTGAGGAAACGTTGCCTGTCCGACTTGAGTTGCTGAACCCAAAGCGGCAGTAGTCTTCTTGATGTGCTCAGCTTCGTCACTAAGACCCGAACAGTCAATTCTGTCGGCTACATTTAGCCCAAGAGCTGACTTTTTAAACACAATCCTGTCAAACTTCTTTCAATTATATTTTAGAAACACACAAGAACGAACACATTACTTAGAAGTTGATCTCATTTTAAAAATATGGGCCCTGCGCTGGTTTGCCAAACACTGGGGGAAGATAGAGACTAAAACACAAAAAGAATGTTAGCGACTTGCTTGTTTCTTTTCAAATATTTATACTAAATAATGTAATTGAAAAATCAGTTTTTGTGGGGAAGAATGAGGTAGATGATTCTTATTTGGAAGTTAAAACAAAAAAGGCCTCATGTTCATTGACTTGAGCGGCAACTGCACTGTCCTGGGTCAACAACGATCGGAAAAGCTGCAGCTCTGCAGGCAACTGCACAGCCTGAGGTGTGGTGGGAACCGGATGGTGGGTGGTGTCCCTCGGTGCGGGAGATACGGGGCACGCTTTCACGAGGAAGGTTTAAAACAGGCGATTTTCCCTTAAAGCTAGCGAGTCTGTAACACGTACACACAATGCACCGTAAAACAAAAGGGGCGGTGACTCGGAGATGCTTCCACTCAACTGCTGATCCAGCCAAATGTAAGCCTAAATGTTCGGAACTAAACGATCCACTATTCGCCAAAAATCCACAAAATATTCACACCGGACAGACCAAGATTAACTCTCCTGCAAAGGAAAAGAAAAGTTTCAGTGGCACTGATTGCCAAGCATTGAAGGACTTTTCACAAATAACTAAAACAAGAAACACATGTTTAATTGATGACATTTAATGTCACTCTGTGATAAGGTGTGACACACATGGTTTATCAGGTGAATTCCAGTAACAGTAACTACTTTCTTAACTGTGCTTAGAACCTGGGTTTAGAATAAACAGACTTACAGAGTGCCGAAATTTAATTTTTCAGCAGACCTCAAGAACTGTTATATCAGACAGAATTTTACCTATCTGCCTTGAATTAGGAATTTTCTAATTATTAGAGATGCTTTAGCGGATTTGCATATGGGTAAGCCATGTTGCATACAATAAAAAGAAGAATCAGCTTCTACTGCAGAGAGCACCGTTGCTGTATCCAGAGTACAAGAGGAGGAGAGGAGGGCCGTAAGAGCGATAAATCCCTCATCAACAGAGTAAGAAGTCAGCCAACTGTGTCCGACACGGAAGAATCGAGAGAGCGCTGTGTACCTGTTATTCGGAACCACGGGAGGAGCGACAGGGGAAATCTGCGGGAGTTTCAAGTGGAAGTGGACTTGGGTAACACAGAAAACTGCTGCTTTCTGTCAGACACTTTCGGCACTGTATGATTTAGCACGCAAACTTTTAGCACTAAAGTTATGAGTATGTACCTATTTTGATAAAAAAATTAATACAAAATATATACAAATTGTCCTTTTAAGAGGTTATTTCTATCAACTATGTCTCCCTGTTTCTTCAGACCCTCATCAACACTGCAAATGATAAATTACATTGATAGAAAAAGTTTTAATTTGGGCTTGTTTGTATACGAGGCTAAGCATCCTTCCATGTTTATTACCATTTGCCTGACATTTTCTTTCTTTTTTTGGCTATCTAGTTTTTTTTTTTTAATTTTATTTTAATTATTGTTCAAATACAGTTTTCTCCCTTTTACTCCCAATCCAGTGCCTGACACTTTCTATGAAAAAGTCTTCCACATCTTTGATCATTTTCTATACTTTTCTTTTCTAATTAACTTACATATGCTCTTTAAAAAAAAAAAAAAAATATATATATATATTTTAAGACTTTATTTATTTATTTATTTTTAGAGAGGGAAGGGAGGGAAAAAGAGAGAGAGACAGAGAGAGAAACATCAATGTGCAGTTGCTAGGGGCCATGGCCTGCAACCCAGGCATGTGCCCTGACTGGGAATCGAACCTGTGATGCTTTGGTTTGCAGCCCGAGCTCAATCCAGTGAGCTACGCTAGCCAGGACATATGCTCTTTATATGTGAGAAATATTAACTTAGATTTGCAGTAGGTGTTGCAATTATAATGCTTTATCTTAGTTTATCATTTAGCTTTAAACTTTATTTATGGTGCCTTTTGCTGAACAGAACACTTCAATGACTGTGTGGTCGGCTCTGTCTAGATTTCTCTCCCCTCTGGAAGTAAAGCATTCGGCTCATCCCAGTGACGGCACAAATACGTGGCATTAGACTGAAAATGTTTTCAGACCGGCCTGCTGATTTATGGGCACGATTCCAAACTAACTACATTTGAGCCACTCGCTATTTCCTTTAAGAGAGAAGAGTAGTTTTTCAACATTTGATTATGTTAGACTACATTAAAAAGATTAACTAATCATATTTTTAAAGTTAATTTCCAAGTTTTTTCCCCTGGTTAAGAAAACCCAAACAAATAAAACACAAAGTAGTCTTAGTCAGAAAAGCTTCATTTTAAGTTGTACATTTAGAGAGAGAAGCATTTCAAAAACTATTAATTTTTTTGCCTTTCAGTGAATTATTGTCCCACTGAGTACTTTAACAAAGTTTTTACATTTTTATGCCTATGACAAATTGTACAGGGCACTCAACACACACTTCATGCTACTGTATCACGGCAAATGAATTACACATCAAAATACCAATTTGGATCTATAGAGGAAAAGATATGTTTTTAATTAAAGCCCCAAACTAAACATTCATTATTTAAAATATTTCTAAACTAATTCTTCACTTCAATGTAACCTTCCAGAAATTCTGTTAAGTGAAGAATTACAAACAATGTATTTATAGCATACTCCATCCCCAATACATAGGTATGTACATATATGCTTTATAACTAAGTATTGCTAGCAATTTTAGGGAAAAAATCGGTATTTGCTGACACAGAAGAATGTCAAAGATATACCATCATGTTAAAAGGCAGGTCACAGACTAATATGGTTGGGTCCGATATATTTAAAAAAAAGAAAAGAAAAGAAAAACAAAGCCAAAATCAACTCCCTCCCAGAAAGTGGTCTGGAGACACACGCTGGGAACTGCTAACACTTGGCACCTCCGGAGAGAGAGGGAAGAAGAGTGACAGAGCCAATTAGCAGGGAATTTTCAGATTCTAGTTTAGACACAGGTGTATGTTAAACATTTCTAAATTGAGCATGCCTTATTGTGTAATTAAAAAAATAAAGAACCATGGAGTTTAGATGTCTCACAAAAGTGAGACTATCTTTTGATAAGATAACTATCTATCTTTTACGTTAAAATACATGATAAAAGAAGCTGGTTAACAGTTCTACTTGTTTATAACTTTGTTTACATCTTTTTAAGCCTCTGCACCCCGTGTGCTGGACAGCAGGAGCCAGGCTTTCCCTAGAGCAGCGCCGCCCGGCGGAGCGACAATGTGGCGTGCGTCCCTAATGCCAGCCACACATATGACTTTACATTTTTTAGTAAACACCTTAAAAAGTTTAAAGAAAGGTAAAAATAGGTGAAATTAATTTTAATTATACATTTCATTTCACCCAATGTATCCAACATACTATTTCAACAATATACAAACTTATTAATGTGATATTTTACTTTTTTTTGGTACTAGATCTTCAATTTCTAGTCTGTGTTTTACACTTACAGCACACCTCAATTTGGGCTAGTCATGTTTCACATGCGCAATGCCACCTGCGGCTGGTGGCTGCTGTGTAATGTAGCTCTAGAATATGTGTAAGACAGGATGCCTAAACAAACTGTAAAGAGGCATGTGGCCCTGGCTGGCGTAGCTCAGTGGATTGAGTGCGGGCTGCAAACCAGGCATTCCAGGTTCGATTCCCAGTCAGGGCACATGCCTAAGTTGCAGGCCATGGCCCCCAGCAACCGCACATTGATATCTATCTCTCCCTCTCTCCCCCTCCCTCCCTCCCTTCCCTCTCTAAAAATAAATAAATAAAATCTTAAAAAAAAAAGAGGCATGTGTATCAGAATTGGAATGGACCCCGGCTGTTTTCTACTGCAGGCACCTCCCTTTACATTTTCTTAGCCTTCAGTTACTTAGTGAGGGCAGAGCGGGACCGAGAACCCAAGACTGCATACTCCCAGACCTGTAGTACTAGATTCCCCAGCTCTGGCTGGGGTCCACTTATTTCAATTATTATCTGACACACCAAAGCTTAGCATCGCCAAAATAACGAGAACAATTTTGAATTTATTATAACGGTATGTGAGCTTTATTACTAAGTATTTAGAATGAACAAAGTAGACAACTTCAATTTTTCCAGCCTAGTTAACACTATTATTGAGAGGCAGCTGACTCCGTGTATTCTCAAAGAATACACTTTGCAGAGCACCGTGTGTTTGAAATGGCACGGCTTGAATAAAACTGGGCTCCAGTTTGGCCTTTTTTTTAAAGAAGCGAGGCCCTGACACAGACCTCAGAACTGTTCCCCCGGGGGACACAACTGTTAAGGCCAGTGATGTGGTCCAACCGCCTTTCCCCAACAGGGAAATGGACATTATGAAGAATTAATGCACTTGCCCAAGATAGCAAATCCATGTTAATATTCATCACATTTAAAGAGAGTATATAAGTTAATTAGAAAAGAAAAATATAGAAAATGGTCAAAAACATAAAAAAAGCCCTGGCTGGTGCACCTCAGTGGACTGAGCACAGGCCTGCAGACCGAAAGGCCGCTGGTTCAATCCCAGTCAGGGCACGTGCCTGGGTTGTGGGCCAGGTCCCCAACTCGGGGCGTGCGAGAGGCAAGTATTTGATGTTTCTCTCCCTCTTTCTCCTTCCCTTCCCCTCTGCCCAAAAACAAATAAATAAAATCTTAAAAAATACACACAGACACACACTTTTTCACAGAACAGCATCATACAAATGATCAATAAATATGAAAGACGCTCGGCTTCATATATGAACAAGCCCAAATTAAAACATTTTCCTATCAAATTGAGATTTATCATTTGCAGTGTTGGTGAGGGCATGAAGAAAAAGAAAACATGATTGATAGAAATTACTATTTGTGAAGGGCTTTTTGTAATATATATTTTAAAATTTTTATTGAAATGCATACTCAATTTTTAAAAATCATGTACTTTAGTATAGTCTGCAACTATTAATGAAAACTCAATACAATTAAGATGTATTTTTTGTACAACAGCTTAATGTATTAAGACATTTTAATTATTAGAAAAAGACAATACCTGCAAGGACAGTAAGAGTAGTTTGTGATAAGTTCCTCATTTGTAAGTTTATTTCTATGTTAATTTAGCATGAATATTTGCATTTTAAAGGAAGATTTTTCTTAAAATAAATCACAATACCAAAAGCAAAAAACAAAAACAAAAATTAAAAAACATATACTGTTAAAAGTTTGACAGAAATAAGCAGCTCTGTCTCCCTCAACCACCCTTCCCAGGGTCAACCACTTGACACTCCTACACCATCTTAATAAAGGAAGCAAGCAAATCAATAAATAAAGTACTTGTGTGTTTAAAGCATAAATACCTACCCGAGCATTCCTGACTCTTTGGTCTTTATGATATAGAGGAACATCAATAATGTATGAAACATGTTATTCCGGCCCTGGAACAAAGACAGAAAGGCAAGATTTAAACCAAATTGAGCAAAAGATTCAGTCTGATAGGTAAATGCAGATCCTGTCAATTCACCTTTTACAAATTCAGAGTTCCAAGTAATTCAGATTCTCATTCATTCATTAAACGAAGTGCCTGCTTTGTGCTAGGAAGCAGAGATACTGCAGTGAGTAAGGCAGAGAGGATCCAGGTAGTCGAGGGGCTTCAAGTCTAGTACAAAGGCAGACGGTAGACTCAGAGTTACAGAAAGTGTGCCAAGTGATGAGGGCTGGGGGAGGGTGCCATGGGAACAGGGGCAGGCCTCTGACCCCGACTGGGGAGGCAGGGAATGCCTCCTCAAGGGAAAGATTAAGTCGAGACCTGAGAGAGGAGCAGAAAGTGAACTGACTGGGAAGTTTCTACACTTGGGAGCAGCAGTTGCAAAGGCCCGGCAGAGCTATTGTGAGGCTGGTGTCCCGTGCACTGCACATGAAAAGTGCGCTGTCCCCAAAATTTAACAGCATAAACAAAGTGTGGGGATTGACAAACTTTTAATCACGCTTCAACTTTATGTTAATAACAGTATAAGTAACATATTAAACGTAAATTTATCTGTAAGTGACTACAAGGCAGCATTTTGCAAGCCCTAAAATCAAACGATTGTATGTAATTTCTGATCTGTACACTAGCTCCTAACTTAGATTTTCAATTCATTGTTTAACTTGTTCCTGCTTACTCTGATTCAATGATTTTACTCAAGAATTTGTGGACATATAATTTTTAAAAGAGTTTTAACAGTGTTTCTTTTAAAAAATTTACATGGGTATTCAAAGGAACTTCAATGGCCCAAAATATTTACATACAAAATTGAAATACTAAACTTGAAAATAATGACATTAATACTCTTTCTTGGGAATATGATGGAGAACATATTTTATGATTATAGTCAAGATAAAATTTCTTAGTAAAGATGCTGGTAACGAAAATAACTGCAAGGGATTAATGTTTGCAACCGAGAGTAAAATGCCTGGGTAGAAGTGTAAACTGGTACAATAACCCTTCTTGTAGTAGGTGATATAAAAGTAGTTGATACATAATTTAAAAGCCTTTTCCAAATTAAGCATATAATACTTTTATAGTTAAAAAAGGGGATATGCAAAAAACACATTTTCCCTAATTTAGAAAGTTTACGTATTCCATAAACAAGAGGTTCTAATTTTAAGAATATTATCAAAGAAGTCATCCGTGACATTCCATTATAGCAGCTTCCACACTTAGAAGTACCTTTGGAAGATTGTAGACGTGACGCTGGTAGATTAGCTCATAATGGGGAGGGTTGATGGCACTCTGATAAATGCAAAAAACATTCTCATTTGTCACATCTGCAAAGGAAACATGCTACGTGAAAAAACAAACAAAACCACTAGGTATTATACTTCATGTGAAAGGCTCAATGCATTCTTTCAGGAGAGGCTTATACCTGGTTTGTTTGGTGTCTGAACGAAGTGCTGGGAAGTGAAAGTTTTCCCGTCAGGGTATTTAGGATGAGGAGGCAATCTGGAATCGAGGTAGGTGCAAAACACATGCATGATGATCTAAAAATGAGGAAACAATTTTCCAAAGTCAGCGTGAAAATCTATCATGGATGCAGCCCTTTTAAAAACATCTGTGTTTGTGACTCCAATTTTAAAACTTTTCCATAAAGAGAGAGTTAGCAAAAATGCTTTTAAGTGGTTATAAGAGGAAATCTGTAAAATGAAAGATAAAAGATATTCCCAGTTTGTGGTTAAGTGGATCATTCACACCCATATAGTCAATAAACAGCAAAACCAAGATAAAATACACATCTTTTCAGTTCTGAATTTGAGTATCAGCATTTAAAACTTCATTTTCACACATAACAGTCACTATAAAAAAATAAAGAATATGATTTTGAAAAACTCTTAAACGCCCCCAAACTTGATAGTCTTTGATCTTATTGTCTAATCCTAGGGGTCTTTCTCCAAGTAGTGACCCCAAACAAAGGAATGTGCACTGTGACCTTCCTTGCAACGGTATCTAGGACAGGAAAAACAAAACTCCCTTCCCCACCACACTTCTCAAACTTTTAGGTCCGATATAGGAGAAGAGTTCAACGACAGTGTGTAATAATGAAAAAACTACTTAAACACTGTAAAAATGAAACAAAATATATATTTTTTTACATATACGATGATTACAACTATGATTAAAAAAAACATAAAAAATAGCACAATCAAGTAAATGAAAAAATAAACCAAAGTAGTAATACTTGTTGGGTTAAGATATTGGTAAAATTTTAATTAAAACAATTTTTTTAATCCTCTCCCAAGGATACATTTATTGATTTTAGAGAGAGAGGAAGGGAAAGAGACAGAAAGAGAGAGAGACAGAGACACAGAGAGAGAAACATCAATATGAGAAACATCTGTCAGCTGCCTCCTGTACTCGCCCTGACCAGGGACCGAACCCACAACCTAAGTATGTGCTCTGACAGGAGTTAGACCAGTGACCTTTTGGTGCATGGGACAATGCTCCAACCAACTGAGCCACATCAGCCAGGGTCAGTTTTAATTTTTTATTTCTACCTTAGTTTCTAAATCCTTTTTCATTCTTATTTTGATAGTGGGGGAATAAAAACACATAAATCCAACTGACAAAACTAAAAACACAACTGGAGACTTACCGCGGAATCAGTGGGCAGGTCCGTGTCCCACTTGCGTCCTTTGAAGTCTCCACCTCTGTTCCATCGAAATGAGCTCATACAGCCTCCCTGAGAAAGCTCTGTAGCAACGAAGGCAAAATAAAGAACTAAGACTATGCAAAATGAAGGTAAAAAAGACTAAGGGGTTATAATAAATGAAGCATGTCATTTAAAAAACCTGATCAAAAGACCCATTACGTGGAGAAATATAAGGTGTAAAAGATTAACTTAAATAACAAGAGAAGAATCATATAAATCCAAAATGTGAGATAAGACTAATGTTCTGGATTCTTAAAAAAGTCAATGTCATGGGAGACGGTGGCAGCACCCTCTAGACAAAGAGACGAACAAAGACCAAACCCCAATACATATGGAGAGTAAACCTATACTCTACTCTGGTTAGGAGAAAAATGGTATATAACATTTTTTGGACAATTAGGACATTTAAATATGAACTGTTGTATATTAGACAATATTATAGAAATATTTTTAATTTTTAAGATCTGATCATCGTATTGGTAACACAGGAGAGTGTTATTTATATAACACTTAAATTTTTTAGGAGTTGATGTGCTGAAAAGTAATGATGTCTACAACATACTTTCAAATGGGCAAAAAAGTGTGTGTGCGTATATACAGGGTCTGACACAAATAATGTCCCTATTTTATCCCAAAAGCTTTCATTACAAAATCACGAGCATGTAATTCTGTAGCGTAACAATATCACACTCAAGCACACCACATGACATTTTAGGTGAAATGTTCAAACTACCATCCATCTCGTGCGAGACGTTCACGTCCCCCACCCACCACGCTCAATGGCGTTAGTTTTGCTGGACTCTGTATAAGTGGGGGAGCAGTAGACAGAAAGTGGGGGAGAGAGTCAAATATGGAAAACGCTTACAGCTATTCAACTAGGATTCCTTGTACTTTCTAGACTTTTGTGTATTTAATATGTTAATACTTTATGTATAATTTGCATATATGTGTACACACATACATACTCTTTTTTGGATATATAAAATGTCCTGCTACCTATGAGACAATCTTGCCAAAAAACTGTAACCTGAATTTTCAGGACATATAAGAACAGAGAATCATGTAAAACTACACCACGGGGATGCATTCAGCAAAATCCATACCAGGAGAAACACTACAGAACAAATGATACAGTTCTTTCAACAAATAAGTTACAAAGAAAAAAAAAAGGGGGATGGGAAATGTACAGCTTGAAAGAAACCTAAATAGAGCAACCAATCACCACATGTGATAATATTTGGATCCTAATTCAAACAAATAATATGAAAAAAAGTAATTACACATTTTAGGAGATGTTTGGAAATTTCTACATAGACTGTTTATTTCATGATATAAAGAAATTGTTAAAAAATATTAGGTGTAATATTATGGCTATGTTTTTTAAAGGTCTTATGTTTTAGAGACGTGTATAGAGACACTTAGGTATGAAGCGGTAAGGGTACGTAGGATTTGCTCCAGATAGCACAGGAAGGGAGAGGAGGATGGGGACACGGAGAGAGCAGAGGCTGCCCGCGGACTGATGGGCGTCGGGACTGGGTGCTGTGAAGGGGGTTGAACACACTGTGGTGTCTAGTGTCATGCACGTCTGAATCCTCCTTATATACAAAGATTTTTAAAGTCATGACAAATGCTTATTTCTGAACATTATTACTCAAACCTAGGGGAAAGAACGGGGTACCACAACATTTTCACATTAAGATTTACAATGAATTGGCAGAGTGAAATACTATTTCTAAAACCTGATTTAGTGATGAGAACGTTTTACAGAGTTTATCCACATAAAAACAGGCAAAAGAGAGAGCATGGGAATGTCAGGAGGCCAGCTTCCCGATTCCCAAGTCAGCCTCCTTAGATCACGTTCCCCCTCCCCGAAGTGATCAGAAGATAACAGAAATATAAAAAAAGGAACACAATGAATATGACACAAAAATTGAAAGAAATAAGAATCGACTTGCTAAAATTATAAAGAATGCCCAAGTGGCACCCATTCTTGGTAGTTTAAGAACAGAAAATCATGGGGTGGGGGAGAGGTACGGGGGTGGGGGGTGGGGGGGATGGGATGCTGTAACTGAACAATAAAATTATAAAAAGAAGCAGAGGAAACAAAGGAATAAAAAATGAGTGAAACATTCACTTGAGCCCATTTAGCTCATTTTGAAGTTTCTCTATATAGAATAAGATTATTAACTAACATATTTAAGACTAAGTATGCTATTTTGACAATTCTTAAGCATATAAAATATAAATCAAAAGTTGTTCAGTATAAGCCTTAGTTAAGCCATAAATACATTTTTATGAAATATAAGATCATATTTATGTTTTATAAAAATGAAATAACTTTAATTTAAAAAAATGACTGATTTGAGAGAGAGAGAGGAAGGGAAAGGGAAAAGGCAGGGGAGGCAGAGCGAGGAGAGAGAAACACTGATTTGCTGTTCCACTTACTTATGCATTTACTGCTTGATCCTTGCATGTCTCCTGACCCGGAACTGAACCTGCAACCTTGGTGTATCTGGACAACACTCTGACCAACAGAGCTATCTGGTCAGGGCTGATATTTTAATTTTTTCAAATAAAATCTTTTCCCTGTTATATTTATAAGATCTCAAAGTAGTAATAAAAGTTCTCACTTTGACCCTCTTCAGAGCAATTGTTACCTTTGATCCTTTCGAATAAGTATTCCTGGTTTGGGGTGAGGTCCAGATACTGCACGATCGTGTTCAGGGTGGGGATGAGCGGCGCTTTGACCAGAGCAGCTTGTTTCAAGCTGGTGATGCTGGCCTCTGTTAAAGAGAAAGCACCGGAGCACCTTATTATTCACGTGGGTCTCTAAAAAAACTTAAGATGTTCTTCCCTCAATAGGTGTTGAAGGAAAAAATGACAGCATTAATAGTTTACCTTAATAGATTTACATTATCTACTTTACTTATAATTTATTTTATCATTTCCAACAAGGTGGCCAGATCTCCCCCAACCCTCCCTCTCTCCCTCTTTCTCTCTCCACAAAGGCAGTGGCCAGATCCATTTTGGAAGATCTATATAGAAAAATAAAAGAAACAGCCCAGCCATAAAAGCAATATAGGAGAATACTTAACAGAATAGAAAGAGCGGGAGGGAAAAAACAATAACGAAACAGTATAACTTCAACCTAATTAGAAATATATACATATATATGTACCGTATTTCCTCAAAACAGCATCACTCCAATTCAATTAGAAATATGTACATATATATGTACACTAATTTCTCAACTCCTAAATATGTACATTTCATGTTCTTAAACTATGGGATAACCTACAAGTGAAATATGTACAGTTAGTATTACAACATTTTTCTTTAAAAATAACAACTGGTTGTGCCTAAATTAACAGTGGTCATCTCCAAAAGTAGAATTGTGGGTAGCAGTCTTTGAGTATTTCTGCACGTTTCAAACCTCCTGCATGAACACAGAAAAAGCAATACACAGGTGTATTGCTTTTGCAGTTATAAAGCAATGTTGTTCTTTTTTAAAAAGCGCACCATGCTGCACTGACATGTGCTACGTGGGTGAAACTTGAGGACATGGTTACATCAAGTGAAAGAAGCCAGTCATGAGGACACCACACTGCACGGTCCTGTTCACATGGAATGCCCAGGGGCGGCCTGTCTAGAGACAGAATGTGGCTGGTAGTTGCCGGGAGCTGGGGAGTAGGTGGCGGTGGAGCCCTGGGGTGCCCGCTAAAGGACACACAGGGTTTCTTTTTGAAATAATGAAATAGCCTGAGATTGATTATGGTAATGGTTATACACTCAAACCTTGGAATGGCAGACTACTTTACATGGGTAAAATGTATGGTAAGTAAATTATATTTCAATAAAACTGTGTTATAAAAAACTACATTATAGAAATTTAGTTTTTTTCGTCACCTCAAGATAACAAAGGAAGTTGTTAAACAACCCACCACAGAAATGTTCCACTTGGCAGAGTCATGAAGGTGCACCGAACGCCGGGCTGTTCGCACATACCTCCTATCTGCAGCTCCGGACAGCCCATGCGTCTCATCTGCGTGCTGACAGACTCGGTCTCTTGAACGAGTGGCACTAATATTGTCTCATTGATCCACTAGGAAAAAATGAGGTAGAGGTTTTGCACACATAATTCCAATTTCTCAAATAATTATTCATAAGACTCTAAGATTTTTTTCCTCTCGTGCACGCACACACTGACGAAGTGTGAGAGGACGGCAGCAGGAGCCACCCAAAGCCAGCGCGAGTTCAGTAAATACGCTGTTCCAGTACATTCTTAAATCACATACGCCTGTTTGTTTTTGAAGGGAATATAAAACTTTCAATCATATGTTAAGGTTGTCTTAAATGATTCTTTTTGTGCTTATTATACTTGAGCTAAAAGAATAAACTTCACTTTACACTGCTAGGGTAATTATTCATACATTTATTCATGTAGTGTTTATACTGGTTTGCAACTAGTAACATACTTTTTTAAAATTCTCACCCAAGGACACGTTCACTGGTTTTAGAGAGAGAGGAAGAGAGAGAAACATTAATCAGTTGCCTCCGTACGTGCCCTGACCAGGGACTGAATCTGTAACCTAGGTATGTGCCCCGATTGGGGATCGAACCTGCAGCCTTTTGGTGTATGGGACAACGCTCCAACCAACATAGTCATTTGGCCAGGGCAAGAGTTTTTATTTTTAAAAGCCATCCAGGCTTCTCATTCAAGAAAGTAGGCTACTAGTTTTCATCACTCCCTCTTAATATCCTATTAAATTATAATAAAAGAAATGGAAAAGGAATACAAGTGATTTCCACATATTTCTAGAAGGTGCAGAACTGATGAGTGAATGTTGCAAGATGAAATGGGGGAAGAAGCCGGGGCCTCTACAGAATCCACGTGCAGACACCTGCAGTGGAGGAGGGGCGCACCACTGGCCCGGAGAACCTGGGCCGCTCGGGCTCCAAGGGGCGGGGGGGAGCGGCGGGGCTGAAACGAGCGGACTTGCTCACTCCGTACACGGAGGCAGTGGCCTTCCCAACCTCTGGCTAAAGGTAGAGAGGGTTCTTCTTTAGAAAAATCGAAGAAATTGACTCAGTTTGACATAGTTTCATGCATATACTATCTTCTCTGACTGAATTTTTCTGAGGGCAAGGACCTCATTTTTGTTTCCCTTACTTTTCTGGATACACAACAGACTCTGACAGAAAGGTTCTTTGGAAAATAAAATTGAGGGGCTGGAGAAGGAGGAAGGCCACACGGTTCCTTCATCTACTCAGAAGACCTGGTTTGCCGCACAGGGGAGGGAGAGATCCCTTAAACACGGACATCGTGAGGTAAATGTCACGTGCCACCCACGCTGCACGTCTAGTAATTCTGTCTAGTTAACAATGAGCATCTCTAACTGGTATTCTAACAACATACTTTGTTATTAAGAGGCACAAACACTGTCCAAAGTGTAACGTCAAACTTACGTTTCTGAACTTGGCTGTCCATGAATCCATATGATCAAGAAGTTGTCTATTCATAGTCACTCTTGCCCAAACCTATTAAAAACATTTAAAATGAACAATCAATAAAGAAGACATCTTGCCAGAAATCAGTCATTCTTTCCCCAACCTCAAAAATATGTGGAATATGTTGAAAAAAATTCACATCAATAATAATCTAATATTCAATAATTTTCTTATTATGCACTTATTGTTATTCATGCAGACATCCTTAAAATTCCTTAAGTTGGTATGTTTAATAAACATTCTTCTTACTCTTAAGAAAATAAAAATCCTGTATTTAGTGTTAAACTGATAAAGTCCCAGACTGTCAAATGTTCTTATCATATATATATAAAATCCTCACCCAAGGATGTATTTATAGATTTTAGAGAGCGAGGAAGGGAGGGAGGGAGAGAAACGTTATCTGCCGCCTCCCATAGACACCCCGACCAGGGACTGAACCTGCACCACCGTTGGTGTACAGGATGATGCTCCAACCAACTGAGCCACTTGGCCAGGGCCTAAATATAATTTAAAAGCAAGAGTCTTGTATATGTTAAGGACAAATTGTTACTTAAGATAGCATTTTATAAATGAATGCCAAAAAATGTTTTAGGCAGGACACTAATATCGACTAGGTGTCACGAACAGTAAAACATGCAATATAATTCAGTTTTAGGTACAAAGTTAGACAGGAGACTTCCCATTGTTTAATGTGTGCCAGAGTTATGTCCTAGTCAACAAAAGTGGAGGGCACAGAAAAAGAAAGCATTCCAGAAGTGAAAAAGACTTTCTAATAATCTGTAAATCATAAGCATCAAGTCATTTTTATTTTCCATTTACCTCCTCTGCAGCTTGTTTAGAACTGAGATCGGCTTCATCTTTGTTTGCACATGGGGCTTGAGACCTACAGGCAAGCTGGTACTGAAACTTCTTTAGAGTTTGAGCATAATCCCCCATTGACCGACTGTAGTTCCAGAAAGTAGGACTGGTGGAAGGTGAGGCAGAATCTGGGCTCCCTACAACGATTCATTGAACAGCGTCAGTGTGTTGAGTAATTCTGACGCCCACAGTGCATGCGTGAACACGGGGTGTCGGCACAGAGGCGATGGCAACCAAGGGAGACAAAGCCTGTGGGAGCTCCTCTCCCGTCTCCCTCCCCAGCACTGCCTTTTCTTCAGAGAACGTGGACTACCTGTGCTAAAAGTTAACAAGGACATTTCTGAACAGTATTAAGACCCATAAGTGGTTGAAAGTGTTTATTTTTGTTATAAAATTAAGCTTTTTTTCATTCTAAGACTTTCAAATGATTCAATGGCAAACAAGCAAAAAAACAAACAAAAAAACCCAAATTTTTTTCAGGAAATAAACAGGCTAAGGAAGTTTCTTGTATAACTTTTTAGAAGTTCTTTCTGAATGGGATAACCACAGCATCATCCTATTAATAAGCTACTCTTTGGGCCAGCAACTGCAGTACTCACCCTTCCCTGCGCTACCCTGTGTTCTACTCATATCCTGTGGCGAGTCCTGTGTTTTACTGGCAGACTCTCTGCTGATCACTCTTCTGAACTTACTTTTAGGAAATGTAAGTAGTTACACTTAGGGGCTTAATCCTATAATTAAAGAGCAATTACTGTATTTTGCAATGTATAATGCACATTTTTTTGCCCAAATTTTTGAGGGAAAAATAAGGATGTACATTATACGGGTGGTAGTAATTCCACATCTATGGAAATGTTTTTAAATGTTTTATTTATGCTTATGTGTTAAAAGCATAATTCTAGAAAGCAATAACAATATCCATATGCAAAATAATGCCCTGGAATATGATAATAGGTTTTGTTTCTAAGTATAAATCAATGAAAAAAATTGAATTAAAAAATTAAAATGAAATATTTTTTTCCTGAAAGTTTGGTCCAAAAATGTGGATACACATATAAGGGAGTACATTATCCGTGGCAAAATACTTTAAAGTCAGAGGTTATCTCTTTTTTTTGAGGACAGGGAGTATTTTTTTTTCCTTAGCACCTAGCACAGTATTAGAATACACAGCCTGTGTTCAAAGACTTTATATTTGTGAAGGGCTTATTTTCTTTAGAGTTTAACTAAAGAAACCAACTGATTACATTAAAGTATTACAGTAACAAAAAAATACCAATTGATACTTCATACACAGAAAAATCACAAACAGAAACAAGTTTTTAAGAAGATCTGAGCAGAGACTTCCGGCCAAGGTGGAGGCATAGGTAGACACACTCTGCCTCCTCGCACAACCAAAGAAGGATAGTAACAAATTTAAAAACAAAAAAAAACCACAACTGCCAGAAAATTGAACTTTATGGAAGTCCCACAACCAAGGAGATAAAGGAACATGCATTCAGACCAGTAGGAGGGGCGGAGATGGGCAGCTAGGCAGAGAGGACTTCCAGAAAGGCGGTGGCTGGCAAATGGGGCAAGGTGGCATCTGGTGCACCAGGCAGTCCCCCATTTGCGTGCGAATAAACCGGGAGGAACAACTGGGGAGCAAGACAGACCAAGCAATCCAAGGTTCCAAGGGGGGGTAAAAAGCCTCAAAACCTCTGACTGTAAAAATCCGTGGGGGTTGTGGTGGTGGGAGAAACTCCCAGCCTCACAGAGGGTTCACTGGAGAGACCCACGGGGTCGTAGAACGTGTACACAAACCTACCCACCCTGGAATCAGCACCAGAAGGGCCCAATTTGCTTGTGGGTAGTGGGGGAAGTGACTGAGAGCCAGCTGAGAGCCAAGCAAGTGGCACTGCTCCCTCTTGGACCCCTCCCTCACAGACAAAGTCACAACCTAGCATTGTGAGTTGCCCCACCCTGGTGAATACCTAAGGCTCCGCCCCTTACTACATAACAGGCATGCCAAGACAAAAAATGTGGCCAAAATGAAATAACAGATCAAAGCTCCAAAAATAGAACTAAATGATGAAGAGATAGCCAACCTATCATATGCAGAGTTAAAAACATTGGTAATCAGGATGTTCACAGAAATGGCTGAGTACAGTCGCAAAGTAGAGTAAAAAGTGAAGGCCATGCAAAGTGAAATAAAGAAAAATATACAGGGATGGTAATGACACCAGGACTCAAATCAACAGTTTGGAGCAGAAGGAAGAAATAAATATTCAACCAGAACAGAATGAAGAAATAAAAATTCAAAAAAATGAGAGGTTTAGGAACTTCCAGGACAACTTTCAACATTCCAACATTTGAATCATAGCGGTGCCAGAAGAAGAGAAAGAACAAGATACTGAAAACTTATTTGAGAATATAATGAAGGAGAACTTCCCCAATCTGGCAAAGGAAATAGACTTCCAGGAAGTCCAGGAAGCTCAGAGAGTCCCAAAGATGTTGGACCCAAGGAAGCACACATCGAGGTACATCATAATTACATTACCCAAGATTGAAGATAAGGAGAGAATCTTAAAAGAAGCCTGAGGAAAGGAGACAGTTACGTACAAAAGAGTTCCCATAAGGCTATCAGCTGATTTCTCAAAAGAAACCTTGCAGGCAAGAAGGGGCTGGAAAGAAGTATTCCAAGTCATGAAAGGCAAGGACCTACATCCAAGAGTG
The DNA here is from genome assembly GCF_004126475.2 of Phyllostomus discolor. Classification (NCBI taxonomy): domain Eukaryota; kingdom Metazoa; phylum Chordata; class Mammalia; order Chiroptera; family Phyllostomidae; genus Phyllostomus; species Phyllostomus discolor. The sequence goes on from NC_040912.2 coordinate 76,480,848, forward strand.
CTCTATCCAGCAAAGCTATCATTTAGAATGGAAGGGCAGATAAAGTGCTTCCCAGACAAGGTCAAGTTTCAGGAGTTCATCATCACCAAGCCCTTATTATATGAAATGTTAAAGGGACTTATCTAAGAAAAAGATTATAAAAAATATGAACAGTAAAATGACAGCAAACTCACAATTATTAACAATAGAACCTAAAACAAAAACTAAGCAAACTAGAAAAGGAACAGAATTGCAGAAATGGAGATCACATGGAGGGTTATCAGTGGGGAGGGGGAGGGGAGATTGGGGGAAAAGGTATAGGGAAAGCACAAATGGTAGGTACAGAGTAGACAGGGGGAGGTTAAAACTGGTATGGGAAATGTAGAAGCCAAAGAACTTGTATGTATGACCCATGGACACGAACTAAGGGGAGGGGGAATGCTGGTGGGAGGGAAGATGCAGGGTGGAGGGGAATTAAGGGGAGAAAAAAATGGGACAACTGTAATAGCATAATCAATCAAATATATTTAAAAAATCTTAGCACAGTACCTAAGAGGAGTGACTATAAAATAATATAATAAAACTGCTTTTCTTACGTTATTTATTTACAGGCACAAAGGATGAGAAATACAAGGGGGATATGTGACATTTCAAGTCATGGCATCAAAACCTTGAAGGCCAGCCAGGCTTGTGATAGCAGCCTAGGTGAATGCTAGTATGATTCATGCTGGCATAAAAATAAATAATTATGTACAACAAAGAAGTACCACACGGTGTAAAGTTAACTTTTCAAGTAGGACTTCTGGCAAAACTGACTTACAGGAATGAATTACCATCAAGAAAGTAAGTTTTAAACCAACACAAATGAGTTAATAAACAGGAAATAAAAAGGAAGGTAAAAGAACCCTAAGTTATTCTTTTTTGCTTAATCATTTTGACTATTCAAAAATAATAAGCTTTCTGAGATAAAACTTGAACTTGAAAAACATTTCAGTAAAGACTAGCTTTACATGACAGTTTTATACAGATTTTAGATATAACATGACAGAAATAAGAAGTTTTACTATCTGTTGTGCATTAGCCAAAGGACAAGCAAAATATACACAGCAAGCAGTGGCAAACAGGGCATCTCTGTAATGACCACAACCCACAAGAAAACCGCACAAACTCTGTAGCTGAGAACCCTGAAGCCCTAGGCATCAAAGTGTAAAGAGATTTTGAATTCTGGCAAACTAACAAACCAGGTAACAGTGAAATGTCCCCACTATATCTAGAAATGTTTATTAAAAGGAAACACTTTGTTGCAATGGATAATGGAGCTTGCAGAAAGTTAAGAGGAACAGCCAGTGGCCACAAGTAGAGAGGGAATGAAAATTCAGAATGGCCTGTGTGTAAGCTGAGACTGTGGCTGCTCTGGAGAATTTTGTAGGCTTTGAAACCCACCAGCTTGGATTCCAGTGACCATGTGGGACCTGGAAACGAAGACGGAGGCCCAGAAGAGGCAGAGAGTTGGATTGAGGCCGTTCTCACACCTCCATCCCTTGCACCTGGCATAGGGCCACATTCTCAGTGGATGAGAAAATAATCTGACCACTGGCACCAGGAGATAAAGAGGAAGTCAGTGCGTCTTAGGTTGTTGGGAGACTGACGAAGCCTTCAAGCCTAGACTTCACTTAAGTTAGTTCAAAGTCAAGGATACTCCTTAGGGACCTGGCAAAGGCATATATAATACTTCTAGGAGGAACGAGGCTTCCGCCCAGCCTGCCCTGGGTAGAAAAAGCACAGATGAAACTATACTGAAGATGAACCTACCAGAAATAAACAAAAAATGGATAAATCACAAGGAAACAAGCCTCAAAGCATGCGCCAACAAGACAAAAAAAATGTATTTCATCTTCATGAACTTTAGATAACTGAACTATTGGACAGAGGCTTTAAAAAATGTTTACAGAGATTGATATAGGAAGAGAAAATGAAAACAAAAACAAAAGATACCCTAAAAGAAATCCGGCAGATTTGAAAGAGAACCAAATAATACAATTAAATACAAATTTAAAAATATACAAATTAAAAAATTACTAATTAAAAAACTCAATGAGTTAATTAAACAGCTATTTAGACACTGCCAGAGGAAGAAACAACCATCAGCACAAACTGGCTAAAACAAGCAAACAAACAAACAAACTGTGGGGGAGGGGTAAACAGAAAGTTCTTAACAGAAGAATCCTGTACTACTAAATGTAGAAGAAATGAAAGTATTAAAAAGTTTTGAAGCCATCACTGTATTAACTAACTTACTGGAAAAGGACCATTGATGGATGCTAGGTAAAATCACTGGGTGAAAGGCTATTGGGGGAAACAGTATATTCTCAAGTCTCAAAGAATCACATTATAGATTATTAATTAATACAAAAGGAAAAAGCTATTACGGAGAAATCAGTTGTCATCACCTTGGCCTAGTGACCCAAATTAACATTACCAATAAAGCAACAAAATATCATGTGTCTCTTGATGTGATACACTGAAACAGGCACTGAACATACTACCACCTAAGTTGTATCTGGCCAAAAATAATATTGAAACTGAATCTGATGGTGAGAAAAGAATCACATATATCCAAACGTGCAATACAATAGGCCTGACCTCTTCAGAAGGCACAAACATGCCAAACCCATAAATGTTCTATCGGGGGTATCCGCCCAGCCTTTCGGCGTCTCTGGGCCACACTGGAAGAAGAAGAGTTGTCTTGGGCCACACATTAAATACACTGCAACACGTAATCACAAAAGAATCTCATAATGTTTCAAGTAAATTTACAATTTTGTGTTTGGCTGTATTCACAGCAATTCTGGGCCAAATGCGGCCGGTTGGACGCCCCTGAAGACAAAAGATACATGACAACTAAATGCAATACCCGAAAACTTAACTGGATCCTGCATCAGTAAAAGGAAAAAAGCTACAAAGGTCATTATTGTGTCAACAGGAGGAAACATGAATAAGAATAATGGTAGCTTAAATATGAAAGTCATGTTGTTAGTAGAAAGGGAAATGTTCTTGTTCTTAGGAGATGCATGTGAAATATTTAGGATGAAAGTGGCTCTTTGGCAAAAAAGTAGGTGTGTGAAAACAAGCGCATGAGTGTCTGGTTTCTCACTGCTGGAGAAAGAAGTTACAAGTATGGAAAGGTAGGAGAGGCTAAAATTAACCCAGTGTAGCTGGATTGGAAGTGGAGGCATTACTACCAACGTGTGGTTTTTAATACAGTTGACCCTTGAACAACTCGGGGTTAGGGGAACTGACACCTCCATGCAGTCAAAAATCTGTGTATCCCTGGCTGGTGTAGATCAGTTAGTTGGAGCGTCATCCCATAAACTGAAGGGTTGCAGGTTCAATTCCTGGTCAGAGCACATGCCTAGGTTGTGGGTTTGATTCCTGGTCAAGAATCAATCAAAAGATTGCATAAATAAGTGGAATAACAAATCAATGTTTCTCCTTTTCTCTCTTTCCCTTTCTCTTTAAAAATCAATCAATAAAAAAAGAAAAAGATGGGTGGGTGTAGAAATACATATAGAAGTATGTGTGTGCATGTATGTATTTACATATATTTCCAAGCTGTCTGCTGGAAGGCCCTAGAGCAATGACACCCCACTAACATGGTATATCCAATGCCCAGACATTAATTTCTAAGTATCACCTCCACTAAAAGCAACTGTGGCCCCTTAAAAAAACAGACCAACTCCAGAGCTAGCCAGCCAGGGAAAATACAAAAGGAGCCTGAAATGTCTTGCGATGCTGGAAGGTTGTTTTCTTTTTTTTTTCTAAGTGCTTAAACAATGATAGTGTCATGTCTAAAAAACACAGAAGCCAGATTTGCCCCACCAGCCAAATCTGAGACAATCTAACCATCAAAATAAATGACAAAGCTGAGAAGGAAAAGATCCATCTCCCAGGAGAATGCCAATAAATAAATATGAGAGGCGACTGTACAACTATACGAACGTAGTTAATGCCACTGAATTATACACTTAAAAATGGTTAAAAGGTGGTGATGGAAAAAGACCTGACGTGGGTGAGCACACAGCACAATGCACAGTTGATGTGTTATAGAACTGTACACCCGAAACCTATGGGATTGCATTAACCAGTGTCACCCCAGTGAACGCAATAAAAAATATTAAAATGATAAATATTATGTATATTTTACCACAAAAAAGTTTAAACATAAAAGGCATAAATACTGAAAGAATGACAGAATTAGAAAGCCACTGTGATAACCAACATAGTAATAATTAATTTTGAAAAGATCTCAAAAGGATGTTAAAACTAATATGTCAAAATTTGATGAGGATGTCAAACTATAGGCCATACTAATAGGCCATACTACAGTACAGGCCATACTACAAGGCCATAGTAATCAAAACAGGATGGTACTGGCAAAAACAGACACACAGATCAATGGAACAGAACAGAGAGCTGAGAAATAAACTCATACCTTTATAGTCAATTAATATTCAACAGAGTAAGCAAGCATACACAATGGACTACAGATGATAGTCTAGTCAATAAATGGTGTTGGGAAAATTGGACAGATACATGCAGAAAAATGAAACTAGACCATCTTCTTACCCTACACAACAAGAATAAATTAAAAATGGATTAAAGAGTTAAATAATAGAACTGAAGCCATAAAAACCCTAGAAGAAAACATAGGAGTAAAATCTTGGCCATTGCTTGTAGCAATATTTCATCTGATATATTTCCCCAGGCAAGGGAAACAAAAGAAAAAATAAACATATGGAGACTACATCAAACTAAAAGTTTTTGCACAGCAAAGGAGACTATCAACAGAATAAAAACATAACCCATGGAACGGGAGAAAACATTTGCCAACACATCTGATAAGGGGTTAATACCCAAAATGTATAAAGTACTTACAAAACTCAACACCAAAAAAACCCAAACAATCCAATTAAAAAATGGCCAGCCCTGGCTGGTGTGGCTCAACGGATTGAGCACTGGTCTATGAACCAAAGCGTTGCCAGTTTGATTCCCAGTCAGGGGACATGCCAGGGTTGCGGGCCAGGCCCTCAGTTTGGGGGCATGTGAGAGGCAACCAATTGATGTTTCTCTCTCTCTTTCTCCCTCCTTTCCCTTCCTGCTAAAAAAAAAATGAATAAAATCTTTTTTAAATCGGTAAAGGACCTGAATAGACATCTCTGCAAAGAGGATATACACATGGCCAATAGGCATATGAAAAGATGCTCAAGGTCACTAACCATCAGAGAAATGCAAAATAAAACCACAATGAGCTATTACTTCACACCTGTGAGAATGGCTCTCTCATCAATTTATTAACAAACAAGTGCTGGCGAAGATGCTGAGAAAAGAGAACCATTTTGCACTGTTGGTGGGAACGCAGACTGGTACAGCCACTGTGGAAAGTAGTTAGGAGATGCCTCAAAAAATTAAAAATGGACCTGCCTTTTGACCCAGATATCGCACTTCTAGAAATATATCTAAGAAGCCCAAAATACTAATTCTGAAGAACATAAGCACCCCTATGTTCATTGCAGCGCTATTTATAATCACCCAGATATGGAAGCAGCTCAAGTGTCCATGAATAAATAAGGCTCAAGTGTCCATCAATAAATAAGTGGATAAAGCCATGGGACATTTACATAATGGAATACTACTTGCCTGTAAAAAAGGAAAAATTTTACCCTTTGTGACAACATGGACGGACCTGGAGAACATTATGCTAAGTGAAATAAGCCAATCAGAGAAAGACAAATATCATGTAATTTCACTCATGTGGAACCTAATGACCAAACTTAACAAGCAAAATAGAGACAGATGCATAGAGGGCAGGATGACAGCTAGTGGGGAGGGAGGTTAGGGGTAGAGTGATCAAGCAAAAAGGAAAAAGGATGCATTGCAGACCATGGATAACAGTGTGGTGACTGCAAGGGGGGGTATTAAAAGGTAATGAAAAAATATAGTAAAATTTTTTTAAAATTTGATGATGAAGATATATGTGTAGTCTCAAAGTAGCTCCCCCAAATACTTTAATTACTTACAAATTAATTTGTACAAAATTCTCACTTAACTAAAACCTATGGGCGCAGAAGGGTTACGAGTATGGGGATAAACATAGAGGTACCCGGCAAATGCTAACCAAATGGAAACAGTACAGATGTGTTAATGCCAGACAACATACTCCTGAAGGCAAAAACAAGAGTAGTGACGAACCAGAGTATTAACAATTCTGAATTTACATGTATTTAACATAATCTCATAGATATTTAGCAAATTTGACAGAATTATGAAGAGACATTTAATGGAAGACGATCAGAGGGCGTTTTTTTAAAACATAATTCCTTAGTAATGACTAGGTCAAGCAGACAAAAATAAAGAATTTAAGAACACCATCAAAAAGCTTACTAAATGAACAACTATAGAGTCCTATATTTGAGACTACACATTCTTTTTTTTAAGATGTTATTTATTTATTTTTAGAGAGAGGGGAAGGGAGGGAGAAAGAGAGGGAGAGAAACATCAATGTGTGGTTGCCTCTTGTGTGCCTCCTACTGGGGACCTGGCCCGCAACCCAGGCTTGTACTCTGACTGGGAATCACACCAGCAACTCTTTGGTTTGCAGGCCTGCACTCAATCCACTGAGCTATACCAGACAGGGTGAGACTATGCATTCTTTTCAATACAGCAAGAACTGTTCATAAAAAGTAATCACATAGCAAGGCAAAATGCAAGTCTGAAAAAACAATACCAAAAAATCAATAGAGTACAGATCAGAATCTGTAGCCACAGTACAATCAGCTTAGAGAATAGAAAAAAGATAATCAAGCCTTTCATTCTACCTGTTTGCAAATTAAAAGCAGCACTAATCAATAATAATGACATTTCCAAAAAAGTCTGATATGTCAAAGAAACAAAAATGGAAGGCAGAAAAATTCTGGCTATGACAAATATATGCAGAGGGCTAATAGGCTGTTCTCTGTATTATACCCTACAATTTTCAGTATACTTGAAATACTTTGAGATTTAAAAAAGAAAAAGCATGTATTGACAAATAACAAGATAATATGATTTGTTTCTTTGACATTTGTGGTACTTCTAGGCAAAATCCTATTAAAAATCAACGGAGAGATTTAAAGTGACATGAAGAGCCATGGCCCAATAACCGCCTTCCTCGTGGCGGCCATGCTTTCGCACCTAATGTGCTTTCTGGGAAAGTTCCTGAGGGCAGAAAACCATTACTCTGCTCAATAACCTAATTTGCTTTCAAATAATTGGTTTTGTAATAATCAAATCCACCCCAAATACATTTAAGATTTTCTAACACTGTTTTCCAAGGAAAACAAAAGATAAGTTTAAATGTTGTGAGAAACAGCATTTCTGGCATAAATCCACACTCTGTCCTTCCCCCTTCCTGGCCACACCAACCTTCCCAAGGACGCCTGGAAAGGAGACAACCATCGCTTCAATGAGCTCTGCTATGCACTGCTTCAAAAACATTTGATAGCCTTAAGTTTTAAATGGCAATGGTCATTTATTGTACAGTGTGTGAAAAGGTTTTCGATCGTAATGTAGATGAAAGGTTTAAGATTTCTCACTTAGTTCAGCTTTATTTTACTTCTTAAATTTGGTGAACTTAACTCTGCATAAAATATAAAAACAAAATGTATTTCTCTCTTAAGTTACATATGGTATATTAGTAAAAAGACTTAAACATTTAAGTATAGGTAATCAAAGTAATGAAAATAACAGGTTAAGGATAATGTAAAGTGACACCAAATACACACACACACACACACACACACACACAAGATCTAAAAAAAAAAATCAGGTACACACCCAGCTTTACTCTATGCTGTTTCTCTTCCTCACTTCTGAGAAAAGTATCCAAAGTGCGCAGGTCTGTCATGTAGTCTTCTTTGTCCGTAGGCGAGTTGTAGACAGTGGGTGAAGAGCGGTAGCGAGATCTCACTCCACTGCTCTCCACTGGTCCCACCGTGGTAGGGTATGGAGAAGAAGGCGACGAACTATAGCTTGCCAACTAGACAAAAAAAAAATCTTTATTTGATTTAACTGAAACTTATTTTTGTCTTGGTCTTTGACTTTCAAAAAGCAATATACCAAAACTAAAATCCAGAACACTGACAATGCCAAATGCTGACGAGGATGTGAGGGCAACAGAAACTCTCATTCACTGATGGTGGGCAGACTGGTACAGCCACTTTGGAAGACAGTTGGATGGCTTCTTACAAAACTAAGCATAGTCTTATCACCTAGCAATTGTGCTCTTGGTATTTACCCATAGAGGTTGAAAACTTATGTCCACACTGCAACCTGCACACAGATGTTTATAACACCTTTACTCATAGTTGCCAAAATTTGGAAGCAGCCTACCATCCTTTAGTAGGTGGATGGACAAACTGGTATGTCTGGACAATGGGATATTAGTCAGCACTAAAAAAAAGAGCTATGAGACCATGAAAAAACATAAAGGAAACTTAAACGCACATTACTAAGTGAAAAAAAAAAAAAAACAATTGAAATGGCTACATACAGTACATCTGCAACTGTATGATATTCTGGAAAAGGCAGAACTATGGAGAAAGTGAAAAGATCAGTTGTTGTCAGGGATTGGGGTGAGGGCGAGGATGACTACGTGGAGCACGAGGATTTACAGGGCAGTAAAAATACTCTGTATACCATAATGGTGCACACATCACACATTTATCCAGACCCACAGAATGGCCACCACCAAGAGTGGACCATAATGAGAACCATGGACTCCGGGTGAGAGCGCTGAGTCAGTGCAGGTTCATCAATTGTAACAGATGGACCTCGCCGGTGCCTGGGGCTCACAGTCAGGAAGGCCGCGCCTGTGTGGGGCCGGAGGGGTAGATGGGAAATTGTGGTACCTTCCTCTCAATTTTGCTGGGAACCCAAAATTGTTCTAAATATAATCCTATTTTTAAAAGAAGTAATATATGCACCCAGGCCTGGTGGTTCAGTTGATTCCCCAATGCTGCATACCAAAAGGTTGTGGGTCTGATAGTCAGGGCAACGTATGAGAGGCAACTGATCGATGTTTCTCCCTCACATCAATGTTCCTTCCTCTCTCCCCTCTCTAAAATCAATACAGATCCTTGGGTGAGGATAAAAAAAGGGAATATATGCATTTTTTAAAACACTGAAAAGTATAAAAAAAATAAGTCACACTTAGAACTCTTTTACCCAGAGCTAATATAATCTTTTCACAGTTTATGTATTTTCAAATCTTTACATGTACATGGCTATGTCAATATATTTTTTCATGTAATTGAAACAATACTGTTTTTTAATTTTATACCCCCATTTTACTTAAAGTTAACTACATATTTTCCTATAAAATCCTTTATAAATATTCTTACTATATATCATTGTATATACATACATATTACATATATCATCATTTCCTTTTACCTTCTCTTGGTAAGACATTTGGATTTGGATTGTCAACAATTTTTGGCTACTGTGTTATGATTAACTTCTTTGTACATAAATCTTTGCTTAGTTTAGTAACTTCCTTTAGAAGATTCCTAGAACTGAAATGATTTGATAAAATCATACAAACATTTTTATACCTATTTTTCTCAACAAAAAGGTTTCACTCCTGACCAAGATGGCGGCACAGGTAAGCATTGCTTGCCTCTTCCCACAACCCATCAAAATTACAACTAAAATATAGAACCACCATCACTCAGAACCATCAGAAATCAAGTTGAATGGAAATCTGACAACTATGGAATTAAAGAAACCACATCCATCCAGAATGATAGGAGACGCAGAATGGGCGGCCCCACATCCACAGGTGGCAGATAAAAATTCAGGAGGAATATCTCAGGAATGAGGAGTCCCAGCTACATACCAGGCCCCCAGCCCAAGGTTCTAGTGCCAGGAAGATAAGTCCCCATGACTTCCGGCTGCAAAAACCACAGGGGATTGAGTTGGTAGAAGAAACCACTGGAGTTCCAAGCAATTCCTCTTAAAGGAACCATACACAGACTTATTCACACTCATTCCCTCTGAGCTCCAGCACTGGGGTAGCAGCGTGAAAGGCATCAGTGGCATACAGGAAGAAACTGAAGTGTCTGGCATCAAGGCAGAAGCTGGGGGGACAGCTTTCCTACAGACAGAAAGGCAGGCAGAGGCCACTGTCTCTTCTCTTAACCCTCCCTGCACAGAGCCACAGAGCCAGCAGGCTGGTACCATATCTGAGACTCCATCAACCTGGCTAACACTGTTTTCCCCACCCTGGAGATCACCAAAGACTCTATTCCACCCAACTTATGGGCCTATCCAAGTTGCTTTTCTGTAAGAATGGCTGGTCTTGGCTCAAGCTTCTCAACTTCCTAAATTCTCTCAAATAAGCAAAAGCCAGTCTCAGTGAGCCCCCAGCACTCTTACATCTTGCTAAGTAGCACCAGGCCCAGCACTAGCAGCAGCCAGCCTAGATTCACAGGTTGGCTTCACCCGGGAATTTCCAAGCCCAGCACAAGGAGAAACCATCTGAGGGAGTTCCGATAAGACTGTCAGCTGATTTCTCTAAAGAAACTTTGCAGGATAGAAGGGATTGGCAAGAAATATTCAATCACAAAAAGTAGGGCCCTACAGCCAAGACTGCTCTACCCAGCAAGGCTATCATTGAGAATAGAAGGGCAGATAAAGATCTTCCCAAACAAGAAAAAAACTAAAGGAGTTCATTATCCTCAAACCATTATTATATGAAATGTCAAAGGGACTTATTTAAGAAAAAGAAGATCCAAACTATGAACAATAAAATAGGAATAAATACATATCTATCAACAATTGAATCTAAAAAACAAACTAAGCAAACAAGAACAGCAACAGAATCATGGATACGGAGAGCATTTGATGGTTGTCAGATGGGAGGGGGTGTGGGGGAATGAGAGAAGAGGCGAGGAGATTAAGAAGTACAGATAGGTAGTTACAGAATAGCCATGGGGATGCATAAAGTACAGTGTGGGAAAGGGAGCAGCCAAAGAACCTACACGCATGACCCACAGACATGAACAATGGTGTGGGGATTGCCTGAGGGAGTATGGGTGCTGGGTGGAGGGGGTAAAGGGAGAAAATTTGAAACTGTAATAGCATAATCAATAAAATATAATTTAAAAAATGTTGCACTGAGTTACACCATCAGAAGAGAACATACAGGAGTACCTATTTTGGTATATGTTCATCAGCATTACTCTTTTAAAATGTTTCATTTCCAGAAAATTTTTAAAGTGTACTTTTAATTTGCATTTTTATAGTTACGGAGTAAACTTTAAAAATACAATTACTGGTTACTGGTATTACCCACATTTTTAACTGTTTAGTCCAGTATACTGAAAATTTTTTTCTACCAGTGTTTCACAATCAACTTATATTCAGTTGTAATAAATGAAAGATGAACAAATCGTAAATTGTTTAATGCTGTCTGAAAATAAAAAATGTTAATCCTCTTCTACATTGATTTCTCTTTTATTGTAATGAACATATTAAATCCTTATACACTACTACTCTATTTGAGCTACTGTTTTATTAATTGGTTTATCCTTGCTCAAGGGGCATAATGTTTTATGCTTAAAATACATGATCTTATTTCATCCACTTCATAAGAGGCAAATAGCATTACTGTACTAATTTTAGACATGAGTGCTTCAGTAACTTGCTCAAGATCATACCAGGATTTCAATCCAGTTTTCTAAGTCTAGAATTTACACTTCTAATATGTTTTTGGGATTGGAATGATCTGTTCACACAGTAACAAAATATTGGCAACTGTTGAACATGAGAGGTACACAGGAGTTCAAAGTGCTGGTCCCTACATTCCCACATGAAAATTTTAATAATCAAATGTTTAAAAAGTAACTGTTTTTTTGAAACCCTAAAGGAACTCAATGATAAAAACTCCAGTGGCCTAATGTATTCTGAGGATGTATTTGACTAAGTTTTTAAATTTTCTTCCTTGATTTATTCAGTTTTCCTACTTTGTAGTCAATTTTGGCATTTTTTCCCCTGAAAAATAATTATTTCATGAACTTTTCCAAGGTCTTAGTTCATTTCAACAAACACTTATACTGCCTCTATAACCCATATATTATGTTAAGATGGGTTATCTTAAGATGAAAAAAAAAACCCCACATAATCATGTGCTCAAGGAGATTATAATCTAGTCAAAAGAGATAATTAAGCAATGTTATGAACTTTATGGACAGACATATTTTATACAGATTAATAAGTTTTTAATAAATGAAAATAAATATTTAAGAGTAAACTATAGTGTACCTATTGGATGAGTATTAAATAGCCACTGAACAGATGTTTTAGTGGTAAGACTTGAGTAATATTTCTTCTATATTCTAACTTTTTAATAATGATCATACAGTATTTTTCTGATAAAAATAATTTTTAAAAAAGTCATGTTTGCCTATGGGTTATGAATTATCACTGTATGTGTATTCCCTCATATTTAACTTGTATAAAATTTTGTCAGTACTATCACTTGCCCAATTATTGGGTACCAGTAATACAGAATTTCATTACAAAGAAATGTTATGTAAAAGGGTAAGGGAAGACTGGATTTTATTTCCAGACATTCCTCATTTCACCAGTAGCTATAATGATGATGTTACTCTAACTGGTGAGTACATCAGACAATGTGACCACTCCCCTTTAAATGCCCCTCTTATGTCCTTATGCTTCAGGCAGAAGTGACAATTTTAAATGTCAATTTTGCTTCTATCAAGCCTACAATTAAAACACACACCCACTGTGCAGTGGGAGCCTGAGTAAAGATTTCCAATCATCCAGTGGAGTGTGTCTATACTCTAGAGTGAAACTACATGGCAATCCCGGTTTTTAACTTAAAAGATGCTCTAACATGATGGAAAGCATTAAAATTCTGTAAGAATATACAGAAGTTTCACATAAAGAATCAAGGAGGGAAACATGAGCATAGGAAACTAAAATAAAAAGTCATCATATTTTCAACTTGTTTCAAAACCTCTGCAGAAAGATCTTAGATGGTGAACCTGAGTTCATTACCTTTGCAAAAGCTACATCCTTCTTTCATTTTAAGATGTGGTATAAAGAACTTCTAATGGGTGTAAAGAAGTCTGGGTTTATTATTGGCTCTTAAATGGGCAATTTGGGGAGTCCATTATCCACTGTTCCTCTGTTTGCTCATCAATAAAATGAGGAGTTTTGACTCATTAGACTGTCAAGGTACCTCTGAATTCTAAAATAATGTGACTGGCCAAAAGGAAAGAGTGTTACCTTATTATAACCACTGATGGGTGAGTAGGTCACTCCTGGGCTGTAAGAACCACTGCCACCTGATGACAGACCTTGTAGCGGAGGGCTGTATCCAGTTATACAGCTGGTGGTGAACTTGGGGCTGGCACTGGGTGAACGAGATGGGCTGTAACTTAACACACTCTGACCCTGAATTGAAGAAGGTGGAGAGGGAGGGATCTGGGTGGCTGCCAGGTCATGTGGAGGAGTCGTCTGTACAACTGGAAGAAGTAAATACATGGCAGATAAATCAAATGTCAGTGTATAGATAAGTAAAATTTCTATCAAAACAGATTTAATGAATGGAATCTTTTTCTTCAGAAACAGGGAAAGTAATAGAGAACCTGATCGTTAAATTACATAAAGTATTATTAGCAAAAAGCACAAATTAGTTTTTTACCATTTCCAGAGTTCAAGATAAGAAATTAGCTTCACTGCAGCAAGCATTAGTAATTTAATTTTAATTTTAATTTTAATTAAACAAGGGAACAAACTTTCATGAGGCTATTTATTGCTAGTTCCATTTAATTTATAGAAATAGGAATAATGGTCATTGGTCTTAACACGATTTATTGTAGACGTGCTTAATATAGCTGAACCAGATGGCCTAAGTCCCTTCTAGCCGAGCCTAGGAAAAGGGAAAATTAAATTGAGAAAGAGTTATGGCCAACCTTTCCCCCATCTTTGCAAAAGATGTAAAACACTTACCAGCTGTTTTCAGCCCTAAAAGTGTTTGCTGTCCAGGGCTAACAACCAGACTTGTTGGTGCCACAGTATATTTGAAATACCTCCAAAAATCAAATAAGGCGTTTAGGCTGAAGAGAGATGCAAGGGCAAGCTCTGTAAGAGAATAACAATTTTTTTTTTAAATAGAGGGGGTGGAACATTTAAAGGGAGAAACAAAACTCTATGTTAGCAAATTAACAACGAAATTGAAAACATATTCCTTGTAATAGTTACCACTTAATGAATGTCTATTATGTGTAGGGTACTTACTAGTGAGTTTCAAAATATTACCATTAATCCTTAAGACTTGTACAATAAACATTTCACCTCCATTTTAAAGATCAACCAACAGCTATAGAGAAGTCAAGTGACTTTTGCAAGGGCACACGGCTAGTTATTGAAGCCATGACACTAGCTTAGGTGTGCAGATTCCCAAACTCTTGCTCTTCCATTCCCACACCACCTCTACAACAGACTTTAGATGAAGGTGGGTAGGAGACAATGGAATTTCCTCCAATGGGGATAAATCCTTATGACTTGTAAAAATCATAAGGATTTATCCCCAAGGACTACTGAAGAGCAGAGAGAAGCAGGAACACATCAATACTGTAGAAATCTGGTCGTTCTTGAAGGGCAAAAAATTAGAGAAGTAGGGAAGGCATTTCAGGGAGCGTAACAAATAGATCTCTCTTCCCCCAAACTTTTTCTTCAAAGCACTCATTATTACCGAGATGTGTTTAATGTGATTGTCTCCTCTACTGGAATGTTCCACCCACGAGGACAGGGACTTTGTTCCCTTCCTGATACAGTCCCAGTTTGGGGAACACAGCAGACACTCAAATACTTGTTGAATGAAGGCGTGGGTACTAAGTTGAATTAAACTTGAATGCAGTTTTTCATCCACAGTAACTCTAAATCATAGTGAAAATTAATTACTTACCAATATACCAGAGGGGCCAGTAAGTCACATTATAATATGAACTAATCAATTTTCCAGTCCTGAAAGAATTAGAAAGGCCTTTCAATCTCTTTAAAACACACACACGCACACACCAAAAATCAAAACCAACACAAAAACCTATGGAACCAACCACGGGCCTTTTTTTTAATGGGGGGGTAGTAATGAACTTACATCTCAGTATATATCATCCCAGCCATAGATACATTTAGGAGTCCCCAGGCTAAAACCACTTTCCTAGCTTCTGTTTCTTTCCTCATCTTGATGGTTCTGTCAATAAGGGAAGCACTAGGGCTTGGCTCCCCTTGCATCTATTCAAAAACAAAAAGCACAAGAATTAATCAAAAGAAACTACTCCATTTAAGAAATCACATTTGTATCCTTTTATAACAGTTAACTAAAAAATACACCCACTTTTCCTCATTTTTAAAATGTTTTTTCCCAAACTTTACATTGTCATGTTAGTTATGAAAAGGGAACCCTAAATTATAACTTCATTGGCACCATACTGTAATCAACAAAAGAAGTAGCTGGTCACTTCCGAAAATGTAATACTTCCAATAAATAAAAATGTCTTATTTTGTTTTTTGTTATTTTGATCTTAAGTATTGATAGAGTTATATACGTCTGCAATTTCCCTGTGTTGTGTTTTTGGAATATGTCACAAGGGCTAGACAAAGGGCTGATTTAAGACACTCGAAATACCAAGCTTTGGGAGAAACTATTCCATTTAAGCCATAAGCCACCAGTGCCTCTCCCACAGCCTTATGCACAAACCATGAACCGCCTATGATCTTAAACAACTCTGCACTCAAGCCGACACACGACAGCGATCTCCGTTTTAAGTTTTAGAAGGGTGAGTACTCCTGATGTGACAAGGATGAGGGTGAACCGGGAGAAGTGTGCATTCAGTTTTGGTCTACACTGGGATTTATCTTTCCTTTGTCTTGCTAGGCCTCATCTCCTGCAGACAAGTGTGAGATGTGTTTCAGTTATATGGACTCGTATCCCCTGGAGTACATAGCAATACCCTTCCAGCCACGCAGCCGGAGTCAAAACTCTGCAGTCCAAGTTTCCCTCCCTGGCTCTCCCAGTACAAACTTCTGCAACCCCTACTGCTTCTTTCCTCCGTTCCTTTACGGGTGGCGGGAGACCTGGCCACACCCCCCTGTGGCTGAGCCCTCGGCGGATCCGCAGGCGCGGAATTCCCAAGGCCCCCGTGGATTCCACATGCAGGAAGCACAAAAATGACCCCGAAAACGCACCGTGATCTTCGGCCGGAAACCGCTGGCTCGCGCCACTCAGTACTGCACATGCGCGAAGCAAAGCGCCAAGGCCGAGTCCAGCTTGCTCGGCTACAACACCGGAAGAAAGGGGCTGGCTACCTCTTCTCGCGAGAAGAGGAGGGTGTGGTGGGGGGGGGTGTGGAGGATGGAGACTGGAGCGTTACCAGGGAAACATCCGCGGATTTGTGGCTTGCACTCAGGTGCTGGGAGAAAATTGAGCGGTAAAGATTCAGGCCTGAACCCTCAGAATAAAGTAATAATTGTAACAAGCTAAATTAAATTTTTATGTATTAACTTAATTTTAGCTTTTTTAGGGCGTTTATGGGCTTACGTGTTAAAACATTGTGTTAAGCAGAATGGCTAATATGTAGGCTAGAGTACATGGTAATGTGTTCAAACACCATCAGCAATGACAAAGCATTTCTCACACCTCTGTTAAAAAAATCGTGTTCTGACTCCATGTTAATTCTTAAAATTCCGTTTAACGAGGGTGCAGCAGTAACAAGAAAAAAACCAAAACGCGTTTTGTTCAAGTTGCTAATGGTTTTGAGGTTAAAACAAATTTAATTGCCTGCCTTTTCCTTGAAAGAACTTCTAATCCCGAGGAAAGGTTCGTCATAGAGTTCAGATGGTATTTATTTAACAGATACAAATGCCTACTGTGTGCCACTGAACCACATGGAGATGTAAAAGTTAAAGATCGGGTTTCTGCCTGGAGGAGCTCGGTGCAGGAGGGCAGCAGGTGCATTAGGGGGCTGGCAGGTGAGGTGCGGTGAGCTCCAGGAGGCACCGCGGGCCCAGCTCGGACTTCCTGGGAGCTTCCTGGAGGAGGCGAAGCAGGTCTCAGGCAGATAAGGATCAGAATGGACGGGGTTTGGGGACCTGCCCTTGAGGAGGCAGGGAGGCGTGACCCTATTGACATTATGGCGTGTTACAATAAGCTAGTGGGTTGTTACATGGTGTAACAATCCAACGACTAAAATTTTTCCTGAAATACTCCTGAAATCAAGTAGAAGAAAATGAAGCTTCCTTGTGGTATTACATATTAATGAAAAAAATGAAGGTATGCTATGTCCTTAAAGCTCTAACAGATTTTTTTTTAGAGTGGGATTTTTATAATTTTTAGATTGCCTTAGCAGCAATGGTGTTTTGCTCTAGTTTTAGTTTGCGAGATAAACTAACTTGAAAATTGTTCAAAGTGAAAGGGTTCTGTGTACAATCAAATTGGGAATACCAGGTTCTCCCTACCCCATGAATGCACCAATTTCTTCTTGGAAAAGAAGACATTTCCTAAGAAGACATTGTGTACATTTGATGTAACTCACAAAAGATAGATGGATAATTTCCCTCTTAATGTAATCTATAAATGATTGTGAATTTATTCAAGGCTTAAAAAGGAACACTACTACTACTCCAATTAGATGTATGTATGAGTTTGCTAGGCTTGCCTTAACAAAATGCTACAGACTAGGTGGCTTAAACAACAGAATTTTTTTTCAGTTTGGAGGTTGAGTCTAGTCTGAGATCAAGATTCCAGCAGAACTGGTTTCTCCTAAGACTAGTCTCCTTTGTCGTGTACGATGGGTGCCCCTTCTTTTAGTGGCCTTTTTTTTAATGTGTTTACACATCCTCTTCTTATAAGGTTACCAGTCATATTGGATGAGGACCCCATCCTGATGACCTCATTAAACCTTAGTTACCTTTTTAAAGGCCCTACCTCTAATTATAGTCAAACTGAAGGTTAGGGCTTCAACATATGAATTTTGGGAAACACAGTTCAGTCTGTAACACGTTAGAACTGCACATTAGAACACGTTAGTTAAAATATTGACTCCCCAAAACCTAACTACCCTTGGTATTCATGGGGGTTTGGTTCCAGAATTCCCACAGATTCCAAAATCCGAGGGTGCTCAAATCCCCTGTATAAAATGGCCTAGATCCATGAATACAGTCTGCTTTCCGCATCCTTGGACTCGCGAATGCAGATCAACAACACTACAGGTATTTACTGAAAACAAACAAACAAACAAACCAAAAAACCTAATATGTGGACCTGCGCAGTTCAAAGCAATGTTGTTTAAGGGTGTACTACGATACATACAAATTTCAGGGGAAGAAAAGCTTGAGGCAGAACACACTATATTAAGCTCTGGGACAATGGCTATAAACTTTCATAAAAGTAGCTTAGATAAATTTCCCCAAAATTTAGAAATCCAAGAAGTGTTTGTCAGGTCCCGTCACAGCTGCTGAAGTGTATGTCATAATAGGTTGCCAAGGAAGCTGTCATACACCCAGAGAGAAGTACTTCCCAGTGGCCGCCATCCCTCTGAGCATGTTTTCTTCTTAAGCAAGAAGCCACTATGGGAAAGCTTCTTTCCTTGTTTTGGGAGGTGGAGCCACCCCCCATGCCGTTAAGTTTTGCCATTCCGAACCAGGACTACGAGTGCCAGCAGGATGACTCTTGTGGGGCAATAGGGAACTTCCTTGTTTGGTATTTTGTCATTATATTGATCTTGATGTTCTTCTCTCGGGCTTCTGTCTGGGTAGGATATCCTTTTTCATTTTAAATAATATGTTTACTGTATACTAGGGGCTATTTCATAAAATTCACTTTGATGAAACTACTTTTTAAAAGTTTGTTTTCTAGTTTTAAAAATATTGCAATCTTATTTTAGAGAATCCAAGAAAAGGATGAAAATTTAAACTACAATAATCCTGTTTCTTAGATAATCACTGTTAACATTTTGGAGTGTGTTTTTCTAGTGTTTTTCTTTTTCTCTATTCCAATATTTATCTTTCCACCTCTCTTATCTTTGACCTTCGTGATTGGCATTCTGTTATAGTATGCACTTTCATATCTTGCTTTTTAAAACATTAATGCTATATTTTAACAAATATACATTCGCACAGCTGCACCCTTCGTGACTGCATCGTTTTGTGTGTGATTGTACCGTAACAAATCTGTAATTTTGAGATATTGAGGTTGTTTGCACTTTGTCCATATGCTGTGTGATGCTGAGATAAACGTCTCTCCTGCTTAATGACCTCGAAATTCCTTTTGCAGCCCCATAATTCTAATCACAGATTTTTTTTAAAGTTGTTGTATTTAAGGATATATGTTGTAGCATTTGGGGGATTTTAGAATGGGGCAATACATTCTCTGAATAGAATAAGCTGCAGAACTGAACTAAACTAAACAGAACCGAAGTTACCACTCTAGACCACCTACTAGCAGAAGAAAATACCATCCTCTTAGGAAGGAGAAAGCCCACTTTATCAGGACTGTAATGCTCCAGCATATAACGAGTAACTAAGCTCTTGTTAAGTTGCTGACATAGACTCATTGCTGGCCATTAATACCAGGTTGATGATTAATCAAGCCACCATCATTCAGCATTACTGCCAGATCGCTGGGCAGGCCGTGGTTAGCTAGACTGAGTGCTGTGTCAGCTCTGGATGGAGAGGAGGAGGGTGTTATGTCTATGCCAGCTGTAATCCATTAAAATAATCAAAGACTCTTCCCCTCACCACCTCTTCCCCCCTGAGAAGTTTCATCAAAGGTCTCTAAATGCTTCATATGGTAGATACTTTGCCAAAAGAAGATTTAGAAGCGATAGCTTATATGTATCTTAGACTCCCTAGCTAAGTATATGGAATTTGCCTGGTTTGGCAAGAAAAGCTACTTTAGAAATTTAACAAAAAACTGCAGTCGATTCCTGGCAATTTCATCATGAAGACCACTTACGAGGCCTAAGCTCTTCTGCTCCTTGCTTGCATCAGCTCCTTGGAGTCATAGAGACCCAAGCTCCAAGGACCTCAAGATTGCATGTGGTCCGGTCTCCTGTTTGTAAGCAAGTAAGATATCAGTATCTTTCCTTTTTCAAATTGACGAGGCCCAGAGAAATTAAGTGCCTTGTCCAGTCTCACACACGCGGTTAGTGACGGAGGGGACAATAGACCCAAGTTTCCTGCCACATCATTTGTTTGCTTCAGAGCATAGTTGAAATGTTGAATTAAATCTATTTAGTGCTGATTAGATCCTTAATTATCTTAGAGGTTTCATCTTTCACTTTGTTCTCTTGTGGCAGCTGAAATCTGCTGCATGGCTTCTTCTGAAGGGTCCCAGGTTTGAAATCTGAGAACCAGATGAGGACCAGCGAAGGAGGGTGGAATTTTCCCTTCACTTAGAACTTCATTTTTTTCCTGCTAAGCTACCATCCTTTATTCACAAACCTTGAAGTAACGGTGAAAACATGATGGAAGTGTAGTGGTAATTATCCTCAAACATGAAGCACGCTGATTTCCTCGGGATTTGCCACTTTTTAAGATGCATGTACCTTTTGCTTTCGGAGACTACGTGTACTATCTTTAGTTTATATTTTTGGTTTGTGTTTGTTCAGACTGCCAGCGCTGGAATTTTCCCCAATACCAGTCCATGCTCCTCACTTTGTGTACGTGGAAACTGAGCTGAGGAGGTGTTTAAGCAGCGGAGTTGCTTTCTGGTGGCAGAAAGGCAGAGCAAAGCCCGGATCTCTCCATTGTTTGCTCCACTCTCAGGGCAGGCTCTGTCGCTTTCCCTCACTGAGTCCCAGGGGTAGTTAACAAAATGCTTTTGGTGACTACACTTTGTACATTCCTCTTAACTTGATGTAAAAATTTTTCTTTTATGTTAAAGATTTTATTGATTTATTTTTAGAGAGAGGGAAAGGGAGGGAGAAAGGGAGAGAGAGAAACATCAATGTGCAAGAGAAAGATTAATCAGTTGCTTCTTGCATGCCCCCAGCCGGGGACCTGGCCTGCAACCCAGGCATGCACCCTGACCAGGAATTGAACCAGGGACCTTTAGGTTTGTGGGACGGTGCCCAACCCACTGAGCCACACCAGTCAGTAAAAAATGGATGCTTTCTATGAAAATGATATAAACCAAATAAGTGTTTTTAAAACTTTTGCCCCTCCATTACAAAAGTACGCACAAACTGTGGAGTGCGGGTGGTGTGCTGAGTATGTTGGGTGTCGTCCTGCAAACTGGAAGGCACAGGGTTGATTTCTGGTCAGGGAACATGCTTGGGCAACCGCCCATGTTTCTCTCTTGCATAGATGTTTCTCTCCCTCTCTTTTTACCTCCTCTCCCTTCTCTAAAATAAAAAATAAAAAATTTAAAAAGCCCTCCAAAATATATTTAAAAAAGAAAATGTGGAATTTATACAAAAGTAGAAAAAAATGAAAAACCCACTCCAGGTTACACAGAAATAACTATTATTAACTTTTAGGTTTATAAATGTCTAATCTTTTCATAATCATCTCTATGCATATTAAACTTAAAATAAGGTCCCCCAAAACCATTTGTATAAAGAGTTATCTTAAAAGAGGGTTCCTCCCTCGGGCTTCCAGAGATGGCTGCAATCGTGCAAAAAGCAGAGAGCTGTCTCATTAGAGATACTTGCCTACCACTGTAGTGATCAGATACTGAGAGAGGAATGGGCCAAGGATCTAGATTGCAGCTGTGAACATGAAAGTATGGCAAAAGACAGTTGGGTTTTCTTCATAAATCCATTTGCTCCTCATTTTAGACAATTTGAAAAATTAGAAGGAAAAAAATACTTTCACCACTCAAAGTCAACCCTTGCTAACACTTAAAATCTTTCTTTTCATATTTTTAGCTAACTCGTGATCATACTGCATATGCAAATTTGCATCTTGATTTTTAATTTAATAGTATAACATTTATTTGCTCATGTTATGACTTACTTTTATTGTAATAATTTTTACAACTATATCTTACATGAGGGGTGCCAAACTCATTTTCACCAGGGGCCACATCAGCCTCGCAGTTGCTTTCAAAGGGATGAATGTAATTTCAGCTCCTTAACAGTTAAGGAGTAGCTTCATTTATGCAGTCCTAAAATTGTTTCAGTCCTTTCAAGGCAGCTTCAAGGCTGATGGGGACCCTGGTGAAAATGAGTTTGACATCCCTGTCTTACATAATTATATAATTATACCATAATTTATTTAACCATTACCTACTTTTGAATTTTATATTTTATATTATCTGAATTACACTGGATGAATATTTCAGTACATGAAGCTTTCTCTCTTTTGGGGCTTATTTCCTGGTAATACATTCCCAGAAGAACTGTTATGTTTCAAAAGTGTTATAAGTATTTCTAGTTTTTGACACATTCTCAAGGAGGTACTTTATATTTGTATTACTTGAAAAAACCATTTTCAGCATCAAAAAGTGGCACACTGATCTGGAAGATAGGACAACTACATTTATGCAGTACTGGGCAGAATATTTGAAATTGGAACTATTTAGAGAAATCCATTTATTTTGGTTGCCAAATCCACACATAATATGTTGCGGTTGCATTTCAAAGGAAAGTTTCTAAAGGATTTAGGAGACATTAAGTTTACCTGAATTCAGGTAAAGATCTGAAAGAATTATTGATAATGGGACCTGATAAAATGTCCTTTAAAAAGTAATTTTAAAAACTAATCATAGTACTATCAAATCTCTTTTTAAATGATATTTCTCTGTGTGCGTGCAGGAAAACTTTATAACCTATAGCTCCTTATCAGTTTCATTTTCTCTCAAGTCTTTGTTTCATTTTGCTTGGTTCGAAACACTGTGGTAGATTCTGCCATCAAAGCATGGTCTCCCTAATAATGGGCAGCAGAAATGAAAGTGAAAAACAACCGACTAAGATGACTGTTGAGTGTTTTACATGGCACTGAGTGGCTCTGACTCCTGGCGACGCTACAAATGAGTGGTGGCCACAAGGTCCTGTTCTCACCAGCCCTGCTCAGCACTGGAGGCTCACGCCTGTGGCTTCTTTGATGGAGTCAGCACATCTTGTATTTGGTCCTCCTCTTTTCCAGCTGCCTTCCAGTTTCCCCGCCTTCTCATGATTTGTCCAAAACAGCTTTGGTTTTGTTATTTTTGCCTCCAGCAGTGTTTCAGGCTTCACTTGCTCTAGGACCCCCTTGTTTATCTATCTTGCTGGCAGTCCAGGGTACCCATGGAGCTCTCCTTCAACATCACATTCCAAAGGAATCCATTTTTTTCCTATCAGCCTTCTTCACTGTCTGACTTTTATTTTACACTTGTATACATTAACTGGGAATATGAGGCGGTGGATGATGCAAGATCACTAATCTGTATTTCTGAAACAGATGTCCGGGAAGAAGAAGGAGGAAGACAGTGGGACAAGCACTACACTGAGTAAAGGTGAGAGCCAGTGCATATTCAGTACTGGGCTATGATGAGGGAACTGTGTGCTGAGTGTGGAGAGCGAAAAGCAGAGGTGAATAGCCAAGGTGTTACAGGGCCCCCGCAGACCCGTGGCGGCCCGTTGGATGAGCTCCTTGCTCTAGTGCAGGATGGCTGAGCTGCTCTAGCAGGGGCTCCACATTACCAGTAGGTAAAGTTCAAGTTCTCTTTTCATACCTCAGCATTTTCCCTCCACACAGCTTCCCTTTCGCATACCTTTATGGTTAGAGTGACTTTACGGTGAGAGCTACTGTAGAGTCAGAGACGTAAATGACATCTTTCTCAGTAACCTATAAGCAGTGCCATGCTGGAAAATGTTTAACACCTGGCTCTCCAAAAATGTGTGTAAGTGTGTATACATTTAAAATGTTTTTACTGACCCAAAGAATGTATATCACACAATTTACAAATAATAAAATATGTAACACTCTTTGTGGTAAATTCCATATAGACCACTGATTCTCACAAAATGCTTTCCTTGAGTTTTACCTTTGTATCCCTATCCCACCTGTGTCTGCAATTGATGAACAAGTGTGGTTCCATTATGAATGTTACTTTCCCTTAAATTAAACAATAATGTGAAAGAAACAGGAAGGTATATGTTGGAACTTCATTTGGTTGTTGGTGATGTGAGTGACTTCTTTGCAAATTGGATAATAGTTTTAGAATACTCTGGAAAAATATTTCTGCATTTTGAGGTGCTGTTCGCAGTGTAGTGGCTATAGGCACAACATTTTTAAATGTCATCTGTGCTAGGACCAAGTCACCATCGCTTTACACCTAGGCAATCAACAAAACCATAAACCAACACCTGCCTTGTAGGGCCTGTTGATTTTTATCCCACCCAGACTGGTTTCAAATCACCAGCAGGACGTCACCGCACATGGAGCTGGGAAGAGATCCATAGTCTCATGTCATTATATGGCATTTCCGATGTCCAGAGACAGCAGACAAATGGCTTCAAGAGCACATGCGTCATCACGAAATTCAATAAAATAATTAGGGAGTGATGTTTTGAGTATTACGTTCATTTGTAATACATTGATTTAATGACAAATTTGGAGAGTTTAATTTCTACTCGTGGCTGTGTTAAACAACCATTTCACAAAATTCCTGAAAGCTTAACTATCGGGTTCTTGTGGGCTGGCTGAGGCAAGCCAAATCCAGCACGCCGCTGAATAAAGAAAAGATACTTACGAGTTTCCTGCCACCCAAATCACATTCATATACACACTTGAATCATTAAGTCTTCAGGGCAAAGGAGAAGAGGGTCCTTCTCTGGAAAAGTTTAGAGACTTTTCCCTTGATCTTATATCAGGGTTCATGAAATTCAGAAGTATTGTGTCAAGCATCTATTTGGCAATGGGGAGATTTGGTGTGGTACTGGAAAACACAGCCAGCTGCCAACAAGTGCAGAAAAGTGGAGAAAATTAGTGGCTTGGCAAATGGCAGCTAAGAGTGAGCCCACACATGCCATAGGTTTCATGGGTTATGTGAATTATAATAACCAACAATGTGCCTAATTTGTTGATTTGTCTCATTGATTGTTAGCAAGCGAAGATACTTCCTATCAGTGGCAAAACAAAGATGGTTGCTGGGACTCTTCACAGGTGATGAAAAAACCGAAGCAGAGCCACCTTACTCCTGGATCTGACTCAGAAGTGACCCTAGACAATGACTCTCTTGAAGGAAGAAGGTGTAGGCACCATTCTCCGCTCAGCCAGGTGAATCAGTCCCAACTGGACAGTGATACTACCGACTACGACAGCGAAGACTCTGACTTGGGAGCGTCGTCCTGGAAGGAGAGTGAAAAGTGAACACCCACCTCCCGCTGGTACAAAGAGAAAAATAGCTCAGCGGCAACAGAGTGTGGACAGTGACCGAACCAGGGAAAGGCCCTGCCTCTACTGCAAAGCCAGGAGAACCCATGAATGGTTGGCCCGCCATTTCCTCCACAACGCTTCAGTAGCAGCCCCGGTGAAGGGAGATCTTCAAGAGGAAAATTCTGTACCTGACATTAACACGAGATTCAGTAAATTTTGAATTTTATCAAGTCCTTGCCTTATTTGAAGCCAAATGAAAGGGATAAATAAAACATAAAAAAAATCACCGAAGCTTTAGGTGAGGAGGTTTTTTACAATAAACTCTGTTAACAAAAACAAAAATAATTGGAACCCAACAGGTAAAATTTCAAATAATTCTTTGTCCCAGACCAGGCCAGTGAATTTGTTTACGGCACCATTGGAACATCGACGATCTGTATCCACTATGATTTTTTATTCAAAAGAGCACAAGATATTTTCTCCCTGGAGTATACGTGTTTTGTTTATGTCTATAATACCAATAAGGAAGCTCTTTAAAAATATGTCCAGAAACCATCTACGCTTATTCATATGCTTTGATGATTCGACTGGATGCATTAGGTGAAGCTGGTTAGAGCAGAACTGGCCCATATTCTCCAGGTCCCTGGTTCCGGGTGACTGACTCCACCTAAGCGGCACTGCTGCTCCTGTGTCCGCTAGAGGCTGGGAGGCAGGAGGAGCTCAAGAACCTGGGATAAGAGCTCTGATTTCTAGAGTGGACCAAGGAGGCAAGGCAGACCCAGAGGGGCAGCTGAGCCATGGGCTGTCGGTGGTTATTTTCCAAAGGGCATGGCAAATGTTAAAGAAAAAATTACTCTGACATTTGTTAAAATGGTAAGGAAGACTTGATTCAAGCCTATTGTAATAGGGGTCAAATCTATTGCAATAGCAGGGAGAGATCAACCTCAACTCCAAATACAGCAAGGACAAGCAGATTTATAGCCAAGGAGCAGGGCAAGGGGGTCAGTGGATGGAAAATCACTAGCAGGAAAATTACTAGGAGGAAACATCAAGGCTAGGGAGATTCCTGTGAAACCGACCTAATAGGATTCTTGGTGAAGGTAGGCCAAGAACTTATCTATCAAGATGGGGGATGAGGAACTTGATCAGATGTCAAGGGTGATCAGATGTCCAGGCCGGGGGGTGAGGGGGCTCTCACTAAACTTACTTAGCAGCATTCTTGCTGAAACTCAGCTTGGCAGGTCAAAGACGTGATGAACACCAGAGCTGACATCTGATCAAGAGGAGCCTGGCTTCCCCCGGCTGGCGTAGCTCAGTGGATTGAGTGCGGGCTGTGAACCAAAGTGTCGCAGGTTCGATTCCCAGCCAGGGTACATGCTTGGTTTGCAGGCCATAACCCCCAGCAACCGCACATTGATGTTTCTCTCTCTCTCTCCCTCTCTCTCTCTGTCTCCCTCCCTTCCCTCTCTAAAAGTGAATGAATAAAAAATCTTAAAAAAAAAAAAACCCAAACCAAACCAACCCCTGCATCAAGGTGTCCCTCTCTCAAGCAGTGAAGGCCAAGCAATGCACTCCTGGTCAAGTAGATGTAAATAAATATCTAAAAAAAAAAAAAAAAAAAGAGGAGCCTGGCTTAAAGTTTGGACTTTGTCACAAGTTAGCTGGAACCCAGACTTGGTTGGGGCTGGGTTTTCCAGTTAAGTGGGGACCCCGGCACTGGTGAATTCAGTAGGCCTAGGCAGCAGGTGGCCATTCTGGAGATCATTCTGCAGATAATGGCAGAATCCCAGCTGGGCTATAAAACGAAATCCAGACCCCAGAGAAGAGGACTGGTCCAGATAAGATAAGCAGCAGAGATTCTGGTCACTGAGCTAAAGTTCAAAGAAAGGCTTTAGGTCTTAGCGGAGGCCTTAGGTACTTAAGTACTACATATGGTAAAGACTGCAACATAATACTGAGGACTGAGCCTTTTATGGCGAGAGATCACAGAGCTCTGACACTGGGCTTGTGAGTCACTCTGACAATAGCAGCTTCCTTAGCTGATTACAACGAAGAGACCAGGAGGGCACTGTGGGAGCCCCAACCATTGGAACCAGGCCATGAGAGTCTAGGACGTGAGGACTTTCTGAGCTTATTTGCAGAGACTGTCTTATCAGGTTGCCTTGGGACTGACGCAGGTCTGAGGCTGTGAGTGAAAGGCAGGACAACTTCAAGATTCAGCTCAAGCATCAACCCGTTCCGTGTAGCCTTCCTTTACTTCTCAACACCCCCTCCACTGTGTTCCCGCAGGCAAGCTCACTAGGCCCTCCCTAATGCTCCAGGGTACCTTGAAAAGTCCTCCATCTCAGCATCCTTAACATTTTAATGAATGTGTTATATGTGTTTATGCGTAAAAGGTTTACAGTTCTTATGGAAAAAAACATGCAGGTTATGATTATTGCAATAGCTTTGTTAACTCTGTGTTTTATGTACTTACACCTGTAAACCTACTTTTGCCCACACCTGAATGTGTGTGTGTGTCTGTGTGTACATATGTATACATTCCATGATTTGTCACCTTTGTGTCATTGTGACCCAGCACGGTGCCAGACAATGTGACAGATCAAGAATGCAATTAAATCAATGCACAAAGGAATATGTGAATTCAAAAGGGAGGAGCTGGGGAAAGCTAAGAGACAGAGAAAGCAGGGAAGGAGCCAATATCTACCACTTAAAGAATAATCATGATGTTTCCAACTTGATGTGATCCAGACCTTGTTTATCTAAATAGCGCCAAAAGAAAGAACAGAAACACACACACACACACACACAACAAGCTCAACATACACCGGTAAGTTGCAGAGGCAGGATTTAGACCCAAGTCTTCTGGCTTCAGAGTTTTGGCTCTTAATTACTATGATTTTACCCATGATTCTCTGAAGATGGAAGATCCTGATTTTAGGGGAAGTTAATCACTACCTCCTACACAGCTGTAAGTGATGTCTTGGCAGATATAATCTCACCAGGAAAGAATGACTATTTTCTAGATAACAGAGTAAGGACATATGCCCCAAATGTTTTGCTTGTGGATTTAGAATATAAAGCAATGACATTATTTTCTGAAGAGTCATTTATATCAAAGACTGTTACTGTTCATGGTCTTATCCGTGGGACTAGGACAGATTAGAGTTAGGGGGTGGAAGGTAGCTGCCGATAGGAAGAAGGAATTAGGGGTGAGTTAAACCAGGGGCTGTAAATATGAGGGGATTAACTGGGATAATCTGTGAGCACATTAAACCAAAAACAGAGGTCAGACAAAGCTGGGAAGACATTCAAAGCCAAGGAAAGAAATGCACTGGATCAAAGGAATAAGACAAGGACGTGGTGGGACGAGAAGCAGAAGCAGAGCCGGGCATGTTGGAATGGGATTAGTGAGCAAGGCACGGAGCTGGCGAGGCGGGACAGTTCGGGAAGCCAGGGCTGCGAACTCCAGTCGTGCTGGATTTGCTTGTGTGCAGAGTCTGGTATGAGCCGTCAGAATGGGGTCCCTGAGGCGCATAACAGCCTCCTCTTCAGTCCCTCCTCGGCTAAATGGGATTTAAACTAGGCTGCCTCTGGTTGTGACCTGCTCGGGTGGCATGGAATTCTTGGGCTTGCCTTCTATCTGTGGCCCTTCCGTGCAGCTAACTGTTTAGAATTGATGTCCGGCCACATCAAGCATTACGACTCTTGTTAGGAACTGCCATGCAAGGGGCTGTGGGATGCAGGGAAAGGCCCGACTGAGATGGATGTGGGGGAGAATGAGAGTACTCCCACAGTAGGTGTCTGGAGCGGGGTGGAGGAGCTGGGAACTCTGGCTGCAGGGCAGATGGTCTCAGACTATGAACCCATGTCCTCCCTGGACACCTGGGTGGTGTGGTTTTGGTGGGAGGAGAGATGAGCTGGTAGGTAAAATCTAAACAAGAGCAACAATAATAATACTGATGATAGTAACGGTTAGAGAGTGCTTGCCATATGCCAGGCACTGAGGTGAGCATTTTATAAGGATTATCTATCTTTTGTGAGCCTGAAGAATGGATATTTTCCCAATTTTATGGACAGTGCAACTAAGGCTTAGGAAATTAAATGATACACACCCAAGGTCTTATAGCTGGTGAGTGTGGGGGAGCTGGGTCTTGTCTGACCACAAAGATTTTGTCTTTACCACAATGATAATACATTATCTACGCTCTCCGAGGAGAGTGCACTCCTTGCTATTCCTCAGAGTAAGGAGATCTAATCTCTTCTTAGATTAGAACTTGGGAGAACAATACCTACTACCAAACGGAGTCCAAAGTGAACAGAGGCCTGTTAGTGGAAAACGGAGCAAAGAATCAGAAACCGCATAGAGACCAAAGCGGTCAAGTGAAGCTGGAGAGGGTTCTTGCACTGCTGGGGGAGGGGACGGGGGGGGGGGGGGGGGGGCTGCGCACCTTACCTAAGTGGGCAAGCCTGCGCAGCTTCTGGGGAGAGCAGGCAAAAAAATTAAGGTGGTCTTGGGGGGCGGGGTAAAGGGTGAGGGGATAGAAAATTAGCTGGAAGGGTTGGCGAGGGTAAGAAGGTACTTTGCCCTGATTATCGAGGTACAAGAGGCTGGAGTGAGGAGAGTGGCGAGGCTGGTGCCCCAGGATTTGAGAAGGGGACAGGGGGAGGGCGCCACCAAGAACACCGACCGCAGCCACAGCTCCTGCCCACAGCCGCCCTTTCTCCCAGAGGGAGTACTGTCTGCCCACGGGTTCTAGAGCAGTGTTTTCAAAACAGTAACCCATTAATAGATTGTGAAATCAACTTAGAAGGTTGCAACTAGCATTTATTAGAAAATAAGTAGAAAATAACAGAGCATTGCACATAATAAGGGTAAGTACTGTTTTTGTTTCAGTGTGTGTGTATGTACTCAGTTGCAATACGAAATGTGCTTCTTACTATGTAAGATTAAAAAAAAGAAGAAAAGAAAAAAGCCAATGGTCTGGAGCTTTCTTTGTAGATTTTGAGTATTAACCAGCTATTCCACTGAGCGAAGGCCGTTGTCACTCCACGCATTCCTGACTGTTGAATGCTAGTCATTAGCAAATCTTCAACCACAATATAGGACGGACCAACTGTCTAGATTAGTGAAAAGCCTGAATTAAATTCTACTACTTTAAAG
Organism: Phyllostomus discolor; assembly: GCF_004126475.2. Taxonomy (NCBI): domain Eukaryota; kingdom Metazoa; phylum Chordata; class Mammalia; order Chiroptera; family Phyllostomidae; genus Phyllostomus; species Phyllostomus discolor. Next base: position 76,511,422 of record NC_040912.2, read on the forward strand.
AGCTTAGGGTTTATTATTTCTGAGTGAGTGGAAGCAAGCTAACTAACTGCTGCCTGGTACATGGGGTGGGTTTAGTCCTGGTGAATAGACAAGAGTAATTTGTAATTGACATTTCAAAGAAGCCTTAGAAATAGGCCAGCCTTTGTTTAAATCATAATTACCCTGTTTGTATGTAAAAGGATACTTCTAAAGCTTTTCAAAACAACTGGCTCTTTTAAGTAGATAATTATTCCCCTCCAATCTTGTTTATACTATTCGAAACTTTAGTGAACTCTCTCTTTTTTTTTCCATAGATAGTACAAAGGTTAACTTCAGCCAGCCCTTCCTCAAATTATCACAAATTCCCAATTAGTGAATTCTAAATAGGGTTTCCCTGTAACAATATACTGGAGACTTGTATGATGTGTTCTTTATTGCTTTGAATAACATCTGACAAGTTTCCAAGTACCAGGCCACCTGGATATTCTCTGTCTGTCAGGAACATGTGGTCACAGAAGTACAAGGGGCGGTGGAAGGTGGGGGGGGGCACAAACCTGCAGGCGTGGGGACCGAGACAAAGGGAGGAAATGCTTTTTTGGGGGTACTGATTACATATCAACAATATTAGATTGTGGTCACTTTCTTGGTGTAAAACAGAGCTGCACTTTTCATCTAAATTTAACAAAGGTGCAGATGAAAGTAGAAAACTGAAATCTTTGAAAAAAATACAGTAAAGATGAAAAGAGTGATGTGAAAAAATAGAAAACAATTTTTTTGGTATGTCAACTGGAAGTTATTAGAGAGCCCTAGAGAAGTTGGTCAAGGAAGGCGTATTATGAAAAAATATATACTCGGCCTTTTCTGAATAACTTATTTCTCATTGCAAATTTCCACTCAGTGCACAAAAGGAAATGCATAACGTACTTTAAAAAACCAAAATGCAGAAATGCTATCATCCAGGCAATACTGTTTTCTTGTTCTTATCCTTTTTTTCCATCTCCTGAGCTTGGCCTCCGTCACAGGCGGTTCCTCCAGCTGCCCTGTCGCACGGTCTGTTGTTCACAGTTGTCTTTGTTTATCGGGGCCCCCTCTCACCCAGAAGTTTCACGTGTTCAAAATCTTGATTTAGCAGCGAGAACATCAGGCAGGGAGCCAGCTCTGCTACTAATTAGTATAAATCAAAACGGGGGAACCAGGAGATAAAAACCAGGTCCTAGGGGAAGGGTCTGCAGCCGGGGTTGGTAAGACTGACTGGCAGGTCAGAGTTGAGCAAGCGACAAAGGGGCTTGGAGAAAAGCCACTTAGGGCCAGAGTCTTTTGTCTCTTTCCTCCGATTGCACCCCTTCAGATGCGGAAACGGTCTGTGGCAGCCTCCTTGGATTGTTTTCCTTCTATTCTAGCAGGCCCTCATTTTTGCTCCGTGGCTCCACCCCCGGAAAGATTTAGAATTAGGTCCTGATTGGTCAAAGCCTGCCAGGGCAGTGCTGTTTCATCAAGGAGTGGTTCATGCTCGGGTTCATGACCTAATTCTGGGAAGGGTAGTTTGCTGGTGGAGCCATTGTGAGAAAAGTTTCTTCGGTCTTCAAAAAGATTTGCACAGGGAAGAAATGGTCCCCCCCCTTTTTTGGTGGATAATGTCAAGTCTACCCATGATGACTGCAACTGTGACAGCCACACGTCTCCACGAAGGCACTAGTCTGACAATGCAGGAGCGAGGATGCACACAAGACCAAGTCCTGGCGGCTGCATTAACAAACTCTGAAACCATTGTACAGCCAATAGAGGAGCTTCCTCTCTTCTCTAGTCTTTAAAGCAGCTCCTTTTCCCTAGAAAGCACTCATAATGCTTCAGGTGTTAATGACTGAATACAATGCTCATACTCCTTCGACGGGGCCTGTGGCTTTGTCCCCAGTGGTGATAGTGAGAGCCATTAATAGCTGAGGAAAGGTCTTTAAAAATGCTATGGGCCTTTTTTTGGGTTGACTGCCTTACTCCTCTTCTTTCTGGGAGCCTCTTATTCCACACGTCTTGTGAATGTTGGTACACCGTGATCCTGCCAGGTGGCACGGGGAAGCCCATCCAGACGTACAGACTTCGGTAGGACTTTCTCACCAAAGTCCCTGCCTGAGAATTTAGAAAGAGATCAGCCTCTTCAGGTGACTGGACTTAGAGCAGGTTTTCATGGTCCACACTTCCTTCCACGCAGACTGGGAACCCGAGAAAGCAGGTTGGGCCTGAAAGAAAAGAATGAAACAAATGGAGCAGGACAGAGAGAGGTGATGCAAAGTCCGATGGGTTTCAAGTGCTTGGGTCGAGTTCCTTCCTGAGGCCCATGTGTTTACCCACTCGGAGGGGTCATGACACTTCACTAGCGGGTTCCTTTTTAAAAAATTATTGATTGATGGTAGAGAGAGAAGAAGGGAGAGAGAGAAACATGAATTGGTTGTATTCCACCCATTTGAGCACTTACTGGTTGATTCCTGCATGTGTCCTGACCAGGGATCGAACCTGAAACCTTGGCATATCAGGACGATGCCTTGTCTAACTGAACCACCTGGCCAGGGCTCACTAGCAGATTTTTACAATAAGTTTCCCTTTGTTCTTATGCTAGCTCAAGTGGGTTCCTATTATTGGAAACCAAACGGATTCTTAAAACAGTGGTGTGTTGGTAAATGTTTAACAATGGGCTCTGATTGTTAAAAGCCCTGATTTTATTGCACTTGCTGATTTCCATGATATAAATACTCCCACTATTGCTTATTTCAAGCTACCAAAGTGACATCACTGAGTGTGGAGTTGGGGAGAGATGAGCGTATTGGCTCTGGAGAGACAGCTCTAGCTCACCACTCCCTAGAGAACACGACACGTAGCACGCTTCCCAGAAAACCCATAAGTTATGTAGGAGATTTGGGGCTACATACTGATGGCTGCTAAACTGGGAATTCTGGTATTAAAATCTTTTTAGTTAATTTAAAACATGCTGAGTCTTGGGGCTCAGGGAGTAGAGAAAGTAGGATGAAGTTTTTAAGTAATATTGAAATAACACTTTTTTCAGTATGATAATAATTCAGGTGTATTGGGGTGAGGCGGAAGGTAGGGGGCTTGGACAGAGGAAAGGAAAGGGGCTGGTAAGGGGTGGGCCAAGGTGACCTATGTGAGGGCAGGGACCAGGCCTTGCAAAAAAGGAGACCATTCTGCCAGTCAGGAGGGGCTTTCCTGGGGTTGAGAAGCCAAGGCCACCTGGTACTCCAGGTCACCACACCAACAAAGGGCTACCTTTGGTCATTTGGCCAACTCCTATACAATCTCCTGACCCGCTCTGCTTCTGTCTGAGGTTCCTTTAAAAAGGGAAAAGCCTGGTACTGCACAATTAAAGATAAGAAGGCATCAAATGCATATGGAGGGCTGCAGCAATGCATTAATTGTGAGTGAGGTCAAATAATCAATCAGTGAGAGAACATTGGCATCAGAGCCGTCCTTCCTCTGAGGAGAGGAAGTTGGGAGGGGTGGAGAAGGGTAGTGTCCAGGGCTTTAAGGAGGTCCTTTTCAGCTTAGCCACCTTCCCACACTTGATTCTTCTGGCTGGAAAGCCAGTCACAAAATCTTTGTGTGTGTGTTTTTAAGATTTTATTTAGAGAGAGGGGAAGGGAGGGAGAAACAGAGACAGAGAAATATTGAACGCTTGCCTCTCAAACGCCCCCAGTTGGGGACCTGGCCTGCAACCCAGGCATGTGTCCTGACCCTGGAATGAATTGAACTGGCAACATTTTGTTTAGTGGAAGGACGCCCGACCCACTGAGCCACAACACTTAGGGCAAACCAGTCACCCAATCTTTAAATATTGGACTCTTCACAGTATAGACGGACCTGGAGAACATTATGCTAAGTGAAATAAGCCAGTCAGAGAAAGACAAAATACCATATGATTTCACTCATATGTGGAATCTAGTGAACAAACTGAACTAACAAGCAAAACAGGGACAAACTCATAGATGGAGAGCAGATGACAGTGGGTGTGATATGGGGGGAGGTTAGTGGGCGGAGGGATGGGGGAAAAAGGAAAAAGGATTCAGGGACATGGATAAGAGTGTGGTGATTGCTGGGGGGAGGAGCTGTAAGGGGATTAAATGGTAATGGAAAAAATATAGTAAAGATTAAATAACAAAATAAAGTGAAAAAATAAATATTGGACGCTTGGAGTGTTGAACCACTTCTCAATTTTAAGACTAGTCTCAAAGATCACCCCTTCATCTTTCCCATGGCTCTGCCAGAACAGCTGGCTGTTCCCACAGTGGAGACCCCTGTCGGCGCCCTGATCATACCTCATGCACCCCAGGCTTTCTTCTCCTAGGTCTGCTGTTCCAGTATAACTGGAATTTTTGGACACTGGGCACTGACACTCCTCAATTCCCAGAACTTGCATTTTTGTACTGAAGCTCATAAATGGGTTTTTTAAACAACTGCATTGTTTCATTTTACTGGCATCAATATTTTTTGTGCATCAGTGTTTATACATCTATTTGAATATTTAGTCCTTGACATTTATACATGGAAAAGCAAATGTGTTGATGTTAGTGATAAGAAGACTGGATTTTCATAAATTGAGTGCAGTTGAGACAAAGCTGGAAATCATTAGGCATGTTGGAAGGGGTGCACTTGAGCATCGATCACATATTTGGACTTAAGCCTGTTGACTCTGTTCATCTGTGGGGGAAAAAAGATCAAAATTAAAGAACACATATAAAATGTTGAAAAATATATTCCTGACGAGTATATCTGAGAGGTGATGTGAACTAATTCCTTTTTATAAATATTAATTCCAGATGAAACAAGATTGAAAGATAAAACAAGAAAACCATAAAAGTACTAGAAAAAAGCACTAGTAAAGAGTTTCCTAATCTCAAAGTAGGGAAGACTGGTCCAAGCAAAATATAAGTAAAACCCAGAAGCCTTAAAGGAAGAGGCTGATACTTGAACCGCATAGAACATTGAAACCAAGAAGGAGAGAGGAGGAGGGGGGACGGAGGAAGAGAGAAAGAGACTCAGTAAATAAGGTGAAAAGACAAAGGCAAATGGGGAAAAACTTTGGAACGCAAAATTAGGGCAAGCCCTAATACTCCCTAATACATAAAACGTTTTAAAATAAGATAAAGCCAAATAAGTTAGTAGAAAAATGGTCAGAGTATATGAATAGAAAATACACAGAAGAGGAATTCCAAATGACCAACAAATACATAAAAGATGCTCAACTTCACAAATAATTAAAGAAATACAAAATAAACAGTGAAATATTTTTCTTATTTTAGATTGGCCTAGCTCCAATATTTGATGATGCCAATATGGGGAAGGTAGAGGAATCAGGCCCTTTCAAAGCAATGTTGGTGGGAAAGAGATTTGGTATACTTTCTTTGGAGGGCAACCTGAGAATATTAAAAAATGCTTGTACTTTGTAACCTAGCAATTCCCATATTAGGAATTGGCCCAACAGAAATATCCTTTCAAGTGTATAAAAAAATGTGTAGATATGTACTTATGGATATTATTCACTGAAGTACTGTATCTGCTTAGGTTATTATGTTCCTAGAATCTGCTTTTTAAAATGACATTTTTATTGTGTTGTTTTCTGATTAGAAGTACCCATGTGCATTATAAGAAATTCAAATGACTGCTATATTAAAATAGAAAGGAACAGGTTCCCACCAAGATAGAGGGGTAGGTAGAAACCCTTCACTTCTTTGCACAACCAAAAGGAGGGTAACAAGCAATCTAAAAAGAATGTGCAAACAGAAGTGCCAGAAAATCAAACTGCATGGAACTCCAACAACCAAGGAATTAAAGAAACAGTCAACCAGACCAACCAGACCAGCTAGACACCGAGAGAACCCGCAGCAAGGCGATGGACTGCTGGCCTGGCTAAATGGGAAACTGAGACTCAGAGCTGATGGTGGACTACCTGGGGGGTTGCCGTGGTGGGAGAAACTCCCAGTCTCACAGGAGAATTCATTAGAAAGCAGTGAGTGTGGCATTGTTCCCTCTCTGATCCCTCCCCCATGGACAGCACCACAATGTAACAAAGAGGGTTGCCCCACCCTGGTGAATACCTAAGACTCCGTCCCTCACAACAAGACAGATACAGTGAGACAAAGATATAGGGCCCAAATGAAAGAACAGATCAACACTCCAGAAGAAGAGCAAAGCGACGAAGGGATAGCCAACCTATGAGATACAGAGTTCAAAACATTGTTAATCAAGATGCTCACAGAATTGTCTGAGCTTGGTTGCAAAATGAAGGAAGAAATGAAAGCTATACAAAGTGAAATAAAGGAAAATACATAGGGAGCCAACAGTGAAGGAAAGGACACTGGGACTCAAAACAATGATTTGGAACAAAAGGAAGAAATAAATATCTAACTGGAACAGAATGAAGAAATAAGAATTCAAAAAAATGAGGAGAGGCTTAGGAACCTCCAGGACTTTAAATGTTTCAACATCCAAGTCATAGGGGTGCCAGAAAGAGAAGAGGAAGAGCAAGAAATTGAAAACTTATCTGAACAGATAATGAAGGAAAAGTTCCCCAATCTGGCCAAGGAAATAGACTTCCAGGAAGTTCAGAAAGCCCAGAGAGTCCCAAAGAATTTGGATCCAAGTAGGAACACACCAAGGCACATCATAAGTAAATTACTCAAGATTAAAGATAAGGAAAAAAATCTTAAAAGCAGCAAGAAGAAAGGAGAGAGTTACCTACAAAGGAGTGTCCATAAGACTATTGCTGATTTCTCAAGAGAAATCTTGCAGGCAAGAAGGGGCTGGAAAGAAGTATTCCAAGTCATGAAAGTCAAGGACCTACATCCAAGATTACTCTATTCAGCAAAGCTTTCATTTAGAATGCAAGGGCAGATAAGGTGTTTCCCAGATAAGGCCAAGTTAAAGGAGTTCATCATTATTAACCCCTTATTATATGAAATGTTAAAGGGACTTGCCTAAGAGATAGAAGAATCAAAAACTATGAATAGTAAAATGACAACAAACTCAGACCTATCAACAATTAACCTAGAAAAACTAAAACAAAAACTAAGCAAAGAACTAGAACAGGAACAGAATCACAGAAATGGAGATCACATGGAGGGTTATCAGTGGAGAGGGGCAGGGGAAAAATTGGGCGGGGGAGAAATGTACAGGGAATAACAAGCATAAATTGTAGGTACAAAATAGACAAGGGGAGGTTAAGAATAGTATAGGAAATGGAGAAACCAAAGAACTTCTATGTACGATCCATGGACATGAGCTAAGTGGGGGAGGAATGCTGGAGGGTGGGTGGGTGCAGGCTGGAGGGGAATAAAGGGGAGAAAGAAAATGGGACAACTGTAATAGCATAATCAATAAAATATACTTAAAAATAAAAAATAATTAAAAAAATGAAAAAGATCCAGTCAGAAATGAAGGATACACTAACTGAAAAAAGGAACAATTTACAGGGAAACAACAGTAGGGTGGATGAAGCTGAGGGTCCAATCAATGATTTGGGACATAAGGAAGAAAAAAAACAAATAACCACAACAACAAGAAGAAAAAGAGTCCCCCCAAATGAGGACTGTGTAAGCAGCCTTTGTGACAACTCTAAGATGTCCAACATTCACATCATAGGGGTGCCAGAAGGAGAAGAGATGAACAAGAAATTGGAAACCTATTTAAAAAAATAATGAAAGTAAACTTCCCTAATTTGGTGAAGAAAACAGACATGCAAGTTCAGGAAGCACAGAGAATCCCATACAATACAGATACAAAGAGGCCAGACACATTGTAATTAAATGCCAAAGGCTAAAGATAAAGAGAGAATCCTGAAAGCAGCAAGAGAAAAGCAGTTAAGTTACCTACAGGGAGTTCCCATAAGACTGTCAGCTGATTTCTCTAAAGAAACTTTGCAGGCTAGAAGGGATTGGCAAGAAATATTCAAAGTCACAAGAAGTAGGGACCTACAGCCAAGATTGCTCTACCCAGCAAAGCTATCATTTAGAATCAAAGGGCAGATAAAGAGCTTCCTAGACAAGAAAACACTAAAGGAGTTCCTCATTAGTGAACCATTATTATATGAAATGTTAAAGGTACTTATTTAAGACAAGGCGGATCAAAACTATGAACAGAAAAATGGGAAAAAAACCCAACCTATATCTATCAACAATTGAACTAAAAAAATAAACTAATCAAATAAGAACGGAGACAGAATCATGGATATGGAGAGCATTTTAATGGTTGCCAGGTGGGAGGGAGTGTGGAGGAATGGGTGAAGAGTGAAGAAGCACAAACAGGTAGTCACAGAGTAGCCATGGGCATGTAAAGGACAGTACGGGAAATGGAGCAGCCGAAGAACCTATACGCGTGACCCATGGACATGATATGGGGATTGCCTGAGGGAATGGGGTTGCTGGGCAGAGGGGGGCAAAGGGGGAAAAATCTAGGCAACTGTAGTAGCATAAACAAAATATAATTTAACAGTAAAAAATAATAAAAAATTATGCGTTAGACTTTTGTATACATTTCTAAGAATCTAAATGTATGTTAGTAGAAGACTGTTTAGATATTACTTGTTTTCCCTCTGGACCCATGGTATCCAATAAAAATTTAATGCAAGCCACACATGAAATTTTGAATATTCTAGCAACTGCATTAAAAATGTAGAATGAAGCAAGTGCAATCAATTTCAATAATATGTTTTATTAACTCAGATATCCAAAATACTATCATTTTGACAGGTAATGAATATAAAAATTATTAATGTGCTAGTCTACATTCTAATTTTCATACTAAGTCTTTGAAATCTGGTGTGTATTTTACATTTATAGCATGTCTCAATTTGGATGCTAAATTTTCAACAGTTACAGCGTGCTACCAAACTTAAAGTGTGTTTGGAGGAAAAATATTTTGCACAGCTTCAGTTTTTAAATTTAAGTTAAAATTTATTAAAATTAAAAGTTCAGTTCCCCAGTCATACCAGCCACATTCCAAGTGGTCAATAGCCACACTTCTTTCTAAAGCAGCTGCATTATTGGATGGTGCGGATACAGAACATTTCCGTCATCACAGGAAGGTCTATTGGACGGTGCCGATCTAGACGTTGAGCTCTTGGCTGATAAAATCTTATTCATCTTTTATAGCTTTTTATAGTTTTCCCAATTGCCACTAGCTGCCCTGTCATATTTTCCTGAATATTATCGATGGTCGGAAATCTCTTCCCTTTCAAAGGTGCTTTTAGTTTGGGGAAAAGCCAGCAGTCTCCGAGTGCCAAATCCAGGCTGCAGGGGTGGTGAGTCACCTGGGTAATTTGATGTTTCACCAAAACACTCTGCATGAGATTGATGCATGAGTGACCATGTTGTCATGATGAAGTTACCAGTCACCATGATGTCGTCATGATGAAGTTGCAGCCTTCTGAATCATCCAAAGAGTTTCTGAGGAGGAATGTTTAAGTCTAATGCAAAATCTGATGCAGATTTGTTGCTCTGCTTGCTCAGTCGTTTTGAATGCAATGGCCACACAGTACACATGCTCACTCAAGGGCATCTACCACCCCCACTGACTAGTACAATGAAGTTATCATTGTTCACACATGTACATTCTAGGCCACTCTCCTTGGCTATCAGGTTACATCAATGTCGTGTAAACTGTTCTCATTATATTAATGACTGGGCTTCTTCCAGACAGTCCTTGATAAATTCTAGGTAAATCTTTATGTGTGTTTATGAGGATTTCCTTAGAATAAATTCCTAAAAGTAGGATGGTAGGTGCAGAAGTCCCTATCTGTAAGTTTGGGGATTTGAATTGCCAAATCCCTCTCTTGGAAGGTTGTAATAGCATATACTCTTCTACTAGTGCCCATTTTCCCCAAACCCTCACCAATTCCGGATAATATTAAAAACGAGTGTTGAATTTGTAGCTTGCTTTGGGTAGTATAGACATTTTAACGATGTTAATTCTTCTTATCCATGGGCATGGTAAATCTTTCCATTTATTTTTATTTTCTTCAGTTTATTTCTTCAATGTCCTATAGTTTCCAAACACAAGTCTTTTACTTCCTTGGTTAAATGTATTTCTAGACATGGGTGAGAAAGGTGAAAGAGATTAACAAGTACAAATTGCCAGTTATCAAAATACTAGGGTGTAAAGTACAACATAGGGAACATAGTCAATAATATTGTAAAAACTATTATGGTGTCAGATGGCTGGGTACCCAACTTATTGGGGTGATCACTTCATAAGGCATATAAATGTCTAGTCACTATGTTGTACACCCGAATCTAATAGAACATTGTATGTCAACTGTCATTGGAAAATAAATCATAAAAAAACAAGCAAATAAACAAACAAGCAAACATCAATTAAAAAAAAAAAAACCCAACAACTTTGCAAAGTGTTTTTGTCAGCTCTTGGTTCAGTCATGTGCCCAGTGATGGCGCGTGGGCGCCAGGGTGACGGATGACCCCGTAGTTGGATCTTGGCGCTGATGCTGGTTCGCTGTGTGTCTTACGGAGACGCTTAACCTCTAAGCTTCAGTGAACTCATCTGTGGAATGAGGACCATAGCACCCACTTATGGGTGGGTAGCAGAGTAAATATGAATTGAAAATAGAATCGATGGAAAAAATGGCATCTCATTTTTTTAAAAGAGCGTTTCTTTGGTTGCTACAGATGTTGAACATTTTAAAATATCTGGCCATACATCTGGGTGTATGTGTGCGTGTGTGTTTGATCTGCTCACTTTTGTTACTGTCCATTGTCTATGGGATATGTTCTTCTAGAGTTTTGTCAGTGCTGCTTACACAGTAAAGATATTAACCCTGTGAAATACCCGCTGCTGTGAGTCCGGTCTTTCAGCATCAGCTACTTGTGACTCCAGGCACGGTGCCATGTCCTTACTTTCTTGGCTGCAAAAACAAATCAAATAAACTATATGTTGCAAATACTTCCCACTGTACATTGTTTGCATTTTCATTGTTCTTGCATGTGGCTTCCCAGAAAGTTTTATTTTTTTAATACACTTTTAATTACAGAGTGCTTTTTGGAATAACCTTGGATTTACAGAGAAGTTGCCAAGAGAGCTTCTGTATGTCTTTCAGTCACCTCTCCCTGATATTCACGTCTGACACAACCGCAGCACATTTGTGGAAACAAAGCAATCCCGTACGGTTTTAGAGTGGCCCTGTTCATGTGCCGCAGAGAATCAAGCAGCTCTGATACAATGATCTTCCTCTGCTGGAAAATTTGGTTTAAAGTTCGGTTGATGGAAATCTGGACCTTTTTTTTTTTATTCCAGAAAGCATGACTTTTTGTATTTTCTATTAAGAACACAGAAGTCTATCTAATTCATAATGTTCTGAAAAATATCCTTCATAGTTACCTAACAGAGCCATTGAACTCTTTTTACTGCAAGAAATACTGTTTCTACATGCAAAGACGCTCAGAGTTTGGATTTTGAAGTGCTTTGGAGTCTAGTAACTCTACTGGAGGATTTAATTTGTTGTTTATTCTCCGATGGTTCCATTTAGTGCCTTACCCTCCCACAGTTAGGCTACTCACTTTCTGAGGTTAAAGGGCAAAAGTGAGAAGCGTCCCTAACATCACCCTTAATGGGAAGCAATAGGCCACTGGAGCACTTTTCTAAAGAGATCTATCACCTTTCTCTTCCGGAATTCGAGCTTCCCCAGGGAGAGGCTGGTAAGGAAGGGTTTGGTCGGAAATGATCCTTTCCTGGAGCTGAGTAGAATGACCTAAGATGACTGGACAGTCCAGAGCAGTGACCTGGGGTCGGAGGCCAGAGCTCCCAGCGCCTGCTCCAATCCTGGGTCAGCCCTGGGCCTTCTGGTGAGACGCTTCCCTGCTGCGGGTCTCCGTTCCTCGTCGGCAAAGCAAGGGGGCTCTAGGGATCGCTTTCTGGCTGGAAATTTTCTCCGTGATTCTCAAAAACAGGTTTTATTGGGGGTGATGCCTATGTCTGTGATTGGGGTGATTGTTTCATGGGTGGGTACACATGTCAAAACTTACCAAGTGGCCTGTTTTAAATATTTACAGTTTGTCGAATGTCATGCACACCTCAAAACAGCCACCTGAACAGATTCTATCCAGCTCCTAGAACGGTGAGGGGGCAGAGGAAGGACGGAGCTCTGTTTGATAAGGCTCTGTTTGTGTCGTCAGAAACCACAGGGGCAGAGACGGCAGCGCTTCCTCGAGTTTTCCCTGGAGCCTCCTACTAAGGCTTGTCCTTTCTCTCCCCTGACTTCTTTTCTGTATTTTTTAACTATGATTTTCATCCGTTTCAGGGACTGTTCCTTTTCCTCACCCCAGGCATGATCCTGGAGTCCTCTCCCGTCTTTGGACTAGCCCTAGGCTCGGGAGAGAGGGGTCCAAGCTCACCTGCAACCCAAGAGTTGCAGGATCTCCCTGCAACTCTAGGGCTCATCCCCACTGTTCCTAACACTTATGGTAATTACAGTTCATGGGGTGGTACTTCTCAGAAAAAGTTCCTCTTTGAATTTTTGGAACTTCCCACAAGATAACAAACAGTTGGATGAGGAACTGCTCAGAGGCGCCGTGGAGGTGGCTGTCTGCCTGCTGTCGGCACCCTTTCCCCAACCTCTCCTACCCCGGTCAGGCACCAGTCACTCACCTTGGGCTCGTGACTCTCGCCGTGAAATACCTCTCTGAGCCTATCTCATGCATCCCCTCTGCTGCCACCTGGTCCAGATGTATCATTTTAAGTCTGGATTTCCCTCGAAATCTCCTCACGTGGCTTCCCGTTTAGAGTACTTCTGCTGGGAAATCCATCCTGCAAGCCTCGTCATTCTCAACACTGCCTTCCTCACCACTTCCCTGCTCAGAAACCTTCCGGGGCTCCCCACGTCCCCCTCTCAGCAGGCGGTCAACTCCTCTTCTCCTGGCCCCTCCTTCTCATGTTTCACCTTTCTCACCCTGTCCAAGGTCAAGTCTTCCTGACTAGCCCGACCATGTGTCATGTGTTTTCCCAGTTCTCTCCCTTTCTCATGTTTCCCCGCCCCTGGAAATCCAGGCTCTCCTGGCCACATCCTAGCCACCCTAAGGCTCGGTTCAAATCTCATCTTAGTTTGAACTCAATCTCTAGGCTTCTGGGGTTTTTTTTTTTTTTTTTGACACACGAGATTAAAACAACAACAAAAAACAAAATGCAAGTTAATCCAGGAGTTTCTTAAACCAGAAATACCAGATACATGCCTTTCCCCTTCAGGTGGGTACTTGAGAATTCTAACCGGGGATTTAAAGTGTGTGCAGACCAAAAATTCGACACATGGAGGATAGATGAAAATTTCCTTGCGTCCGTTTGTGGTTGATTCTTGCTAGACTGAGTATAATGTGTGTGAATGACGAAAATGCAATCAAGTATGATTCCTAAAAGTAGCTAGGTGTATTTTCTCATTTTGCAATGAAGAGCAAGTTCAGATTAATATAGATCTATGTTTATAGACAAGAAAAAAATCATCTTTGTTTTAATAAATATTTGTTTAGAAATCAGAATCTATGCACCCCTATCATCATTGCAACATTATTTACGACAGCCAAGATTTGGAAACAGACTAAATGTCCATCAGTAAATGAGTGGATAAAACAGCTATGGTACCTTTACACAATGGAATACTACTTAGCCATAAAAAAGAAAATTTTACCATTTGCAACAGCATGGATGGACCTGGAGAACATTATGCTAAGCGATATAAGCCTCAGAGAATGGCAAGTACCATATGATTTCACTCATACGTGGAACCTAATGAACACATTGAAGTAATAAGCAAAGTAGAGACAGGCTCATAGATGGAGAGCAGACTGACAGCTCTGGGGGTGGGGGGCTGAGGGGTAGAGGGACTGAGCAAAAAAGAAGAGAGAGGGAGCGAGAGAAAGGACTCACAGACACGAGCAATAGCATGGTGATTGCAGCGGGGAGAGGAGTGGGTGGCGGTGGAAGAGGGTGTGGGGGGATAAATGGTGATGGAAAAACCCCCAAACACACAGAAATCAGATCATGATGCACTCTTCAATAAAACAAATTTCCAGCCCTGACCAGTGGTTGGGCATCACCCTGCAAAGCGAAACTCATTTGATTCCCAGTGGGGGCACATGCCTGGGTTACAGGCCAGGTCCCCAGCTGGGGGTATGCGAGAAGCAACTGATTGATGTTCCTCTCTCATTTCGATGTTTCTTTCCCTTTCTCTCTCCCTTCCCCTCTCTCTAAAATAAATAAATAAAATCTTCTAAAAATTTTTCAAAGGAAAAAATCAGAATCTATGATATAATTTTTTTCTGTTTAAGGAAAAGCTGTAAAACAGAAGTTTGGAAAGATATACACCAAATGGTTTTCTTTGGGTGCAGAAATTATTGGCGATTACCGCTTAGTAAAACACCTCCATTTTATTGAAACTTGCCAGTACAAGCAATTTCATTGTCATAACCAGGGAGAGATTTTCATTTTGGGAAAAAGCACAGAAACAGAGACATCAATTTGACGCAAATGCAGATGGATCACTTTAGAGACAGTTCAAAATTGAATATTAAAAGGCCTTCTGTTTTGTTTTAATGTAGAGTGAGAACGGGACAGGGCCCCATCTACAGGGAGATTCCGCAGATGGGGGTTCGGCGATCGCCCGGTTTAAGGGTAAACATTATAAAAGTAAACAAATGAGCAAACTAATGGAATGTGATAGACAGGATGCCCAGGTAATTGCTATAAATGTTGTGTCCTTTTGTTGTTGTTGTTGTCAGAGACCTAGAAAGGTCTTTAACCTCAAGGTCTATTAATCTGGCTCCTGTCCCTGGGTAGAGCTAGTGGCACTTCGTGTTCTAAATCATTAATACATGATTTGCCTTTCGTAGGCTCTTTCCATTAAGTTTGTTATCTCATCGTAAGAATGGGAAATGTACACAGGTGGGTGCCTAAACCTTGAGAATTTGACCTGCAGGTGGGAATGTTACCATATGGGAATTCACTTGAGTGAATTCTTAGACTGCTGACCCGTCAGCCTCAGCCATGGTCCCTATAAATAACGTCAGGAGTGACGCTGAGTTCTAGATTCTAGCAAGATCCTTGACCATGAGGTGGATCCTGTTTTTCGGTGCCCTTTGGGGGCATATCTACTGTCGAGAAACATTTGTAGGGTAAGTTATGCTTTCTGACACCTGTTTGAATTTTGCTTGCTGGATTCAGAGTCTCTCACTGGATTGCAGCAGAATCGAGGGTGGAAGTGTTCAGTGTTTGCAAAGAGTTCTCTTAGATGTGGAGAGGAGATAGTGGGGTTAATAGAAATGAATGATCAGAGAGAGAGAAAGAGAAGAGAGAGGAGAGGAGGGGGGAGAGAGAGAGAGAGAGAGAGGGAGAGGAATGACATTTAAAGAGAAAAACAAAAATGAAAACTGAACACATACACCCTATTTCTCTCTGTACTTCCTCATTTCCTCCTCTTATGATCAGGATGTAGGGATGAAAGACATGAGTGAAAATGAAGCTGTTTGGCCATTTAGCTCAGTAAGCAAATGGATTGTTCTCCCACCACTTCCTCCCTGCCTTCCTGGCCGTGTCGGCTCTTGTCCTCCCCATCTTCGGACCTAGGGCCTGAGTAGCGGAACCTCACGAAGTGGGAAGACCAGGGCGGCAGATTTCAGTCCAACTCTGACTCTCACGGCTTTGTAAGATTCATCTTTGCTCCAAAGTCCTTTGCTCCAAGACTCTCTGAAGGGCTTTAGGTAGCATTTCTTGAAGAGTGTTTTAGGGAACTAAAAGTGGTCAAATGAAAATCTGGCCCCTTAAAGTGGGTGGTCAAATAAACTTGGGAATCTTAGGGTTCAATAAACTATAGGATTTCCAGGTTTGTTTTTTTTTCTTTAAATAAATTAGCATGTGCTTTAAATCTATGAGAGGAGTTCTAGGTTGCTGCATCTACCCAATATTTTTTATCATAAAACTCTTCCTCACTTTTTCTTACATGCTGAGCAACTCAGCATTTAAACAGCTACTGTTCCTTAGCACACACACCAGGAAATATGAGCCTAATGTATTAACGTTTCCCAGTGCCTCTCCATTTTTAAGGAGGACTCCTGGGAGTAAAGGCATTAGTCAAAAAGAATGAGACTCAAATGGAAGAATTTTCAGACCAGCTGTGGCAGGTGGGTGCTTGAAGGCAGGAGGGCTTTGCATATCTCATCCTATCACACAGTATTCCACTCGAGTTCATTGGAAATTGCGTGGCACTTCGTTTCAGAAGACCTGAATTCTCATCCCTGTGTACGACTGTATGGCTCTTCGTACACATGAACAAGGCAGTGAGCCTACTTGGAGAAAGAGATAGAGGAGAAACATCTGTCCCCAAGGAAGAGTTATGAGCATCCAGCTCTACTACCCAACTTTTTACTAAGGACATGCGTTTGCTTGTTTTGCAACTTCTTTTTCCTGCCGAGTATTCCTGGATGTCCTTTATTCCCTCCCCACGATGCGTGTGTGTGTGGGGGGGGGGGAGGAGAGAGAGGCACGCTGGGATTTTTCTGGGTCCCAGTTGTGCCTAGCTACACCCCAACTTTGGGCTACACACATCTCATTCGGAGATGGAACTCTGATAAATTTGAGATAACAACAGCAAAACAAACACACAAACAAAAACACCCCCACACCCACACACATCATTCTAGGTCTCTCCAGATGTGAATTCAATTCCTCTTCCAAGCACCAAACTAATTATTCTACTTCCAAAGAAAAACAAAAACAAAAACAAAAAAACCACCCTTATTTCTGAAAAACAGGAACAGACAAGTTTTAAAAGCCAGTTCTTTAATGAGCCGCAGGTGTCATTTGAGAATAATCATTAGCTAAAGGAAAGGTAACTTGAATGTCAAGCTTCCTGCTAAGAGCAGGTATCCCTCTTAATTATTATTTAGATAACATACCCTTGGGGGGAGTAAAGCCATTCTATCAACTGCTCATTCTGAGGGTGTGGGTCAGTATACCGTTTATTAGCTTCCCGATTGTCAGAGAGGTTACTGACTGCTGCATTAACCTCCCGGCACGCGGAGCTGAGCCCGGGCAGACAGCAACAGGAAGCAGGGTCTGGGTTTCACTCTTTAAGGTCATGCCTGTGGTTACTATTCTTTAGAGATCAAGTTCTTGAGATCGTACCAAGGAATGAAGAACAAATGAAAACTCTGGCGGAACTGGAGGCTGAGGAAGATCTTCAGGTATCTGTCCCAGAGGGGCGGCTCCACGGGTAGCTGTGACGATCGCTACCTCTCACTTCGGATCTGCTCGTCTTCTCCGACTATGTGGGAGGCCAGCTCGTGAAGCTGGGGTGCAGAATGCCTGGGCTCTCGTCCCGGCTCGGGGACACGGGGCAAGTCACCCACGTTTCCTGTGTCTCATTTTCCCATTGAGTCTAATGAGAATAAACAAACCATTCTTCTATCTCATAGGCTTATTGTAAGAATGAAAAGAGAGATTGAAGTTACTTTGAAAAAGTTCTGAACACTTTGAATGCATTATTTCCTTCCTAAAATAATTTATAGTATAACATTGTTACACAATGAATTAGATCACTTGAATGTCAACTGTTAAAAAAAAAACCTGCCACAGTTTTAAATACTCTGTTCTTTCTGCCCATTTTAATAGCTAACTACGGTGGGGTGGTTATAAAACATATGCCAATGCTTGGCTATTTAAAACCTTTCTTGCAAAATTACAGTGATTCCACAATGATTCCAGTCTTGTGGGCGTGAGATGAACTAGACAGGAATTGACTTCTTGAAATCTATCAGTGCGGAGCTGTCCATGCCTCTGACATGACCCATTCACTGCCTGGGCCTTTTCTCCCTTTCAGCTCGATTTCTGGAAATCACCCACCACACCAGGGGAGACAGTCCATGTCCGAGTGCCCTTTGTCAGTGTCCAGGCAGTGAAGGTTTTCTTGGAATCCCAGGACATTGCTTACTCCATCATGATTGAAGATGTTCAGGTAATTACCCCACAGGGCACCCTTCCAGAGGCTTGCCGGTCCATTTGAACAGAGGACCGTCCTCTTTTATCCTTGGGGACCCTCTGCCAGGAAAGGACCCTGTGGGTGCCACTAGGGCCACCCTGCGGTGTGTCCCATCCCAGCAGAGTGGGCAGGGAGGCCTGCCCCTCTCTCTTTTGCGTTTGGCACAAACAGGATGTGGTAATAGTTTACAGGCAAGGACAAGAGAGAGTCTCCAGCATGAAATGTAAAAGGCAAATGGATGGGTATTAGTCAAAGTAGGTAAAAGTAAGATTTTATTCACCTAGCTTTTAATTGGAGGTTACCTTAGGCCCTGTGTCTGACCATGGGGCATAGATGTATTGGCCACCATATGAGAAGGCACTTTCTGAACAAAAGATGAAGCAGTCAACTCCACAGCCTATAACAGAATTTATTACAGGGTAGTTTACTTCCAGGAAGATTGGGCCAGAGCAGACAGAAATATGTTCCAGGAGATTTGCACAAATTACTCCCCACTACCAGACCCCTGTTGCTGTACTGTGTGTGTGTGTGTGTGTGTGTGTGTTGTGTGTGTGGTGTACTAATGATTGACAGGACAAAGGGACAAAGAATGCTGTAGCTCCAGGGGCCACACCTCCTGGTGGTTTGTGATCAGGGATGTTCAACCAGTGTGCTGCACGAATTTTTAAAACACAGGCTACCCGACCGTTTTTTAGTCAGGGGCAGTGACCTCTTTTCCTTTAGCCTGTCAAATAAAAAAAATGACAACAGCCAACACAATGATAGCCATCCTGTGTGGATGGATCAAAATTATACCTATTTTTTTTTGTCGCATCGGCAGAAAACATATTTTCTGATGTGCTGCAGAATGTTAGTAATTAGTTCCTGGGCGCCATGAGATGAAAAGGGTTGAGAATCGTTGGGATAGGTAATTGTTTATAATCGACACTATTACCAGTTTGATATCGATCCTGGTTGTCGTGGCGTGCCGGCTGTTGCTAATGAAAACATTCACAGCTACATTTTAAGGAACACAGACAGCCATCGACTAGCAAGCTCTGGTATGCCTGTTAAGGACTGTGAAGGTGGTCAAAGGTCACAGCGTGGAACTTAAGAAACGAAGTGAACTCTGGGACACAGAGATGGAGATGGTGGTGTTCACATCTCCATTTCTACAGCCTGGGTTCCCACCGAGGGAGGAGGAGCCATGAGACAACCAGGGGACCGGCTGTCATACTTTATTTGCAGCATCTGGCTGGCCAGGAGCCCCATGAATGCCCCGTGGTCTTTCAGGGTGCTGCCAGAATGAGGCAAAGGCACGGCCCCAAAGCCTATAGGACAGGAAAAGGGATGCTTGGGACCGTGTTGAGCAGATGCAAGGGCACTGCTATCAGCTAATCGCAGGTCTGATTGGTTTGTCTTAGGTTCTGTTGGACAGAGAGCATGAAGAAATGTTATTTAATCAGAGAAGAGAACGGAATGGTAACTTCAACTTTGAGGCTTATCACACCTTGGAAGAGGTAGGTGTTTCAAAAAGAACCTCTGAGAAATGGGCCCTTTTCTCCTCAGATGACAAAACCCATACTTCCCCTCGGTGACTTAATGGAAATGAGTCTCTCATTTCCTAACTTCTCCAAGTCTCCCAGCATGTCACAGCCGGTATGAAGTGTCACGGCCTTAAGGCACGACCTCCAGCCCACCTGCCCGTCCCAGCAGCCATCCCACGGTTTTCCAAGCAGCCGGAAGTGTCTTAAGCGAGCGCACGAACAGCCTCCTGTGGCTGACCGTGCTCTCTGCCCAAGGCCCCCTCGCTGATTTCTGGCGGGTGCTGCCTACAAAGCCATTTGAGAGCTGTGCTTCATGCTGTCACTGATGATAGAATCAGGGGACACCTCTGACATCTCTGACTTCCAGCCAAGGGCCTGGTCTCCCACCCGCCCACGGCTCCCCCGCCTCACATCCGTGCTGTCTTTCCTGAGTTTTGCTGGAGTGATAACACCCCTTCCTCCACTCGAGTCACACACTGACACCTGGGCACCCGGACAAGTCTGCACAGAACTTTTCCTGAGCCCACAGGGGCCTATTTGCACTGGCTGACTTGGGGGTGAGGGGCGGAGGGGCGGGGCACGAGCAGATGGGGGTTGGGGGCCTAAGGGGGGAGGCTGGGAGCAGGAAATATCCAGAGAGGAGGTTTCTGGTAGGTGCTGATTCCCCAGAGCAGGAATTATAAAATGCAAAAAAACTCCGAAAGTAAAGCCCACTCCCCCCAATTTATTTGGTGGCACAACCTGACCTAAACTCATATGGGGGGGGGGGGGCGTATAAAATCTGACCTGAACCCACTTGCTACTCATTTGTGTCGCTGCCAGAAATACCAGTGTACGTGAACATGGAGCAGTGTCACCGGTATAGTATACACACAGTGCATACTCTCGACCTTCCTAAAATCCCCCCCCCCAAAAATAAACCCCTTAATTTGAAAAATGCGGACGGCCTCCAAGGATATCAGATCAGGGCTGGTGGGTCGATGCGGCGGGGGAGAAGAGGGAGCACAGCCTGTCCCCCGCGGGCCCCGCAGAGCGGCGCGTGTCCCGCGCAGAGCCGACGCGGGCAACAGCTGGAGGAGCTGTGCTCCTGCTGTTCGCGCCCCAGACACGCCCAGGCACGTCTCGGTCCCGGCGACGGCCGCAGCCGGCGCCCCAGCTGCACCGCATTTCAATCAACTTCGCAAAGTGGAGGCGACGTCGCTGCTGACATGTGCCTCCGAGGCGGGCACCCTGTCACCCGGGCCCGAACCAGCCCCGCTGCCTTTTGTAATGCCGGTCTCCCCTCTAAATGCCACTTTCCTTTTCTTTGTGTGTGTGCGCGCGCGTGTGCGCTGCTACCATTTGTGTTCCCCTGCTAGTGAGCGCGAGCAGCTTTCTGACCCGGGCAGTTGCACGCCAGAGCTGGGCGGGGAAAGCCACAGGCAAGCCAGGAAAGTGCCATTTTGTTTCCAGCACAAAACTGGAAAAAGCCGGATCCGCAGCCGCAAAATGGCTTCCCGGGCTCCAGCCCCTGCAGAGGCCCGGGGGCTTGTGTCTCAGCTCTGATCCTAACGTCCCCAATCCGGCAGCATCCGTCGCGCTGCCCTCTCTACTTTGTCCCGGGGGAATGAAAAAGGAGGGAGAGGAACATCGCGAATGGGTGCATCAGGTTATTCGTTTGCAAACGTCTTATTTATTCATCTTAAACATTGCAGATTTCCCAAAAAATGGATGACCTCGTGGCTGAGTACCCCGATCTAGTGAGCAAAGTGAATATTGGTTCCTCTTTCGAAAATCGGCCCATGAACGTGCTCAAGGTACACACAGGTGCACGCGCCCAGAGCCTCACGCTCTCGGGCGGGATCTCAGTGCCGGCTCCGCCTGCAGAGCGTCCCCCCATCTCGGCCCCCCCGGCTCCCCCGGCCCCCGGTTCCAACCGGTCCTTGCTGGTTTGGAGTATCCACCTCCGCACTCCCCACCCCCTCCCCTTTTTCCTTTTCTCCTTCCTGTGCCGACTGACGCAGGTCTGCAGGGGTGAACTAGAGCTCTCATCTCGGGAGATTGGCTCGCAGGCGACCGGAGAGCGAGGCGCTAATAGGAACCGAGGGCGGGGGAGGCGGTGCGGGGCCCGGGGTGGCTGGGGGGAAGAGGTGAGGTATTCTGCAATAAATCAAGCTGGTAGTTCTGCGCCCCCCTTTTCTTTCCTCTTTCTTAAAAACAAACAAAAAAAAGATCCCGAGAGATTTTTTTTTAAGCGGTGAAGCCAGAGAGCCGCATTTCGAAAAAGAGTTCCCGCATTAAAAAGAGGGTTCCCGCAGTGGGCGAAAGGGGGACAAGCAAACGGAAATGCCCCCGAACAGGGCCTTCTGTAGGTACTCCAACCTGTTACCTCCAACAGAGATTTCAAGTTTTTTCACCTTGCCCTGAAAAAGAGCGAGAGATTTCCTAGAAAGAGTTTGTTAAGGAAAAAAAAAAAAAAAGAAAAAAAAAAAGAAAGCAAAGAAAAGAAATGTCACAACTCCGTGCTAAATTTGGAAACGTTATGGCTGAGAACCAAGGGACTCAGGACAGATGGATTTCTCCAGAATGTTTTTCTCCAAGAAGGCCTGAGAGGAGTGGTTTGCCAACTTATTGACACTGGGCCACATTTGCTAACATTCGCTACCTTCTTTTTAAAAATTTCCTCCTGCCTGTTTCTCCTGCAGCTGGGTCAGGAAACCGCAGCTCCCCCCCCTTCGCTCCCCGCCTTGGATTTTCCTGGCCTTCCCTTCTCCAGGGTGGTTTGTGGTTGAGAATGTTATGTGTTTTTGAAAGTTCCCTGCTTTTTGCATTTGAACTCTTTGGAGGAAGAGGCACAGAACGTTTTGAGCAAAAAACTCTCAAAACCCATGAAATGTAATCTTTAGCAAGGATTTTCATTTCTCATTTACCTTATCTCCCATGTTTAGAATGCTGCACGGAGCTGGAAGTTGATGGTGCAAAAATAATCTTTTCTCCCCCATTTACTGATCCAGTTGGCAAAGCCGCTGCTCCAAAGAAAACTAAGTCACTTGGATCATAAAATTTCAGCTCTGGAAAGCACATTCAGAGCTTACCATCCTGTTATTATGAAGGGCTCCACAGGTTATCACGAGCATTTTTATTACAAAAATAGCACAGTCATTGTATAAAATTGGAGAATAGAGAAACAGACCAAAAAAAAAAAAAAAAAACAAAGAAAAGAAAAACATCCCCATATTCCCAATTCCACAATTATGGGGCGGTAGCTATTAACATGTTGCAGTGTATCCTGCTTCCTTCTCTTTTCCTCTCCCTCTTACTTTCACTCTTTGGGCATCTACATACATGCACATGAATTAGCATTTTTAAAAAAATAAAAATGGCATCGTACTATTCTATAACCTGTTCTTCAAAATTTACAACATAAAAATGAACATATTTCCATGGCGTTACATTATCTGCTGTGATTTTTTTTACAGACACGAGAAAAGAAAAGGTATGTACTCTCGTTACCCTGCAGTTAAGCTTGCATTAAAGGAAGGGGCCCAACAGAATCACGGGAAGTGAGAAGAGTTAATAGGTGCTTCACTGTCTGCACCTCCTCCTCCTCACTCAATCACATGGAGTGCAGAAAGACAGACAGAGAAGGCCCTGGGTAAAAGAGGAGGGACTGGGGGTCCGCAGTGGCTGAGTGTTCACATTTCCACGCTTCTTTTGCAGTTCAGTACCGGAGGAGGCAAGCCGGCCATCTGGCTAGACGCTGGGATCCATGCTCGAGAGTGGGTTACACAAGCGACTGCACTGTGGACAGCAAATAAGGTCATCTTGCCTAAAAGTCCTTGATTATTTTGTCTTTCTGGGATCAGATCCTACCTAAGCATGCGACAGTCCCCATGGCCCCAAGGGCTCATGCTCTCAGCCCAGTAGCTTCTCTTCGCACACGGGCGGGAACAGACCCACTGCCGCTTTTTTGGTACTGCCCCAGCCAAGTACCCTGGCACTGTCCCTCAGGCAGGCCACCGTGTACCTGTGAAAAGACACAGCGAGCTGGGAGAGATTGAAAGGGTAGCAAAGAAAGACCCCCGGGAGTCAGACTTCAGCATAAGATCGGACAAGAGAAAAATTGCTTTGCTGCCTTGAATTCCCAGGGCTGAGGCACAGTGTGCTAGAAATCTATAAAATCATGGAAGGGGCTCAAGATGGGAAATATATAAACAGGTGTGGAAAGATTTTACTTTGACCTGCAGATCCGCAGTGGAATTAGTAAGGTGTTTTGGTGGCTCTGAAATGTTTCCAAATCTGATTTTTGAAGTCAGGGTATAGCTGTGTCTCTCTTGCACATGTTCATTGGAACTGGAGTCAGGACACCAGGCTGGGTATGACCTCGTCTGGTATTTCTTAAGTAATTCAAAAATGACACGCTATAAATCAGAATGTTAATTCACGAGCAAAGGAAATCAATCCACATCAGATCATTCAAGCATGTGCCACCACGTGCACACTGACTGATACATTTTTTCCCTTCAATTAAAATGCGGTTACCTTTAGGGTATTATGAAATGGATATTTAACAGTTGAATAATAATGCTTTAGGATGACTGAGCACAGGAAATGAGTAAATTTTAATCCAGCAGAAACTTCAACTCGACTGCAATTGATTGCAAGTTGAAATTTAATTCCCCAAATGGAATTTAACTGTTTCTCTGTATCTGTCGGAAAGTCTCCACATAGTTAAGTTATCTGATGTTGGTCATGAGATCTTGGGAAACTATGCTGTGTGGTGATTAAGAAAAAATGTAAACAGTTCCTTGGTTCGTAGGTCCCTATAAGCTACTGACACCATTGCAGAATTCTTCACCAGAATTAATAGGGAGCATTCTCCTGCTTTTGAGAGAACATGGATAAGTAGTATCTGATTTTTAGTTAATATAAGTAAATTATTCTAACCAGAAATAAAAGTATAGGCATTGGCCTATGAAACACATTAACACTGCAGGGGATTAGAGGAAGTCCTGGAAGACTTTCATTGGCTAGCAGTGATATCTCATTCACATTTGGAAAAAACACCTTGCCATACTATTCCATCCCGTGTGCCCTGGGGAAAAGAAAGTATGAGCTTGGCCTCTGTGTTGTTGTCTCTGCTCAGATTGCCTCTGATTATGGAAACGATCCATCCATCACTTCCATTTTGGACACAATGGATATCTTCCTGCTGCCCGTCACAAACCCCGATGGATATGTGTTCTCTCAAACCAAAGTAAGCCTGGACTTTTTCTCTTCTTAGAACAGGAATCGAAGGACCTGTGTAGGAACTTCGAAAACAAGATAAAAGTAATCTTTCTGTCCTTGATTTACCCTAAACAGAATGCTTCATCTCTCTGTAGTGGCCCCAAACGGAGGCGTGCAGTGGAATTTATAATCACTTATTCCAGCACACGATGTCTTCACATATTGCCTCCGTCAGAGCCTTATTTCAGCTGTTAGGCTGGGCTGTTAGAGTTCAGCGTTCTCAGTGAGTCACCTAGGAGATTTGTTCCAATTATCTCTGTGTTTTTGTGGTAGGATTGATAGAAAAGAGGGGGCGGATGTTACCTGCTGACAATTAGATTTGCAGTGGGATTTAGGTAGGCAGTACAATACATCTAACATTTTGCTTAAAATCTGTAGAAGAAATCCTCTGGAGTATTACTAAAAGGAGTTAGGTGCGTGTGTGTGTGTGTTTTTCTTTTTAAAATCTCATTACAAAACACCATTGTGGCAACCGTGACCCCATGTATGTTCAAAATGAGTGAGAGTTTCAAGTTTATTTTTGGAGACATCTGACTACAATAGCGTTTTTCAACGTGTTTAAAAGGAACTCGTACAAATACTAGTACTCATCTTATGAGATACCCTGTGAATAAAGGTTCCATGCTCAAGTTTGGAAAATGTCGTCCACTGTATCTTTCTCTCTTGGATTTTCATTAAAAAAAAAAAAAAAATCAGAGCATTAAAAGACCCTTAGAAGTTCTAAAGTAAATCAGCCAGCTGAGCTCTGTATTTTCCCAAAATATTCTGTCACAAAACCCTCGCTCCCTCCCCACTCTTTGAGTTTTTGTTGTTGCCATTGAATAGCGCTGGTGTTTTCCGGAACACGGTTTGGCAGGTCTTCATTTGAGGAGACGGGAGAAATGTCTACTTTTCTGTGTGTGAGACAGCTTAGAAGCTCCAAGCACAACTCTGTGTGAGGACCGTTCCACACCTCCGTGGGGAGGGCAGTTCGTGCAGCTCCAAAGGGCCTTCCGGAGGGGTGGGGGGACATTAACGAAATTCTAAAGAGACCTCCTCATCAGGCTGAATGAGCGCTCCCCCCCACCCCCATTCTCTTTTGTTTGGATTTTAAAGAATCGCATGTGGCGGAAGACCCGGTCCAAAGTATCTGGAAGCCTCTGTGTGGGTGTTGATCCTAACCGGAACTGGGACGCAGGTTTCGGAGGTGAGCACCCCGGGACTTGCCTCCAGGGACGGTCAGACGTTGTCTGGCCCGCTGGCTGTTTTGCATGGCTCTGCAGGGCTGTCAGCCTGCTAAGCCCATTCAGGATTCAAGCCATTTAAAAACCTATTTGAAAAACACTTAACTGAATTCCCTTCACAGGCACGCAGTGCTGTCACAGAGCTCTGAGCAGCATTTAATATATTTTGTCTCACATCTCGGTTTTCCCACAAGCTGTAGCCGCCTCGGCTTCCGAGCTCTCACAGCAAGACATTGCGCAATGGAGGGAGGCCGCCGGGAGCCCCGAACCAACCACTAGAGGGGGTTAGCATCTATTTGGAAGAGAAGCATTACATCATCTATGGATGCTTCGAGAAAGAAAACTAAAGTACAAGTAGGATTAAGAAACTGATTTTCAAAATAGATTCAAAAGAGAAAATACTAGCTTGCTGCTGTGGCTCTGTTGATGTGCAGCTGTAATTTTTTGGAGTTCAGTGGCAGTCTGGTCGGGGCACGGCTTTATGCTTTCAGGCATAAGTTAGAACCCCTCCTCTCTCATGGCAGAATTGCAATTTGTTTGGTTTTTCCTCAGGAGGTACAGTAACAGTGAGGTGAGAAACTTGATCTCTTCCACTGCAGTTTTCCTAACACCTAGCACAGTGTCTGGAACAGAGAAGGCAAATCACTAAGTATTTGTAAGACAAATAAATTAGCGAGACTCACGGAACCCAGAAAGAACACACTAGGGACTCACGACAGGATACGGATGAATGGCCACTTCTTCATTCATCGGTTTTATCGATTTTACAATAGTTTTCTTTTCTTTTTTTTTAGTGTAGGGGAAAAAATCAAAGCATCAGCTCCTAAATAATGTTGCCCTTATAAAATCATCCTAAAATAAAGCTGACAGGCTATATTTATCCTTTGTTCATATCACTTAGAGACCTTCGGAAGTCCCGGGCCCTGCCCACGCCCTCAGAGTGTCCCTAGCGTTGTAGCCCTGGCCAGGCCACTGTGAACCAGCTTCAGTGGTTATGGGTAACTCTGGTTGCTGAGAAAATCAAGGCCAAAGGTGGCCTTGTGGTCAAAAGGGCTTGTGATTTCCCCGCTGCAGAAGGGGCGTCCGAGGTTCCCTGCATCTGTGGTTTTGTGACTTGGAGGTACAGATGCACAGCCTCTTCTACTCTTGGACTCGAAGAATTGGAAGAGATCCCAGAAAATGAACTTGCTCAACTCCCACCCAACGCAGGAATTTCATCTATAATATTAAACCTAGTTTTCCTTCCAATAACTCCCACAGAGAGGAGATGATCTAATTTGATAGCTCTCTCTGCCATATAGAAGAACCGTATTTTAAAGGATGTCCAGAGTCCCTTCAGTTCGACTTCCTGGCTCGGACATTCTTGCTCTGATTTCCAGAGGAGGAGCTTAGTGATGTGTGGTAATTGGCTTCACACAGTGTCTTCTGAAATCTCACTGTTCTCTTTGCGCTTCTTCTGCACGCCATCAGGACCCGGAGCATCCAGCAGTCCTTGCTCTGATTCATACCACGGACCCAGTGCCAACTCCGAAGTTGAAGTGAAATCCATAGTGGACTTCATCAAGAGTCACGGAAAAGTCAAGGCCTTCATTACCCTCCACAGCTACTCCCAGCTGCTGATGTTCCCCTATGGGTATAAATGCAGCAAGTCAAATAACTTTGATGAGCTGGTGAGTTTCTGAAACTTCATTTCAGCTCAGCCACCAATATCCGTTGTGCAGACGAATAAGTTGCAGTCCTAAAGTTAGGAGCTGAGATGGGAGTGCATCGGGGAGGGACAGGTTATAAAGATGACTGAGGCATGATATGTCCAACCACTCAGAAGACTGTGATGTGGACTTTCCTAAATGAGGTTTCCCTAGGAAATAGAATTCACGAAATTATTATTGCCTTCATGTAGATGAGCAAGACCCTGATTTGAACATAAATTCCCAGGATGTGCTTTCTGTTGCTTAGGAAATAACCACTTGGATTTGGCCCTGAGGCTCTCGGATCTAGTGTCAGGTGCTCTGTGCCGACTTCCAGCTCCTTGCCTAGTACCTTCCTGCTGCCCTCAGCTCTATGACCCTGCCGTCATGGTGCACTGGTGTTTGACGTTGGGCGTAACACACTCACTTCCCTCACTTCGATATCCTCCATTGTCTTTCCTGTCTGAGGGATATGTGAAGTGGTAGCAGCCTCAAGTCAGACGGTGACATCTCAGGTGGCTGCTTACAAATGACCAAGAACTATCCCCGGCTGCAGAGCATGTGCAAATATTTCCAATTTGGCTTTTAGGCTTAATTTTTGAAACCTGTGTACTCGAGATAAGCCATGAGATGCGACCTTTTGGTTAATTTACTTTCAAATAGATTATTGTCAACAGCTCCTGGCAGAAATGGAATAGATTATTCCAATTCAGGTGTATCTTTCATCCCATCAGTTGAATTTTAGCACTGTAGGGCAGTTTTCAGGGTTTTGTTGGTGTGTCAAGGTTGAGTCGGGGAAAGAGAATGTCAGAGTTGAAAAGAGCCTAAAAGGTACTTTTAGTAGATCTTGATCACCTTAAATTATCCACACCTGGTGCTCGAATCTCTGCCAGATAGTTGTTCATCCCGGGATTGGACGGTTTCCTGGCTTTAAGGACCTGTTCCAGGTTGGGGCGTATTTGATTGTTTGCGCTCTTCCTTAGAGAGAGCCAAACCACCTCCTTATGGTTTTTACCTGTCAGCCCTGATTTATCGTCGGGCTCCATGGAGCATGTTTATTTCTCTTTGAGAGGCAAATCCACTAGCAACCTGCTGCTCCCAGGTTTTTCTTATCTCCACTGTTGCAAATACCACCAGTTCTTCCGGGCCCTCATAATAGGGTCCCAAGTTTCCATAACACTCAGCTCGCTGTGTTCCAGACGTGCTTTGGTTTGCCTGTGTACTTCAGGAGTAGCTCCCAGAAGTGGATGTAAAGCTTGCGCAGAGGGTTAACTAGCACAGCAGAGCGTGACCATAACCGCCCTCAGCCGGACCGAGCTCTTCTGCTCGCGCAGTTGAGGGTCAGTTTATTGGCAGGAGCCCTGGCCTGTTGACTCACGTTGGGCTTATTGACAACTGAAACCCCCGGGCTCTCCGAGGAGTCTGCCGAGCCAGGTTCCCCCCATCTGGTAATCGTGCAGTTGTTTTCCTGGACCCGAGTTTCAGACCTGACATTTATCCCTAGCGAGGATAGTAAAGCCTCAGTCAAAATTGGAACCCTCAAATAATGGAAAATATTTTGCTGAGCTCTACTTCTTGGAAAAAGAGACAATCACAGGGAAATAAGCCAATGTAAGGATGTAGCAAAAAAAAAATCACCTTTTTGGGGAAATCCTGGGGTCAGTACACATTCTATTGCGGCCCTTACTCCATCTCCCACCCCCTGGCCCCGCCCTGCCCATTTCTGTCCAGAGCCCTGAACAAGAAGACTTTGGGGCAGAATAATAACCCCGGTCATTATTAATGCAAATATGCAGATGATCAAATAACAATGAGGGTTTTTGTGTTGTATTTTAAAAGCCAACAGAAGTGACGTGTGCTTACTGCTCAGTGAAAGTGGCTGAAACATAAAGGGCGCTGTGCTTATTCCTCAGTTAATCAGAGAGTTGGTCAGTCAGAGTGTCCCCTGCGGCATTCTGCTATTCGGCATCTGTTCTTCCAGGAGATGAGTGTGACCCATTCTCCTTTCCTTGGTTCTCTCACTCCAGAATGAAGTGGCCCAAAAGGCCGCCAAATCTCTGACAAGCCTGCATGGCACCAAGTACAAGGTGGGACCTATCTGCTCAGTCATCTGTGAGTATCTCATGTGTTTGTACAAATGATGCACTAAGATAGCTGGCACCATGTGATTTGGGGCCAAAGTGTTTAAGTGCCCTGATGTAAAATGGACGCCCCTTCATGCACGAGACCCAGCCTTGTCCAGTGTCCCTCAGCGAGGCCTGGTCTCCTCCCTGGCATATTTCCTGTGTGGTATCGACAACAAAGAACTTCCAAAATATGGCAGTTGTGTGCTCTCTGCCCTGCATATCCTGATCCTTACCATGCACTCTTAGCGTGTGGAATCTGTGCCTGAAAACAGGCCTTTGTCACGCCCTGGTCCTAAATCATCACTTTTATTAATGACACTTTTCTTGGCCAGACTTCCTGAGACACCCCGCCCCCCCCACCACGGTGGCCTGGGATAAAAATAAGAAATGTCTGCAGCGCTGTGGGAAAGCCCAGTGCACCCTCATGCAGATTCTGAATCCCCCAAAGGCATCCCTCCGGTTCCTATGGACACAGCCAGAAACCCGGGACCTTGCGAGTGAATGCCCCGAGTTCCCTAGTGTTCCCGTAGCCGTGATCCTTTGGAAACAAACGCTTCTTACAGGCACCCACTCTGTTCAACACACTTTTATTAAGCATCTTCTAAGCACTAATCGTTATGCTGAGTACCAGAGACATAATGAACCACAGAGTCCTCGCTTGGATGTGGGAGATGAAGAGGAAGTCAGTGAGCTTCAGTATGATATGTGCAGTAGGCTGTAAATGCTCTGGAAGTATTAGAAAGTTGGGGGGATCTGGCAGTGGCAGAGTCAGGAAAAGTGTCATGTAGGGAGAGGGCAGGGTTTTGAGGGCCGATCCCCAGAGAGCTAGAGAAGGGAATGAGGGATGGGGCCCTCTGGCCCCTTCACAGCACGTGCAACAGTGCAGAGGGATGAAGCTGGATGATGGGCCCTGGGAACCGCACGGAGGCTTGGGGCTGCTGGAATGAAAGTGGTAAGAAGGGGAGTGGGGGCGTTCAGGGTTTTGTGTACCACGTTAATGAGTTTAGGTTTTGAACCTAAAGGATTCTGGAAGCCTCTGGGGAGTTTTCAGCAGGGCATGGAGCATGTCCAGGTATTGTGTTTTAATTTAGGCAAAACATTTTAGTTTCAGTGTGGAGGATGAAGTGATAATGGACTGGATGTAGGAGCATCCATTATTGGAAGAGTAGGAAGAGCTCTGGAGAGAGATGCTGCCCAGCTAGGGCAGTGAGGATGGAAGGGAGACATCGAGGAGGGAAAGCCAAAGGTTTTTGCCATTAATCGGATGTGGGGAGTTTCTCACCGAAGGACATTGTGTGGCGCCATTAACTAAGGGAGACATCCAGGAAGGTGAACCAGGGGTAGGGGTTGGAAAGATAGTGAGTTTAGCTCTAGAAATATTGAGGGTTTTTAAAAATATATACTTTATTTATTTATTTTTAGAAAGACGGGAAGAGAGGGAGAGAAAAATCAGTGTGTGGTGGCCTCTCACACACCCCCTACTGGGGACCTGGGCCACAACCCAGGCATGTGCCCTGACTGGGAATTGAACCAGTGATCCTTTGGTTCACAGACTGGCACTCAGTCCACTGAGCCACACCAGCCAGGTCTAGAGGTTGTTTTCAAGTGGGGATGCCCTGCAGGCTTTGGGCTACATGGCCCCGAGATTCTGCAGAGAGAAAGAGAGAGAGATTCGGGGATGGTTGACACAGAGAGGAAGGTTGGTACGAGACAGCAGGAGTAGGAAGAGCCATGGGTGCGGGAGGGGAGCGAGACAGGCCGAAGCCGAGGTTAGTGGTCAGGGAGGGAGCTGCAGCACGGCCGGGCAGCGAGGAGACAGAGCTCCACGTTCAGCAGTTGGACGGGAGGCAGCGTTCAACAACGACAAAGGCCACAGAAAGGCTAACTATTACAAGGACAGAATGTTTACCATTGGATTTTCATCGCTAATGTTAAAAAACAAAATTCAACTGAGTAAATTTGAAGATCTAATGGGCTTTTTAAAACAATTCATGAATCGGGCAGCATCCCATCTTGCAACCAAAAGGGCACTCGGGGGGTTGTACAGAATGGAAGATTTTACAGGCAGAAAGAGGGTGGACCAAGAAGTTAAGAGCGGATTATTTCAGGCAAGGACACCTTTTCTTAGGGGAAGGCAGGGGGTCTCACCAGGTAGATTAACTCACTGGTGTGGGTCAGGAAATTCCAAGCTGATTTGTCTAAAATGCCACTCCTGGGAGAGGCTTAAACTGCAATTAGGTTAGGTATTAAATCTAGGTTTGGTGTCATGGGCTTTTAGCACAAGTGATGCCATTTTGGGCCTGTGGTTTTCTCTTTTTTAACACTGGTGTGGGGGAGGAAGGAATTTTCCTGTATCCTCAAGGTTCTTTCAGCTGGTTTAATAAATAGACATGAGGCAGGTTAACAAGAGGAAATGACTGAATTTAATTACATACATATATATATGGGAACCCCACATCCAGGAGAGAGCCAGAGACCCCACATCCACGAGAGGTTCAGTGGCAGAAAGGGAAAGTTTAAACAGATGCATGCAGAAGGTTATTGCGGGACGGTATGAGCAGATGTTCCGTAAGCTAAAGTGTGCCCTGCCCTGTAGATAAGTCAAAAAAAGAAAAAAGGTTATCTCTGATAATCTTTAATTATGGGTAAGGCCCCTAATTCACATTCTTCTAGGTAGTTAAGTGGGGGAGGGCAGAAGTTTTTCTTGCTCCCACAGGGTCCTGGTTGCTTTTAGCTCAGAACAGTCTGCATACTGCACAGGCACATCTTGGGGTGACTTGTTTTGAACCCCTACATGAGCTTATTGGTGACAGTGACAGAGAAGTTTCTGGAGAGTGGTAAGAGGAGCCGAAGGAGCCCCGGGGTGGGCGAGAGGCCGCACTCATGAGCAGACAGCTCTTTGGAGGAACCTGGATGTGAAGGGAAGGAGAGATAGGAATCAAGGATTCCTTTATTTAAAAAAATTTTTTTTAAAGTTTTTTTACATTTCATATTGCTTTTTTCCCATTACCATTTATCTTTCCTATACCCATTATTATTGTTTTGTTTTTTTTTTTTTTAGATAAGAGACTTACTGACTGGGGAAGGATTAAGAGAGGGAACTATGAAAGATGCAGGAGAAAGAAAGAAGAAATGACCAGTGTGATACTTTGCAGAGTGGGGGAGGAGGGTGGCAAGACAGGGTCAAGCAGCGGTGGGCAGATCAGGCTTGAACCAGAGCGGAGTCTGTAGCCACATTGGGGGCAAAGTCAGCTGTCTGTATGAGGGTGGCGGCGGCAGAAATCTGAGGGGATGCACACTTAAGAGGCATGGTTTTCTTTCTCTGTATGTATTTTTAGGCAGAGGGGAAGGGAGGGAGAAAGAGAAGGAGAGAAAAATCAATATGTGGTTGCCTCTCATGCACACCCTACTGGGGACCTGGCCTACAACCCAGGCATGTGCCCTGACTGGGAATCGAACCAGCGATCCTTTGGTTCACAGACTGGCACTCAATCCACTGAGCCATACCAGCCAGGGCCGAGGCATGGTTTATTTTAACCACTGAAAAATAAAATTCAACCCTGTAACTTTGAAGATCTAATTGGCTTTACTAAGCAGTTCATGAATTGGGCAGCATCCCTGGAAGGGCACTCTGGGGGTTGTACACGATGGGTGGTTTTTATAGGCAGAAAGAGGGTGGACCAAGAAATTAAGAGCGGATTATTTCAGGCAAGGACACCCTTTTCTTGAGGGAAGGCAGGGGGTCTCACCAGGCAGGTCACCTCACTGGTGTGGGTCAGGAAATTCCAAGCTGATTTGTTTAAAATGCCACTCCTGGGAGAGGCTTAAACTGCAATTAGATCAGGTGTTAAATGTAGGTTTGGTGTCATGGGCTTTTAGCACAAGCGATGCCATTTTGGGCCTCTGCCCTTCTCTTTAACGGAGTCTTGGAGAGCAGAGAAGTAACAGTGTACGCATCCTATCTAGAACACTTCATGAAAATCCAGAAACTACTGATCTGGTGATATTTCAGATGATGACAGTTCTTTTTTTTTCCAGATCATGATTTTTTGTTTCTTTTTTTCTATTATGATGCATTTAAAAACTTCATAGAAAAACAGAATCCAATAACCAACGTCTTAATTTTCAGTTTCAATTTCATTAATGGTTTTGTCAATGGACACAAATACATTAATCCAGCATGTCCATATAAGAACATTCAAGCCTATAGAGAATTTTTACAGTAATTTATTTGAACCAAGCAGAGGATGCACCTGGAAGTAGAATCTCAACAGACTGAGCAAAATGCTTTGGATGATAAGAGTCTGCAGTTTCTTCCATGCGTTTGAGACTGAGGAGGGGGGTGAGGAAGGTCACGTAGAGGTGAGAGGAGGCAGGGCGGGTGGGAGGACGCGATGGTTCACATGGATTACATGGGCCCTCTTGAGGGTGGTCCCGCTTAGAAGGAGGGGTTTGAAAGGTGCGTTAACCTAGATGCACAGGGTGGACTCGGCTTGCCCAAGGCAAAGAGAAGCCTTTTACGGCCCTGGGATGTGACTCCCCACCACGACCTGCCCCGTTAGGAATTTATGGCCAGATCACGCTGTGAGGTTACTCTCCGTAGAACCTCTTTCCTCATCCGCAAGCTGTCAGCCAGAGTTCCAGTGTGCGTCCAGCTCTTTTTCAGTTAGCATTATTTCCTGTATCATTTTATGTTTTTCCACTCTAGGTATTTGTTTTTCCCATTTTAGTGCTGTGTCCCGGTTACTGGGCCTTCAGATTGTTTTAACTTCTTGTTAAACATGCTACTGTGAACGCATTGGTACAAGCCCCCTTTCTTTTAGGTCTCTCTGGTATAGCACCCCAAGGCGAGAATTCCAAGTCAAATGGAACGAACAGCTTTGGAGCTCATGCTGTTCTCTGGGAAGTCTGAGCTGCCTACAGTGGCCCAGACCTTTGAAACCACTCTCCACGTGGGACAGTTCCCCCCTTTGGTGGGGGCACCTCTAGGGAGGAGGGCCTCCTGAGCCAAGGCTGCAGGGCCACGGGTGCACGCTTCCTCTGTGTGGTGGCCTGTGGGCGGAGGCTGGAGTTCAGAATGTCAGCAGAGTGGCCTCAGCCGCTTTGTCACTGGGGATCTAGTTTTCCCCCCTCCTTAGCTGAGGTATTTACAAGTAAGGTGGACGTAGGAAGCCTGAGGTTCGGTATGTTTTTCTTGGTAAGGTCACAGATATTGAAGACATTTTCAATAAGCAAATATCAGAGGAGTATAGGGTTTGCCGTCTGATATTTTTGGAACCTGACCATTAGTGGTCAAGCAAGTTCTGGCTGCACCTCTGCCCTGAGTCGACGCTGTTATCTTCGATCCTGGTCTCCTTCCAGCTGAGGCGAGCGCTGCCTCTGGGAACTAGTCCTAATGAAATGCTCTGGCCGCCTGCCCCGGGCTGGTATGCAGCCCTGGGCTGAGCACCTGCCTCACTCCACCCAGTGGCGGCTGGACTTCTGTGGTGGGCGAGACATTCCCTGGGCAGTTTCTCATCTGGAAAGGGCTGTGAGGAGCTCTGCCTCAACAGGTGTTTGTCCAGGAGGAGTTGTGACTTGAGTTCTTCCTCAGAGAGGGGTAGGGGACACAAACAACATAGACCTTGGGGACAGGGGAATGGAACCAAGTAACTTTGGGCAGGTCACTTATCCTCCCTTGGTTTCTTCATCTGTGAAGTGGGTTGTTGAGAATCTCAAAAGATAGAAAGGAGGTTTAAAGTATCCACTAACTGGAAGGCACTAGGTAAGAAGTGTTCTTTGTCAGTTTCTCGGTGAACTGCTCCCCTCCATGTACCTCTTGTCCTTGATGTGGCCCAGCTCTTTTGATAGGATCCTAGTCACACTTAGAATCACCACGGACATTTATTGAGTACCCACTTGACAGACATTACCCCAGATCCTTCATCTAATCTTTCTGGACCTAAGCTTTTTATCTATAATAAGGAAATAAGACTAATACCTACTTTGTAACTCAGTGGTGATTAAATGAATCCATTTAGCATAGTGCCTAACACATTTAGTTAAGCACTCAACAAGTGTTGGAATAATAAATATTGTATTATTTCACTTAATTCTCACTGCTCTGCAAAATAAGTAATAGTTTTATCCCTATTTGACAGAGGGGGCATTTGGGACTCAGTGAGATAAGCGATGTGTCGTAGGTCACCAGCTAAATGTTTGGCAGAATCAGGATTCAATCTGAAGCTAGCATTCTGTTTGCTGTGGACTTCTTTTCTTTCCTTCTTTTTCTTTTTTTCCTAAATCCTCACCCAAGGATATGTTTATTGATTTCAGAGAAAGGAAGGGAGAGAGCGAGGAGAGAGAGGGAGAGACAGGTCGACAGACATCAGTGTGAGAGCGGAACATTGATTGGTTGCTTCCTGTATGCTCCCTGACTGAACCTGAAACCTAGGCGTGTGTCCTGACTGGGAATCGAACCCGCAACATTTTAGCAAACAGGGTGATGCTCCAACCAACTGAGCCACCTGGCCAGGACCCACTATGGACTTTTCGTGGGATTGGCTCTGTCGTGTAGCCACACCAAAGGCCTAAGTTAGCACTTTGGGCACCCAGGAAGGCTCAGTTCAAGTCAGAAACCTTTCGGTATCTGCCGTTGACCAGGCGCTACCATAGCCGCTGTGAGTGAAGACAGACGCTGGTCAGAGGAGTCGTGTTCATTCACAGTGTTAACTGGGAGCCCTGTCCCTCCCTGGTACGGCCTCCCGGGTCTTCCCCTTTGCCCGCCCCGTTCTTAGGGACGAGGTGACTTCCTCTATCTCTGCCTCAGCCACCTCCTTCAGCTGACCTCTGCCTGCCCTCTCTGGGCGGGGCCTCGAGCAGGTCCATCACTCAGCTCTTCTGAGTCATTATCACCCCAAGTCTTTGTAGGCTAACGCCACCTTCCTTCATCATGTGTCTTGTCAGCGGCCCCGCATGACACAGGTGCATGTTACTCTATCGGATGAGTCCATCACACACGGCTTGTTGTTTTATACAGAACAAGGTGTGTTCGGCTCTTACGCTGAAAGTTCCCTGAGGTCAGGGACCAAATTTTTTCTTCTATTTGTAATCCCTCCTCTCCCTCTAGAGAAAACAGTGTCCACGCCAGCATTCTTCCCAAGAAGGAAATGGGGTGGCCTCCAGAGTTCCAGGCGATGCCAACTAGGAGAGCAGGCAGGGTTCCCAATGGGTGGGAGAGGCAGAGGCGCCTCAGAACACCAGGGGAAGGCTGAGCACAGGGTCCCTCTACACAGCACCTTTTGCTTTTCGAATGAATCTTGTGTTTTTTCATAAGCATGCTCCCCTACTAAGCTATCCCTGCTCTCAAGGCCCACCCAAGCAGACAGGGGCCCAACTTATCTTTGTGATAATGGTTGAACTTCACACAGAGGTTATACAGCTGCGAGAGGCCGGTGGGAATAGCATAACCAGACTTGAATATCATGTGCCCTTCAGACCAAGCCAGCGGAGGAAGCATTGACTGGGCCTACGACTCTGGCATCAAATACTCGTTTGCCTTTGAACTGAGAGACACGGGTCGGTACGGCTTCCTCCTGCCTGCCAAGCAGATCCTGCCCACCGCCGAAGAGACCTGGCGTGGCCTGAAGACCATCATGGAGCACGTGCGAGACCATCCCTATTAGGGTCGTGGGGGAACAAACACCATTAAAGCTCTCTGGTTTGAAGCAAAGTTGTGGAGTGGTGACTCTTTTTTTTCTAATCTTGATATAGGAGGATTATTTCTTCAATTTATGTTGCCCCAAAATACAGCAGACAGCTGAGTGGTACCCCTTCACCTTTTTAAAAAAATCCATCCTTAGGAAAATGCTCCCAACATCCTTTCAATATTTAAACAAAAACATCATGGTAAAATAGACATAAAATTGATCATTTTAACCAGTTTTAAGTGTACAGTTATCACCACCAGCCTCTCCGGAACTTTTACATTATCCCGAATGGAAACTTCATATCTGAACAGGGAGCAGCAACTCCCTGCTCTCACTGCCTCTGGCCCCTGGTAGCCCCTCGTCTATTCTGTGCCTATGAATTTGCCTATTTTAGGTGTCACGTATCAATGGAATGACATATGAAGGAGGACCTTTCAGAAGCCGGACTTTATTTATAAAAAATTGTGTATTTATTCTTACACATTTAAATTGCAGTCACCTTCAAAGTCCTCTCCTTTTGGTACAATACACCTACGGAGATGTTTTCTCCGCTGCTCAAAACGGGTTTTGAACTTGTCAATTCTGATGCCTTTTAGTGCTTCTGCCATTTTTTGTTTTCACTTCTTCCACATCGGCAAAAACGTTTCCATTTGGAGAGTTTTTCCATCCAGGGAAACAAACAAAAAAGGTCGTTCCGCGGGCTCCCAGTAGATCCGGTGAGTAGGGAAGGTGGGGCCCCGGGGGTCACGGCTGTTTTGGTCAAAAACTGCTGAACACGCAGTGCAGAGCGGGCAGGTGCACTCATAAATCACCCATCATGAAGTGGGTAAACACATTGAAAGAGTCTTCAAAAAAAATTTGCTGAAGCTGCACTCAGCTTCTCACCGCAACGGCAGCTGGTGCGCTGATACAGATGGGTCCCCAGAACACCCCCCTAGTGGGGAAGCCTGGACTACCGGGGCCTGCCCTCCAGAGGTAATTCTGTTTTCTAGGGGGTCTCTCTCAGCATTTGTCCTTTTGTGACTGGCTTATTTTATTTAGCATACTGTTTTTAAGGTTCATCCATGTCGAGGCACATGTGTCGGCCCCTTCATCTTAATCGAGTAGCATTTTAGAGCTAGAAAGGGACTTCGGAGTTCATTTCTTCAATAAATACTAATTAAGCAACTACATTGTTCCAAGCATTATGCTAGGTACTGTGTCCTCTAGTTTCGTTATTGCCCTTGCTTTCCCGTTTCTGGTGGGCCGCGTCATAAACACTGGCGGGGACCCGAGGTGATGACACTCCTTCGTGATTGCCTCATCACGTCTGGGCTTCAGACTCCATATAATTTCTCTTTAGACATTTACTTCTATTAGGGGTTGAAATTTTCTTCATGTGGATGGTTTTCCCTGAAGAGGAGGGGATGGGAAGTGAATTTCAGCTTGCCTAGAATTCTGGGTACTTGATTTTTTTTTTTTAATGCTCAGCCAAGGATATGTTTGTGGATTTTAGACAGGAAGGGAGAGGGGCGGGTGGGGGTGGGGGTGGGGGGCAACTACTGGCTGCTTCCCGCACGCATCCTGACTGGGGATCGAACTCACAGCATTTCGGTACACGGGACGACGCTCCAACGAACTGAGAACTGAGTCACCCAGTCAGGGTGGGTATTTGATTCATTAGCTCACATTCCTTGCAGATTCGGGTCTCAGCTTTTCTTGTTACTAATTTCAAAGCTGAAATCCATCTTGGTGAAGGAGAGCCCAGTCTTTTGAGATGGATCGGGATGGGCAAAGGGGTTCCCTTTCAGCCTGGGAAGGATAGAAGAGCTCTGACAGGGACCCCAGGCCCACAGCTCTGGACAAAGACTCTCCTTGACCAAACCTTAGACAGGCTCCTCTGAGTCCTCTTTTCAACTAGGCTCATGCTTGGGCCCTAGGTTGGTCTCAGCAAAGAGTCCTGCTACAGACATTGTCCCCTAGGCCTTGCTATCTGATCAAGCTCCTTATCTTCTTCCACTTCTGATGTTTCAATCCTTGGCCTGCCTTGAGCAAGAGTCCCGTGAGGCCAGTCAGGCAAGGACACCCCTACGCGCGATGTCTCCTCTTAGCAGTCGTCCATCCGCTGACCCCTCACTCCGTTGTCGTTACAGTGCCCGAGTCGGGCACAATCACTTTCCCCCCAGTTACATGGCCCCTAGTGCAGTAATTTTGAATAACGTCTTCCTTACAGTTTTAACAAATATCAGAATATTTTTTCTTTGTCCCGATCACCACCCCTGGTTATAGCCACTCCCCTTAGCAAGTGCAGAGACAGAGCGGACCGTGGGGCAGTGGGGAGGGGGCGGCCGGTGGGATTTGGGGCTCCCATGGTGGACTCAGAGGCCCCGGAGCCCCTGAAGAGGCCGTGGAGGTCACAGGTGTCTTCCGTTTATTCTGCTGTGACTCGGGGGCAAGGCCACTCGAGACTCAGAGCCTCACACATGTAAGAAGACCTTATTTTTCATAATGCCATGAAGCCTTCACGTGAGCTTAGACCCTACGGAAAACAGGTAATTTATTCAGACTAACACATTCTTCTTATACCTTTTACCTCATGTATTTCCACTTTCTTACTGGAGTCCTAGGAGTTACGCACCGCACTCCTAACAGAGGCCGCACGCTGTGCTCGCGGTGACCTGCTCTGGTGGGCTCTCTCACAGGCCTGGGCCAGGGTGTGGTCTCGGAGCTGGCTGCGCATTTCTTTGCTAGTTTTCACTTTTTTTTTTTTTTTAAACTCCAGAGGTGGCTCTGTCTGAAGTTTACAACCTGGCCTCTCCTATTAGCATGAATTCTATTCAGCACTGTGGGGCTTCCTATTTAGTCAAAGAACACTATTTAAATACGGTGTTGAGCAATCTATATGGCACCTTCGGCACAGAGTTTTCCAGCCTGAGCAGCAAGTTCCTGATCCTGTAAATCAGGAGGCGGGCCTTTATCACGCCAAAGGAATGGCAGAGTCATGCAAGGTTGCTTGGGAATCTCACTAGCATTTCTAAGCACCTGAGTCTGCCTCAGACTCCTTATAAATACAGCTTGACTCAGCCACGGTGTAACTGACACCCTTGGGACATGAAGTGGATACTGCTCTTTGGGGCCCTTATTGTGCCCAGTATCTGTGGCCGAGAAAAATTTTCTGGGTAAGTTCCTTTTGGACTTATTATTATTACTCAGTTTGTTCCGCAATATGGGAGTCAAGTGGATTTGGAAATGAATGGCTGGTGATACTTCCAGCGGCGTGGCCCTGAGAAAGAAGGCCCGGGCTCCTATCCCAGCCCTGCTCTGTGTCATCCTGGACAACTTACTTGCCTCTCGGGCTCAGTGGTACCTGTGACATCAGGGCCAGGTGGCCTCTGCGGTGCTTCCTTGCTCCCTCACCTCCTGCCAGTTCTTTTCCTTCCTAGTTCTCATTCGTAAGGTTATTTCCAGGCATCTTCTCTTTCTTACTCCTATGCTATGAATTACCCAGAATGACCGGAAATTGTTTCTGATTTCCGTTCTGCGTGAGGGAAAACCTGGGTCTTAGGCCTTTTGGTTCCATTTCCCTGTTAGTGGTGAAGGCTCATAGAGCCGGTGCCGTCCTGTCTGGGACACAGAGGTTTGGGAGGAGACCCCCATGCACTGTGCACACACGTGCTCTGTGGTGTGAGGGGAGAGGGCACCGGGGGTAGGAGAGGTTGAAAGGACGCCACGGCGCCCCGCTGGCAGGCTGAATTCTAGTAACTCATTACTGCGTAAGTGCTTTGCCGTTGGCAAAAAGCTTTTGTGTGCTTTATCTTTTGGATCACACAACTCTGCCAGGCAGGGGTGTTATTTTCCTTAATTTAAACATGGGAAAACAAAAAAACAAAAAAACCCCCTCAGCCTTAGAAAGATTAAGAAACCAGCCCAAGGCCACGTAGCTGGTAAGTGGCAGAGCTGGAACTCTGAATGTAAATCCCGTACCCCTTTGCTGTAACGCAAGGCGATCTCCAGATAGAATCCTGTATCTCACCGATCCATCTACGTCTACTAGTTTGCTCTATTATGCTGTCTGGCCAAAGGGACTTTGGGCTCATTTGCTGGGGTAATCACAGTAGTTTCCCCTTATCTGTGGGGGACACGTCCCAAGACCCTCGGCGGATGCCTGAAACCAGGGATAGTACCGAACCGCATACGCACTGTGTTTTTTCTACACATTTGTACTCATGATAAAGTTTACTTTATAAATTAGGCACAGTAAGAGGTTGACAATAACAGCTAATAATAAAATAAAACAATGATAACAATACGCTGCAATAAAAGCTATGTGCGCGTGATCTTTCCCTCTCAAAGTATTTTGCCGTATTGTGCTCACCCTCTGTCCTGTGATGGCCTGAAGGCATGTGATGGGATGAAGTGAGGTGCTCAGCCCAGCGTGTAATTGAAAACTTACAAATTGTTTATTTCTGGAACTTTTCAGCTAATATTCTCGGACCACGTTCTTGGGTAACTGAAACCACGGAAGCCAAACCTCGGATAAGGGGGAAATGATATACTTCTAGGAAATTGAATAATTTTTATGGTGATGACTTCTGGTCACACCTGGCATCTACTGTCAAGTAGCTCGGAGGCATGAGGCTCAGCAGGTGGCCAGGGAAGGAGATGGCTCCGCAGGCAGCGCAGTGCAGCAGCCGCGGGCCGCCATATGGGCTGCTGCGTGGAGCTGTGAGCTCCCACTGCAGCTATTCACTCGGCTGAAAAATCTTCATTTCTTAGGATGCAGACTTTTCTGATGATGCAGCGGGGCAGCCGGGTTGAGATGGCTGGGCCGGGGCCTGCAGTCCTTGCCACAGGACGGGTACAGAAAGGGCCGTGTGCCTGGGCTGACAGCAGACGGTTTTAAGCCATCGGTTCCATCCTCACCCCTGCCCCCCAATCTGGTCTCACCCCAGCGTGGGGAACCCAGCAGAGGTGGTGGAATTCTTCCTGGGGTCCATAGACATGTCCCAGAAGGTGAACATGTATTTTATTTTTATTCGTGTATTTTTTTCCAGAAGGTCAACATTTAGAGCAAGTGGAAACTGGCCTCTAAGCATTCAAGTGGTTGGGAAGCCAGGACACAGGTTGGCTTGGAGGGGTTACAGTGCTGAGGAGATGAAGGTGCTGCCCGCCCCCCCTCCACAAAACCCTCTCCAGTTCTAGTCCCTGTTCTTTCTACTCCACTCACCCACTTCCCTAGTCTCTCTCACTCGGTGGGTGTCTGCAGTCATCATAAGGGCTGGATGGAGGCCAGGATGCCTAGTGGCGCGGGGCGGGCAGACAGCAGGAAGTGGCTGCAGAACTGGCCGCAGCATCAGCAGTAGCTGCGGGCATTGAAGAGTTCGGTGCAGCCCGCTCTCAGCACTCA
Source organism: Phyllostomus discolor (assembly GCF_004126475.2). Taxonomy (NCBI): domain Eukaryota; kingdom Metazoa; phylum Chordata; class Mammalia; order Chiroptera; family Phyllostomidae; genus Phyllostomus; species Phyllostomus discolor. The sequence goes on from NC_040912.2 coordinate 76,554,337, forward strand.
TGGTGGATGCTCCGCCTGGCTGGGGATGCAGGTGAGAAAGGCACGAAGGCCCGGCGCTTGGGAGGGAGAGAAGCACAGCACCAAGGTGACTTGTCCAGAACACGGGATCAGCGACCATGCGGAGGCGGCGGCGGGATAGCCTGGGTGTCGGAGAGTGCCAGGGTTAGGAAGAGCTGTAATAGTACCTGTGCGGAGTAGCGGGGTGAGCGTGGCAACCTGCAAATCCCATCATATGCCCCCTCCCAGGCCAACCTTCCACAGTCAGAACGAGCTTAGGGTCTTTAAATGGATTTCCAGACGGTGGAGATAGGCTGTGTCCAGCTCCGCACACTGGGAAGGACGTTTTCCCAATAGACAAGGACGACGAGGGCAAGGAAAAGGCTGCCTTTCACCGGGCACCCACTTATGTCCTCTCTGCTCCCGGGTTTTGATGGGCATAATATTGAATTTTGAATAATGTGGGGCAACCCCTCCTCCCCAGTTTCAGTGTCATCTGAAGACTGTCCCTCACCGTGCCTCTGGGTGGGGAAAACCTCACATAGGAGTTGGTCCTAAAGCCTGGGTGGAGAATGCCAGGCACCTGAGAAGGGCTGGGCGTCTAGGCAGAGGGAACAGCCTGTGCGAAGGCGTACACAGGCAAAGTACGTGGCAGATTTGGGATTTCATTGAGGCTGGAGCCTCGAAGGCGCAGGAAGGAGAGGCAGGTGGGCAAGGACTCGACTCTGCACCAGCCCTTTGTCAACGTGAAGACATCTGAACCTGCAGAGAACTTTTGTGAGAGTTGATGGGAGTTTGTCTGAGCCAAAGAGACGACGTGCCAGGGAAGCAAGATCTCAAATGCTCCCGAAAACGACAGTTTGGCGCCTTCTTTTATCCGTTTGGAATTAAGGAGGGCTGGCAAGGAAGGTTACTCGAAGGTGGGGATTACAGGACAGTTAACAAGATTATGTGCTCCCTCGAGGGGTCTGAAGCAGAGGCATTCCAGAGTGGACTGGGCTTTGCTTCAGGTGCAGATAAACCTTTTGTAGACCTGGGACGTGACTACTACCCACCCTGACCTGCCCAGTTAGGAATTTGTAATCAGATTACTCTGCGAGGTTACTTTTGGTTATATTGCAGGGCCCCTTCTGGGTCCACATCTTCCCCACCGCCTGCCTGGATACTACGGCTGTGTGTCTGTAGCTGGGCTGGTTTGGGCGCGATGAAGTGGGCTGGGGACTCAGTTGTCACAGGGCCGTGAGATTCCCTGGGACCCCTCGTTGGCATGGACTCCCAGGAGTCCGGAAGTTCTGTCTTGAAGTAACCACTTTGGAAAAGTAAAGCGAATGCTCTGTGTGAATGTGGAACATGATTTGTACCCTTCTGAGAGCTCCTCATTCTTAGGCTCCCCTTTTTCTCTCTCCCTGTCCTTGTCCCCTCCCCTACTTCTCTGTGATTGCTCTTGTCACTGCTGTCTTTTACAAACGCCTAATTTTGCCAGTATCGGTGCACAGGCGCTTTCTAGAACACCACCCCTAAGACGTTCTTTTACTGCAGGGTTGGGGGTGGCTTGTGACAGCACATGAGTTTGGCAGATGGGCCCTGGTATTCAGCCAGGAGTAAGGATTTCCCTTCTGTTTTAAACTCTTCCCTTTTTTGTGAGGCTGCCTGCCTGTGTCAGTGAAATGGTGGTTTGACTCCTCATCTCTCTGGGGCTACAGTCTGACTCCTAGCAAGCCTGCAGGGTTCAGACTGAGACCTGCTCGGCCAGTGGCTTCTCCCAATGTCCCCAGCAGCATCCCTGGGTGTGGTTGGCTGCCCACCTCCCGGGACCCTGTGGAGGGCAGGCGAGTTGGGAGAAAGCGAGCCTCTTGGCATGGGCATTTCCTCCAGATCTGCCACCTGTGGCGGAAGCAACTCTTCAGGGGACCTTGCCTCCTTGGGGCTGGACTAGACCTCCCCCTGCCCCCACAGAGATCCTGGAGAAGCTTCCAGAACAAAGTTACACCGCGAGAGTGCATCCGGATGGAGCTGGCTTTCTGAAGAGGAGATGCTGATCTGCCACGTGAGGCTGCACGTTTAGCTCCCTGTGACAGAACCATTTTCCCTGTCAACAGGTCCTTCAGCCCACAGCTCTCTCCACCAGCTCTTCCTGCATTCATTCATGTCAAAGGGATGACGCATGTGACAGCGTCGAGTGCGGATTTTTTCGGCCTGTCACCTAGCAACGGCTTAATGGCTCCCCTGGCTACTTGAGCCTGCCAGAGGACAAAGGAAGCTTTTCAGGCTCGGCCTTCTCCCACCCACACACAGGACTTCGGGGGGCCTCTGCCCCTGCCTCGTCTGGGCTGCGGATGCTAAACAGTGTGTTTGAAACAAGTGCAGGACCAACACAAAGGGGAGCTCGGGACCGCTGGCTCCCTCTGGCCCCCGTCAGGCGCCCCTCGGGAGGACTGAATCCCGAGTTCAGCCTCAGCCCCTTGGCCCTTACCCCTGAATTTTTACAGGGTGCTGGAGCTGGATGAGCTTGAAAGAGCACCCAGCCTCTCCCCTGTTTGCTAAGAGGAAAATAGCTAATTCCTCAGGGACGGAAGTTCTGTTCTTTTTCCCAGCCTCTTCCCAGCACGGACCTGGGGCCAGAGTTTCAGCCTCAGCCCCTGACAGTGAAAAAGTGCTTCTTTATGTCTTGAGTTAGCTTTGCGTGTAACTCAGGAACATTCCTTTCTGCAAAATATATATGTTTTTCATTATAAAGTAATACGACCGCATTACAGAAAACAGATACAAGGGGGGAAAGTCAGTCATCCATAACCCGGCGACCCGAGCATAAGCACTGTCAGCATTTGCTGTATTTCCGTTTCTGTCTTTCTTCCAGTGCATCTGCTTTTTCCATACCGGAGATCGTGGCATACGTACAATTTTGTGTCCTGCTCTTTCACTTAATCTTCCCCTTAAAGTTATACCATAAGCACTTTTTCACATTTGCCACGTAGTCTTGTTTTTAATGGCTATACATTGTAACCAAAGACTAGACCATTTCCTCTCATTTGGTGCAGTTATGTCTGGGGTAGTAGGTTTGGGGTTTATTTGCCAGCCAGAAAGCTCACCATTATCTTCTGCTTTCTCCCCCCACCCTTTTTTTTTCCCCTCTCTCCCTCCAGGGACCAAGTGTTTAGGATTAATGTCAGAAATGGAGACGAGATCAGCAAACTAAATGAGCTAATGAAGTCAGACCACTTGAAGGTAACTGGGCGTCTTGGGTATCTTCTGATTTTGGTGGCAGAAGACTTGCACCACTGACATTATTTCTAAAGAGCTTCTGGGTGTCACCTTGTACTGGTCCACACGCCTCCCCCTCGCCGAGAGGGCTGACGGGGCAGAAGGGCCCTATACCATAGCAGGGCTGGGAGATGGGAGGCCTCAGCAGCGGGCTCCCTCTTTTCATCTGCCCCTGACTTAGCATTTCTTGGCCTTTGCCAGGCATTGCCTGCTGGACAGGCCTGCGCCCAGCTCCTCAGAGATCACCCTGGCTTTTGGCAGTCGTTCCAGAAGAATGGGCTCATTATACCTTTTACCTGAACTGTCCTTTAACCTGGTTTTCTTGCTGTTATCTTCAGCTCAACTTCTGGAAATCTCCCTCCACCTTGGGCCTTCCCGTGGATGTCCTGGTCTCATCCGCCAGTCTGCAGCCAGTCACAGTCTTCCTCCAGTCCCAAGGCTTAGATTACTCCGTGACGATTGAAGACCTGCAGGTGGGTCAACCAAGGCCCCCTCACTTGTACTGCATAGCACACAGCAGTCAGAGCGGAACATTCTGAAGTTCTGGTCTCGTGTTCTTCCGTTTTGCAGATGAAGACACTGAGGAGTGTGGGAGTGAGGTGCAGTGGCCTGTGGGAGGAGCATGTTGTGGTAGAAAGGGCATACGTAGGGTAGGGAACCAGACAGACCTGGATCTCTATTTTGTTAACTGCTAGTTGTGACTTTGGACGTGCTTTTAATCTCTTTCTTTCTTTAAAAAAAAAACAAAAACCAAAATATTTTTCTAAAATTAGAGAGAAAGAGAGAGAGAGAGAGAAAGGAACATCGATTTGTTGTTCCTTGACCAAAGGAACAACAAATCGGTTGATTCTTGTATGTGCTCTGACTGGGGATTGAACTCACAACCTTGGCCCATCGGGATGACACTCTAACCAACTGAGCTACCTGGCCAGGGCAAGCTTTTAACCTCTTGAGCCTCTGTTTCTTCGCTGGGAGAATGGTAATAGTGATAACCATTTCATGCGATTTATTGAGAAGAGCGATTAAATGCGTGTACAATGTCTACAGCGACTGGTGTGTCAGAGATACCCACAAGTATTGAGTCACTCTCCCTTTCCCTACAGGAGGGAAGAACAGAGTGGGGTGGGTGTTGGAGGCCAGCCATAAAAAGCATCCTTTGAGAAACAGGGGATGTCACCAGCACCCTCAGTCGAGGGAAGAGCAGCAGCCCCCTAGCCAGGCACCAGCCTCACGACCTGTATCTGAACAGCAGGACAGTGTCTGGATCATTTTCTCCCCTTCATCGAGGTGGGTTATGGACTAATTGGTGATTTGGCCCAGGAGTTTCCTGATGGCGTGAGCAGCTGTGAGCTTATTAATCATCCTCACGTGTCATAGACATCTGCCAGGAGCCTTCAAAGTATGAGTGGTTATAAGAATTTCTTTGTTTCTGAATGGTTTCCCGAGCTGTATATTTCAGAGGCACTGGATACCAGATGCAGGCTGATGTCTATAGGGTTCATAGTATAGAATAACAAAATAGCACATGTACTGCTTCCAGGGAGTAAGGAGGTTTTGAATGGGGTAATGTGCAATGGGCACCAAGCTTTAAGATTTTATAGGCATGTGGAGGATATCTGACCTTTCACACCTTGGCATTTGTGCTGTTTGACATGTGTGCCGAAGGCGCCGCCATCTTGGTTGGCCCATGGGCGAAGACGTGGCAGAAATGAGATGGACCCCCACCTCCGATGGACCACCTTGCAGTGTTGCCATGTCTGTTTCAGGCCCTTTTAGATGAAGAACATGAAGAAATGCAACACAACGAAGAGCAAGAACGGAGCAACGGTAACTTCAACTACGGGGCCTACCATTCCTTGGAAGCTGTAAGTGTTTCCGAGCGGGTTAAGATCAAGGTTATCAGTGTGCTGGGTTTTGTGACCCCTTTCCTTCCTTCCAGGAGGGGTTTGTCTTTAGCATGACATCCCTTCACTGAGGGGTTCAAATGTGCACTGGGTTCCTTTCCAGTTCTTGGGTTGCTTAACTCCCACCAGCACCTAAGAGCATAGCGAGAAGACAAACTGAACATTTTCTTCCACGTTTCATTCTTTTCTTAAGCAACCCCTCAAAGGAGGCCATGAACTAACTGCAGTCATTTCTAGTGCTTGGAATTTTAACCTCCTTGTACCCTGCCATAATCCTTGTATTGTGTTTACCCAAGTTAGAATATTACTTATTCCAGGCAAATAGACAAGTGGTTATTTCAAGGTTAACCAAGTATTTCCCCTCATTTATCACAACGACTCGTAACGTGTATTTGTGCCATAATGCATTTTGGTGCTGTGTCTAGTTAGAAACCACTTTATATAGATGACTGACTTTCAAGGTAAGCCAACCCTTCAAATGAAAAACTTGGAGCAGAATAATTTAATATGATATTGGAACTTGAGGCATCAAGAGGAACTAATAGAATGAACTGCATCATGTACAATATAGTTCTGTTAGGTCCCTCAATGTCTTCTTCATTAATCTGGAAACGGCAAGCTTAGGAACACACCCCAAATCTAAGTTGGTATCTCCTCCCTGTATCTTAATGCACATTGTTCTTTCGATCCAAAGACATGCTTCTTCATGAGGCATATACTTCTTTTGAGTTGTTTTTCTTCTAGTGAGTGAGGGATTACCTCAAAGTCTGATCATTTGCACTTTTTTCTCCTGATCATCAGTAGCTTTGTTTATTTTGTACACTTCCAGCTGCATTGCCTCTTGATCCTTCTTGTGACCAATGACATACATCTGCGAAACAGCTGGACAAAGTCAGGAGTTCAGGCCAGGGCCACGGACAAAAGCAGAGTTCAGGGTCCAAGGGGAGCTCAGGGTCCAAATAGGGATTAAACCCAGGATGTTAGCTTCATTAACACTGGACACTCCCTAGCGGGCTAGCCAGTCCCAAACTTTACCCAAGATCCCGGAAACTGTATTCGCTCACCCGCCTGCCCTGGGAAGCTCACTTCCTTATCCGCTGGCTTTTGGCTTTCGTCCTCTGGCCTTAGGTGTCATTGTCATCTGATTTACAGCTATCTCTTTTTCCCTGAGAGGCCTTTTCACTGTGGATTGGTGTACCATCGTCTCCCTTTGGCTTGATCATATTCAGTGTTTTTTTTTTTTTTTCCTAAAAACACCTTTTAAGAGCTCATATCCTACAACCACTTAGCTCTTAGTTCTCTAGTTGGAAGTTCGTGTTTGCTTCTACCAGGGTTTCTAGTTCCAGAGGCTTCCTATGTGTTGGGGTTGCTGTTATTTCTGTTGGGTTCTCAGGTGAGTTTCCCCCTGATGTTGGCTGTGTGAATTGGACCTCCTCCCCAGGCTCAGCGGGGTGTTTTAACCTTTCCTGGGTGACTCTCTTTCCTCCCGTGGCTCAGGGCAGGCATCTGACTTTTGTGCCACTTTCTAGGGCCAGTGGATAGAATTTCCAGGCCCCTTTCATGGTTCGTTTGCCAATTCCCAGTTCTCGGGTTCCAGCTCCTTGCCCTGCACTGGGTCCCGTGCCCTCTGTTCTTGTTCCCGGTTTGCTGTAAACCCTCAGCACCTAAGACGGCTGGCTGCGTGGGCTTCATCCTGCGCCCTCTGCTTGGCCAGCTTGCTCCCTCTTCATTTCTGGCACCTACAATTTCCCCCTTTTTAGCTTTTAACTTGGCGGTGCATAATCTTCACTGTATTTTATCTGGCTTGCCTATGTGTTTGGGGAGTGGTGTCTTGCTTCAATTTGCCATATTGATTGCAACTCTGATAAACCCTTTGAGCTTGGTATTATTCTGTGTATTGATTGCACATTTTCCTCTGCTGTAAGGGCCCTCCTTCCAGTTTTAGGTCTAAATATAAATCTGTTTACTTCCTTCTTTTGACCCTCAAAAGATTTGAGCAACATAGACGGGTGAACTGTATTTAAGTCAGCCATAGCCACGATGGGCAGCTCTCCACTTGTTCTCGTAGGGCCTGGAGGAGTAGCCTCTGATGGGAGGGCCTGTCCACTGGGACCGGGGAGACACCATTGCAGCTTCTACATATATATTTATTAATGTGACCGTGAAACTGTTTTGCTTTGTAATCTACTAAATAGATAAGTATATATACATGCTATTTTTTTAACTGATGGAGAAAGTGATCAAAAAAGTTTGGAGTGCACTGATTGCAAGAACCCGGGCTAAATGGGGCCGCAGGGCCAGTCTAGGATGGTTCCGAGGGCCACCCTGCTGGAGCCGTGGGTTAGTTTAGTGGGCCGTAATTTTGTGGATACAAGTGTGTTCTTCTCTGGAAAATGTGTAGAAAAGGACTCTTTAGGCCCTTCTTCAAGAATAAGCATTCCGTGCTGATTACGTTGTCAGCCCCAAGGTCAGGGGGGCTGGAAGACATCGTTAAGTCCGCAGATACCTGCCCGGAGCCGAACAAACGCTAAAAATGCCTCTGGCTCCACTTTTCCATGCTTCAGATTTACAGGGAGATGGACAGCATCGCCGGAGACTTCCCCCATCTGGCGAGCAGGGTGAAGATCGGACGTTCGTTTGAAAACAGGCCGATGTATGTACTGAAGGTGAGGCCCCGTGCCCTTTGGAGAGCTGGGCTGGACGGCGGCTCCCGGGTCCTTGCGTCCCGGACCCAGCCATCGGCCTCCTCCAGGGGCAGCTCTGTAGGACCTTGTAGACTTCGGGGAGGAAGGTGAGGTAGAGAGACTCGACCGGGATTCGAGTGTGGTCTGACGGACACAGACGTCCCCTACTTGCAACGCCTCACTCCAGGCTTTGCCGGAAGGGCCGGGTCAGGGATGCCTATGGGAGGAGGTTAGTATTCCAGAAAGCTCTCAGGGCACAGTCCTTCGCCTTCATTCCCACCTTCTGTAAATAGCACGACAAATTGGGAGAGTTCTACAAATGCTATTCTGCTTCTAGGGGCGCTTATTTGAAAAGCAATCCAGGAAGCTAATTTTAGGGCTGATGTAATTTTAAGCCCAGCCTATGATCCTTGGCTGCACAAAGCCTAATTTCCAGATATTTCTAACAGGTTCAGGTCTCTATTGGCAGAGGAGGTAGAGAATTTATGGCAATAGCAGAAATCACATACATAATCCAGCCGAATGCGTAAAAAAGAACTTGGAGATGCAAACCATGGAATGACCGGCGATGCTGGGAGCTTGTCCCACCCTTAGCCTCCTCTCAGCCCTGGAGAATGCAGGCTCAGGGCAGTTGTTCAACTACCAGGGGGAGGAGATCTTCCAACGAGCTGCTTGCTCTAAAGTAATCTTTACAAATTTGCCAGTCTGATGGAGACCCTGGCATCATTAGCACCAAGCTCTGTCCTGGGGGCGGAGGGGGACCCACTAGAAAGCAAGAGCCAGAATTCACTTAATGCCATTTACCAAGAGCTCTAGTGAGCCCCTCTTCCTCTTTTTAAAAATCGAATTCATTTACTGCAGCCGCCAGAACAGGCTGGTTCGCGCACTCTTGTCTCTCTCTGTTGGGGTGCCGTTTGAGGTTTTCCCAGGGACACAGTATTATTTCTAATCACACTGGCATTATCATTCACAACAGCAATTGTTTCCCCTTCCTATTCGCTTCCAACCCTGGAGCGCCGGCTGGGCCCGCCAGCCAGCCAGCCAATTAAGCTCCCTAGTCACGGATAAACTGATAAATAGATGGTGACCTCAGGAACATTTGGTCTCTGAATTGTCTTAAATAGATTAAATGAATAGGGGCGAGCTGGAGAGGGGAGAGGTGAGCTGAGAACGGGGCTGGAGGGTCATTTTCTGGTCTCCTTTTCCTTCCACAGTTCAGCACCGGAAAGGGCAGTCAGCGGCCGGCCATTTGGCTGAACGCAGGCATTCATTCCCGGGAGTGGATCTCACAGGCCACGGCCATGTGGACTGCGAGGAAGGTCATGTCGCCTGGTGTTAGGCCAGAACTCTGGGGAGCCCGGGGGGCCCCTGAAGCTTCCCATGAGGCAGGGCCCAGGGGATGAGGTGGGAAGACACGATGGACTGGAGGCCTTTTAATTTCAGAGAAGCAAAAGGTCAGAGCTCCTTGGTCAAGCCACTGTGGCTAAATGACAGAGCGCATTCACGGCAGTGAGCAAGCTAATGAGCTGCAGGGGTGGCCCCAAAACACAGACCCACGCAGAAAGGGAGTGGAGCCTTGGCAGCAGCAAAACTCAGCTGAGCTTTGCCTTTGGCCCCTTCCCAGCCCCCCAGGCCCCCAGGGACCTCATGCTGTCTCCGTGTGCCCCTGGGAAGCCTGCTTTAAGCCAGCCCGGGAGAGGAAGGGTGGTGCACATGGAGGACCCATCTTCCTTACGCCTAGCACGGGGGCTCAGATTCCTAATGACTGCTGTGATGTGTGGCCCTCCGCTCCCCTGTTCCCACCCCCTGGAAGGAATGAGTAAACCAGACAGCCCAGGGCTCGCTGCAGTTGAGGTCATCCTGCAGCCATGTTCCCCCAGGTTTTCAAGTGCTCGGAGGACCTTGCAGAGAGCTGTGTCCTTGGCGGTGGCGGGGAGGCTGCAGGGGTGCTGTTCCAGCAGCTGGGCTTGTGGGGGAGATACACGGACTGAGGCCTAACGGCCCAGCCCAGCCCGCAAGGGCGTAGCTGACAAACTCGTTATCTCTGCTTAGATTGTATCTGATTACGGGAAGGATCCAGCCGTCACCTCCATCTTGGAGAAAATGGATATTTTCTTGTTGCCAGTCGCCAATCCTGATGGATATGTATATACGCACACTCAAGTGAGCAATACCAAATGGGCTGCTTGGAGTTAAGGCTTGTTTGTGGAATGCCTTGCTTTGCCACTAAATATTTGCATGACCTTGGGGAAAACTTCCACAATGTGTTGTAATGAGCTTCCTTGGGGGTCTCGTTCTCCAGGCACTCTCTCAGCTGGGAATCACCAGGGAGTGTTTTTCTTAGAGACGCTAGTCTCATAAACTTCCTACATGGATCCTGGATGATTGTCAGCCCTCTGCCAATCTCCTTCGCATTCCTTTCCCTCCCACGCATATTTTTCCTGACATTTTAAAGCAAATCCCAGACATCAAGTGATTTCACCCAAGATTTCTTTCGTGCGCATCTCTAGCTAATGATAGTTAAAACAAAGAAACGAACAGCACACCGCTATCACCTTCACAAAAGTAACGGGAATTCTCTGTAAGTCCGTTTGTTGCAATCAGGACCCAGAGAAGGACCTGCGCCTGCGTTGGGTTGTCACGGCTCCGCAGACGCTTTCACTCTGTGATAGTGAGCGCCGTCCCACACGCGTCTTTTAAAAATAGCATTCATTTTGGGGAAACCAAGTAGAGTGGCCCGTGGCACGCCTGGCATTCTGAACTCGGCCGATGGCCTCTCTGCTGCGTGCCGTTTAACGTGTTCTCTCAGCCCCGTGTTCCCTACATGCTGGACATCAGATCTAGAGGCGTGCTCGGATTCACATGACTTTTTTTAGGCGAGAACACAATAGTTGTGCGTTTCTGAACATGTCGGTGATGATGCAGGTGCATAATGGCCATTCGTCCCACTTTTCCCGAAGCCAAAAGTTCCTCAGTGGGTGCAGGCGCCATCAGCCTGGTTCTTGTATCATGGAGTGCTCATAGGGCCGTTTTGAGGGCACCCGTGTCTCAGAGCCAGAAGGGCCCTGAGGGGAGAGGACAGGAGCCCCGACGATCCTCCGGGCAGAACTGTGAAGCAGCTCGCCCCGTCCACAATGCCCATCCCCATTTTGGCCCCCCCCAAAAAACCCTTCACCTCTCTTGTGCCCTGACCCACCTCTGGATGCTTTGTTCCTTCCTTGGTGCACTTTGCAGAACCGACTTTGGAGGAAGACACGGTCCCACCATCCCGGAAGCTCCTGCATCGGTGTTGATCCAAACAGAAATTGGAATGCTAGCTTTGCGGGTAGGTTGGAGAGCCGCTTCTCACACCCTGTTGCCCCCGGGTCGCCTGGTCCACGGGGCTCCAAAGGGCTCCACTGCTGATTCGCTGAGAAACTTGGTACATCCCTTATGCCCTCCATGTCTCGTTTTTAATTTTTTTCTTTTATAGTTTTGAAAGGGAACAGCTCTGCAATTCCTATTCTCCTGAGAGAATGCTAATATTGAAAAACCATCATAGTCTTTTTTAAAAAAAGAGTTTATTTATCTACTTTTAGAGAGAGGGGAAGGGAGGAAGAAAGAGAGGGAGAAAAACATCAGTGTGTGAGAGATACATTGACTGGTTGCCTCTTACATGCCCCCAACTGGGGACCTGGCCCACAACCCAGGCATGTGCCCTGACTGGGAATCGAACCAGTGACCTTTTGAAAAACCATCACAGTCTTAGACATACACATCCATGCCTCTTCCTTATACCCTGCTCACCCCAGCTTGTGGGTGGAAGGGCTCCTGAGGCAGCCCAGAAGGGAGCAGTTAGCACTGTTGCTGTAACAGGCAAGATCACATGTGGTGAGAATTAAACTCCAGCAGTTTACCCTTAGATGTATAAATATGAACCTCCACTCTTTGATGTGATGGAAAGACAATGAATGAGGAGACTTGGGTTCTGAGTTCCCTGTATTTAAAAGTCATCCTCATAATTGTGCCAATAGACACTTTCCCATGCTTTATCTTGTTCACCATTCTTCTGACCCGGAGAGTGAATTTTAGCATCTGAAATGAGACCATGGACACTCAGAGACAATCTCAAGAGTTTATGGTTAAGAGTTGGATCTGAACTCCCCTTGCGATTCCAACTCCCAGCAGTTCTCCCTCACTGTTCTACAGATGTTTTGTCCTTTCACTGGCACAGAAAGAGCACGCAAACCATGGGGGTGGGCGGGAATAACGTGACCGTGGGAAAGGAGCTGATACAAATTTAGGTCAGGTATTCCACACCTGGGCTGGTTTTGCACACACCAGATACCTCGGGGAACTATACAGGGAAGTAATATTGAAGACGATATTTCTGAACACCTGTCACATAATCAAGAGATTTTAGCCACAACAATAGATTATTTTTGGCAGCGCTCTGCCATTAGGATCTGAACCAAGAGAACGAGCTGACACCAGGATAAATGGAGTCATTTTCATTATTAATTGGTATTCATATTAATTATCTAGACTACTTATTAATTACATCTCATTGTCAGGTGTGATATTAATGATTTATGACAGTTGTTAGTGATACAATATAAGGTCAACTTTGCCCTTTTCAAGGAATCCTGCCAGTTTTCTCTCTCAGCTGTTGCAGATCCGGCACCCCGACTTCCCACTCCTGCACCCTCCCCTCACCGTCCCCACCGTGGCCTAGGTTCCGGGGGGCACCGAGCAGTGGCCCGCCCATTGCCGGCACCTTCTGCCCCTCCCCTGGATTGTGGGTTCTGCACTTCTGTTTTCTCGGCCTTTGGGTTAACTAACGTTTCTGCCTGGGCCACCTCCCGCCCCACAGGAGGGGGAGCCAGTGACAACCCTTGCTCCGAAGTGTACCACGGACCCCACGCCAATTCCGAAGTGGAGGTGAGATCGGTGGTAGATTTCATTCAAGAGCATGGGAATTTCAAATGCTTCGTCGACCTGCACAGCTACTCACAGCTGCTGATGTATCCGTACGCGTACACAGACAAAAAGGCCCCCGATGCTGATGAGCTGGTGAGTGACGGGCTGGCCTGCAGCCATGCCCAGGCCTGCTTGGCCCTTGCCTGCTGCCGAGGTGGTTGGTTGTTCTGCAGCTTTCCAAGGAAAGTCCAGGAGCCTGGGCTTATTTCATTAAGGGTCCCATCTTCTCTCCCTGCCTTATCAGGCCTACTGGCAATTGGAAGATGTGTCCTTATTTCTGTGTTTGCTGTGACTTCCAAGAACCACACTTCTGGTCCCTGCCTTTCCTTATCCCTTGTGTTTCGGCCAAAACCCCAAACCCACTGCAGACCCACTGGCTGCCAAGAGCTGGGGGTGGCATTGTGTTGCGAGCGGGGGAGGCGCTCCTGACTCCACATGAGGTAGAGTTTGAGTAGCGTGTCAGCCACCGCCTAGAGGTGCTCTTGGCCACGTACAGTGGCTCATCCTAGGATGTGAACAGGCACGGACAGTGGACTGTCAGAGCTGGGCTGGCATCTGCAGAGTGACCGAAAGCCTCCCGCTCTTTGCTGGTCGGCTGAAGCACACCCTTCTGCCCAGGGCCACAGCTAGCGCATAAACCTCCCAGCACATACGGGGCTCATGGTGGCAAGGTGGGGGCTGGATTCTGGCCTCAAGCAGGCATTCTGCATAGGACAATGGCAGCCCTGTCCCTACTCCACTCTGGAATACCCAACTCCAAGGTTTTCTCTCGAACATACTCAGCCTTCCCTCACATTTGCAAACCTGACACTTCCTCCCCTTAGGACCGGTGAAGATGGTGTTGCCTGTACTAGATTCCTAAGGGGCTGTGAGCAGCCGTCCAGGTCTTTGGAGAGCTTGCGTGTGTAATATACACGCTTGCAGGATGCATGTGCATCTTCTCTCACCTCCCTCTTTATCCCCTTCCCCGAACTGGAAGTAAAGAACTGGGGATGTGATGGGAAATGGAGTTCCCCTCACTTTGGAATCAGGCCTCGACTTCAGTGGGAGGGGAAAGAAGGGGAGACCCAAAGGGAAAGTTGGGGGAGGGCCCGGGAACCTTCCAAACCACTGCAGTGCAGAAGAGCTGTGGCACCTCAGGCTGCGGCACCCGGTCTCTCTCACTCCGCCCACTTCCCGTTCTAGGACAAGGTGGCGAAGCGCGCGGCCAAAGCGCTGGCCTCCCTGTCGGGCACCCGGTACCACGTGGGCTCCATCTGCAGCACTGTCTGTAAGTATTCGTTCACTCTCTAGGGAAGGCTTTGAGAGGGACCTCAACGTGGAGCAGGAGAAGGGCTGCAAGTTAGATGCTGCAATCTGATTGTTTCTGTTGTTAGTGGGTTGTTTCTGTTGTTAGTGATAGACTGGAGTTATGTCAATCCTGTGTGGTAATAGCTGTTGCAGGCAGTCATCTTCATCTTCATCATCATCATCACTACTGTCATGCCGTTTATCATGCGCCCATGATGACTTGTTCCGCCAGCGTGGGACAGCCTGCGTTCCTTATCTCCCATTAACAATCCTGACACAGTTTATCAGGAACTCCCCCAGCCCATCATTGGCGGTGAAAACCCACCTGCGGATTGGCGGACGCCGGTGGTGGTGGTGGGGTGGCTGGGATTCCCGCCCTTGCTGTCAGAAATGAACACGGGTTGGGGCGTGGCAGGGTGGGAGCTGAGTTAGGGGGTCTTCCCAACGATGCTTAGCATCAAGACAAAAAAAAAAAAACCCACCAAAACTCTACCAAGACCCCAAATCTGAAGATAGTCTTGAGGCTCATTATCCAAAGCCGCAACCTCATTTCGAGGAAATAGCCTTTGTTTTGGTTTCTCGGTGGAGTGTTTCATCTGAAAAATTCACTCTGTTCCTGTGGAGACCCTTCCAGTCCCTGGTCTCTAACTGTAAAAACGGAAGAAAACAATGCTTCTCCAGGCCCTCACTATCAGTGGGAAACCTACATACAAATTCGGGGAGCTGGTGCTGACCCCCTTTAAGCTCGTGCCCTTCTTCCCCCTCCCAGTGCCTCCCCTGTCGTTGGCAACAGCTGATCCCCGCCCCCCCACCCCCAGCAGACCTGCTGATCCTGGATTTCTTTCTGCTTCCTCACTGTGCCTCGCTCTCTCCCACCTGCCCGCGCCACCTCCCACTGCCTGTCCCCTTCCTCGTCCTCTTCTGGGAAGACTCTCCGTCTCCCTCCAGGGCCCTCTGATCTCGGCACTTGTCTGTGTTTCAGGAGCCACCATGCGGCATGAGGCCGTCAGCGTGATGTTAGTGTTTGTGTTGCTAATTGCAGCAACAATCCATTAATTATTCATGGTTTATTATTATTAGTGTTGTTAAATGGGAACTCCTCAGAGAACAAGCACATCAGGAGAGTGTCTCCACCCTCCGCTTAATTAGTCGGAACCGCGTCCCAGGCCTAAGAGAGCTAAACAGACTTGGTGGGTGGTGGGAGTCCTCTGCGGACGGCCTGTCAGAAGATCTCTCTGAGTCACCAGGATCCTGGCGTTGGGGTCAGATAAAGTTGAAAACGTGACCTTGTCCCCTCCCATCCAACGCGTCCTTCTCCTCCACATCAAGAAACACTCATCAAATTCCTCCAAGAGGAGGAGCAGAAGGCTCTGTTGAGGGTGCCCAGGACACATACTACAATATTCCCTACCTCTTTCAAGAGCCCGTCCTCTGTATTTTTGCAGGGTGCCCCGCCCGTGGGCCGCCTGCAGCCCAGGATGGCTATGAATGCGGCCCAACGCAGAATCGTCAATTTACTTAAAACCTTTTTTTGCTCATCAGTTTTCGTTAGTGTTTGTGTGTTTAAGGTGTGGCCCAAGACAACTCTTCCTCTTCCAGTGTGGTCCAGAGACGCCAAAAGGCTGGATGCCCCTGCAGGCTTTGTCTGCCCTCCTTGCTTTCCAAAAACGTAGTCCATTTTTGTATAATAACACTCCAGCCCCGTGGGTTGTGGAATATGCTGCGCAAGTAGTTGCTGTTTCTCCTTCTAGTGCTGGACCTTTTCTTAGGTTTACCACTTTAGATGAATATCATTCTAAAATGAATGAAACTCATTCTAAAATGGGTTTCAACTTTCTTGCCTGTTAAAACAGAGCATGTTGCCCTGGCTGGTGTGGCTCAGTGGATTGGGTGCTGGCCTGTGAACCAAAGGGTCGCTGGTTCGATTCCCAGTTGGGGCACATGCCTGGGTTGCAGGCCAGGTCCCCAGTAGGGGGCGCATGAGAGGCAACCACACATTGATATTTCTCTCCCTCTCCTTCTCCCTCCTTTCCCCACTAAAAATAAATAAGTAAAAAAGAAAAAACTAAAACAGATCATGTAGAGGAGACTTAAACTCCTTTCTCTAAGACTCAGTGGCCTCCTGAATGTCAGCTGTTACGCCCTGAAGGCCGAGTGTGCCCTGATGGACTGGGTAGTTCCTGTGCTAGCAAGCTCCGGCTGGTTTTGCTTCTTTAATTCTTGTGTCTGCTTTTTAGAGTTTTCTCATCTTCTTTCTCTGGCCAGACTGTACTGCTTTCAGGCCCTCTGCCTCCAGCAACCTTTCCTCTTACTGACTCTGGTCTACCAGGGGCTTGGAAACAAGTTCTTTGGGCTGATTCGGCTCATGAGACTGTGGGTATTAAGGGCAGTCTGACAGCATTGTCTATAGTCTCCAATGACTGGTAGCCCACGCAAGACCACTAAGCATCACGTGTTCGTCAGGAGAGTGCTGGATAGAAACGCATTTGGTGCAGTCATCAGGGAAGCAGCCCTTGCATGAATGAGGCGAGTCTGTATGTGCTACAGGCAGTGACCTTCAGATGTTGGTGAAAAGGTACAGCATGCAGAACAGTGTAAATAGTATGTTCCCATTTGTGGTTTTTTTTTTAAAGAAGAGTAGACTTTGAGCAGGGCCCAGATAAAGTGAACTCCATGAACTTGATCACTTCGCTAGGCAGAGGTCTTCTTGCCTCCTTCCTGAATTTTAAATGCATCCTGAAATACTTAAGTCTGCTGTGTATGTAACCTCCAGAAACCTCTGGTACCTCGGCCTGTTTTTAATTCAGCATTTTCTCAGAATAGAGAGAGGCCGTGGGAACCATGCAAGGATCTCAGAGAGCGTAGGAGAGTGTGCTCCCTCACCCAGGGAGCAGGTAGTCTCAGTGGAAGCAGCATCTCTAGAAAAATGGCAAATGGTATGAGAGCCAGTCCTCAGGACAGTGGAGAAACAAAAGGGCCTGTCCAATTGTGTAACTGACATGTAATACACCGAACAGACTAGAAGGAGGCTGAAGAAAAAGCAAGGGCTTCCTCATCAGATGGACTTGGGTTTAAATTCCACCCTTGCCACTTCCCATCTACACGTCCTCAGGTGAATTACTCATCCTCAGCTTGGGTTTCCTCACCTGGGAAACAAGGACGACAGTACCAACCCTCACTGGGTTTTTTAAGGTTAAATGGGGTCATAAATGTGAACTTTCCAGTATCACGACTGGCTCGTGGGAGATGTACAATAAGTGGTAGCTGCTATCGGCATCATCATTTCATTAATCAATATCGTCTACACTCTGCACCCTGACCCAATTCCTGCTCTAGCATAGTTTGAGGAGAAGCAGAAAAACAGGCCTGTTGCCTTTCCTCAGCGTTCTGAGCGTTTTGGCAAAGGGGAAGTCCGAGGGCTGTGCTGTTTTCTTTCTGTGTGTGCCATTTTTTGCTCTGTGAAAGCTATCCTAAAACCTCGCAGCTTAAAACAAGAGAGTTATTTTCTTAGCCAGTGGCTTTGCTGGCTGGCTCTGGCTCAGGGTCTCTCGAGGTTGCAGTCAAGACGCCTTCCAAGGCTACAGCCGTCTCAAGGCCGCACAGGGCCGGAGGGCCTGCGTCTTGGTGCCTCCCACAGGTGCCTGGCAAGTGAGTGCTGATTTTGGGTGGGAGGCCTCCCTCCTTCACCACGTGAACCTCCTCTAAAGGCTGCTGAGTGTCCTTACAACATGACAGCTGGCTGTCCCCAGAGCAAGTGAGCCAAGAGAGGGCAAGGTGGAAGCCAGTGTCCTTTATGGCCGGCCTTGAAGGTCACACACTTGCGCCTCCGCAGTCTCTTGTTGGTGACACAGCCAGGTAAGCCCCCGTCAGAGTACGGGGGGCACTGCGCGAGGACGTGGATGTGACAAGGGACGCGGCTCACGGGGACTGTGTCTCACATCCCTGGAGGCTGTCTGCTGTGTTCTGTCTCTGTGAGCACTGGTTTCGAGGGACCGCAGGGGTCTTCAGAGTGACTGAGTGATCAGGTGGGGATGAAGGTTTGAAATCTCTTGATCGGACACTAGCGGAGACCCTTGTGGTGCGGGGCAGCCTGAGACACACGGGCGAGGCCAGTGTTCTGTGTCGCCAGTCTAATGATCTGCCGAAAGAACTCTGGACCCCTCCCTGCCCCTTCTCCCCTCACCGCGAGAGGAACAGGGCTTGAAAGGCGTGTGCTCTTCCGATCTGCAGATAAGGCCAGCGGCAGCAGCACGGACTGGGCGTATGAAAACGGCATCAAGTACTCGTTCACTTTTGAGTTGAGAGATACTGGGCACTACGGCTTCCTCCTGCCAGCCAACCAGATCATTCCCACGGCCAAGGAGACCTGGCTGGGGCTGAAGACCATCATGCAGTATGCGCGGGACCACCTCTACTAGATGAGGAGCCCGCTTCGTCTACACGTATTGATCCCTACGTATGTAGACACACACGGAAGCCACTGTTAAAGGGAGCTTTTCTTTGCCCTGTGAGCCAGAGCCCTGTGGCTTTGTAGAAGTGGTCAGCCCCTCTCCAGCCCCGCTCCCTGAACTCCCTGCGCCGGCGCTGTCTGGTGCACCTGAGGGAAGGGCTTCTGTAACCTGCGGTATTCTGATCCTGGGGCTGGGCGGAGCTCTTTCTTTGCAGCCTCTCCTCACACACCCGCACAGGCTGGCGGAGGGTAGGACCGCCCCTTTCTGGTGGCTGGCTCCGCCCCGTTTGTAGAACAAAGGAGTATCTGCGGCGGTTCCCTAGCCTCACCCAATCTCGCCAGGCCTGGTGACCCTGCTCTGCGGGGCGGGGCAGGCAGGTGCTGTGGGAAACAAAGCGATTGGTCTCGAAGTTGATGCAGAAGGAACTTCCTTTAATTTATCTCACTCCTTCTTGACCATGTTGTTCTTTGAAAAACAGTTCCTGCAGGGTCATCAGCAGAGGTCATCCCTGCCCCGCCCCCCGTTTTGTTTTTGTATGTTTTTGGTCTGAATACCAAGTAGTGGGTCGCTTGTCATCGCTGGACCCCAAATTCCCCGATACCGCAGTTCTGATCACACCCTTCCTTCTATTACTCAGGGTCACCGGGCTCCCAGGAGAAAATCGGCACCACGCTGTAGGTGCCGCTCACCCAGAAACCCTCCACAAAGCAACGCCCTCATAGCAGGACGGCTAAATTGTCCCCACCTGTGGAGGAGTGAGCACCTCCACTTTGCCTTTGAACTTCAAAGATCCCGTGCTCACCCTACAAGTCCTAAATCACTCCCCTGGCCTGGATGATCTCACTGCCTGGGCGCGTTCCTGTCTGTACCTGGTGTTTGCTTCTTCTTTTTTTTTGGGGGGGGGGGGGGGTCTTTAAAGTTGTCATCTTCTACTTGCACTCTGGACCCTGGGTACCAAGGTGAAGCAAGGGTTCATCCATCAGGCTCTGTTCCACCCGGCCTCAGCAGGTACCAGGTGCCCCCTGCAAACCCCTTGTTTTTGCTTTCGTCAAACATGTTTATAAATCTTATCCTTCTGCCTGGGATTTGTGCAGCATCTGGTGTGTGCTCAAAAGCCAATAAATATTCAATGTTAGTCTTATGATTGTCTCCTCTTCTTCGCCTTCACCTGAATAGAACCAAGCCATGGTTTTGAATATGCAGCTCTTTATAACGTCAGAAGCCAATTTTAATCCCCGTTCGGATTGTGTGACATGCAAGAAGACCTTCTCCATCAGGCCCAGGGGCCTCCGGGGCAGCGTTACCTTGGTGACTGTGTTCTGGTCTGGGGTCTGGTTCTTAGTTTTTCCGCTCAGAAGCGTGATGTTCTCACCGTCCGTGTTGATTAGACTCGGGGATGCTGACTCACGCCTGCAGAGCTCAGAGGAGGCAGCTGATAAAACCAGAATACGAATTTATTAATTTACATTATGGCATGTAACTATTTAGTGAATTGGATCCTCACGTCGGCCTGAACAGTACATTCTCTCCCTGTAGGCAAGATACATGGAAAGCCAAATTATAATCAGAAGGTTGTTTAGTGAGTGGGGCACCAGAGCAAGGAAAGTTAATTACAGTCTATGATTAGAATTTTTAATGGTATCCAGCTCTAATACATGAAATACCCAATTCTATAACCAGAACACACCTGCCAGCTAGCCAGCCAGCTGGTTGCGTCTGCCGGTCAGGGCTGCCTGGGACCGGATGGTGCTTCCACGGGCAGGGTGGCGTTTGCCTCTGTCCCTCACCTGTGACCTGGCTCCACTTGTGTCCCCCACCCCAAGGCTGAGATTGTCCTTTGGATTCCTTATGGGAAAGATTTCTTAAACAAGAACATCAAAAGCCATAAAAAGAATACCTGCGACTATAATAAAATGAGTAACTTCTGTTTATTAAAAGCCACCATAGCTCTGGTTGGTGTGGCTCAGCTGGTTGAAGCGTCATCTCGTGCATTGGGAGGTCACAGGTTCGATTCCACGTCAGGGCACATGTCTAGGTTTGGGGTTTGATCCTTGGTCAGCGTAAGTACGGGAGGCAACCGATCAATGTTTCTCTCTCACATCGATGTTTCTCTTTCTCCCTTCCTCTCTCTCTCAAATCAGTGCACATAACCTTGGGTGAGGATTCAAAATAAAAGAATGTTTATAAAGATGGTTTTTCACACAAAATGGTGTTACTCTTCAACATGCCTTTATTGTGTGTCTAGCATGTGCCAGGGAAAGTTTTAGATGCTAGCAATACAAAGGCAAAAGAGAAGATAAAGTCTCTTCTTGCACGGAATTTCATTGTATTCAGAGAGACAGGAAATACTCAAGGAAACAATGCAATGAAAAAATTGAATTTGGGTAGTGAGAACGGCTTCGAATCCAAGAAAACGGGTATCTGGGACGGGCAGTGGTGAGGCCTCCAGGTCCGGAAAGTTAGAAAAGATGGCATATGGGCTTGTGTTCTAAAATTATTGTGAGCTTTCCTCTTTGTATTCCGTTTCTACTCGCCCAGGCCATGCAGAAAAGGTGGGCTAGATGTTATCACCCACACTTGACGCGTGGAAAATTTCAAGAGCACTGTGTTTCTTGTCCAAGACAAATAATTAGTATGTTCTATCTTCTAAATGAAGGTCCCACTGGAAAAGAGAAAACGGGAGCCATAAACATTCATGAACAGGACTTAGGTCTCTGAAATACATTCAAATTCAAGAGGCTTTTGCATGAAATCAGCCTCTATGGAATTTTCCACTGTTACAGAGCCAGCGAGCATTGATAATGATGAAAAGTATTTTGAGTTTTTTTTTTTTCCTGCAGTACGAGGGTGGGGGTGTGCTGAGCTATCACCAGGCCTCACTTACACCAGGCCTGCTGAGGACCAGAAGGGACCTTCACGAAGCAGCTGCTAGGGTGAAGGATACGGTCCATGGCGATGGGTGGGATTAGGTGTCATGCGTGTGCCGCCCACTTAAAACTGGAGCCATGCATTGACCTGCCGACCGACTGAAAGGCAGGGTACCTCCACTTCTGTCTTCTGGGTGACAGATGGTGGGGACAACGGAATAGCCCAACTCCTTTCCTCAGCCATGTGACCTTGGGCTCTGACATGAACTCTGGGAGCCCCAGGCTCCTCATCTTTAAAGTGAGAAGAATGATATTATGTACAATGGCTTATCAAGAGAATTCAGTAAGCTACTGTGCTCAGCACCACACCTGGCAGTAAAGGCACTCAGTGTAAATCGGCTGGAATTATTATTGTCACCGAGTGGTAGAAATTCATTCATGGATTAGGTCATTGGCATTTCCCCTCATTGGAAGACTTACTTTTTAAAAACATTTCATGAGACTTAGTGACAAAGATCTCAACGGTTCACAAAAGCCCCTAGTTGGATGTTAAGTCATTTTTAGTTTTGGGGTTTGGAAGCATTGAGGCCCTTTCTCTGGGAGCTTTCCCACGTTAGCTAGAAATGGATGCCCTTTCCCTGGCATAACACGAAGCATCACTGCCCGAAACCGTCACAGGTCCAGCTTCCGAGCACGATCGTGTGGGGTCGTCTTTGAGTTTTACAGGTGCTGGGAAGGCCCCGCCATGAGTCTCTTTTGGGTGAAGTCGAGGGTACGTATGGTCCAGCTGTGGAATGTCCTATGTAAATCACACTTCTTTTATGGCACTATATTAAGACAGACTAGGCAGAATCATTTTTTATCATCATCATCCTTATCTTTCTGTTTGATGAATTCTGGGATTTTGCCAAGCCAGACAGCTTGTAAAAAGAGATTCTCCCTCCTATTTGTACTGAGTCTTAAATCACGAACACCAGCTGTTTCTTTATTTGAAGTAAAACTCCAGGTGTATTGGGGGCATCCAGGGAGCACCGGGGTTTGTCCCCCCTCTAGGATGTATGGGTGTTGTGGGTTATGCAGACGGGCGACCTGCCCCCTTGGTGCAGAAAGCGAGTCTCATCACTTTCTGTGACTCCTGCCAGGCCAAGCCCCACGGCGGTAAATATTTGTTGATTCGATTCGCTGCAGGGCAGCAAATGAACGGTTGCATAAGCCGTGTTCTCAACAAGTTAGGGCAGCAGAAAAAGAGTCCTTTTTCCAACCAGTATTATCAGGGGATTTCTGGAAAATAGTTTGGAATGTATGTCCCTAAATCTTGAGAGACACGGAGCATAAATTAAACCTTCAGAGATAAGGAAGACTTGATATTTATTAAATTGCTTGCATTTTTGTAATGATTTATAGTTCCAAAATGCTGTGGTAGATATCGGATAATTAAATGATCACAACCACCTGATGATCTATGCAGGCTGGGGATTCTAATTGAGCCGATGAGGATCTGCAGTCCTGAAGGGCAGTGCACGCCCAGAGGACCCGGCGTGGGGGCTCCCCCAGCCCTGCTCCACCACCGGCTGCCCGGAAAGCCAGGGGACTGCCATTTTGTGGACTTTGGTTTTTGAATTTGAGTGCCTTTAAAATGCACAGAATTCCTCCAGTTCCTCTGGCTTCACAGCCCCATTTTATTTGCCTGGCTTCTGAGGCCTTTTATCTTCCGGTTTTGCAGCGACGAGAGGGAGCTGAGGGGAAAAACAAGACACAGGGCACCCTCTCTGGGGTTAAGGCCAACTGCCAATGGGGGGGGGCACTGTGTGGCTCTCAGGGGTTCGCCCTCTCTTGTGCCTGCTCATGAGGTTGGCATCCAGGGATAATCTGGGAGAATATTTTAATGATTTTGAAAGATTCAGACTGGACCAAAGACTCTATTTCTATCCTTTAGGGGCTTTATGCCCTTTCGCATGGATGAGACAGCCCGTCAAAGCACAGCTCCCCGCTGTTAACTGTTAGCCTCTCGAAACCTTAGGTGACAAAATGTCCGCTTCTCTCGACAAACAAACAGATAGATTTTGTTTGCGAATTTAAACAGCTTGGCCTCGCCTTGGAAAACCATTAACCCAGGTTTTGAGTTCCTAATTCCCTCAAGGGCAGAGCCCGGGTCTATTTGTTCTGCATGCCCCCCACCTGAGCACACGGCGACGCATCACCACCGGGCACCGTGCAGGCGTGGAACGCCGCGTCAGTGTCACCTGCCCCCCCACGCGGCGCCAGTGTCACCCGCGACCCAGAGGGAGCCCAGCGCCTGCCTTCTTCCCGCTGAACTGAGCGGCGGGGCAGTCCCCCCCTGGGCTCAGAGTGCCCTGCCCTGGCGCCGTTCTTTTCTAATGGACGCGAGAAACACAGGGGCCAGGGGAAGCAAAGACCTCCCACTCCAGTTGCAGTGAATTTGTATTAAAAAGCTCAAGATGCCAGGCCCTATGACGACCTGTCTCCTCCTTGTGAAGTGGTGTTTCCAAACTGCTCCCAGATGCAGCTGCTGGTGGACAGGTGTTAACTCGTTTAGGAAGCATGTCAAAGGAGGCATCCGATCTTCCTCCTCCCCCACCCCCTCCCGCTCCAGGGCTATCGATAGGATTAATATCTAACAGACGAGTTTCTCAATGTCCTCAGGGCTCCCTGGTGCCTGGCGGGAGGTCTAGAAGCCTTCTGATTACTCTGGGAAACAACTACGGGACTCGTGGAGCCAGAAAGGTATTTGTGCAAGCTGGAAAGCGGACAAACGCTGTGCTGGGGAAGACCTGGTGATGACCAGCACCGGCCTGGAAGAGGTGCTCCTCTCCACTCCTGCCGGGGCTGCAGGGGTCAGGAGGCTGCAGGCGCCAGTGCAGTGGGCTCAGAGGCCAACGGCACCATGACCTTTGGAAATTAAGCCAGGAGATTGGGGAGAGGGGGTCCAGAGATGATTTCCCTAATTCCAATAGAAGGAGAAACAGTAACCAGTTGAGAGATCTTTTCCTGAGTTGCTTGAACCTGAGGGAGCTTTTGCTCCAACAATATCAGGATTTCACTTTTTATTTCTCCGACACCTGGATCCAAATGTGTGGACACTCCCCCAACTGCTACCATCCTCCGCCCTGGAGCCACTTGAGATTCAGAGGAAAGTTGTTGCTTAGGACCTAACGGCCCTGGGTTCTGCGTCTCCATTTTTCATCACAAGGACGTGTTGCTCGCAATTCTCCTGATCGCAAAACCCAGGCTCCCAAGAATGGATGGGCTTCGCCCCTCCTGCAAGAACGGTCTTCCAGAGTCAGGCTGCCTTCTCCTCTCACACGGAATAAGTGTGTGTGTGTTTATGAAGCCTGGGCTATGAAGTCTGGCAATGGCCACGTTAGAAAGAGATGTGCATGCCCGGTGCACTACAGCCTTTCTACTCAAAGTCGAATGATGACGATGTCAGGCTCACCCGGGAGCTTGCCAGAAACAGAATCCCTGGCCTCACTCCAGACCTGCAGAACCAGAACCTGCACTGAACACGATTCCCAGGTGGTTCACGTGCCCAGCGAAGTTTGCGAAGCATTTACCTCATTAAGATGGATTCTCCTCCCAGGCTGTCCGTTAGAGCCACCTGGAGGCTCCATCCCAGACCAATGAAAACAGGATCTCGGGACACTGGTTTTGTACACGCCTGCTCGGGTGATGCCAATGGACAGCCAAGGCTGAGGACCAGTGTTTTAAATGCAATTTTCAGTGCTCTTGCCAACACTGTGCACACCAGCTGGAGACAACTCTCCATGGACCTCTTACATTTCTACATTTCTGGAAGAATCCCAATTATTCCAGGTTATCTTTTCAAGTACGTTAGGAGAGCAAACAGCCTTGGAAGACAGAGGTGATATTTTCCTCTGTAGTGGAGGGCAGATTTGTTCACTGGTCAGCATAATAAAACATAATCATTATATTCAAACTGCAGAGAAATAAAGACAAAGAGAAAAACTTGAAAGAAGCCAGAGGTCGGGAAAGACCACCTTACCTACAGAGAAACAGGAATAAGAATTCTAGAGGACTTTTCGTCAGAAACCATGTAAGCAGGAAGAGAGTAGAGTGAAATATTTGAAGAATTGGAAGACAAAGCCACCAACTTAGTATACTTATCCAGTGAGGTGATTCTTCTAAAGTGAAGGAGAAAAACTTTCTTAGACAAATAAGAACTGAAGAAATTCATCACCAGCATTTAAAAAAAAAGTTCTTTAGAGAGTAAGAAAATGCTACAGGTCAGAAATTTGTATCTGCATAAAAAAAGGGGAGGAGAAGAAATAAATGAAGATAAAATATTTTTTCTTGTTCTTCACTGATCTGAGAGATAACTGTAAAATTATAACAGTAACAACATATTGTATGATTATAGCTTATGAGTAAGTAAAATAGATTTCAGGCAGAAGTAATTGGGACTACTCTTATAAAACTACCTGTGAAGGGGTAGATGTTATTTGAAGGTGGATATAGTTAAAAGTGTACGTTGCAAACTCTAGGACAATAAAATAACTTTTACAAGAAGTAGGCTGGTGCGGCTCAGTGGGTTGAGCGCCGGCCTGTGAACCTGCAGCGTCGCTAGCTCAGTCCCAGCCAGGGCACGTGCCTGGGTTGCGGGCCAGGACCCCGGCTGGGTGGCTGCGAGACAACCGAATGATGTTTCTCTCCCTCTCTTTCTCCCTCCCTTCCCCTCTCTCTACAAATAAATAAATAAAATCTTAAAATAAAAAGGAAATATGCTTGATATGGCAAGAGAGAAGATAAAATATAATTGTAGGAAACGCTCAATTAAAATTAGAGAAGGCAGGAAAAGAGGAGGAAACAAAGAACAAGTGTAACGAACAGAAAACAGCTACAAATTACAATGGATAGTACTCCAACTGTATCAGTAATAAACTTAGGTGCAAATGGTCTAAATATACAAGTAGAAGACAGAGATTGTCAGACTTCAGAAAGAAATAAGACCCAACTATTAAGTTGTTTAGAAACCCACTTTAAATATAAAGATTCAGATATGTTAAATGTGAAGGGACGGGGGAAGCTATTTCATGCTTACACTAATTAAAAAGAAAATTGTAGCCCTCCTGGTTAGCTCAGTTGGTTGGAGTGCCATCCAGTAGCTGAAGGGTTGCGGGTTTGACTCCCGATCAGGGCACATGCCTAGGTTGCAGGTTCAATCCCTGGTCCAGGTGCATAAGGGAGGCGGCCAATAGCTGTTTCTCTCTCTC
This sequence comes from Phyllostomus discolor, assembly GCF_004126475.2. NCBI lineage: Eukaryota > Metazoa > Chordata > Mammalia > Chiroptera > Phyllostomidae > Phyllostomus > Phyllostomus discolor. The sequence continues at coordinate 76,581,002 of NC_040912.2, forward strand.
CCTCCCTCTCTGTCCAAAAAGCAATGAAAAAATGTCCTTGGGTGAGGGGGGGGTAGGGAAAGAAAATTGTAGTAGCTGTCTTAATTTCAGATAAAGCAGACCTCAGAAAAAGGAAAATTATTAGGGATAAAGGGAGGCAATAAAGGATTTAATTCTCTGCTGGGACTCTATCCTAAGAACACTAAAACACCAATACAAAAGAACCTTTGCACCCCGATGTTCATCGCAGCACAATTTACAATAGCTAGGTGCTGGAAGCAACCTAGATGCCCATCAGTAAATGAATGGATCAAAAAACTATGGTACATTTACACAATGGAATTCTATACAGCAGAAAGAAAGAAGGAGCTCATACCCTTTGCAACAGCATGGATGGAGCTGGAAAGCATTATGCTAAGTGAAACAAGCCAGGCAGTGAAAGACAAATACCACATGATATCACCTTTAACAGGAATCTAAACAACAAAACAAAACAAAACAAAAAACTAGCAAAATATAACCAAAGACACTGAAATAGGGGATAGTCTGACAGTGGCCAGAGGGGAGAGAAGAGGGAATTTCAGGGGGGAATGGGTAGGGATTACAGGAACAAATTTGGAGGACACATGGACAAAAACCAGGGGTGGGGGGTAATGGGGGGAAGGGGGGAGGGTTGGGTGGAGGGGCTGGAACGGGAGTAGGGGGGAGAAAACTGTACTTGAACAATGATTGAAATAAAAAAAATAAAAAAAAAGGATTTAATTCTCTAAGAAGATACGATAATTCTTAACATGTACACATTTAACAACAGAATGTCACAACACGTGAGGGAAAACCTAGCAGAAATGCAGGGAGAGACAGACAAATCCACTCTCTGGCTGTGGACTTTTCACACCCTTCTTTTAGTAATGTATAGGTCGAGCAGTCGGAAAATCAGCGAGAATATAGTTGACCTGGACAGCACCCAGTCGGCTTGACCAATGGACATTCGTGGCACCTCCGTCCAGCAGCAGCAGAACACACGTTCTTCTCAAGCTCCCGTGGAACTTTGCCACGGCAGACCGCATTCTGGGCCATAAAGAAAAATCTTAGCCAATTTAAAGGGATGGAAATCAGAAAAGGTTTCAGGTTCCCCAGCCTCCTCTGTGGGCAATGGGGTCCGGGAACCGGCATTGTCAAGAGCAGTGAACGCTGCTGACAGTGTCAGGAGCAGCGAAGTCCTTTGTCCGCGATGCAGGAGCTTTGGGTCTTCTGCTGGCACCCGTGGGACTGTGGCAAGCTGGTCTGTCAGCGCCTGAAGTCAGGGTAAAATCTTCGACTTTTCGGAGTTCTTGACATCCCTGTGTTTTAGTTCTGAGGATATGTTTTTATTGACAAGAGAGAGAGACTTTGACTGGTTGCCTTTTGGTGTATGGGACAACGTTCCAACCAACAGAGCCACCGGGCCAAGGTGACAACATCATTTATAGATTTATTCTTTTCCAGACCAGATCAATATGGAGTTACCTACAGTAAGCCCATGAATGTCCAAGTGAGGCCACCCATTTGCTTCCACAATGTTATACGTCCATTGTTATCTCCGTGGCATCACATTTATCTCAATTGTTTAATCCCTGGCACTAGTGATTCCAGCTTTTCACTTTGACAAAAGGTGGGGGATGTGCAGGAGAGCTGCTGCCCGGGGGAAACCCCGCGTGGTCAGGAACCGAACCGGCAGGCGGCCCCCGCCCCCACGCACTCACGCAACTCCCTCGGATGCACAAGAGACCGGGTGCAGCCGTGCAGGTAGTGTTACTGTGTAACTGAGGTACGTCGAGGACAGCCTGGAGTAAACATGCACCCAGCAATACAGTCTTAAAGTTCTTGACCTCAGAGATCTGCCAGCGGGGAGAAGGTTCTGGCTCCACGTGACATAAAGGAGCAACAAAGTTTCAAAATCCCAACCCCACATCAGCTCCCAAAGGCGGTGCTTATGGCCGAACTCCTGTATCTCCCCCGCCCACCCCCCACCGCTCAACACTGATTTAAATCAATTTTGATTTAAAAAGTCAGGTTTTGTTACCCAACACTACTTAAGAGAAGAGGTACTTATCTAGACAAAGGTGGGACAGTGTCAGCTTTTCAAAATCAACTGGTGCGGCCCTGGCCTGGTGTCTCAGTGGGCTGGAGTGTCGTCCCCACGTACACCAAAAGGTTTCAGGTTCCATCCCCTGTCAAGGCACGTACTTAGGTTTTGGGTTTGATCCCCAGCCAGGGTATGTACAAGAGGCAACCAATGTCTGTCTCTCTTTCTCTCTCTCCCTGCACCCCACTCTCTCAAATGAACAAACATATCCTTGGGTGAGGATTAAAAACAAGTCAACTGGTGCCAGATCAGGAGGCCAGCATTCTCCAAATTTTTTTTTCATATTTCAATCCTGTAATTTAAAAAAAATTAGTGTACCACATCCAACACATGTAATTACGTATTTATAAATTCTGTATAAGTATCATTGTACACTGCCCTGACTGGTGTGGCTCAGCTGGTTGGGCATCATCTTGCAAAGTGAAGGGTCGCCAGTTCGATTCCCAGTCAGGGCACATGCCTGGGTTGCAGGCTCAGTCCTTGGCTGGGGTGTGTGTGAGAGGCAATGGATCAATGTTTGTCTCTCACATGGACTCTTTCTCCCTCCCTTCCCCTCTCTCTGAAAATAAATAAGTAAAATTTAAAAAAAAAATCATTGTACTCATATTCTGTATTTTATAAAAAAACAAACAAAAATTGAAATTAAAAAAAGGGTGAGATAAAATATACAGTAGCACTGTTGATCATTTCTTCCTCTACCCCTTGCTCTGGAGATGGCAAGGCTGGAGTGAAGAGTGCTTCAGCCCGGCCTCGGACTCACGGTGCGCTCTCTGGACCGCAGGCAGGCGGGCTGCAGCCTGCACCTGGTTCCCTACTGCGTGAAAGCTAAGAATAGCTTTTCTATTTTTCTATGTGAGATAGACTATTTGGTGAGAATGCTTACTCTGTTTTACCTCCTGGACACCCAAAGCCTCAAATATTTGCTCTTTGGCCTTTTCCAGAAAAAATTTGCTGGCCCCTGGGTCACCATTGTGCCTGGGTCACCTGGAGTCCACACAGTAGGCACCTCACAGAGCTGTACAGGTGGCTCTCCCACCCACGGGGCTGGCCTTGGCCACAGCGACACCCCCTTGGCCTGTAGGCACCCTTCTTTCAAAGAGCAGGACGTGGCCTCTTTGGGGGTGGCTGCTGACCCTCTGCCCCATGGACAGCAGGCTCATGGGTTGTGGTTGTGGGCACCTCACCAAGGTCATTAGCTGGTGGTCCTGAGTAGCCAGATCTACCACAGGGGCAGTGAGAGCTGAGGGCTGAGGGCCAGGGCATGCCACTGGGCAGACTCTCTTCTCCTGTGAGCCTGGTACAGGTGGGCTGGGGCTGGGGCCCCCTTAGCTGGACTAGCGGGGCTGGGGGGTGTACTGCAGGTGGAAGGAGGCCAGCTGGGTGCCTAGGGGGAGGTAGCCGTGTGGCAGAGGGTGGCCGAGGAACCTGTTATCCGCTGCTGGGCCAAGGCTCACGATTAGACACCAGTCCTTGGGAGGGGAAGGCTGCAGGTGAAGAAGACACAAGGTGAGGGGTGTGGGCCGTGAGAATGAGGTCCAGTGACTGAAAATGGGGAGCAGGACAGAGCAAAGATTTGGGGGCTCTGAGCTGAGTGATACAGACCTGGTAGAAGAGGCAAAGGCGAAGGCCTGGGAAGCAAGGGTTGGTTCCCTCGGCTTCCAGGCATTAGGTGTGATGACTGGGGGAGGTGCAGAGGGTGGCCAGCTGAGATCCGGTTGGTGGGGCTGCTGGGGGGAGGGGCTTTTGAAGGACGATTTTGAATGATGACATGGATCTAGAAACTCCAGAGAATCATCAATAGAGCACTCAGTATTTATTTTCCTTTGAAAGTACCTGTTTGGCGTATTTCTGGAAGGTGGGAGAGGCCTGTGCCTTTGTAATTAAATCACATTTGGAGTGTACCGTGGGAGCTGACCACGTTAAGAAAAGGGTAAATCTCCTTGTTAACCAAAGAGTCCCTTTGCACTTTGAATGACGACACTCCTCTTTTTGTTTTGGTTTTTTTTTTTTTTTTAGGATTACACTTGATATATTTATTTCAGTGGAGCACCCAAAGGGGACTAGTGGAAATTAAACGTAATTTAGTTTGGGAGTTTTATTTGCAAATATTGGAGCACCTCATGCAATCCCTGGAGACCCTCGGGGTGGTTCCCAACCCGCAGTGGGAATTAATATCTTTAATAAAGAAGGGATTCAGGGCAAGAATCAGATTTCCCGTACCCTCCTCACCCTGCTTCAGCTAATTAACTACTTCATACTTCACCTAACTCCACTCAGATGTCACTCTTTTTTTCTGAGCTTTAATTTTTTTGTGCGGTGAAGTATATGTAGCATCAACGTTACCACTTTAATCATCTTCAGCGTACAGTTTAGTGATGTTAATTGCATTCGCCTCGTTGTACAGCCGCCAGCGCCATTCAGCTGCCGACCTTTTCCATCCCCCCAGACTGAGGCGCCGGCCCCATTAACCACTAATCCTCCTCTGTGAGATGGCCTTTCACGCTTCCCCCTCTCCCCGCCGCCCCGCCCCGGGCCCCACGGCTCTGTTTTCTGTGTCTGCGCACTTGACTACGGCTGCTGTGGGCATCGAATGCCGCCGTTGAACTCCACGCTTAATTTAATCAGTCGTACAGGTAAATACATTACTTAAAGAGTCATACGTTTCTGCAAGATGTTGCCAAAAGCCGCAGAATCCAGCTCCCCTTCTCTCCTCCTAGGTCTTGCTCTCCGGCAACAACCACATTGAATTCTTTCGGCCTTGACATTCACAGCCATAAACCTAGATAAGGTGCTTCTGTTGCTACAGGTCTAGGCATTTTCTACTGGGTTTCCACTCTAAAAAAAAAAAAGAACTTAGCTTTCCCATATTTCCTTTAAAATATGTCTTATTGTGAAGTGTATCAAACACACAAGACTTCCGTACAAAACTTCCGTATCCTGTTAAAAATAAAATGAACCCTCCTTACCTACCATTCGGCTTAATAAGAACGTAACACAACCTTAGAAGCCTGCCCCTAAATGCACGTCCTTCCCTTTCCCAGATGATACTAACCTGTGCTAATAACTCCCTTTTCCTCATACTTACCACGTGTGCATGTGTTCCTAAACAATACATTGGTTCTCCTTACCTGTGTTTGAACATACGTAAATGGAAACATACAATGCCTGTTCTGATTGTGTTTCCTTCACTCAACATTATGGGTTTGGGGTCCGTCTTACCGGATGCACGCAGCTGCGGGTGGTTCACCTTCTCTCCTCTGTTACATGGGACACGAACAGAACTCCATTTCCCTTTATCCAGTCTCGCTCATGCAGCGATATCTTGGTGCGCATGCGCAGAGCGTCCTCCGGACCGCACAGCTGGGAGTGGAATGGTCAGGGCAGAGGGTGTGTGGTCCTTTTTTAACTTTACTAGGTAACAACCGTTTTCCTAAGTGGTCTCATCAATTTATAAAGCCCCCCCACGGGGGTGGATGAGAAATTCTATTGCCCTCCATCCTTGCAGACACTGGGGATATATAGACGAACTTTTTAATGTTTGCCAGTTTGGTGGTGTGATGTGGTAATTTCATTGTAGTTTGAATTTGTTTCTCCCTTATTATTAGTTATTAATTTTCATGCGTTTATAGATCACTTGTGAGTCCTCTTCTGTGAAATGGCCTTTCATGTTTTTCTGCCCATTAAAAAATTAATTCACAGATGTTCTTTATACTTCATGCATATTAATTGTTGACCAGTTTAATGTGTTGTGAGTCTGTCCTCTCAGTTTGAGGTCTGCTTTCTTCTCTCTGTCAGGGGTCTTCAGAACAGAAGTTCTTAATTTTAATGTAGTTGATTTAATCCATTTCTCCCTTTATGGGAAACTTTGTTTTCTTCTTTCTTCTTTTGTGTCTTCTTTAGAAAAAAAAAATATTCCCTATCCCAGTGTCATACAAGCATTCTCTATATTGTCTTCTAAGTGTGTTACCGTTTTTCGCCTTTTACACTGAAATATTTTAACCTACCTAGGATTGATTTTGGTATGGGGTGTGATAGAGATTTAACTCCATTTTTTCCAGACAGATCTACAGTCGTCCTGGCAACACTCATTGAATCGTCTCTCTGCTCCACAATGGCCTGCTGTGTCGAGTCTGCACAAAATAAAGTTTCCAGCAGGCCTGGGTCCGTGTCTGTGCCGGGCTCTGCCTGTCTGTCTGTGCCCCCATGCTGCTGCCGTCTCCGTGACCATCGCTTTGTAATACGTCCTAGCGTCCGGGAGAGAAAGCGCTCTCACTTAGTTGTTCCTCAGTGTCGTCCTGACGCTTCTCAGGGTCTTTATGTCCGCGTCTACGTTTTTATCAGCTTGTGACGTTTTGTGGCCCTGTTGGCTGGCATTAGACTGAATCTCTGTCTCTAGTTGGGGAAAATGGATAATTTGATGACATTGAGTTTTCTCATCCAAAAAAAAAATGGAATATCTTTCGATTTGCTTAGGACCTTAGCGTTTTTCAATAAAGTGTTATAATCGTCTCCTGGAAGGATTGCACATTATTTGTTAGAGTTATTCCAGAATATTTTTCCATGTTAAATATTCTTGGGAAATTGAAAGCTGTAAAGTTATGTATGACACTCTTACTTCTGATCATGCTTTTTGGCTTAAAGTTTGTTTTATATTAATAACCTATGGATGCTTTCTTTTGGTAAGCATTTACCTGGGATATATTTTTTCTATCTTTGACTTTAAGTTCCTCTTTGTTCTTATTCTTTAAGCATAGCTCTTGTAAATACATATAGCTAGGTTTTAAAAAAACCCATTCTGATCATTTTTGTCTCTCACTGGAGAGCTAAACCCTTTTACATTTGATATGATTGAAAATAGATTTAAGTGGGTTTCTTCTTTTTATGTCCTTTCTACTTGTTCTACGTTTAAAATTTCCTTTTTGAAACCTCCCTTTCTCATTTTCTTTTGCTTTATTTTCCTCTGGCTTTCTCATGCCATCTTCACCCTTCCTACCTGTTTGGAGTCTTCTAGTTCCTAGTTTAGCCATTTGAACATTGCAAACTCTCCAAAGTCTAGAAAATGATCAGTATCTGTCTTTTCTCCCAACAATTTCAGGACCTGAAAACATGCTGATACCTACTTGCAAATAATACACTGTTATTGTCCAGGATTTACAATCTTGGTGTCAGGTGACCGGGAAGAAGCTATCCCCTGGGACCTGGCATGCGTTTGTGATCTGAATTTGTGCTAGTGATACTGTGCCCTCCCCCCACCAAAAAACCTCCACAGGCAAATCATTTAATTTAGACTGGTCTCTGGTTGGTAGCCCACCCCCCTGCCTCCAACAACTCACAAAAGTAAATGCAAGTCCTGTCTGGAAGAACTCAACTTCAACCCAGGCCTCAAGGATTTCTACGACAGAGGTCCAAAGAAAATGATTGGCTCACAGAGAAAGGCACAAGAAAACAGCACACCACGAGGGAGAACCAGCAGAAACAATACGCAACAAAAAGAGACATACAAAGTCTTCAGACATTGCAATGATCTGACATAGAATATAAAATAATTATATTTTATAAACTTAAGGAAACGAACAAGGAGCTCTGACGTAGAGAAGAAATTGGAGTCACTTGGCTTGAAAAAGAACCGGGTGAAACTGGTAAAAACGAACACCATGCTGTGTTGATGGTGAAACACAGCCGACTGTGAGATGCTCCCCAGTTCTGCGCGCCTCCAGAGCTCTGCCAGTCCTGCACCCCAGTTCTGGGCGCCTCCAGAACGCTGCCAGTCCTCACTGTAAGATGCCACGGACTGTGAGATGCACCCTGATTTCAGAGGTATTAAAACATGAGGAAAAAATTGTTTCAGAATTAATGAATGGTAGAAATTAAAATTGAAAATTTAGCAGATTGATGAAATCACAGATTAAACTCAGCTGATGGGAGAATCAATTAACTGGAATAAAGAAACAAATATTTAATACAAATAAATTCTCCAGAATGGAGCTGTGAGAAACAAGGGAATGGAAGTCGGGTGATTCAGAGATTTGGAGGGCTGAATGAGAAGACCAAACATATCTACCTAATCAAAAGTTCCAGGCGGTATTAGAGAGACTGAAAAAGAGGGAAAGTTTTAAAACGTAATGACTGAGAAACTTGTGAAAACAGTGGAAAGACTGGCCCCAGATACAGGAATCCAAATAAATCTCAAGCAGAATAAACTCCAAGAAATCGCTGCCTGCACACTCTGTACCTGAAGGCGACGCGGCGCTAAAACAGCACCACATCAAAGAGAAGGAGGTGTGCGCAGGAACCAGGGGTGAGAGCAGGTAAATTACGAAAGAACAGTAAATGGACCGATGATTACCTTTTAACAGAAAAAAAAAAAAAGAAGAAGAAGAAAGAAGAAAGAAAGCCAGAAGACAGTGGGATGTTTTCAACATGCTGAAAGAAAAATAATAATCAACCTAGAATTGAAACCGAGAAAAACAAAGAACTTTCAGACAAATAAAAACAGAGAACTTCATTCGAGTAATATTTTCAAAGGCAGACTTCAAGCAGAAGGCAAATGATCCTAGATACAAGGCATATTTTTCTAGGCCGAAGATGAAGAACTCCAGGGTTGCCGGGGCCAGGTGGCTGGGTTGGGTGGGGCGTGGTTCCCTACACCAAAACTCGGTGGGTTCGGTTCCCGGGCAGGGCCGTGCCTAGGTTGCTCCTTGGATCCCTGGTCAGGGCACGTATAGGAGGCAACGTTGGTGTTTCTCTCTTATGTTGATGTTACGCTCTCTCTCTAAAATCAATACACGTGGTATGCTCAGTGAGGGTAGAGGGTTAAAAAAAAGAATTAAAAAAACAAAAACAAAAACAAAACCCTTCTAGGGTTCAGTGAACTTTAGGGAGAAAATGTGCTTACTTCTCTGGTGTCTGGTTTTTACTTCTTTTTGGAATGTGCAGAGTCTTACTTTCATGCAACTGATACATTGAAAACGTTATTTAAGCTACTTTGCCCAGCATTTCAGTCGTTCCATTTGAGCGGGAGTGTTTAGGTATCTAATCCACCCACCTGCAGGAGATAAAGTCCTCTGACAAAACTTCTTTAGGGAAAGAAACTCAGTTGCTGCTTCAGTCTACATGGAATGCACGTCCCCTGTCCTCATGGCGCATTGGCCCTTCTCCTTGTAGCCTGAATGCCAGCTACATTTTTTAATATTGATTTGTGGGCTCTGTAATTTAACTTTCTACTTACCCCATTAGAAATCTAAGGGCCAGGTCTGTATCACTGTTTTATTCCCAGGTTTTAGCAAGTGCCTGGCACATAGTAGGTATCCGGTAGACATCGAATACATGATTAAATGAGTAGTTAATTTCAAGGGAGCGCCAATATTAGGTACTGGATCACACACTGTGTCTCCGCTTCGACCCCCGCCATTGCAGGGTCGAAGGCAGGGTGTCAGGGCCGGTGAAGCCCCACAGAACTGTGCTGTGCACACGGCGCCCAGTCACCGCCTCTGGCTGTTAAAACGAATTGAAGCTACATGCAATTCAAAATTCAACTCCTCAGTGACACTAGCCACGTTTCAGGTGGCTGGTGGCTATCTATTGGCCAGCGAAGACATAGAACATTTCCATTATCACAGAACATTCTTTCAGAAGTCCTGCCATGGAATTCTCGAGAATTCTCAACTGCTCCTCTGTCTTCCTCTTCTGTGCTTGATCTCACTCTCCCTCTCCCACCCCCAACCCCGGCCCAGGGATCGTGGTCTTATTGTTAGTGACTTAAAAACGATGCTTTTGAACAAGAAGATGCCGGGTACTTTTGCCGATTATCACCATCCCCACTTTTTCCTTTGAAACCCCGGAGTGATTGTTTACTAATATATTCTTTCATTCCCATCCCTACTAACGCTGAATGTTACTTGGGTAGAAAGCGTAATTGCTTTCTTTTTGAGGTCCTCAGCCCCTTGGCTAATGCTTCTGTCTGGGAGTCCCCGAAGCCAGGGTGCTAGGGGAGTGCGGCCTGCCTGAGCGGCTGACCCACGGAATAATGGAGTAGGTCCTGCGGGGTGCAGGAGCGCGGCACTGTGTCGATAAAAGAGCTCCCTCCTCTGCACACATGGCCAGTTAATTGGCCATTCTGGGAAGGTACGGACGGGGGGGAGGGGGTCTTCTGAGAATCGCCCGGTGACAGTTAAGTGGCCTTTTGTTGACATCCTCTGCTGAACAACTTTGTTGGATTTAGTCTCTGCCTCTCCTCTGCCTCCCGCGGCTTTTCTGTCAGATGCATCGGTTCCCATTCAGTCCCCGCTTCCAATATGACTGCTTTGTGTGCCGGCCTCTGCTTTATCCCTGCTATTTCCAGACCATAAAGGGGGCTGCGCGCGGCTTTAGCGGGACCGAGAAATGCACTCTGCCGTCTGTTGAGAACTATAATAATGACCGCAGGGACCTTCCTGTCCAGCAGAACGCTCGCCGCCTCCCCCAGCATAATGGCGACCACCTGAAGGCAGAGAAAAGGGACTCTTCACTGAATCCCTCCTCACACAATGCGTTTCCTTTGTTCCCCTCTCCATTCGCTCCTCTTCCCCTTCTCTGTTGCAACTGGAATACTGACCTGGGATGCAGTGGCCACTCAGAGTCGGTGCCTTTGAAAGAAGAATCCATTCCATTTCTGAGGCTTTGCCAAGCCAATGCACCCAAGTTGTCTCATCTAAAACCCGCCCCTCCCCAACTGGAAGGCAGGGAGGGGAGGTGTTATTAACCCCATTAGACTGACCAGTAAACTGAGATTTTGAGAGGTTAGGTCAATTGCCCCAAATCTTTTACACCGGATGTGAGCGCCCACTTTTCTCAGCCCTGCGTGTGTTTTTTCAATGCTGCCCACACCCTCATGTGTAAGGAGGCTGTGGCCCAAGGAAAGAGTGAGAGGGTGGGGAGGCAGAAGGAGAGAAGGAAGGAAAGAACTGAAGGATTTCCATGGGTCTCTAGTTACTCTCACCTGTCCCCCAAGGTGGCAGGTTTGATGCTCACGAGACCCTGGCCCAGGAAGCCTCCAGGGAAGGAGGAAAGCTAAGGGCCCGCAGCACAGTGTGCAGAGGCTGTGTTCCCCTGAAACCTGCACAATGTCGTTAACCAGTGTCACCCCAATAAATGCAATTAAAAAGTGGGGGATTGGGTGGGGAGAGAAAGTTAAGGGCCCTGTCTTCTTCTTTCCCTCTTTCCTCTGCCTTTCCCAGGAGAGGACTGGCCCGGGAGGGCGGAGGGGCGGCCCTGGCTCTCCCCAGGCCGGCATGTGGGAGTCACAATCTCTGGGGCCTCCCCAGAGAGAGCCTAACACCCATTCTCAGGCCGGGTCTGCCGGCGTTTAGGTGCTGCGCTGTCCTGAGGCCTGGGCCATGCCTGTGCGCGGGGACAGCCCCTGAAGCTCGCCTGGAGGAAGAAGCATGCAGGGCACCCTCGGAGGAGGCTTGGGCCCCGGGCCGTCCGCTGTGGACAGGCGGGCGCTCCTGGTCTGCTGCTTTATCCTGGCATCGGCTTTGGGCCAAATGAATTTCACAGGGTGAGTGGCTGCTCCATGGCAGAAGGAGGGGCTAACGGGGGGAGCTCAGGGACTGAGTGTCTCACTAGGGGGGTGGCCCTCCTCCTGGGACCTGGTCAGCCTGAGCCCACTTCCAACTCATGATCTCCCGCTCACGGGTAGAACATACAGCTGTGTTATTGTCCCTCCCCAGACCCACATTTCTTAATGTGGGCTCTAAGAATGCCCTGAAATCATACATAAATTTTGTGTGTATGTACTTCTTTTTCTGGAGGAAAGGTTCATAGCTTTCCTCAGATCCTCAAAGAAGTTAGTAACCCCCCAGGACTAAGTACCCCACCACAGATGGATGTGGTATTACACTCATTTAAGTGACAACAAGCACTGGTAGGATAAGCCAGGCCGGCTGTGATGGTTCCCTCGGCCTTCCGAAGATCCCGCAGGAGAAGAGAGACACCAGCATAGAGGGCAGGCTCTTCATCACCCACGGCCTCACGGGCAGTCGGGGAGGGAGCCCACGCCATCCCAGGCATCAGACCCCGGCGGCAGCCCTGCTGGCTGCTCAGGCACACCGCCTCCCACTCCCTCCAGGGGGACAGGAAGGAGCTCGGCTTCCCCAGAAGTGAGATCAGAGTGAGGCTGACCTCCCCTTCCATGTCCTCAGGGTCTTGGGAGGAAGCAGGTGGGGGCATGAGGTTTGGACAGAGCCTGGTCTTGGGAATGTTGTATGAGGAACGTTTGGGACCAACGTTCGTCCCTGTAACCCCAGTTCCTATTCCTTTCTCCCCTTCATGCCTCTTGTTCCCGTACCTGCCTCCACCCCCACCTTCCTTCCCCAGCCTCCTCTCCCTGTCTTGCTCTTGGGTTTGTTAGTGGCACCGGCAGGTTTTATTTAGTCCATGGGGTCGTCTGTTCTTGGGGCTGGAGAGATCGCTGGCCCAGGAGGAAGGACGTGTGTTATGCCCAGAGCTACAAGTCCTGCCCGGGGGTCCTTCAGCCTCCCCGTGACCAGGCGCCTCCCAGCCTTCCCACCAGGTCCCCTCAGCTTGGTCTCTCCTCCACGCTGCCTCCCCCAAGCGGCACAGCCTTCCAGGAAGCCCTCTCATGGCTCCCTCTCCCCGCCCTGTGTCTTCCCAGAGACCAGGTTCTCCGAATCCTGGCTAAGAATGAGGAGCAGCTTTCTCTCCTCAGGGATCTGGAGAGCCTGAAGCCCCAGAAGGTGAGTACTCCCCAGGGCTTGGGGACACATTCTCCCGTCCCTCACAGTGGCTTGCACTTTTCGCTCCCCATCCTGCCGCCGCCCACCACCAACCTGCTCCCTGGTGGCTCTGCCGAAGATCACAGAACTGTGATCTGAAGAGGAAAGGTCGGGGACATGTGTCCAGAAGGCTGGGTGGCTCCCGCTTTCTGTTCTGGATGGAGGGGCGGGGCGAAGAGGCTGCCCTGAGAACGGCTGAAATGTCCTGAAGCCACGGGGCGGTGGTGGTGGTGGGGGGACATGTGTCTCTGGGTGGGAAGCCTTGGCAGACCACATCTGTCTGCCAATTGAAAGAACTTGGCTTGGCAAAACCTGTGTTGCATTTGGGCTCATCCCTGTCGGCCCGAGCAATTGTTTCCGAGGACATCTGTCCTCTGCAAGGGTCCCACAGTGGGAGGCGTTGTCTTCAACGACCACAATAGAAAGGCGTCGTTTGAGGGCGGTTGAAGCAACCTGCCGCCTCTGGATGTGGCCTGAAGGCCTTGCTCCTATTCGTATGAGTGCCCCCGCCAACCAGGATCGTAACACCCCGTAATAATTCTTTCCAATTTATAAATGGAAAAATGGACGGAACATTTAAGTGACCCAGGAATCCTAGTTAGGCCTCTCCTACTTTAGGTCTGGGGACGGCGACATCTCCCCTTTCTGACCAGGGCTCTTGTCCATGTCCATGTCCGTGTCTGTGTCCGTGTCCGTGCCCATGTCCCAGATAATGAGCTGTCGCGCTTTCAGCAAGTCTGGGGCTCTTTGGATCTGGGCAAAGTTGCAGTATGAGCGTGGGGGACGCAGGTGCTTGAAATAAGGGACAGGGACTCAGCAACTTGGAGATTCTCTTGCTTTTGCCCATCTTTCTGCCTGGCCTGAGGGTTTTCACTATGGAACTGGGACCCGTGTGTCTCTGTAAGAGGAGGTGACCTGTTTTCCAGGGCGCCCGTGGGACGGTGTGTAAGGGCACGTGATAAATGCACCCGTTTTTCTTTCCTTCGTAAACGAGGTGGACTTCTGGCGCGGCCCAGCCCGGCCCAGCCTCCCTGTGGACATGAGAGTTCCTTTCGCTGAACTGAAAGACGTCAAAACTTACCTGGAGTCTCACGGCCTTGTTTACAGCATCATGATAAAGGACATCCAGGTGAGGTCCTGCCCCCCAGCGCTGCCTTTCTGGTGTGGGCTCAACGTGGAGGAACAAGGTCCCAGGCAGACAGTACAGAAGGGGGACAGGAGGAGATACGGTGGCGGGGGGGGGGCTTTCTAGGGCACCGTGTGGAGGCAGCTGTGGGGGGCTGCCTTTGCCTCTCTGATTGCTCTGTCCTGCCCTTGCTGCGTCTCAGCCATGCACACACGGGAATTCCTTCATTCCAGAGAAGTCAAGTGTGAGCCCCGCTGTGACTCCCTGCTTGACCTCCAGCGCAGGGCTCTCAGTACCAAGCCCCTCTCCCAGGCAGAAGGCTCCCAGAGCAATGGCTTTGGGAGTCATGGCTGCATACTCGCCTTCACCTTGGGCACCCCTTCTCCCTGTTCCCCCGGCTGCTGCCCCTTGCAGCGTCTTTTCCGAACTCTCTGGAATTTGATTTCAATTGTTTTGTCTTCAAGGATATCCCCAGGAGCCTCCTTTCCCCCAGTGACTTTTGGGGTGCCCCTTTGCAGATGCTGTAGCGTACCTGCAGCATTGCACCCGCTGAGGTCCATTCCCTGCCACGCTGTGCTGCAGCTAACCTCCTCCGGGGCTCAGAGTGTGGGAACACGGTCTCCCGGAGCGCACACACTTGACACCACATGCCAGGGGATAAACGCATCGGGCGGCATTCCTTTCCCAGGCGAGCACAGGGCTGGGGCACTTGGGCCCATTCAAAGACTTTTATCCTCATCGGGCACATCTGTTTCCCGCTCCACATGTGGGGGGTGGGCTACTTCTCTAATTAAATCCCCACAAACAAAAATGGGGAAACTCCCACAGACAAGAGAGGCCACCACATCAAAAGAAATGGCGCTCGGTTCTCACTGAAGCCCGTGCCCGCTTGTTGAAGGCTGCATTTCCCTGCTCCTGCTCTGTCCTGAAACATCCCCCCACCGCCCCTGCCCCCGCCCCCCAGCATTTGGCGAGCAGATAGGAAGAGATCTCTAAAAAGTTTCTGTTGATTTCCGCACATCAGGGATGGCTCCAGAGGCACCCCTGAGCCTCCCCGGCTCCTTTGGGGCTGGTGGTCCCCGTTCCTTCAGCCTGTCTTCCCCTGAGGTCCTCAGGGCTGGGGGCCCTGGAGGTGGAGGGTTGGTGGGGGGAGACCGATTACTCTCTCTCTCAGTAAAATGCCCTGGACTCTCAGCCCTAACCCAGGCAGGCAGGCAGGATTTTTGCCGAGTCCCTCTGTCTGCAACACATTGAGCTCTGATCGTCAGATTTGAGATCAGATTTTGTCTTGGGAGCTGGTGGGGGGAGGCTGCTGCGTTGCGTTGATTTGTGGCGATGATGGGGAAAGGCGTCCAGGAGGAAGAAGGCTCAGAGGTGCTAACAGGAGGGGCGAGGCTTTGCACCACTCAGGTGTTTGGCCTCCAGTCTGACGTGCCAGCTATTAACACACAGGCCTGATTTCTCCCTGTCTTCTGGATCTCCTCAGCCCCAGTTTTTGGCATAGTGTTTTCCGCATGGTGGGTCCTCAGCAACTGTCCACTAAAATTACTCCACTGGGCGGAAATATTCAATTGATAGGTTTGGGAAGAGCATGCCCAGAGAGACACCTCTTTCCCTGAGCCCCTCAAGGCCCAGGATCATGCCCTGTTTCCATCTTTATATCCCAGCACCTGCTGTGGGACCCGCTGCTCAGCTGGGTGTGAGCAGGAAAGGGAAGAGGGTGTGCTCGCTCAGTAGTGCGAGGCCGAGACAAGCATGAACCGCTTTGGTGCTGCCTTTCACTTGGGCCCGAGGCACTGGAGAGTTTTGAGGAGGGAAGTGCCCCCACCCACCGCACCACCCCCTGAATTTCTCATGATCACAGGGATGCTTGAGATGGAAGAGGTGCATTCATTCATCCCGCCCCCAGAGGCAGAGAGGTCTGCTGTGTGCTGGACAAGGTGCTGGGAATCCGTCTTGCATCCAGGGGAGCAGAGTGGCGTGGGGGCGGGGAGCAGAGGGAGTGAATCAGTGATTACAATGGAGTGGATGAGCGCTCAGAGGGAGTGGAGCAGGTTGCTATGGGAGCGAGTACAAGAGGCCCACAAGTCGCTCTGAAAAGGCAGTAATTACGGTGTGGCTGAAGAGCAGAGAGGGGGGCCTGGGAGGGGAAGGGCCCCCCCCCCCCCATTGGTGATTGGTGATTGGCGATGTGGCTGGTCCAGATCACCAAGGGCATCCTCTGCTGGGGGAAGGGGTCAAGATTTGATCCCAAAAACTGTGGGGGAGCCAGCGGAGGTCCCTGACAAGATCCGATTTGCATTTAAGAAATCTCTCTCTGAGGGCGACAGTGTTGTGTCGGGGCCAGGATCAGGGAGCGGCTGACAGGCGGGAGGGCGGCGAGGAAATTGCGGTGGGCCAGGCAAGAAATTATCTGATTTCGAGTGAGCTCTATTTGCATTTAATTTTTCTTCACCTCCTCGTTCTTTTCAGCCCTTCGGGGTTTTTTTTTTTCTCCCCTAGGATGAGTCACCGCGGAAAAGCTTCACTTGAGCAATCAGCTCTGTGGATTTTAATGGCTTTTTTTTCTGATTACAAAATTAATAAATATTCATGTTAGGTAATTTGGAAAATAGGGGAAAAGCACAAAGGAGAAAACAAAATCACCCAGACTCTGAGCATCTAGAGCAAAATACAATTTAGTGTAAATATCGCTCAACCAATTTCCCCCTCTCTGCGGAATCACTTCCATTAGCGTTCAAATATAGAGTTCTTTCTCCCACCTTAAAAAAATATCCTCTCTTGATCCCTCACCCCACCCCCCTCCAGCCAGCACCCCACTTCTTCACTTCCCTGGAGAGCCAACCTGGAAATCCACACTCTCCTGGGTTATGCCATCGTACGGGCTGCTATTTGCATGTTTCCCAGCTCTGTCCTCTGACCTCCCCTCAGCCAGGATCATGGCACTGAATACCTTCAACCTCCTGCTGCTCCCATATTAACAGCTGCAACCGAGTCATGTACCTGACCTGAATTCCAGACTCGTCTACCTTACTGCCTGTGGGCATCTCAGGCTTCCCATGGCCACACGGAGCTCCCCAGGCTCCCAAAAGTCTCCTCCACAGCCTTCCTCGGCTCAGGAAATGGCAACACCAGACAAGAAACCTGGAGTCTTCCTTGACTCCTTTCCCACATCCCATATCCAATCAGCAAATCCCATCAGCTCTCCTGTCAAAATGTATCTTACAAAAAAAAAAAAACCCTACTTATCTATCTATCTCTTTTTCCACACCCTGTGCTACCACCTGGGCCAACACTCCATCAGCCTTCCCCTGGACTGTTCCAGGAGTTTTCTAACGGTTCCCTTTGCTCCCACCCTTGCCTCCTTATTACCTAGTCTTAAAACAGCAGCCAGAGAGGTTCTAAGTGATTCTATCACTCCTCTGCCTAAAACCCTGCATGCCTTCCCAAGCACTCTGAGCAAAAACCGGACTCCTCACAATGGCTGTAAGAGTGTTTTCCCCTCACTCCCTCTGCTTCAGGCACCTGGACCTTCTTGTTGTTCCTGAAACTTGCCTCAGGGCCATTGACTAGATTTGCACCTCAGGGCCTTTGCACAGGCGGGTGCCTGTGGCTGGAATGCCATTTCTGCAGATATCTGCAGGGAAAATTCCCTCATTGCCTTTGCAACCTTATTCACCTGTCACCTTTTCACCTTATTTTACATTGCATCCTTCTGCTCCACGCTCCCCCAGTTCCCTCCTTCTCCTGCATCACTTCTCTCCTTGGCACCTGCCGCCTAAAATCCTGTATCATTTTCTTATTTATCTGGTTTAGTGTCTGTCTCCCCTCCTAGATGGTAAGCTCCATGAGGGCAGGTGGTTTTGTTTGTTGGCTGCCTTTTCTTTTGTGCCCAGTATGGGCTCAATGAACAGTGGTGGGGGGGAGATTCAGGAGTGGAAATGCTGCTGGTTGGGGAGGAGGACGGGCCGGGCCGGGGCAGGCAGGGGTGAGAGCAGGAGAAAGCGAGGGAAGGAGGCGGGGATCACGGGCAGAGCCCGAGGGAAAGGCCGAGTCTGGCTGTGCCAAGGGGACAGGGACAGAAGGGGTCCGGCCCCTCTGAGGGTCCTAGGCAGGGGTGGGCGCTCATGGACTTGCCCACATGACCATTCAGGAGGCAGGCACTCTGCTACCCCAGGTCCTGCACACGCCACTTCCCGCCAGAGGCGTCCGGATTTGCCGGTGGTGCCTGCCCGTGCCTGTTCCCTCACGCAGTCCCAGAGTCACCCCAAGAGTTACTGTTGTTGTCCCGTCATTGGCACTGTCATCAGCATCATCAGAGCTAGTATTTACTCTATGGTAGGCGAGGTTCTAAGCATTTTACATGCATTGACCCCTCTAATTTTCACGAGAACACGTGCTAGAGGATGGGGTTACATGACCCCCATTTTCTGCAGACACAGAGAAATTAGTGATTTGCCCGGGTTCGTGGCAGCGTCGGGGTTTCATCGGAGACGCCTGGCTCCAGGCCCGGCACCCTTGCTCTTGCGCCGTGCGCCCCCGCAGAGGCGGGCGCTGCTGTTTGCATGCTGGTTCCAGTCTGCCTTTCGTGCAGCGACTCCCCAGTTCAGCCTCGATCTCCTGGGGGGGGTCCGTTGTACACCCCAGGTCTGCAGCCCCCCTTCCAAGTAAACATGGACTGTGGCTGCCCCCAGCCACGGAGCTGCCTTGCCAACGGGCCTGGAGGAGGAGGCGGGGGACATGTGTGGAGAGGTGGCTGCCGGGAGGGGGGTCAGAGCCGGCTCCGGCTCCCCACCCGCGGTGTCTGTGAGCTGCGTCCGTTTTATATTCTGTGCTTGCTGCTCCCAGTGCGGGTGCCAGGTGTCACCTTCTCTTTCAGGGGCCCTCGGTCTCCTTCCCTCCCCCTTCCTGGAGGTGCTGTTCTTTGCTTAATGTCCCCATGCTTCCTCACTCCTGTCATAAATTAATTCACACCAAGGTATTACTTTCCCTGTCAGGTTATGGCTTCCAGGGAGGCAAATGGCTGACTCCTGAGGGTTTTTTTTTTTTTCTTCCTTCTCTTCTCCGAGAGCCTGACAGGGCTGTAATTAGGCATTCCTGAGCCTGTGGCAAGACTGCATTCCTGGTCCTCCCTTCCCCTTCCCCCGGCCCTGAGGCCCGGGGCCCGCGAGGGAGCGCACATCTGTGTCTTTTCCAGGCCAGGGTGGATTCATGTTCCTGGAGCTGGGGCCCAGCTGCGCGGCCGGCCAAGCATTCCCGCTCTGCGAGTGGGTGTCACGTCCATTCACGAGGCCGGGAGGGTGTTTGGAAGTATATTTGCAGTTTGGTGCCGACTTCCCGTTTGCCTCCACGCCGCCGTGCGGAGCAAAGGGCTGCTTTCGGGGGGGCTGTCTTCCTGTGGGTGTCCCTGGGCTGCCTGGGGTGAGCGCACGGGGCCTCCTTTCTCCCCAGTTTCTCCTCCTTGTTGGACACCTTCACCCACCACCTCAGGCCCTCCACTGCCCCCAGGAGTTAGACGACCGGCCCTTTGCCGTCACTGCGGCGGGGCCAGAGCCGCGTGGATGGGCCCTACCTCCAGGTGCACTGGGCGGCCTGCTCTCCCCCCGCAGCTGCTCGCCACAGCTGGTGCTGCCCGACTCCGAGACACATTGGTCACCGGGCGTGGGGGGGGGGGGGGCGGGCACTGAGATTTCCGCTGATTTCCTGGGAAGAAGACAAATTCCTTTTGTCAGAGCTTCCCAGGGTGGTGCTGTGCCAGGGAGGGTCCGGCCTCCTCCTGCCGGCTCTAACTCAGCCAGCAAGCCGGCTTCGCCCTGGTGCGGCGGCTGTCCTCAGCCTGGCCAGTTCCGCCCGAAAACACTGCAAGGAGGATGGTCCAGCCTGGAGTCGATGCTCAAAACGAAAATACGATGAACTCCAACCCCAAACATGGATTTCCAGTCCTATTTCAAAGCCTGTGAACTT
The DNA here is from genome assembly GCF_004126475.2 of Phyllostomus discolor. Classification (NCBI taxonomy): domain Eukaryota; kingdom Metazoa; phylum Chordata; class Mammalia; order Chiroptera; family Phyllostomidae; genus Phyllostomus; species Phyllostomus discolor. Next base: position 76,600,971 of record NC_040912.2, read on the forward strand.
GAGCTCTATCGTGAGCGAGTGGACTGGGGCAGCGGTGCCTGGTGCAGTAAGGTGGGCGGGCGTGGGAGGGCGCTCTTCCAGCCAGAAGACTCCTCAGCTGTATTTTCACCGTTAGGGTGTTTTGTTTTTGCCTTGGTGTTGTTTGTTTAGAAGATTTTACTGATTGGAGTGGTATAAGGACGTTGCCGAAATGTAAAAGCAAAAAAAAAAGAAAAAAAATTGCATCAAATCATAATCCTTCTGTCCTCACAGGCATTGTTAATATCTTCATATATTTTCGGAATTTTCGTGTCTTGTTGTCCTTGGCTCAGGGTATTGCTCTTTCATTATTTTAAAACACTTTTTTAATTGCAAGAATAGTAGGATGGACTTTTCACCTGTTAACTGTTACTATTCGCTTGCTTGCCCTCTCTCTGTGCATGCACATGCAGAGTCACACAGATGTACCTATATACATACATACATACCTATGCATAGCTACATCTCTAGATACATCTCTCTAGCTATAATTCTTTTAAAAAGCTTATCTATTTATTTATTTTTGGAGGTAGGGAATGGAGGGAGAAAGAGTGGGAGATAAACATCGACGTGAGAGAGAAACAGAGATTAGTTGCCCAGACTGGGGACGGGACCGCAACCCAGGCCAGTGCCCTGACTGGTAATCGAACTGGCGACCTTTTGCTTTGCAAGATGACACTCAACCAACTGAGCCACACCGTTAAGGGCTAAATATTCAAAATAATTCTTGTTAGTTTTCATAGCTAGCTAGCCTTAAGGAATCCAAGGCTGTGAACTAGGAGGTGTGGTTTCTTATCTCAACTCTGCCCGTTGTTAATTTTTTCATTAAATCCCTTTAGCTCTTTAATCTGCTTCTTTATCTCTAGAACACGAAGAGTTGATTCTTGCTCTGTTATCTGGTCATATGAGCAGATCAAATGATAGAGTGAGATTAAAGATGCCTAGTAAGCCAAAAGGCTCCGGCTGAAGCGAGGCCTCTTCAAGACTTACTTGTGAGCTGCCAACCAGGGCGGCTTTGGGTTGAGGCCGTTTTCCCAGCACCCTTTGTGGCAGAGGGGTTCCGGTCCTTCCCACACTGCACGGTCAGTGCTGAGTGCTCGGCTGCCTGGGGCCCTGGATGCCAGTGTGAGGGTGTGTGAGCTTGGAGGGAAGGGCACCTGCCCATCTCCCTGAGTCCCGAGGTGGGAAAAAATGTCCCAGGCCCATGTGGGAGGTCAACTCTACCGCCCCCTCGGGAGCCAGTGGGAAGGGCCCCATGAGGACTGAGTGACAACTCCAAACTGACACCCAAGGGCTGGCTTTGGCTCACCTGCGCTTGTGCTTACGGGGCAGTTAGGATGGTGAGCGAAAGTCTGTTGGCACTTTAATCACAAGGATTTGGACTGGCTTTCCAAGTGGCTTGCATACCAGTTGTCTGGGCCACTCCCTGCGGGCAGGTTGGAGGTCGCGGGTCGGTGGGGGAGCCCTGTGCTGCCCCAGAGGGTCGGTGTCCGTGGCTCAGCCTGGGCCCTAACAGAGTGCTCACAGAGGACAAAAGCAGTGTTGGCAGCAGGCCTCGAGCACCGTTTCTAAGAAACGCCTTCCTATCTATGGTGAATTTTGTCCGGTAAGAGGGCCAGGGCCTATATGGCCGTCCCAGTCTCCCAGCCGAGGGGAAGAAGGCGAGGGTCGTACAGCAAGTCAGGCAGACACAGAGCAGGGCTCTCCGACCCCTTGCCCGTGCTCATCTGGGAATGGCACCACAAACGCCAGCTCGCCAAGCAGGAGAGCCGCCGGGGACCGGGCGTGTCCTTGCACTCTGCAGCTCACACTCACGGGGGCGCATCCTACTGTGTCGATGCCGTGTCTGCACACCGCCAGCTGAGGCTGGGCTCAGAGGAGACACGCCCGTCCCAGCCTGCTGCTTCCCGCTCCCCTGCCGACCGGTGCCCCTGTCGCCCAGGTGCTGCTGGACGAGGAGAGAGAGACCATGGCGAAGTCCCGCCGGCTGGAGCGCAGCGCCGGCAGCTTCAGTTACTCCTCTTACCACACCCTGGAGGAGGTAGGTCTGCTCGGTGGAGCTCCGGCCTCTGTCTTCCGTCTGTGACCGCAGGGTCTCCAGACTCAGGCAGAGGCTAGTGAAGGACTCTGGGGTCTGCGGGGGACCGTGATCTGACACTGGGGGACTGTGGAGCAGATGTTGGGTGAAGGTCTGTGGCGCAGAAATGAGTCCAGTAGGTGGGACACTAAGGCGGGACCTGCCAGAACGGAGCAGGTGGACGCACCTTCGTTTCTAACTCTCTGGCTGTGGATCTGGGGGTCTTGGCCTCTCCACGACCGCCCCTGGGGTGAAGTGGCCCCAGCCATGGGCACTAGAATGTAGAAAGTGCAGGAAGCCAGGCACACTGGAGAGCCATTTTGCAGAAGAAATGGAGCCGCCTTCAGTTGGAGAAAGTTCGTGATCACAGGCACAGCCGGTTAGGGCAGCCGTGACCGACTGTGGCTCGTTTATAAAGGCGCAAGGGCAGCAGAGAGACACCCGTCCAGAAAGAAGCTCAAGGCACAGCTCCCACCCCTGGGGAGGGCGTGACGTCCCTGGTGTTGCCCACTCTGTTGTTATCTCCACTCTCCTCCTTCCAAGGGTCCGTTTTCTTCCATATAATTGTTAATTCAGTGATATGTATTGAAAGAATAAGAAAATGACTGAATATAGCCTGTTAGCACTCACTGATGTCAGAGATCAATGACCCTGCTTTCAGGTGCCTTAGAACTCAAAAGAGCCCCTGGCTGGTGTGGCTCAGTGGACTGAGTGCCGGCCTGCGAACCAAAAGGTCACTGGTTCGATTCCCAGTCAGGGCACGCGCCTGGGCTGTGGGCCAGGTCCCTGGGTGGAGCCATGTGAGAGGCAGCTGATTGATGTTTCTCTCACACACTGATGTTTCTCTCCTTCTCCTTCCTCTTTTCCCCTCAAAAAATAAATAAAATATATTTTTTAAAGAACAATCTAAAAGGAGAAAGACCAAAACAAACACTGCGAGGGCTATGAAATCTGTCAAATGTATTGAATGGAAGTAAGAGAAGCTTCCATCCTGAGACAGACAGCTTTGCAGGCTGACCCCGGGCGCTGGGCAGGCTCAGCACCTGCTATTCCTCCAGGCCAAGGCCTAGCTCTGCATGGTGGCGAGGAGCCTGGGGACCCAGGCCGACCACAGCTTGCTTCCTACAACCTGGAGGTCGTCGTCTTGTAGTCTGTGATCTGGGTTCCTTCAGATCCTCACGGAAGGTGGGAAGTCCTTAAGGAGGGGAGGACGGGGGGAGGGGACTATTCGGAGAGGTCCTGGGGTTCACTGCCTGTCTGATAAACTCCACTCCTTTCAGATCTATAACTGGATCGACAGCTTTGTAATGGAGAATGCAGATATTGTCTCAAAAATCTGGATTGGCGACAGCTTTGAAAATCGGTCCATGCTTATCCTGAAGGTAAAAGCGAGCGGTGGGGATCACTGGCTCTGTGGCGAGGCCTCCGGCATAAGGTTGAGCTCTTGCACGGTCGCGGCTGGTGGGAATTTTAAAGGAAGGGAAGAGGTGCACACGCCTGTCCTGAGGTGACCCGTAAACTTTGGGATTGTGGTCATCAGGGACACACCCTTGTAGGCATGGACAGGTGATAGTGTGTTGGCTTGGCATGTCCTGGGTCAGGAAGTAGGTGGGAGGGTTGCTACGGAGATGGAATAATAGAGTGGCAGCCGTCACCCTGGACTCGGGGTGTGAGCGTGGGTGACTCCGCCTGCTTCCTGTTTCCTCGGTTGCTTCATCTGTGAAGTGGGAGAGAGGTGCATGGAGGCCTCATTCACAGGTGACTGAGGTCATCTGGCTCAGGCAGCCCCACAGAGGCACCCGAGTCTACGGGGGACTCCCCAGCCCTTCACAGGCCCACTGCAAACAGAGTTTGCGCAAACATGGCAGTGGCAGCGCCCTTGGTCATGAAGGAGGCAGGATAGAGCAGAGCGTGGGGCTCACTGGCAAACAAACAAAGGGCACTCAGGAGTGTGGGCCACGCAGGGCATCCAGCCGGCAGAGAAGACAGGCACCGCTGCTCTCTGAAGTTCCCTGGGGGGCTCTTCGGAAGGGCCAAGGGGTCTCAGCGGACTCTGGACCTGAATTCACTCGCCCCTGCGGCAGTTTTCCCCAGGGCCGTCTGCGTGCTTGAATGTGGTCTGAGATCTTGCCGCTCAGAGCGCGGTCCTCACGCGCCCGCAGGAGCAGCATCCCCAGGAGCCTGTTAGCAATGCCCAGCCTCGGCGCCCTCCTCAGACCTACTGAATCAGAATCTGCATTTCAGTAGGCTCTCCAGAGGGTCTCGTGCCCTTTAAAGTTTGAGAGGCACGAGAAGCATCTGAGATACTTTCAGACCTGGGAAGTTCTGTGTCTGGCTGGATCACTTTGCTCTCCAGGGCCCCGACACGTGTGCACATTGTGGGCTCATGCATAGGTACCTGTGCATACAGCCCCCCTCCTGGGCACCTAGGGCCGCCCCGGGCAGTGAGGATACACCCGGGGCCTCCTTCCAGGCAGCCTAGCGACAGTGCTGTAGCCATCTTGGTTCAAACTTGTCTGGGTCCGGGGGCTTTTCCCCAGTTCAGCACTGGAGGCTCTCAGCGCCGGGCCATCTGGATTGACTCTGGAATTCACTCCCGGGAGTGGATCACCCACGCCACAGGCATCTGGACCGCCAAGCAGGTCAGCATGGGCGATGGGGGCTGGGGCAGGGGAGGGGGCTGCTTGGCTGTTTCAGGGAGCCTCCAGTTGAAACATTACACTTGGTTTTTTAAACTCAGGGTGCTTCTACCCTCCTGCCCTCTGGAACAGCTGCCAGCTGGCCTTTCGCAGCACAGAGCGCACATCTGGCCTCTGCCTTCTAATTGCTTAAAATCCAAGCTTTTGGTTTTGCACAAAGGATGTGCCTAATGGCCTCTGCCTGCGGCCACTGGCTGTGCAGATGTCCTGTTCAGCCCCGGAGGAGGGCCCACTAGGGCCTCCTGTCCCTCACCCCGTCCCCGCTCTGTCCTTTCTTGCAGATTGTCAATGAATATGGCAAAGACGGCACCCTGACGAACATACTGAATGACATGGACATCTTCCTGGAGATCGTCTCCAACCCCGATGGGTTTGCTTTTACCCACAGCATGGTGAGGGCCCCGGGAAGGAAGGGGTCAGGGGTCAGGGGCCAGGGGTCAGCTCCGGGGGGGTGGAGGAAAGGTCACTTCGGCTTTGGGAAGCTCGTCCCTCGGGTTCCTTGCCGAGTCTCACTGAGGCAGGGAGGCTGTTCAGTCCTGAAGCTGTGGCTCTTGTCCTCTGACCTCCCTCTTGCTGCCCAAGGAAGGCCACTGCTGGCAGCCTGTGCTTGGGCCCTTGCCCACACCCCAGCTTTCACCACAGAGTCTGATCTGCAGCCTTGGTCCAGTTCCACGCCAGCCACATCCTGCCCTGGAGATTCCTTCCCTTTGCCCCTGCTTGTCCCACGAGAGCCCCCTTCCTAGGCTAGGAAGTCAGGGGTTCCCAGCCCTGGAAATGGGCCCAGTCCCAAGGTCCTCTGTCCTCGGCTTTCTTAGAACCGCTTGTGGCGGAAGAACAAGTCCAGCAGACCCGGGATCTCCTGCATCGGTGTGGATCTTAACAGGAACTGGAGGTCAGGCTTTGGAGGTATGGCGGTCTGCTGGGCCCGAGGGCGGGGCGGGAGAAGGACTTGGTCCTGGACACGTCTCCCACAGGCCCATTGTGTGGACTCATAACTTGGGAGGCGACGTAGTTAGTTCTGCAAGTCGTGGCCAGGGGCAGGCACGCGTGTGCCTAGGACTGGGAGGTGGGGACAGGTTGCACATGTGTGTGGGATGTAGACGTACGCTAAGCCTTCAGAGGAAACATGGAAACAGCATCTTGCGTGGGGACTGACTGCAAGGGTGAAATCCGAAACAGGGCAGAGGAGGGCTGGCGGAGGTGCAAGGTGATCCTGCTGGTTGTTGACAGTCCGGGGTCTGCAGTAACCCCCCAGCCCCCCCTGGAAGGGGGCAGGCCACAAGGAAAGGCCTCCAAACTCATTTCCTGAGACCTGGGACCTGCTGTTTGCCCTCTGGGGAGGCCAGAACAATACTTCAAATATTATCAATAAGTTGATTCCTTATCATCAGTACCCCTTGAGCCTAGTTTTTAGTTTTGACTAATTACTTTGTAACCCTGGGCTGCTGGGTGGGGGTTGGCTATCTGCCAGGCTGTATGATTCCGGGGAGGGGTGGGCAGCTTCCTCCCAAGTTCCTTGGTGTCTTTCCAAATCGTCTCCTTTACCACCCCAGGGTCATGGGGATTATTAGATGAGGAAACTGAGGCCCCCCAAAAGCCCAGAGATGTGTATATGCACCTGGGAACTTGGCACTTTAATGGGTGGGATGCTGGGTCCAGACAGCGCAGTGTCCAGAGGAGAGGGCTGCATGAGCGCCATCCTTGATCCCCGGATGCAGCACCCACTGGGTGCCGGGGCATCGAGCTTTGGCTCCACAGGACACGGTGCTGTTGCTGCTGAAAAGCAGATCCACAGATGGGCGGCTAAACCAAAGAGGTGGAACATTCTAGATCTGGTTGCCTGTTGCTTTGAAATTCAGGCTCTTTTCAGTCCCCTTGTTTTTTCTCATTGAAAAACAAGGACAGTTCAGAAGCACCCGGAGAGAAGCCCACCAGGCCACAGTGTGGGGGCTTCCTGAGAGTTGGAGGCTGCGTGTGTAATTGCTTGTGTAAAGAAACACAACTGTGTAAAAGGAGACATTTCCACCTCCAAATGGCCAGACACCGGCCCCAAGTGGCCATCCAAGCGGGCCCCTCAGACCTGGCTGAAGTGAGTGCCCACAGACCCGGAGATGGGCTGGCTAGCAGAAAGACAAATTACTTCTCAAAGAAAATAACGTTTGTGGTTTCACTGCAAGAAAAAAAAAGAGTCAGTATACAAACAATGTAAAAAATATATATGGGGGAAAAAGCCCAGCGGGGACAAAAAGCTCCCATAATCCCACTACCCAAAGATTACTGCTTTTAATAATTTACCATGCCCTTCCAGAGATTTCCCCTTGCTACAAATTACATTTTTAGAGGAGGAAAAATAAATAGCTAATGAATCCATTAGCAGGTACTCGTGAAGCAGGCAGGCTCAGAGGACTTTGTGAACGGGCGGAGAGAGGCAGGCAGCTAATTCCCATTTGGTCGGGGGAGATTAGTTTATTCTGCTTAGCTCAAACCAGAACTAATGGCCTGAAGTGTTCCTCCATATTTGGGCAAAGCCACCTGGCCGTTGGCAGGGGAACCACTTTCTAAGCGCGGGCTGTAAACGCGGACAAAGCTTTCAGCCTCCCCTGCTCTGCTCGGCTGTTGCTATTTGTCATTCATCAAGTGTAGCAGGTGCAGAAGCTCCTGGCAGACACAACAACCCGGGCCACTGTTAGCTGGGCTGACTCCCTCCCTCGGGACTGCTCCCCACTGCACCCCTGCACCCCTCGGTTCCCTGCGGGCACATCCCCTTCCAACCTGGGTCCCCACCCCAGGTGAGGACCTGCAGATCCAGAGGGGAGGTGCTTCCGGGTGACAGAAGTGCCTCTGGCCAGGAATAACAAGGAGTGTGGAGGTTGGTGACTCAGGCAGGAAGGTTTTGTTTATGGTTTTATTATTGCCTTAATTTAATTGCTGCGTAATGAGTCATCTGTCTGTTGTCCCTCCCACCCACGCAGCCCTCACCTGCATTCGTGGGGCGGAGCAGTTTGCCGAAACCCCAGGGCATCGTGTGAACTGGGCCATGGGCCCATGCCCAGCTCTCCAGCCAGCCCACTGCCCTGGGGGGTGAGGGGTGCTGTGGCACCCGCAGGAGGCTTCAGGAATCAGGCGATCCCTGGCCTCTGGGGCAGCCTGGTGTGTGGTCATTGGAGGGAGGAGGAGCGAGAGGAGGGGCTGGCACGACTCTTTCCAAGTGTGTCCCTAACCCACAAACCTTGACCAGCCCAGCCCAGGCCTCTGCAACGTGGCCCGTGGGGAGGGAGGAAAACGGAACAGGAGGGAAAGAGATGGGGAGCAAAGGATCTAGGAGGAGATGGGAACGAATTCAATTTGTGACCAAAACAGAGACACAGCTCCTCTTTACTCCCTCCCCCAGTTCAAGTTCCCAAAAAGAATTTCCAGAGACTTGATACATCTGCGGTTTCCAGACCAGGCTTGGGCAACCACGAGCTCTACTCCCTCTTTTCCTGGCGCTCCACACCCCCATCCGTGCTGCTCCTGGGGTGGTGGCTGCGGCACGGTTTGAGCAGACACAGAGTTGGAGCATTCTGCTGACCCAAGCCTTCCCCATGGCAGCGGGGGATCGGCTATGAAGGGTCAGCTCGAAGGGGTCGCTGCTCATAGGGGAAGCTGGGGTTGGAGACCTAGAGTTTCTTCTGGAGGCAACTGCCGAGGCAGACCCACCTCTGTAATGGAGCCACAGTCAGGACTTAACCAAAGGACAAGCCCAGGGAGCTCCTTACAGGCCCACAGAGTTGCTGAGTCCCAGTGCGGCTACACCCCTCTGATGTATTAGACTAGGGTATGCGGCAGTAACAAATACCCCTCCTCATCTCAGTGGCTCAACACAATAAAACTTTGTTTTTCATGCACACAAAGTCCAATGTGGGCAGGTGGCTGCCCTTGGCAGGGCTCTCCCAATGGTGACGGAAGGATCCCTGGTGATGGAAGGACCCAGGATATTTCCTCCATCTAAAGTTTTTTTCTTCCAACCACACAGACAGAAGAGAGTGTGGAGACATCGTGCTTGCTCTTACAGCCTCAAACTAGAGGGGACACGTCATTACTGCACACAGTCTCATTGGTCAGGAGTAGTCACATGGCCTCAACCAAACTGCAAAGGAAGCTGGGAAATGTAGAGAGGCATACATGGCTGTTTTGTGAGCATTAAGTGTCTTTCCCAAGCCTGGGAACTTGAACCCTTTAGATGGTTTTATTTTATTTCCAGGAAACGGTTCGAATGACAACCCATGCTCAGAGACTTATCGTGGGCCCTACCCTCACTCCGAGCCAGAGGTGGCTGCCACTGCGGACTTCATCACAGCCCATGGGAACGTCAAGGCTCTGATCTCCATCCACAGCTACTCTCAGATGCTCATGTACCCGTACGGCCACTCGCTGGAGCCCGTTGCAGACCAGGAGGAGTTGGTGAGATTGGCCACATAGGGCTTGGGGGAGGCATCTGGCAGACTCCTAGGGGGTTCAGGCCCTCAGTCTGAAACAAGAGTCTGGACCCAGCCATGCCAGGGTGGGGAGGAGGGGGAGCTTGGTTTCATGTGTGATTAAGTCCAAAGTTGGAGGTGCTGTGTTCCCTTCTCATGAGAGCCATCTACATAGTCAGCGTCCAAGACTCCTAGCTCCTCCTTCTCGGCAGCTGGTGAGGGTGTGCGGGGTTGGAGAGCCCTGGCCTCTCACCCTCTGGATGTCATCTTGCAGCACAGTCTGGCCAAGAGAGCGGTGCAGGCCCTGTACAAGGTCCACGGGATCAAGTACATTTATGGCAGCATCAGCACCACCCTCTGTGAGTGAGCCTTCCCCTGGCTGCTTCTTCGGGCACCACAGCCACCTGGAGAGGGGCGGGTGCAGGTTCTCTGCTGCCTGGCAGGCCCGGCTGGCCACAGGGCAGTGCCCTAGGTCCGGCTGGGCTGGGCCAGGGCCGATGTCTTCACTAGGTAGCTGTTGCTTCACAGTGTTCATAGCTCCCAGGTCCCAGTGCCCAGCTTTCGGTGGCATTTCTAGAGGGCAAAGATCCTCCACCTAGTGGCCTCAAGGAGCCTTCCTTTTGCTGGGGCAGAGAATGGGCTGAGTGGGCGGGCAGTGGCCCAGGTTAAGGCCTGGGTTGGGAGGCTTGGTGTGGTCTGGGGTGAGTGGGGGTTTGGCCTCCGGGGCCCACTTTCCACTCAGGGGCATTTCTTTGCCCTTTGTGTGCAGACGTGGCCAGTGGGATCACCCTGGACTGGGCCTACGACAGCGGCATCAAGTACTCCTTCAGCTTCGAGCTCCGGGACACCGGGCACTACGGCTTCCTGCTGCCGGCCTCCCAGATCATCCCCACAGCCCAGGAGACGTGGATGGCCATCCGGACCATCATGGAGCACACCCTGAATCACCCCTACTAGCAGCACGGCCGCGTGCAGAGCAGGAGCGCTCATCCTCTTCCGCAAGGCCTGGGCCTCCTCCTGAACCCAGAGTCAGATGCCCCCTCCTTCCTCAAACCCCTGTCCTGACTCCTTAGAAAATAAAAGCAAGTTTGAACAGGCTTGGTGGCCCCTGGCACTGGCGGCCACCCCCTTGAGCTCAGCCTTGAGGAGGGGACAGAGGCAGTTCCCAATGCCCCTTCTCTCCCCGGGTATTCAGGAGGATGAGGGGCCGCCGGGCCTCACCCTTGCAGTGTTCTCAGGGCCTGGAGCAGACAACGCGCCCCCGGGAACCATTAACATACACATACACCGATCCTTGGTGGTGCTCCCATCTTGAAGATGACTCTGGTGGGGACACTGTTTGATCTAGGAGTGGAACTCCCGTAGTGGCATCTCCAGCGCCTCGAGGGACAGGTGGGCAGAGAGGGGCAGCCTCCTTCCCTTCTTGCTTCACTTCCCACGGCGCATTTCCGAGGCCCCAGTCAGCAGGACCCCCCCCCCCCCCGCCCTGGAAGTGAAAGTGAACAAGTCACCCGTTGGGACCTGCTCCTCCTGGGCACCCTCACAGGCTCCCCTAGTCTGGGAGCACAGAGTCACAGGCAGGCAGAGCCAGCTCAGCGAAGCAGCACACAGTCCAGGGCGGGGGGGGGGGGGGCGGGGGGGAATCCTCTTGCTCCTCTTCCTCACCCAAGTCATCGTGGCGGTCACACACTGAGCAGTTAGTTCAGGCTGCGCTGTGTGCTCAGTAAGCACTTCGTCTAGGGGAGAGAAAGGGCTAGTGTTTTGAGATACAAATGAGGTGTCTTCCCCCATCCTCAGGCCTCTTTGTACCTTTTGACTTCCCCTACCACCGGGGAGCAGGGTCATGGGTCGATCTGCCTCCTGCTTGGGGGAGGGCAGTTACCCCCAAGAAGCAAGAGGTCAACTGGAGGTCTGACGGATTTGGGTAAGCCTGTGGCAGAAAGCAGGACTAGTACTCACAGGTGCCAGACTTTTGTTGTTGCTGCTGTAAATGAAAAGGATTGTGGGTACCTGTGAGTCGACCCCTGCAGGACGCAAAGCCCAGGGTTTTACTATAAATCACGAAGAGGAAAGCAGGGTGAAACCAGAACAAGCCCTGCTTTCCACCCGACCTGTAAAAAGAACATAGATGTTGGACCAGTTAATGGACGGAGGTGATCAGCAGCGATGGAAACTCTAGGTGAGGCCCATTCCAACATGGCGTCTGAGCGGCAGTCTAACAATGGTTGAGCAAGGCGTCTGCGCTGGTGACCAGAGGCAGCTGCGGGGTTGGGTCCAGCTCAGCGGAGCAGCTGTGAGGGCTCTGAGCAAAGAAATGAGAAGCACCCAGGTACGGAGACCAGGGGAGGTGATGCCCGCGCCCAGGACCAGTGGGGCCATGGGGGGAGGCCTGAGGAAGTGAGGGCGATGAGCCCCTGAAGAACCCAGATCATCTCCAGAGTGTGAGCCGGCAACAGAGGAGGAGAGAAACCCAATGCGGGCTGTGGCTTCCCGAAAGAGACTTGAGATTTCTTTTTTAAGCTAGAAGTTGTGTGAGTGATCTAGTATTCCAAAGCTAGTTTTCTGCTATTAGCAGGAAATATGAGGTCAGGAGCTAAGTTAATAGAAACTATAGATAAATAAAGCAAGTTATACCTGTGCACACTGGAGTCTGTGATTATAACTTTTTTGCCCTCTGCATAAATATTGTTATTTCATCCTCATGGGGGGATATGATTGGTATTAATAAGCTCATTTTTCAGATAAGGAAAGCCCAACTTGGAGAGGTTTTAAAAGCCACACAAGGCCACACGGGTGGATGGAAAGCTGTTGAAGGACATTTGAACTTGGGTTTGTCTAAAAGCAAAACCACTGTCCTAAAACCGCCACTGGGCCACCCCTGCAGCAGAATTCATGGAGAGTCATTTAACATGAATATTTTGGGGCTCCACCACCCCGGCTGAAACAGAGTCTCTGGGGTGGACTCCTCAGATCTGCATTTTTACCATCTGCCCCCGGAGTTCTGAGGTCCCCGAAAGACCGAGGACCACTGGACTCTGCTGTCCTGACTCCCAGCGGGAACGCGTTTGAGTCTTCCAGGGGCAGTTGGGCTCTGGGTCTCCCACCCTCTGGCCTGGTCCACCAGGGCCGAAGATGGCTACAGCGTGTGCGCGTAGTTATCCTCCTCCAAAATGTCCCCAAAGGGCTGGACTTTGCAGTGTGGTCTTCAGGCCACGGGCATCAGCATCCCCTGGAAGCTTGTTGGAAATGCAAAGTCTTGGGACACCCCAGACCTGCTGAATCAGAGCCTTTGGGGATGGGACCAGGTGACGCTAATGCTACATTGTAGAAGCACTGCCCTAGAGGCAGGAGAATCTGGACCCCAGTGGGTTTCTGAGTAACTGTGAAAATAATAAACCCTGTTCTGGCAACTTACTATGTGCCAGGCATGGTTCTGAACGCATCACAGGACTCAACACATTGCTTCCTCTTAGGGGTAGGACTGTCACCGTCCTTGTGTTGAGACGAGGAAGCCGAGAGGGGATAGTCCTGAAAGGGCTCGCACCTACTGTGCGGCAAGCCTGGGACCGGCCTCCAGGTCAACCCCACTCCCTACAGCCAAAGCCCCTGAGGACGGTGGGCCATGTTGGCAAGATCTCGTGCAGCCGGTAGCCCACAAAAGTTGGGGCTGAAATTGCTTTTCAGATGAGTGCAGCTTTCTCTTTAAAGATCTTTCAATGACTTAAAATAAAACCCGCCCCAGGGACTGCATGGCCCGCCCTGCCCACCTCTCTCTGTCTTGTTTCAATCCCTCGTTCACCAGCTCCCAACTCACCGGCTTCCTCTCGGTTCCTTCCACTCCTTCCCAGCTGTTTTTCTGGTCCAGAATATTCTTTCTTCTCATTCTTCCTTCAAACAGCCCACTCCTTAAATTTGCCTCCAATACCATTTCCTCACTCGTCCTTCCAGGCCCACCCACTGGAAGCAGATCTATTATTCTCTTTTCCAAGGCCTGCCTTGTTTCCTCGATAGCAATGATAATAATTAATCGATGTCTTTGATTATGTGTACTGTTTGTCTCCACCACTTGTTGAGACCTCTAGCAGGTCAGGGAGCATGTCGGGGTTATTCACCCTCAGGTCTGTCAGGCACACAGTAGGCACTCAATATCTGTTGAAGGGTTGTTTCTCCTCAGCCTGGTACAGACTAGGACCAGGTTTAGCATTATGTGACAGAAACCCACTTTACAGTGGGTTAACCAGATCGAGGGGTTACTTTTGTCAGAGGACGAGAAGTTGTCAGAGGTGGGGCAGTCCTAGGCCTGTTCAGTGACTCCTTCAGCACTGGGACCCAGACCTGTCTGGCCTGCTCTGTTCTGCCCCTCTGCCGACCTTTTGACCCCTAGCCTACCTCCACTGTAGGACTGAATTCCAGGCAGCAAGGCAAGGGGCAAAAAATGGGAGCCAGCTGCGTTGGCCCCTGCGAGGCTTTAAACCTGCATCTCATTGGCTGGGGCTGCCTGGGGTGGCCACACCCAGGTGCAAGGGAGGCTGGCAGATCGTTCCTAGTTGGGCACCCAGCTGCCCCCAATAAAAATCGGGGTTCCCATTGGTCAGCAGGAAGGGGACAATGGCTGTGGGGAAGGCAGCCCTCGGAGTCTGCTGCCGCCTCTCTGAAGGAGTCTCCAAATCAGTTTTTTGCTCTAGTTTATCAGGTGACCGACTTGATTATAAAGCCGTTGAACTCTCCAGATGAAAGGGTCCTTTAAAAGCTTCTAGTCCAGCCCCCTCGTTTTGCGGTTATAAAGACCAGGGGCCAGCTTACTGCAGGGCCGACATGAAGTGAATGGCTGAGAGCACTCAAGCCAGGGGTCTTCCTCCTAGGACTGAGGGGTCTCCTCAGCGCGCCAAGGGAGGGGGTGGCTGGGCGGTTAAATTCATCAAATAAAAGCTCAGGTCTTAGACACTCACGTTTGAGAAATATTACAGAATAATCTCTTTTTCATAGAACCTTAACCTGAACACAATTTACTTCTCAGGTATACAATGCTAAACAGGAGTTCAGTTTTTCTACATTCAGTTTAGTTTTTATTTTTATTTTTTTCTCCCAACAGGCTGCTCTTTTTAGGTTTTTTTTTTCATCCTTTTCACCAGTAAAATTTATGAGCATTTATTTAAAAGAAAAAAAAACACTGGAAAAACTGAAGAGAGAAAGAGCGATTATACATATGGAAAGTCATAAAGAACCACAGTGAATGTGCTGCGGTTATTGCTTTCTTAGAAAAACAAACCCGGCCGGGGCTTGGAATGTGAGAGTCCTGTGTGCGGGCGGGCGGGCGCGGGGGCCCAGGGCCATGGGCGCGGGGCGGGGCCGCGAGTCCCGTGAGGGGCGCCCCCCACTCTCCTGTCTCCCCGCTGATGGCCCCGGGGGTGGGGCGGGGGCGGCCAGGGAGAAAATGACTTTACCAAAAAACTTTTTTTAATTTAAAAAAGCTTCTAAAAAAAGCGTCTTTAGAAACACAAGAAGGCCCAGCCAGCCATTTAGCACATGCAAGCTGGGAGAGAAGGCAGTGAACACGGTCATCGATGCCTCACGGGCTGGTGGAGCCACAGCACGCCTCGAGCTTGGGGGGCAAATAATTGTCTTCTGTGTGTATGTGGTGGTGGTGGGGGGGGTGTTCTGAAGGACCGCTCCAGCCTTTGGGCCTCGGGAGGTGCTCCTTCCCCGAGTACTTGGGACAGTCCTCGGGAGTGAGGACGCGTTTGCAGATCATTCTTTCTGCTCCTCCTTCCTTGGCCTCTGGCCCAGGGTCTGGAGTTGGCCTCTGGCTCCTCCCTGACCAGCTCCGCCAAGCCCTGTGGCTCCCCTCCCTGGATCCCCCAAATCGTAGCTACAACCACAGGGTAACATTCCAGAAACTTTTGCTTGGGAATACAGAAGGGAAAGACAACGTAGAAAATAAAATGCCTGAATTAGACACTGGCGTTGGAACTGGTTCCTGACCTTTCGTGCGGCAAGCCCTCCGACCCGCTTTCACTCTGCTGGACCCTCAGCCGGCTCCCCCGCCCCTCTCCCCCTCCTTCCAGAACCATCCCTCCCCAGTGTCTCTCTCAGGCGCAGTAAGCAGCAAACCTCCCCCCACCCCCCCATTCTTCCCTTTACAGTGTGGGACACTCCTGCTCAGGTCCTCTCTCTTCCACATCTCTGTCCTGGGATCTGGGCTCTGACCTGAAAATTCCTAAAGACCCACCAGAGGAGCGCTTCTCTCTTTGGGTGGCTGCCCCCCCATGGAAAAACGTTGCCCCCCCCCCCCCCGCAAACAGCACCCCTGGCGGCGTCAAAGTGGCAGCCCTGTAGCTTCACAGCAAACATGCAAACAGGCTCTGGGCCCCCCGGCCGCCGTGAAAGCAAAACGGTCAGAACTTCCTCCTTCCAGCCTTCCAAGCTGCGCCCCCCCCAAGCCTGGTGACCTCCCCACTGACCCTCAGCGGGATGTGGCCCCCCTTGACCTCCACGACCCTGGGAACACTTATCCTGCAAGCAAGTGGGGCCCCATGGATCTCCCCTATCTCCCCCAAATGTGGAATGCCTCTCTCCGCCCTGCCCCGACTGGTCGCCACTGCTGTGAGTTTGAGGGGCCTGGGTGTGGGGGGCAGGGTAGAAAGTACAAGTGTCCTGGAATCTAAAGTGTCACAGCTGGAAGGGACCATGGAGATCATTCTGACCAACTTCGTCATTTCACAGACGGAGAAGCTGAGGCCCAGGTTCCGCAGGGCCCTGCCCGAAATCATAGAATGCGTTTGTGGCCATCCACTTTTAGAAGGCACCCCTTCTTCCATTTTGCTCTCTTCTGAAGTTAGACAATGTCTTTGAGTTAGTTGTGCAATTTCTTTCCAGTCACATGTGGCAGAAAACCAACTTGAAAAGGCCTAAAGCAAAAAAAAAAAGGAATTTGTTGGCTCATTCCTGGAGCTGGGATGGGCGGGATGGATAGGTCCACCTGAATCATCCAGCTTCGTCCTCGGACGGAGGAGGTGCTGCTGAGGGTGGAGGCGAATGCCAGAGCGGGAGGTGTGGGGTCTGCTACAGCCCACCTTTCGGCTGCCGCACATCCTCATAGACTCCCCCCCACCACACACACAGCTGTGCACACATAGGCTTACGCACACTGGCCAAGGGAGGCCTCTAAGGGCCGCCAGCTGCGGGGCCAGCCATTCTGCGTGGGCCCGTTTGTGCTCTCCGCGGGGGTCTCGTCCACTGTCTTTTTTGATCCTTAATCTGGACGCACTGGTTCTTCTTCTGCCTCTGTAACAACCTATTTATTCTCTAGGTTTTGCTTGGAGGGTCTCTGAGTGTCGTAGGCCCTCTGTCCCCACGCTCGGCATTCTCTGGCAGCAGGGCTGTCATGGGTAATGGTCCAGGTTGTGCCCGGAACAGAGGCCTCCGCTGAGAGGAGGCGGGACTACCTCTCCCCAGAGGGGGAGGGGCCCCTTTCCCCATTGCACATACAGTTTCTCTAGGCTTAAAATTGTGTCGTCTTCTGACAATACAAGCACTTAAAAGCTTAATAAGTGCATCAGTTGGAATGCTTTCTACAGCAACAACAGAAATCCCAATTTGTACAAAGGAAAGGTATATTCTTTTGTATTATATAGCCCAAAGGAGGGGCAACAGACTCGACAATATCCAGAGAAAGATGCCTCCTTCTCAAGAGTGAGGAAACGTTTTCCAGAAACTTCCTCCCTGGCTTCCCCTCACATCTCATTGGCGAAACTGGGTCACATGCCCTCCCTAAACCAATCACTTGCAAAAGAGAATGGGATTCCTCAGTTGTCTGAGGCTGCTCTTAGACGTAGCCCCTGAGCTGGGAATGGGGTAACGTTCTTGCAGGCAACCTGGGTTTGGTCAGGGGAGGGAGGGAGGGAGGGAGGGATGGAAGGAGGTGGGGGGAGGGAGGGACACTGTGACCTGAGTCAGTGTGGCTCCAGCAGGCCTCTCTGTCTGTTTGCCTTCGAGCACTTGCCCGGTCACCTGTCCTTGAACCCAGACCGCAGCCTGGTGGTTTCTTTCTCATGCTCCTAGATCTTGGTTCCCTGCCTGTTCCCCAGCTTTCAGCCTCATGGCCTCCACCTTCCCCCTTGCCTTGGACCCACGTGCAGGGGCGGGAGGGCAGAGCTGTGGCACTCTGCCCCGGGCTCCGTTCTAGCAAACTGGTCTTTATCAGGAGGCAACACCCAGCTTCCGGGGGTGCTTTGGGAAAAAACCTGGGGAACTAGGTTTAGCGTCCACCTGGGATCCAGTTTCCCCGCTTCCTGCCAGTGCAGGCTCTCATTTCAGTTTACAGCATGAAATTCATCTCTTCTAACTTTTTGAGACTCTTGGATAGCGCAGACTGCTGGCTGAGGCTGCAAGGGGCCCTGTTTCGGGGGCTGCGCCTTTCCCACCCATCCCCCTTTCCCATGGGCTCGTCTTTTCTGGAATTCGTAGAAGGCCCAAGAATGAGCCACCACCCCGAACATGTGTACTGTACGTGGGACAGAGTCCAGATTGTAGGACAGCTTCAGATTTAGACATAGAAAAATAAATCTTGTTTTTGTAATGCAGACTGAAGAAGGGCTCTGCAAAACCAACTTTACTGGCTGGGGGGGGATGGGGAGGGGGCAGATTAGAAAGCTTGGGAAGCCCGCAGGACTGTGAGGAATGGGGAAGCCGGTTGTTGATCTGAGGAAGAGTATGGTCCCCTGGGGACAGGAAAAGGACTCCAGCAACGATTAAGGAGATATAGGTGTGACTTTGTGGTCAAGCACTGAATAGTGTGGCAAGGACCCCTTCATTTCCCTACCTGGCAAAATCCTGTCATACAGCCACAGATGAAATGTCACCTTCTCGGTAAAGTCTTCCCTGGAACCTCCTGTATGGACCCATAGTGCTGAGTCCATAGCCCTACTGGTACTGCTTTTGTTTTTTATTAATCCTTACCCAATAATATGTTTATTGATCACACACACACACACACACACACACACACACCGGTTGCCTCCCATATAAGCCCCTGCGGGGGATAGAACCTACATCCTAGGTATGTGCCCTGACTGGGGATTGAACCCGCGACCTTTTGGTGTACGGGACCACGCTCCAACCAACTGAGCCAGGATGCTTGTCCTACTGGTACCTGTGATGCCACAGCACAGAAGACACACCGCTCAGGTCCTCTGCGTCAAGGAGAGCAGCCCCGGCAAGTCTTTTGCGCGTCTAATTCCATTCTGGTGACAGTGTCTGGTGACACCTGTCAGAGAACCAGCAGGCTAGTTGGTTCCTTCTGTCTTTCCCACCAGACCACAAGCTCTCTGAGATCAAGGACCAGTCAGCGGGGGTTGGTGGCGGGAGCACCATTGACTGACGGTCTGTCCCATCGCCACGTTGTGATGAGGCCGCACTTCCCACGGGCTGCTCCCAGCTGGCGACCGAGCATAGCACACACTGGGGCCCATGTTCGTGCGGAATCAACACCCTGATTACGGTGTTGGCTCAGAGACTGCGTGTCGGCCCTGCCGGAATGTTCTCAGAGCGGCGCTGCTGTCTGAGTTCTTCCTGCCCACCCTCCTTCCTTCCCCGCTCCGTTCCCAGGTGTGAGATCTGGCACCTGGTGAAGGCTCTCCTGCCTTCGCCCGATCCCTGCTCTGTACCCTTCCCGGGCATTTCTCCCTGTGAGTCTCCTGCATGTCTGATCTTGTCTTGGTGACAGCTTCTTGGAGGACCCGAGAGAACAGGGTGGGTTGGGTGCTTCTGTCTTCCTGCTAGACGGTGAGCTCTCTGAGATCGGGGACCAGTGTGTGCTGGGCATCGTCCCCGAGTGGAGCACAGCTCCTGGCCCAGCAGCACGAGTGAACGAAGGGATGAGACTTGAGAGAAGGGGCAGATAAGTGAGAGAGAGAGACCAGAGGAAGCTTCAGGGGGCAAGTGAGCCTTGCCTGGCCTGGAGGCTGCCGGCGTGGAAAACAATAGTCTTCGCAGAGGCTCGGCATCTGTGGAGGATGGACTTAGTGTTTTACTGTCTTCCCAGAGCTGGGGTCAGGGGAGAGCTGTGGGTGCCTATGTTGGGGTCACCCTGCCTCGGCATGGGGTGGGGCAGGGAGGCAGAGCAAGCAGATGGGAACCAGAAAGGGCCTCCTCAGCTGTCCTCTGCACCCAAGCCTGAGGCTCTGACCCAGAGCAGGGCCCCAGATGGTGCCAGGAAGCCCTGGGGCGCCCCCATGAGTCAGGGCAGATTTTCATCGATGTCTCCACCAGGAGGTCGGCATCCAGAGCCACAGTGAACTCCCCTGGGCAAGTTCCAGTTTCTCTGGTGCTCTGTGCAGTCCCAGAGGGGCCTGGGCCTGCTCCCGCCACCACACTGTCTACTCCAGTGACATCAGTCTACATTTCCCACCAAGGCCAATCCTGACCCTGGAGCCTGGTACCGGCCGGCAGGGGTGGAGGGAAATGCTGGCAAAAACTAGGCGCCTGTCTCTGCCGACTCCCACAAAGCCACTGAGGCTGCTAGGAATGGGGCTGGGAAGTGCCCTTCAAAAGGCCGTACCCCAGGGTGGGGCCCAGGGTATGGAGAGCCTTGGATGAAGCCAGTGTGACGAGCCAGCAGGTACAGAGGCTGGATGGAGCAGCGGTCCCGGCTTGCTCCGTCACAAGGACAAAATAGCTGGCGCCCAGGGACATGGGAGAAGGAGATGCTTCGCAAGAGGCCCCAGCCGGTGTGGTTACTCCAGAGCCTGGTTTCTTCTCCGCCTCCCAGGCCAGCGGTGGGTGCCCCGGGCTGTGGGCTGCAGCTCTGTGGGGGAGCAGGGTTCCAGCTGGGAGGCCTTAAGCCCCCGCTGACCTCCAGGCCCAGGCCTGTCCTTCATGGCCAAGGGATGGAGACCCAGCTTATTTTTCCAGCTGCCCTGTTTCCCGCCACCTTATCAGAAAGGGCGAGAAGGTGTCAGAGTTTAGAACCCCCACCCCGCCCTCCCCGTGGGACAGCGCCCAGGTGCAAGGGGGGAGGACAACTCTTGGGCACAGCTAGGCGACTTCTGTCCTGGGAGAGCTTAAAAGGCCCCAGGACATTTTCCCAGTCTCAGTTGACCTTCCCAACTGGGTGCAGCATGAAGGGGCTGCTGATTTTGAGTGTCCTGCTGGGGGCTGTCCTCGCCAGCGAGGACTTTGTGGGGTAAGGGTGTGGAGAGGGGCAGGCGGTGCCCATAGGGGAGCCTGGGAGGACTCGGCCTCAGGCCACTGCCCGGAGGAGACGAGCAGACAGACATGCAGGAAGGTGGCCAGCGAGGAGCAGGCTAGCCTGCGCCCCGGGAGGCGGGCTGACTGGGGACCAGGGCTGCGAAGGGGTCCGTCTCTCAGGGCAGCCTCCTGAGCCCTGGAGAATCTGAGCTCTGGGGAGGAAGTTCCAGGAAAGGAGGTGGGAGGAGGCCTGGCGGGCTTTGGAGAGAGACGGGGTCTGGACTGGGCCTGGGGGCGGCAGCAGCGGTGGCCAGAAGGCTCTGAAGAGCCCAGACCCTCTATTGCTCAGACACCTCATGCTGCCCGCTGCTCAGCCCAGAGGACCGAGGCCCAGCCTGGGGTTCCCAGGCTGCCTCCCGCCCTCCTCCCACCTGGGAGTGTGAGTGGCCAGTAGGGCCTTCTCAGACCCTCAGCTTCCCCTGCCCCCGTCCAGGCACCAGGTGCTCCGAATCTCTGTGGCCGATGAAGCCCAGGTCCAGAAGGTGACGGAGCTGGAGGAGCTGGAGCACCTGCAGGTCAGAGGACAAAGGAGCCCTCCCTGAGGCTCCAGGGCACCTCTCAGGCCAGCTGGGCTCACCCTGGGCCCTCACCACCCCCCCGGAGCCTGGGCTCTCTCTCCCGAGCCCCCCAGAAGGGAGACATGGGACCGATCCCTTTTAGGAAGGGATTAATTAACCTTGCCCCCGCCCCAGTTCCTGAATCTCGGTGCACTTGAACATCTGAGCAAAGGTTGGGGCACCCCTGTTCTGGTACTTTTCCCTCCCTTGCTGTCTCAAAGTCTCCCCACCCCACTCTGCTTCCTGGGCCATGTCTCTGACCATACTGGTCTTTGTCCTGGGTCTGGGGGTTCCCTTTGTCCTCTGCCCCTAATGTCCCCAGTTATGTGGGAAGTTCTGGCACCAGCACCTGCTCCCAGGCCGGCCCCTCCCCAGCCCGCTGTGACGGTGCCGGTTCTTGTCCTCCCCAGCTGGACTTCTGGCGCGGCCCTGCCCAGCCCGGCTCCCCCATCGATGTCCGAGTGCCCTTCCCCAGCATCCAGGCTGTCAAAGTCTTCCTGGAGGCCCATGGCATTGAGTACACGATCATGATTGAGGACGTGCAGTCGCTGCTGGATGAGGAGCGGGAGCAGATGTTCGCCTTCCAGGCCCGGGCCGCCTCCACCGACACCTTCAACTACGCCACCTACCACACCCTGGAGGAGGTGAGGGGCCTCTGTGACCACGTCCACAGGCCCCCGCAACAGGCCGGCAGAATTCGGCCAGGGTGTACGTGACACCGGCTCTGTCTCCACATGGCCTAGGGGCTCTGGGATGTGGCTGGTCCACACTGCAGGGCTCACAGCTGGCCCGCTAAGGGAGCAGTTAAGATAGGCATCTGGGCGCCTGGAAACCATTAGAGCCGTCCTGCCGTCCTCTCCCTCCCCAGATTTACGGCTTCATGGACCTGCTGGTGGCCGAGCACCCACAGCTTGTCAGCAAGCTCCAGATCGGCAACACCTACGAAGGCCGTCCCATCTACGTGCTGAAGGTAATGGGTGCCTTACGTATGGGTGTACACGGGCACGCGTGCAAGAATGGACACCCACGTCTGTGTGCCGGCTGAGCCCATGGCCGCTGGGAGCACGCTGTTTACCGGCTCCCCGTGCCGACGTTTGGGGAGGTCTGAGTCTCCATGCTGGTGTAGGCGTGTGCCCCCCTGCACAGCTCTGGCCATTGTCTCGTGTGATCTGGTGTTTAAACTTTCAAGTTACCCAAGTGTTTCCAATCCGGTGTCACACTGTGGGAAGTATCCTGGGCTGGGGTAACCCAGATAAAAGGTTTTATTTGTGAACTGCAACAGAAGAACAGGGCGGGGCCTGGAAGCCGGGCTGAGTTATATTTGCCCCGACCTTAGGCTGAGGGCAGAAGGCCCAGTTCTGCAGGGCCCCTGTCCAGCCCCCAGCCTCCCACCTGAGTGGGGGCCCCACACACAGAGCCTCAGCCTGATACCCAGAGAGCAGGTGGCCTCTGGCCCGGGGCGCATTTCCCTTCTAGGAGGCGGGACCAGGCCCAGCCGGCCCATTTGTCTGCCCCTCTCATCCAGTTTAGTACCGGAGGAAACAACCGTCCCGCCATCTGGATCGACACGGGCATCCATTCCCGCGAGTGGGTCACGCAGGCCAGTGGGGTCTGGTTTGCAAAGAAGGTAAGCCTGGGGAGTCGAGGGGGCATGGGTGTCCAAGGCCCACAGAGGCCCTTTGCACCCGGGGACAGTGCCAGCACAGGGAGGCCGAGGGTGGCTGTCTGCACATTGCTCCCCAGCACGGCCGATGCCCAACCTGGCCTGCTCTGCCTCTCTGCCCCCCACCCGCACTGCAGATCACACAGGACTATGGCCAAGACCCAGCTTTCACCTCCATTCTGGACAACATGGACATCTTCCTGGAGATCGTCACCAACCCTGACGGATTTGCCTTCACCCACAGCAAGGTGCGCCGTGCGCCTTCTCCTGTTCTTGGGGAAAGCGGGGTGGGCCTCTGGCCTCGGAGCCCGACAAGGTCCTCACCCCCATTCTCAATCCCCAGAAGTCAAGGGAAGGGCAAACAGACCCGTCCCCCTAGACCAGGGTTCACAGCTCCGGCGGTCTCGGCATCTCGGGCAGGTACTTCTCGGTGGGGCCTGTCCTGCGCATGCGGGGTGTTTAGCGCACCCTGACGGGCACTCACCGGAGGCCAGCAGCAGCCCACCAGTTGAGACCACCCAAAATGTCCTCAGACATGACCAATGTCTGGGTGTGGGGGGTACAAAACTGTCCCCAGGGGAGACCCACTGCCCCAGCCCTTCCTTCCTGCTTTTACCTTGAAGGTAGGCACAGCATGCCGTCAATCCAGTGTGCATGGGGCGGGCGCACCGAGTGCCCTTTTCACCTTCTGCCAGTAGAAACCTCTGGCCAAATGCCATCCATGGTCTCCTCCACCCTCCTGTCACCAAGAGCCCCCTTCACAGATCCCCCTCCCTCCCTAACAACTAGCCCAAAGTGCTCGCTGACCCCACGCTGCGTCCCCACCCAAGCTCCGGATGGGGTGCCGTGTGTTGACTGAGGCTCTGCAGCCCACACGCTTCCCTGCGGGCTCTGAACCCCGGGCCAGGGCGGGGATGGTGACGTGTCTCCTTCCTTCCTCAGAACCGCCTGTGGCGCAAGACTCGCTCCATCACAGCAGGCTCCTCCTGTGTCGGCGTGGACCCCAACCGGAACTGGGATGCCGGCTTTGGGTGTAAGACCCAGTGTGGTCCGAGGAGCAGGGATGGGGCCCCCGGGAATGCCTTCTGACCCTGCTTTGTCCTGTTGCCCCCTCCCCCAACCTGCGTCCTAGTCCTGCCCTAGCAGGGAGGGCTTGGGGGGTGGGGGAGTGGCAGGAATGTCAGCCCTGCCTCTGGGGCTCCCAGTGAGGAAGGTGGCACTCTGAGGCTTGCTGTCCCTTGTCTGTGACAAGAAAATGCCTCCCAATGGATCTAAGGTCTGACGCCTGCCCAGGGGTTTTCAGCTCCTTCCCTCTGTGGCCGCTTCACTGCAAGTGAAGTCTGGCTTGAGGCTCCCTTTGCACCTCCCTGGGCAGGTCTGTCCTGTCTGCCCAAGCCTGGCTGGAGGGAGGCGGGACACCCAGGCTGTAAAAGGCCTCTGGTCTCTCCTTAATCCAGGGGTGGGGGTGAGCCCTCCAGCACCCCACCTCACCCCCGACTGTGCAAGGACACTCCGCTTCGCTGTAAGGAAGCCAACTACCCCTCCTCTCCTCCCGCAGTGGCCGGAGCCAGCAGCAACCCCTGCTCGGAGACTTACCACGGCAAGTTTGCCAATTCCGAAGTGGAGGTCAAGTCCATCGTGGATTTTGTGAAGAACCATGGGAACATCAAGGCCTTCATCTCCATCCACAGCTACTCCCAGCTCCTCCTCTATCCCTATGGCTACACGACAGAGTCAGCTGCCGACCAGGCTGAGCTGGTACGCGCTGACCCCCAGTGCCCTCTGTCCCGGAGGCCGCGTTGGGCCGGCATAGGGTTTCACCCGTCAGAACCGCTTAAGGCACTAAGGGCCTGCCCAATGCCCAGCACCCTGTTCCTCCCTGGACCCCTGATGGCTTGGGAAGATTGGCAAGACAGACTGGCCTTGCTTTTGGCCTGGGAACCTGAGGCGTACAGTGGTTGGGTCACTTCTGTCACATGGCAGGGTGAGGGGAGGGGCTGGACTTTGAGCTGGTACCTCAAGCTCACACTTGGAGCTGCAGTGCGGCCGAAGGGCGGGGCAAGTGCCATCCAGTCAAGTGCCAGCTGCTCATCCTGCAGGGTCGGAGCTCCGAGGCCGACCCTGCAGGCCCCAGCAGGCCCCGTGTTCCCTGCTAGGGACCTGCATCTGCAGAGTACAGGTTCCGGGGTCACCCTGCCAGCCCTGGGCTTCCCCGGCCCTGCTGTTCTGGGGGCCCGGTGTGGCTGGCCATGACACGTGGTCCTGCTCGGTGTTTTCTCCAGGATCAGCTGGCTGAGTCTGCTGTGAAGGCCTTGTCCTCTCTGTATGGGACCAAGTTCAAGTATGGCAGCATCATCAAAGCCATTTGTAAGTGGGTGCACGGTCTCTGTGGGGGGGGGGGAGCCTGGGAGGAAGCTCAGCTGGCTTTTCCTACCCCAGGGAGTGTCCCTCCTGGAGGAAGTAGCCCAGAGGGCCCAGATCTGGGGACATGCGCAGGGAGAACGGCCCCTGTCCCACCTGAGAACTGCTGGTCCCCGGGGGCAGTGCCGGGTCCCCTTTCTCTGCCTTGACACCTCCCAGCAAACATGTCAGTTCCTCTGAGAACTCTTGTCCCCATGTCTCGGGGTTAAGTGTAGCTTCCCGCACGTAGAAGGTGGAGTGTTCTGCTGGCATTTGTAGATAGCCAGGAAATTCAACGTAAAGACTGCTTCTCCTGCCGTGGCCTTCAGTTGGAGACGCTACCCTCTCTTTCCCCAGCCTACTCAGCCATGTCACACCTGTGGGTCGGGGGGGGGGGGCACGCTGCCACACAGAATGGAATCAAGTCAACAAATGTCTATTTGTTGTGCGCCTACTATGCACAGGGCCTTGCTTTAACGTGCTTGGGAATAAAAAGCGCAGGTTGAAAAACTTACATTCCAGCCAAGGAGACTGATGATGAACATGGGTAAATGGTACCATGTGTCAGGTGACCAGTGCTGGGGAGAGAGAGGAGAACTAGAATGGAGGGGGGGGGGGTGCTCAGGAACCCTGGGGCTGGGAATGGACAGGCACGCTGAGGCAGAGGCAAGGCCCTGGACAAGTGTTGAAGGCAATGAGGGAGCCGAGAGGCGCTGCCACACAGAGGAAGCTTCTAGAGCAAAGGCCCTACTGTGTGGTTTGGTCCAGGGTTGTGGGAATAGCAGAAATGGCACAGACCCCTCGTGGCTGCAGCTGAGAGAGAACACAGGATTGGAGAAACAGGTGGGGTGCAGGCAGATCCTTGCGGCCCTGAGGGAATGCGCCAAGTTCACCACTGGCCAAGGGGGCAGGAAAAGCAGGGGACGGAGACCGGGGTGGGAGGGCAGCACACGCTTCTCACATACCTCCCTCCTGGGGCGCCCAGGTTTGTGCGGGCCACAGTCTCCCCCGGGGCTGGCCTTGCTTTGGGACTCCAGGCCCTCCTTGGGAACTCCTTCCACCCTGAGTCAACATTTTTGCTTCATTCAGTGTTGTCAAGTTAAATTCCGATATGCAGCCGCCTCCCTAACTGCTTGGTAACTGCACACCTGGACAAAGTTTCTTCTGAAAAGACAGACAAGGAGCTTTTGCTTTGACTTTGGCCCTTTGCACTGTCCCTTGCAGACCACAGCCCCGGGACACAAATGCTGGTGACCCAAGTGGGCAACTCTGGTGTATTTGGAGGCTAGACCAAAGCGGCTCCTGCAGGGTGGAGACAGTTTTCAGTGGGACTTTGGCAATGGCAGGAACCTTCTCGCACCCCCAGGGAGAGGAGAACCATTGCGGGCCCACCTCTCCGAGCCTCTTGGGCTGGGAACCTTCAGGGAGGTTTCTCGGGAGAAAGCCAGGCCGCTCGGTCAACAGCAGGGCTGAGTAGATGCTACTCCAGTCAACACTGCAGGGACCCTGGGCTTTGGGCCGTCGGCCTGGGCCATGCAAACGATTCAAAGTGCTTGACCTTAGCTCTCCTGTGTCTGTTCCTGCCCCAGACCGAGCCAGTGGAGGCACCATTGACTGGACCTACAACCAGGGCATCAAATACTCCTATACCTTCGAGCTCCGGGACACCGGGCGCTACGGCTTCCTGCTGCCAGCCTCCCAGATCATCCCCACGGCCCAGGAGACGTGGCTGGCACTCCAGACCATCATGGAGCACACCCTGAATCACCCCTATTGAACCCGCCCTTCGGCCCCCACCTCCTTAGCCTCCCTGACAACCAAATAAAGTCTGAGTGCACATGGAACAGAATCTTGGGACATGCGTGTGGGAACGCGTGCGGCGCGCCTGCCTTTTCAAGCGGGGGCAGGAGTGATTTAGTTCCTGCAGGCCTCACTGCAAATGTGTGGGCGGTTCGACCAGTTGACCCCTAAATCCCCCTGCATTCCAAGGTCCTGTGAAGTTGTATCCAAGTGGCATCTGTTTTAATTAGACCACCCTGAGCTCAGCTCGTCAGTGGGGTGATTTGTTCATACCGTAGTAGCAAGCAGCAGTCACAGCTGCTAGCCAAATGCCTGGCACCCCGCTGTGGCGAGGAATTCTGCTCATACAATGGCCTCGCTGGTCGGACCCATCTGTCTACAGCAGCAACAGCTTTGATATGGGGCAGAGTAATCGTGGTGGCCACCGAGGTCCCAAGTACATGTTGCAGCCTGGCAAGGAAACTTCTATAAGGCAAACGTGGTCTCCCAGTCTTGAACTGGAAGAGAGCAAGGAGGGTAAATGGGATCATCTTCGGAAGATGAAGAACTCCGATTTCAGGACCATTTATTAATTGTAGTGCATCACCCAGACTTTGCCTTGAGGACAAAAGTAGTTTCCTTTATATTTGCACCTCCTTTCTAGAATATTTCTTTCTTTCTTTTTTTTTTTTTTAAGATTTTATTTATTTTTTAGAGAGAGGGGAAGGGCGGAGAAAAAGAGAGGGAAACATCAGGGTGTGGTTG
The DNA here is from genome assembly GCF_004126475.2 of Phyllostomus discolor. Taxonomy (NCBI): domain Eukaryota; kingdom Metazoa; phylum Chordata; class Mammalia; order Chiroptera; family Phyllostomidae; genus Phyllostomus; species Phyllostomus discolor. The sequence continues at coordinate 76,628,633 of NC_040912.2, forward strand.
CCTCTCACACGCCCTCTACTGGGGACCTGGCCCACAACCCAGGCATGTGTCCTGACTGGGAGTCAACCCAGTGACCTTTTGGTTCGCAGGTTGGCACTCAGTCCACCGAGCTGCACCAGCCAGGGCCTTTTCTAGCATCTTTTGATCCACCGTCTCTGCTCCCTCTCCTGTCTCGCCCACCACCACTCATCATTCACAAAATTTCTCACACCTAAGCCTCTCCTCTCCTCTCCTCTCCCCTCCCCTCCCCTCCCCTCCCCTCCCCTCTCCTCCACAGAGTCTGGAACTTGTCTTCCCTCCTTTTTGGCTTGGTGAGTCTCACGGCTGTGACACTACATTAGTGGCGGGCACAACCATACCTAGGGTCTCTCAACATTTTTTGAAGCAAGAATCTACCTGTCTTCCAAATCTCTTAAGATGTGCCTGCCTGTAGAGCAGGGAACTACTCCCACGTTCCAAACAAAGCCAACGCTTTCACGCGGCCATAATTTCTACCTGCCGAAGATGGGTTCCCACAGAGCACGCTGGGGAGTTGGGGAGTTGGGGGGTGGATTGGTAGCTCCCCAGACAGAGGGGAATGGGGTGGGCATGGCAGCCTCTTCTTGCATCAGCCAGGTTGGGGTGTTAGAACTCCTGCAGCTCCGCTGACTCAAAAATCTTGTCTTTGCCACACAAAATGGGCTGAAGTTCAAATGTTTTTTTAAGGGACCCTTGGGGAACTTTCATTTTGACATTTCTTATTTTTATATACATATATAATATATAGAAAATATATATAATATGTTTTTATTTATATATATATTTGCTACAAAACATTCTAAAAAACAAAAAGAATGAGGCTGACTATGCACGCAGTATACATAAACACAAGGCGAGGTAAAACAATGCTTCAGTCTCTACAGAAACGTGACCTAAGAATTCTAAAACACTTCCTTCGAGTCATGTTTTGAAAAGCATTTCTCTTCAACCCACGAAGGTTAAGCTGAAACCCATTTTAATGGCTCAATTTGGGCAAGGAAAAAATTGATCTTTTTTGTTTACTAAAGACCGATAAGTAAAAAATAATACTCTTAATGATTTCAAGTAATTAAATCACCTAGCTTAAAATAAACTTCATTCTCTGATGGTAGGAAGTTTGACATCCAATCTCTAAAACCATCGATAGTGCAGACACCCAGTACGTGTTTTGTGGAATGAAGAAATGCTCTCCGTTTTTACTGACGAACTCGTGCATTTTGTGATCTGCATATTACAGGCTTGCACGTTATTCTGAAGTCTCCAAGTTGTGGTTTAGGAAGTAAGGCTCTGAACAAGTAAGAGTCCAGAGGGCGGGCTTTGCTCTGTTCTCTTCAACACTTAATCCCCACTGGGTGGCCAGGTACTCGGCACCCAGTAGGCGCTTAGCGAATGCCTTTTCAGTGTTGCCATGAAAGTCGTTGATGCTTTTATTTTGTATGTTCAGTGTAGAAAGAGCATGACATTTTGTTTGTAGATACATATTTTTAAAAATCTATTGGTAAAAACTTTAGTATATAAAAACAGAAGCTAAAAAAACACAATAATTTTAGAAAGTACTGGAGCGTATATGAAAAACTTTGAGGGGAAAAAGAGCTCTTATGGGTAAAAGGGGCTCGAAAAATAGACTAACATTTCAAAAGAAAAACAGGTAATTCCCAAAAGAAGCAACACAAAAAGCCAATAAATGTATGAAACATACTGACCCTCTGAGTAATCTTTTCGTTCGCTGAAGAAAAACAGGCCCCGGCCCCAGTGGCTCGGTTCAGGGGAAGCGTCATCCTGTCCACCAAGAGGCCGTGGGTGGACAGGAGGCAACCGATCGATGGTTCTCTCGAAAAAAATCAATAAACATATCCTCGGATGAGGATTTAAAAAAAACAAATGTATCATTTTTCTCCCATCGGATGGACAAAGAATAAAAAGATAGGCGAGGGCACAATGAAATGAGACCTGTCGTGTCCTACTTGGGGGGAGGAAGAGGAGGAATTGATACCGCCTTTCTGGAGGGCAGTTTGGAAATGCACATGAAAATGTCAATGTGTTATCCCTTTGACCCCGAAAGTCCACTTGGAAGAATTTAAAATATCCAGATGAGTTCAAATCCATGCATATACATGGTTATAATCAGAATTTAAACAGAAAGGAAGAGCACTGAAGTGGAGACCAGCGTTGGTGCCGATGGGACCCGCCCACACCCGGGAGCGTCGTGCAGCCGCGGTGGTGCCTGCCGACGTGGAACCACGGCCACGACATCCCCAGTGGAAGAAGCTGGCTGCACGAGGCAGTTATGTCCTGACACAGGGTTGCGGCGCTGGCTGCACAGCCCTGCAACTTTACCATGACATTGCATATTTAAAATGGGTGGACTTTGTGACGGTTCACGTTTCCATGCTGTTATTGTAAAAAAAGAAGCTGGTTACAAAACAGTATGTGGAGCATGAATCTCAGTTTTGTCTGAAACACGCACACTCACGCACGCCGCCTGTAAGGATGTATTCCCCAGCAATAATTACGGTTGCCCAGGGTAGTGGCAGTGATTTTCCTCTTTATTCCTCTTGATATCTTTCTGAATTTCTTTCAAGTGAACCTCAATAATCGGGAGGAGGGGCGAAGCTGTTTCAAACATGCCATATAACCTGTGGGTAAAGTTATTTAGTAGCAACTCATTATCAACACCAGACATCAGCCATCTTAATTTCTTTTTTATCGCTTGTCATTTCTCCTGCTCTGGCATTATATTTCACCATCCATTGCTTGGAACAATGTAATTGTCTTACCTTTGGAAAAAATTACACTCCAGATAGGGCTGGAAGCAGCAGTATTTGTATCGGGGAAGGGGTTACTCATGTCCCCGCGGGGGACCACCCCCAAGCACTCTGCCGGAGCGCGGGTGAAAATTCCCCAGTGCCCTTTCTGCCCACACTCTGTTCCCATAGCAGTCTGGGGAACTGACTACGCTAAGAGACTATGTCTAGCCTCCAGGGCTTTAAAAAAAAATCCTTGTTTTTCAATGAACTCATTTTACTTTTTTTCTTAGACCATTATATATGGCCTGTGGGCCACTGGTGGTCCATGAGAATCCTTTGGGTGGTCCCTTCCACATCCAGCTTTCTGGCTTTGGCCTGAAGTTAAAATTGAGATGTGGTTGAACACAGTCCAGCTATGACCTCACTGGTCCCTCATCCCGTGCAGGGCTGTGCATCATCTCAGCAGCGGGTGTGCGAGGGTGATGGGACTCGGTGGACTTGAAGGTGCAGGCGGACTCGTGCTCGGGGCCCCTAAGGATGGTCATCACCCTGCGAACACACTGAGACCCAGATACCACTTTCAGGGAACTGACAAGACCAACTACAACATCCAAACTGGCCAGGTGAAGGAAGACCCCTGAGAGCATGTGTCAACTCCGGAAAACCTGTCAAAGGGTAAGGAATGCTCCCTAAAGCTTTCAGGATCCGCATTAAATTGGGAACTCAAACTGTGAGCATCATCTAACAGCCCCAGAGGCTGAGACTGCCAAGTGTTCCTTGCCAGACTGAGAGGGAGAATGAAAAGTCCTCCGCCTACCCGCGGCAGTGGCGCTCAGCTACATTTCAGCCGAGCGCGGCGGAACGAGACCGCTGCTAGCGCCCCGCGCGAGGCGCAGGGGGTTGCTGCCCTTCCTCCCACCCGGGCCTGAGGCCGCGAGCCAATTCACAAAATTTGTGTCTCGGCCTAAATCAGAAACATCACCACCAAGGAGAGAAAAGACCAGACACAAATCATATCAATATGGTTTATTGAATGAATAGTTCAACTTCTTGGGAAAACAGCCTACTTTTTTCCCTAGGATCTACTGGAAAGTTTGTAACTCATTCCTTAAGTGATGCCCCAGGAGGAGTTCACTGAGGAACAAAACAAACCGCAGACACCTTGGGACACCGGTCTTCCAGCCGGGTGCCCAGGTCCGGACGGCGGAGGTGTGCAAGTACGCGTACACGGTCCTGGGAGCCGATGTTTCAGCCCCTGCACTTCCGTCGCCTTCTGTGCAGACAGGGGAGGGCAGCTTCCCTGGCATCTCAGGGACGAGGAGGAAAGCCAACAGCCAGGGAGAGTCACATTTCCGCTGGTGAACTGAAGGCGTCCCGAGGGAGGCCACGGCCCCGCCCACTACGAGTGGGAACCGCGGAGCAGAGCGGAGGATCGAACTTCCTGCGCGGCCATAACCCTCGAGCCGGATCCCGGCCTCTCCACCTCCTGGCGCAGTGACTGGGGGCGAGGTGCTGAATCGCCACTGGACCCTCTGTCTCTTTTCCTGAAAATGAGGGCGCCTACCTCAGAGGGCTGCTGCGAGAATTAAATGAGTAAGAACATGAAACAAAGAATCTGGAAGCACCGCCCAACACACAGGAAGCTCTCCAAATGCGTGGTGGTATTGTTATCTGGAAATTGTTATCACGACTGCAAACAAGAGAGAGAGGCAATAACCCACTCTCGGATGGGGATGGTGTGCGAGCCGTGTGTGGTGAATTCTGAAGGCCACTTTCAGCCCTACGGGACATGGAAACAGGCCTTGGGAATGCAAACGGCAGGGTCACAACCACGCCCCAAGGCACTCAGGCACCCCCTGCGGAGGGTGATCTAAACCCCTCAGGGGTATGAGTGCCTCTCCCACAAAAACAGGACAGGCCCACGGGGATGAAAGATAAAGCGCTTTCCGGATGCCCAGAATGGCCGACCAGCACTGAGTGGCCACCACGATGGGCATTCCATCCCTGACTTCGGTCTTGACAGTTTCAATCCATCTAGTCACACACCCTTATTAAGGGCCACTGTCATATCGTTGCTGATGTTCACCCCCTAGGAGCTGATAGGCAAAATAAAATTTCAAATAATTAAGAAAAATACAGCCCATGAGGTGAGAGCATTTGGTAAGGGACCCCTGTATGCCCCACCTTTTACCAAGGGCCTCAGGGTGTTCGGCACGCAAAGGGACAGCACAGGGACGCTGCTCCTGCCCCGGGAACAGAGAGAAGCAGCATGGGAGAGTCAGACCACCAGGGGCAGGGGACCGTGGTGTGACCAACGTCATTTGGTAAATGCATGGACGCTGTGCACCGAACCCTGCTCTGTCACAATTCAGTGCTGAGAAATTTCCATTACATACTTCACACTGTAGCTGACTTGTGTACCAATTTAAGAACAAACACCACAATAGACGATTTCAATAATTACTACGATTGTGGGAAAGTGTTACTAGCGAAATGCATTCTGAACACTTTGGAAGCACAGCATGTCTTATTTACTGTTTTTACAGGGAAAATATATTTGTTAATCAAAAAAGTAATTGAACTGCAAGTAAGCATGTCATCATGCTCACATAATTAAACTGATGAATTACCACAGAATTCATGTTTCTGATGTTTCTTGGAAAAAAAAGAAGAGTATTATGGGAGTTAATTCTTGGAAAGAATTGTGAAGAAAATAAAGGCACATTAATGACACTGAGAACATTTTGGAACTGGGGAAAGAGAAGTTCTTAATGATTATCCTCCGAGCAGAGCGAGAAGGGAGTTGTGGATTTAAATCTAGGTGGACAGAAATTAATTATCCCTCTTAAAGAAGTCAGATAACATAAAAGGCAGAATCCATAACCCCTATACAACATGACAGAAACCAAAATCAAACGAGAAAAATTACCAACATATTTCTTCCTAGTCTAGGACTCCGATTTCACTTATATCCCACAAGGGAATTCGAGGAAAGACAGTTTTTGTTTTGCTCTGTGTTCTGGTGAGTGGTCTAGAGTCTTAAGAATGTTTTGGTCTCGACAGCAGCGCAGGACAAATCCCTCGGCAACCAATGAGCAGCGTTCCTGCGCTTTTCATCCTGATTTACACCAAGTCCAACGTGACTGTGTCGGTTCCGGTTTCCCACTCCAGGCAAAAAATACAATGACTTGAAGGTCATTTGAATCATTCCTTACCTTTCAATAGATTAAACCTGACATTATTACAGCCCAAGATGTTTTTTGTTTTCGAATGAGTAACGTAGCTTTCGCCTCCTTCCCCACTTCTCGCCTCCCTGCCTCTCCCCTCCCTTCCCTCCTTCCCCACTTCAATACGTGCCCCTTTAGAGCACTGAGCGTATTATTTAGACTTGGCCGTCGCTGCCGAGCAGATGGAGCTGGAGCTGTACATTGATAAGGCACCTTCCATTTAAGGGGTCACGAGGCAGGGGCACCTCCGTCAGCCCTGAAACACTGTCAACAAGGTCCGGCTGCTCTGTGTTTGAGGTGGCAACGAGGCCCTTCTGCCTGGAGAGCCGAGGTCCCTTGCCCTAATTGGAATGATTTCCTGACTTATCTATGCAAGGGATATATGCTGTCTTCCTGGGAGACGCAGCAGAAAGAGGCTCTTTCCAGTCACCACAGTCTCACCGAGCTCGCCCAGATCAGCAGGGAGGAAGGCGGGGGTTGGCAGACCTCAGCATATTAATGGCAAACAACAAGTTAATAACTATGTGCTTTAATCTTCGACGTTCATAACAGCACAAAGTACCACTGGTCGCTTCAATAACACACGTCAGTTAATCTAACGAAGAAACGAGTCAAGTTGAACATTTGAAGCAATGGAAAAACTCTGCGAGTGACGTTCAACGCCCCTAGTGCGGAGTCCGAACAGGTCTTTGAGGAGTCGTCACTGAAAATCCTCACCAGCGGGGCAGAGCACTGTGACAAAGACACGTAAATACCTCAACCTGCCAGAATGCTCTGCTGACTGCGCAGCGGTCCCGGCAGGTGTGGCTAACCTGGCTGTCCACACGTGTGCGGTGGTTTCCACCACTCGGGCGTTGTTCGGCGGTGGCGATGGATGCAGGGTAGGAAGAAAGGGGGCCCACCATTCACTCCCCGAACAGACTCCCATGGGGAAATCCAAACTCCTGGCTAGTCAACTCGAAAATGGCACAACCACAACTGTGTTACAGAGAAAACATTTTTTGTTTTCTTAAAAATGCATATGTGTCAAAATGGCTGAGAGTCTTGTCCATGCGAGGGGAAAGTTGAGTGTGGAAAAATTTGCATTTTAAAAAATTTATGTTGTAAAGAAAATAAAAAGCCAGAGCCTTTTGGCATTTGCAAAGGCTGAACTAAGTTCTCAGGCAATAAATTTATGGGGGAACATGACAGGCTCCTCATTAAAGCTGTGTGTACATTGGCTGCATTTTATACACGATTCTGGAATCTTGTGGAAAACTGGGCACGGCTTGACATCGGAACAATGTCGCTGGTCTATTTGATTTCTAAAGCATCGGAAAATGTGGTACTTTGGAAATCAAGTAGAGAGGAATAAACATACTAAATCAGAACTGGGCTGAACCTGAAAGTTATTTTTCCATATGTCTCTACGAGATATTTATTACCTTTACTTCTCTTAAAAAACACAGCCCCCATGCTGGAAATACGGTGGTACTTTTTCCTTTTTTTGATGGCGAGAGAAGAGCGCCGTTAGGGCGAATCTCACCCAGCAGGTGGGAACCACCTAAGGACAGGCAATTTTCAGTTGGCTTTTCAGATGCTGGTTGCCATGACGAAGAGTACAATTTATTCCTCGGTTCCTTATCACAGCTACAGATCACAGACCATAAAAATTAACAAGGCTCTTCTCCTTTTCCTGAGGATTTCAGAGTTCCTCATCCTTACCTGAGGTCTTTTGTTCCCCCAATTAAATGGAATGAATGTCAGTCATCTAGCAATTCAATTAATGCTGATTCAAAATTCTGGCCCAAACCAGAATCTCTAATCACAACCTCGTAATCACAGCTCAGTCGTGAGAATGAAAAGTAAGCAGGAAATTGCACTAATTACTCAGTTAGACTAATACTGCATTTTAAGCGAGGGCTGAAGGGGCTGTCCGCTCTGCCAGAGCAAGGGGAGCCGTCCTCACCTGTGTGTCTCCTTGGCCCACCCGAAGCCAAGGTTTTCGAGTGGCCGTGACTTCTACCCACCTAAGGTGGAAGGACCTGAGCTGGGTAGTAGAAACTCACAACTGCTACACGCAGGAGGGCCGGCTCCGGGGGGGGGGGGGGGGGGGGGGGCCCAAAGGCCCTCTCCCTCCGCAGCCCTGCACGTGGATGGGGCGCATGCCATCGCCGGTGAAGCTCCACGAGACATCTGGCGAGGGGGAACCCTCGGGCAGTGTGAGAGCTGCGCTGCTGGGCCTCACCGGCCTCCACGCTCCGGCAGGCCTGCATCGTGAGCTGGGAAGAGCACCTCAGCCGGTGGGACCTTGCTGGGGGGCTCCGGCAAGGCTGGAAGCTAAGAACCACCAGCGCCCCAGGCCCAGCTTCTCAGGCGGCAGAGCCTACCAGGAGAACCTTCATGAAACCCAGAATGTGAGTGAAAAAGAACCGGCTGGGAGGAACACACCCGATGCGACTGAAGTATTTACAGAACAACACGGGATACAGACCAAAACAAGCTGGACCTTTGTCAAAAAACATTAAAGCCCCTCAAAACGAGACTCTTTTTTTCCTACTCAGTTTCAGAGACGTAACTGTTTTGTAGATAACAGGGAGGGCACTGGAGCCTGTCCTGCCGCCGGTTTGTGTACAGACCCTTCCGGAGCGGGATGTCGGAAGGAACTGGGGACAGGGAGAGGGGAGAGGGCCTATCATACGGGTCACGGTCTCTCCTCTGCAGCAGTTCCTGGAAATGACCAGCTGGGGAACTGCTCAGGGGTTCTGAAAGGAGAAAAAACATTTATTTGACTAAGACAGACAGAGTCTTTACTTCCAGGGTTTGCCTTGCAGGTGGCCTCGGGGGTTCGGATGGCTGGCGGGGCCCCCAGCGGGGCCCCCGGCGGGCGGGTTCTGGCTGCTGCGAGCGCTTGGAAGCTTGGAGTCTCTTCCGCAGGTGTTCGCTGGACTCGGCCGGCCTGAGGGGGCAAGGGAGCAGGGAGCAGAGCTGCAAGAATGATCCCAGGGAAAAGCTGCCAAGTACGTTTTTAAGCTAATGAAGCCTTATGCTACAACCACTTTTAAACTAATAAAGTCCTATTTAGCGTTTATTGAATACTTAAGGCTAAAACCTGTTTACCCTTGAGACCAGCTTAAAGGTGAGGAAAGGGGCAGGGATGAAAGAAGAGCCAGATAGCTTTTCTTTCTTCTTCTCCATGGTTCCCAGTCAGCCTAGCCTGTCCCACCTTCCTTCTTCTTTTTGTAAAAGATTTTATTTATTTATTTTTAGAGAGAGGGGAAGGGAGGGAGAAAGAAAGGGAGAGAAACATCAGTGTGTGGTTCCCTCTCGTGCCCCCCCTAATGGGGACCTGGCCCACAACCCAGGCATGTGCCGTCGTGACCAGGAATAGAACCAGTGACCCTTTGGTTCACAGGCTGGCACTCAATCCACTGAGCCACACCAATAGAGAAGGGGGCAGGAGCGATTCGGGGCCCGAGAAGAGGAAGTGATGTGCAAAGCAAAGGCCAGAAGTGGTTTAAATGTGCCTAGAAGCAAGAGAAGGAAATGAAAACCTTCCAAGAAGGAATCTGACTGCCTTAGCTTAGCGTCTCAACTCTGCCTGAGATACATACACTTTGATAAATTCTCTTCTCTTCTGTGTGTGCGCACAATGACTAATTCTTGCCACAATCTGGGATCACTTCCGCTTGCCCCCTCTCCCTGCACCACACCCGCACCACCCCCCCCAACAAATGTTTTAAGACTTTGAATATATTATAAGGGATCAAACTTTCCATATGATGAAGTGATGTTCAAAGCTACAAATCTCAAGCTCTACGGAAAACATTATCTCTAAAGGTCAAAATATCTTACTGGGATTGTCTGCAGGACCCTGATCCTCTTCCAGGTAATATTCTATCTTTTTTAGGTCTTCTGGGGTAAATCTCCACTTATTCTCAGCTGGTGCGGGTGGCATTTTGGGGCTCGATCGCTTCCGGGCAGAACCAGGAGGAAGGGCTTGCTGGCAAGATGCTGGCAGGGAACCCGTAATCAATCCTTCTGGAAATTTCTGAGCTAAGACTTTCAGACCTGGGTGTGGAAGATCATGGGAAAAGGCAGCATTAACACTGGGAGGCCAAGGCAAAACCCGACAGGGAGCCCGCCCAGCTCCTAATCTTGGGTCTCAAGTCGAGGCTGACACAGGGACGTACAATGTTTCCTAACTGCTCTGCTGTCAAGTAAATTACACCAGAAAATGCCGCTTGTTATGCGGGATTGTAAGAATTCCTCCAGAAATGCTTTTGCTTAAGTCTTCAACATCCAGGCTTTCTTACAGAGCCCTGGTGCCACGTCGGTATCTCAGGAATGTGAAACATGTGCTGATAAAGATAACACAAGTTTCACACAACTCCTGCCTCCTTTCAGCCAGCAAGGTTGTCTGTCTTTGCAAAGCACCAGCAGGCCTGGTTTTATGGCGCTGCGCTTCGTTGCATTTCACAGATCTTTTTTGGGTTTGTTGTTGTTTTTTTTTTTTCCCCCAAATTGAAGGCAAGACCCTCCACCAGCAAAAAGATCATGACTTGCTTCACTGCCACGCTTGCTTTGTTGCGGTGGCCTGCGGTATCTCGGGGGTGTTTCCCCCGACTACTCCGAGGAGAAAGGGGGTGAAATGGGGCTGTAAGACTGTGAATCCAAACACCAGTCTTTAAAGTCCTAAGCAGAACACGGCCCCGCTCACCTCCAGAAAGCATGAAGAGGTTTTCAAATCCTCGCTCGCACATGGTGGTGGCCGCCTGGCTGGCTAGCCTCTCGTCGTCGTCGTAGAGAATGATGATCTTGCCGTGGGCATTTTTCTAAGAGTTAGAGGAGTTAAGGTTCGACCACGCTGAGTTAATGCTCCTAGACTGTAGGAAACCCCAGGGAACAAAGAACTGTCCCAGTTCACCTTTCTGAATTCAGGGGAATTCGCTCTTTACCCATCACACCAGCAGTTACCAGCCTTCTCTCCGTCATGGAAACCACACAAGCTGGTATTCTTTTCTTTTATAGACAAATATCACCACGGCCCGAGACAGCACTAGTCACACACTGTATATACCCTTTGGCTCTGCTATTGTCACGACGCTGGGAAGTATTATAAGCTCCGTGTCACAGGGAAGGAAATAGAAAACTTTTATGCCCAATGTGTTCTAATGCAGCCTTGTTTATAATAGTAAAAAAAAAAAAAAAAAGGGAATCACCTAAAAGAACAATAGAGATAAAAAGTTGAGTACATTATAGTAAATCCAAAGATATTTTACAATGTATCAAAAATGGAGTTTATAAACAGCTTGTGTTACTATGAGAAAGTACATTGTAATATCATGTGGAGAAGAGCAAGATACTAATCTATATGTACAGTATGATTGCTACTTCATTCAAAAATACGTAGAAGAGAGATGGAATAAAATACACAAAAATGCAGTAAATTGTTCAAATGGGTGATTATCGAAGATTTCAATTCTCTTTCTTAGATAGTTCAGTATTTAAACTGTTTTTCTACTTGTATGATTTTTATGAGCAAAACACTTAATATTTTAAGAAGAACAAAGTTAAAATAGAAGGAAGAAAATCACTTCGTGAGTTTTACTCGGGAAAGCTCCCTGGGGGAAAAAACCTCAGGACGAACTCTTAATGGGTCCCAGCCTCCAACCCGATGTTCTCTGGCCCAGTGCGGGCTGACCTGGAAGCGTCTGCCGTCCCAGCTGGCACACTCAGCAACAGCTAAGAATCCAAATCCTAAAATATGCCAAGTAAGCTAATTATTATCAAAAGTCCTTCCCAGAGTTTTCCTACTGGGAGCTGTGACTCACGATAAGTTTGCTTCTTACAGTCCTCACTATCACCCAGCTCCTTCAAATGCAACAAAGGATACGTATTCGAGAATATCATTTGAATAAGGGTTCATTGTTCTAGACAGAGTTGCAATTGGGTAACTGTAAGCTGCAAAGAAATAAAAATTAGGAAGTTTATAGCCCTCCTAGCACAACTTGGCCCCAATCCCCGGTTGGTTTCAAGTCTAACTAAAAGAAATATATTTTCAAAATCGATAATACTTTTGCAGAAGAAGAGAAACAGGACACTATCAGCAAAATATGAAGCTTCACGGGACGGTTTCCGACATCTGGCACCAGGCTCCTGAGCCACCTGAGAACGTCACCAGCCTGTCTCAGAGCCTCACGGACAAGCCACCTCGCAGGCTCCCACGGCGCTCCCACGGCGGATCAAGCTAATAACACACGCGGTCCCGAAGCTGCGGACCGTGGGACGTGGTTCAGGCTGCCGGGCCGCAGGAACGGGCTCTGCTCTGGGGAGTGAGACACTATAAAGCCGCCTCTCTCTTACCTCCGACAATGTGGCACTGCTGGTAAGAATCTCTATCGCGCACATCTAGCAGCAGGAAGGGGCAGTCGGGATAAGGTTTGTCTTTGGTGTTGGGCTCTGCTTTCTTCACTAGCCCTTTGTCTAGATCCAGTTCCCCAACACCGCTGATGACGCTGCGGGCAGAAAAGTAGGTCAGCAGACACTAGTCAGGGGCCGGTGGCTAAAGGTCGTGTGCGTTTCTTCAGAATAGCGAGAGAGTGTTCAGTGTCTTTTTCAAAAGGTTCTTCAAAGACAAAGGAAAGTGGAGAGAGGGTCTCAGTCCTGCCTCTGAACACAGGACCCTATTGGCTCCTATTCTAGCTCACTGGGCCCCGAGGAGGGGTCCACAGGTCCACACTCACCTTCAGACAATGTGTGTTAGGTCAATGGCATGGCTGAGGGGCAGGAACTACGGGGCAGCATTCAGAGAAAGGAAGAGGTAAACAGTTAACCCGGAGGAATTTGGAGGGGGGTGTAAGAAAGCAAAGGGGAAAGAATAGGGTTGACAGGACAGGAAAAGTGAAGGTGTTCCTATGTGTGTTATACGTTACGTAAAGTAACAACAGTGTTTTTTCATACAGTGACCTGTCTGATACGGATTTGAACCCTAATGTTCTCAGTCGTTATCTGTACTTACTTCCATGTTATAGGTTACAATGTTGAGGTTGAAGAGGCTTTTAGGTTTGGAGACACTCATATAATCAGACACACGAAAAGCTAGGATGAAAATGAGACAGTTCTATTTCTAAGGTCATACAATCACTAAAATTGGTCGCCATAGCAATATTATAGGGAAAATGTGGCTAAAACATGAATGAAAGAAATAAGAAAAGCAGGTGTTATAAATAAAACGGTGAGTAGTGGGGTGTTTCTCTTAGAAGATGATGATTCCTCTCCCAGGAAAATATGAAGACACACACGCCAAACCTCAGACTGGCACGCAGTATAGTTCCTCTCCCATCAGAGCAAGTCAAATTCCGCGTGTAAGTGTGATAAACACTGTAACTACATAGTGCATATTTGTTGAACCAAAGGAGAAGAAATTCTATCTTCACTGGAAGTCATGTTGGTCTATCTTGCTTTGAATGCAACTTCAGAGTCCTTGCACAAAAGTAGCTATAAAAATAATAAGGGTAGTATAGATGATAGCAATTCTTTCCTAATGGGCCTATTTTACCAAGTAGAGGGGATGGGCATGCGCCGATAATCAGCAGTGTCTTATAATCGCCAGTGAGTGTTCGTAAGAAAGGGTTGCGTCGCAGCGCGTGGAATAAGGACCAGCTCGGCGCAGCTGGACAATCGACCCCAAGGGCTGCTGTCACTCCCCTTTGCACCCATTTAATAGCAGAGCACTGTGTGTGACACTCGATTTTTCTTCCGATTCCAGTCGGGATAATTACAAGCTGCAGCAGACAGAAGAGGTGGGGAAAATCATGCTCTCTGAGTGGAAAGACAGTTGCTGTAAAGCCGGGTCCCCACAGCAAACGTGCACACGGGAAGGCTGAGAAGAATGGAAGTGAGGAGTGAAAATGAATGCCGCCCTGTCAATAGATTCTTACATTCACTGACCAAGAATGCTGTGAAAAGAATCAGGAGGTGGCATTTCGGTAGGTGGAAATGTGGGACTTTCCCACTGCCAATCTGGTTCTCAGGTAATTAAGTCTCTCTGAAATCGCTCTCTCGACTAATAGGAAGGTGGGATGCGGTGAAGGGACAGAGCCGGTCCGAGTACCTCTGGAGTGTCGAGCGGCTGGAGTCCCCGGCTCCCACGCTGTTTATGAACTGGACAGGGCTCGGCGACTGCTCGCCGGGGCTCCCCTTCCCATTGGTCCTGGCAGTGATTTCAGCGTCAGGGTCTGAAGTCCCAGAATCATTGTCTAAAATTTGCAAATGGAGAAATAAATACACTTAACTGTCGACTCTGTATTTGTCAGGCAGCGCCACTGAAATTAGGTCAAGAAAAGGAACTCACATCACCTTACTTAAATCATTCTGTAAATTCTAGTAGGTGGGTTCTCAAAATGGACCCCAGGGGTCCCCAGGGACCCTTCAGGGATATGCAAGATGAAAACTGTTTTCCTATCTGTCTTTTTCACTGTGTCGATATTTGCCCTGATGGTGCAAATGAAATGGTGGGTAAGACTGCTAGTGCCTGCACAAGAGCCTGAATAGAGGCATCGAGTTCATTAGCAATCGCTCTATTTCCACCAACCGCAATCACAGTTAATATGGCAGTCTCACTAAGAAACGTCCCCGATGATGCAGTGATAATTAATCATTTTATTAAATCTCACCCTTAAGTACACATCTTTTTAATGCTCTGCATGATGAAATGGGGAGCGGCACACGGCCAGTCTGCTCCGCACCCGGGCACCGCGGCTGTCTCGAGAAAAAGCAGGAGTGTGATTACTGCTGCTTTTGCCATGAACACCATTTTCACTTGGAAGAAAAGCTGAGAAAAACTGTGGTTACTTAGACTTGTACAGTTGGCAGACATTTTCCCCAAAATGATCTAAGTGTAAAAGGGAACTTGTCATTTGAAGGAAAACAACTGATGGCATTTGTTGCAATGATTAAATTTTGAACAAAAATCATAAGTTTGGACACTTCGTGCCATCAGGAGCTTGACTGCTTCCCCAGACTTAATGCCTTTGCTGATAAGATAGGCGGTGAAATTGATAAATGCGATTTTTTGATACCATGTAATGAAATTTGTCAGCATTTGGAAGATCTTCATAACTCAGTGAACCAATAATATTCACACAGCCAATATGTGATGGCATAAAATCATACATGGATAAGAGGTGCATTCAAAGCGTAAGACAGAACAGTGGGTTTTAATGCAGCCGAGTATGAAAAGCTCATTGATGTAATTTCAGATTCCACATTACAACTCACCTTTAGGAAACTATCAGTGTCAAGTTTTGGTGTGGTATCAAAGAAAAATATCCACAATAACTGAAAGGACTATGAAAACACTCCACCCTTTTATGACCACAGGTCTGTGTGAGGCCAGATTTTCATATATTTCAACCCAAAGAGCATACTGTAACACACTGAATGCAGAAAATAAGAGAATCAGCTGTCTTCTATTAAATCAGATATTGAGACTTCTAAAAAAGTAATACAATTCCATTCTAACATTTTTGTTTTAGAAATATAGCTATTTTGCATGAAAATATGCTATTTCTATTTGCAATAGGTTTAGTCTGGTTATTTTTAAGTGAAATAGTAAGTAAATATTTTTTAAGTTCTCAGTGTAAATTTTTAATACCCTAAATATTAATAGGTATAATTTACATATGCTAAAACTCCTTGAGGTCCTCAATAATTTGTATGTATTATACATGTTATATTTTTAATAAATATTATAGTGTGGAGGGAGACTGATACAAAAAAGTATGAGAGTTTGCTGTTCTAACCAGTATAACTAGAGAAGAAATGGAAGTGAGGTCTTCATTTGCATATAATATACTGAGAAGCTTCAGGAAAATCCCATAGGGAAAATAAGTATGTGGTTACATTAAAAAAATACTAACAAACAAACAAAATGTTTTTCCTATACACCAATTAGAAAATATGAAGATCTCATTTACAGTAACAATGACAGATATACAATATACTCTCCTAGAAAATAAACCCACTAAGAAATGCAAAGGTCCTATAAAAACTTCTATGTTCTCTAGAGGTCTTATAAACATTTTACTTCGGGACACTAAAGACCTAAACAAAGAGAGCGACACACTGTGCATAGCCCTGACTGGGTGACTGAAAGTTAAATGATGTTAATCCTTTCCAAACTTAATTTAATTTTTAGCCTTCATATAAATCCCAATGGGATTGTTTAAAAAAAAAGTTTACAAGGATTTTAACTATAAAAAGAGCAAAAGAAAATTACACACACATACATAAAAATTTGGAAAACTTGACTCATTAAATGGCAGCGTACACTGAAGAGGTAAATAATCAGAGCAATGCAGAACTACATCAGAACAACAGACTACGGCAGAGAACAGAGACACAAATCCTAGGATGTATGTGAAGAGCTAATATATGTTAAAGGTGGCATCACAAATCAGCTGGTAAAGAAAGAACTACTGAATAAATAGCGTTGGAAGCATCTGTCAACTATCTAGGAAAACCAAATTTAGATGACCCCCTCATATCACATCCCAGAATATATAACAGATGGGTTGGTATTAAAAACAAACAAACAAACGAACAAAAAACAAATAAGCAAGCTAATAGAAGAAAACAGAGGTAAATAATTTCTCTTATTTTGGAATTTATGAGTCTAAAGCAGCAAAACAAAACACAACAAGAAAGGCTAAGAGATGTAATGATATAAAAATGCAAACCTCATCTATGTAAAAAACCAGCACAAAGAAAATGAAAAGGTGAATAACAAATTAGGAAAAAATATCTGTAACATATATGGATGAGGAAAGATTAGTATACTTAATTCACAGAGTTTCTGTTTAATTAACTAGCTCTTTAGTTGAAAAAGAATAATGTACATAAGTTAAAAATGCAAACAAGATATGGGAAAAGAGCCTTTTTCTGACCCTCGGCCCTCAGGCCCCCTCCCCTAGGGGAACCAGCTCCACACACTTGTGTCACCTTCCAGAAATAAAACGACGACATCCTTTTGCATGCATTTTATTTCTCCCCCTTCGTACGTGTCCAGAAGAATGCCATCCACGCTGCTCTACACTTTGTTTTCTTGTTTTACTTTTACTTAATAATAATACAGCTTGGAAATTGTTACAAATCATCAAATAAAATTTTTTCTCATTTATTTCCATGGCTGTATTGATTTCGGAAGTAGGATATCATAATTACATGGAGCTTTCATAAGTCAGGAAGTAAAAGGTGAAGATTCCTTTAGAAAACAAGTGGGAAAGGGCCTGGAACGTCCTCAACAGGAATGCACGTGACCAATGCACGCACACGCGCACGCACACGCCCACGCACACCGGGCTCACTCTCACCATCAGAGGCGTTCGAAAGAAAACCATTACATCTACCAATTTGTCACCTACCAAACTGGCCAATATTTACAAAAGTGATAATTACTCGGCATTGGCTAGGATGGGGAGGACCCTGTCTTCCTCCACCCGGTGGGAATGCCGAGGGGCAGAACCACGCGGGAGAAGATGCGGAATCAGCACTGAGCGTCTCCAAATGGCTCCCCCCTTGGTCCGTCTGCGGCGGTTCGTCTTCAGGAAACAATCAGAACCGTGCACACACTCACGTGTTTACATGCAGCGTGGTTTTATAAGAGTGGAAAATTAGAAAAACTGGGATGCTCCAGCAATAAGAGAACAATAGACATTATATGACCACATGGTGTTTGCATGGAAGCTCTGGAAGTCTATTGAACGGCACGGGAAAGTATGCACAACAGAATGCTCCTTGAGAACACTGTCATACAAAGCTATATACAGAGTATGGATTTCGGTGGGAGTTAGATAGGGGGAAAATAGACCAAAATGTTAGCAGGATTATTAGTTATTTGAGTCTTCTTTCTTTATTTTTTTGTAGTTTTCTAATTTTCTAAAAATATACTTTTAAGTCAGGGAAAAACAATAAACAGTATAAAATGAGATTTTGTAATCTTCAAAGATAGCCAATATGCAAACAGATACAATCTGTTCTACAGGCATTCCTGAGTGAGTTATTATTCTGTGTAGAGCACTAGAAAAACACTAATATTACTCACACATTATGGTGTCCTATTTTACAAGAGTCTATTTTGCTGTGCAAATTCATCTCCGAAGAGAAAATTGCATGTGCCCATATGTCCTGGTGCTGCAAGCTCTATAATGAATGAAAAGACCCAGGCCAGGTACTTACATAACCAGGTTAAAATTGGGGGTATTTGTACGAGGAGACTCAATTATCTCCGTTACAAAGAGCCCTTCTTTCTCTGCTGTGTGAGAGGCATCTGTCAAAGATAAATTCCTGGCTTTTTCAGATTCCCTTTATCCTTGCTAACAAAAACAAGCCCAGGGAAATGACAGTTGAGTTGCACAAACCCAGTGTTCAGACTTCCTGAGAAACTTGTCTTGAAATCAGAAGTCGAATTACTGGCCTACATCAAACTTAACAAAACACATTCCCCTTCAATAAACAGCCACGCATTGATTGGTGAGTGCTTCGGGATAAAATAAAGACCTTAACTTTGTGTACAACTAAGAGGGTTTATTTTAACGACTAGGAATTTAAGAAAAGAACTCCGGAGCCTAACTGTCTTTCCGGCCTTATCTCCTACCAGGCACCTCTTTCTCACTCATCCACAGCCGGCCTGGATTACGTGGGGCCCCAGGCACGCTGGGAGCTTTTTCTTCTCCGTGCCTCTGCCTGCTCCTTGGCCAGCAAATGCCTCACCTGGAGAGGAGAGTTTAGTCTGAAAGCTTTAGGATAGCCTACCTGTCTTCTAACTGGAAAACACCTTCCCTTCCTCTGAACCCCCACTGCAAAGATGCCGGTTGCTATGGGAGACACGGAGAAGTGTATTCTAGGTCCATGCCTTACTGGCTGCATCACGTTCAGCAAGCCAACAAACCCCTGGGCATGGGCTTCTCTTCTGTAAGGTGCCCTTTCCTTCTAGAGTCTGTGAGAAAATTAAATAAGAGAACTCATGTGGAGTACCTAGCATATGCAAATATATTCAACAAATGATGGCTTCCTTTTGGTGCTCCGTTATGACTTGCTGCCACATTAGTAATTTTGTGTTCCTGTTACCGTTCTCCTCACCCAACGCACAAACACGTGTGCACGTGCACACACGTGACGACAAACTCCATGAACGCCAGAGCTGTGTTCTAGTCATCACTGTCGCTCCTGGCACCAAATTCTGTGGCCAGGACACACATAGAAAGCACTAAAAATATTTGTTGAAAAAAAGTAGTTAGTATATTAAACCCATCTAAAACCTTTAAAGCCAGAAATGCTAGAGCCACAAACCCAGATGGCTTTTTTTTAAAGAAATGGGAGTTAACAATTAAGGAGCCGGACAGCATTTCTCAGAGAGTAACGCTCTCACTACAGACAGACGCAGCCCAGCCCGTGCGCCACAGCCGCGGAGGGCCGCCTTCAGTCAGACGGCCGCTCTGTGACTCCCGCGTCCTCAGCTCTCATTACCTTCTAGCCTTTGAATCTCCTCAGCTGTCACTTCCAGTGTCTGATCGGATAAAGAAGCAACTTGGATGACCTGAGAGAAAAGAGAATGAAATGTGTAGCTGTGGGTATGTTTGTTTGTGTTTCAACAGAGGCAAGCCTGTCTTTTTCCAAAAGGCAGGGAACATCAAAGCTCTCTTGTTTTAAGAAACTGGCAGTGCCCCCACCTAGGGACTCGATCTCAGGTCTCCTCACTCTGGGAGTGGTAATGACACTGCAGACAATCATTCAAGAAGAACAGACGCCTTTAAAACATTGCACAATAAACTTAAAGGCCAAAAGGATAATTTGGGACAAGAAACGCGAGTCTGAAACTGCACCCACATATAGTCTAGTCCCAACATAACATGCTACTTCTTGAAAATGTAATACTTACAATAACAGAATTGCATACAGCAACTACATCAGCAATTCTTTATGTACGGAAGATATAAATGAAATTAGGAGTATATTGATTATAATACTGTATACCTGCATATAGTTTTTAAAGTACTTTTTACAACTTGGCTGCTAAGACCCAAGAATCATCTTGAGTTGTATCAATGGAACTCTTGTTTGGGGGCCAGAGAGACACTTGGTCCGTAATTTTCAAATGAAAGAAGAAAATGACTTTCCCCAAATAACAAAATAGCCCAAGAAAGGCTTGGAAGAAGAACCCAGTCATAGAAGGGAGATCGCCTGATTTATACAGAGAAAGAGTCCAAGCACCCCAGAGTCCAGAACTCTAGATTCTAAATATTAAATTAAATGAATGAGGAAATAAAAGCCTAAACCACAAATGTGATGGTTTAAAAGCAGAATGGACATTTTACTTTATAAAATTCTTATTACAGAAAAAAGAAAATTTTCACACCATCCTCAAATGAACATGCCACACACCCATTAGTTCTCCCCAAGGTGAAATAGAAAGAATCAGAAGAACCCCCTCTGCAAACATTACCCAGAGTCCAGTTCAGACAGACGCACACAGAGCAGCACAAATGACACGGTCTTCACTCCAGTGGAAGACCATTCAACTTACCAGCTGGGCAAACGTCGTAACCTTTAGTCTCTTGAAAAGTTCATCTTTTTTGTATCTATAATCTGAAAAGCAGGATAGGACAAATATTTTTCTAGGTTTATTTTGCTTTCTTAGAAGTATTCCTTCTTTCTAATCATCAAGTTACATGGTATATTCTTCAAGTTATTTATATGCTTTTACATGCATTATGTCATTTGATCCTCAAGATGAACAGTGGCTAGTACTATATCAGCTCCTCATTTCCCCTCTTTGCTTTGGCCAGCAGAAAGCCTGCAGTGGATGGAATATATAAGCCACCTCTTCGTGTCTAGAGACTTTCTATCCCGTGCCTGTACTTTATTAGTCCACCATTTTCCTTTTACCATGCTATCTGTACTTGGATGATATTGTACCACATTTTTATAAACTGCTTCAAATCCTTTTCAAAACAAAGCAGAGAAAAATGTCTGCATTTTATAAACAAGGACAGAGGCCCAGAAGCTGAGTGGCCCCGGCCCGTAACACATTGACACCCAGCTACTCCCACCCTGCCCTGGAAAGAGAGCAGTGACATTCCTGAGGGTGTGAACTGTGCTCCAGACACCGGACAACACTTTGCCCTGTGGGTACAGTGCTGGGCACAAAGTTATGACTGGTCATGACAATCTTTTGTGTCAGTTTCTCTTCAAATTCACTTCAACAAAAAGCAACCTATTCGGTTTTGCAAGGTGAAAAAGTCCTGGAGATCTACTGCACGACAACATGGGTACACTTAACTCTACCAAACTGTACACTTAAAGTGGTTAAGGTAACACATTTTCTGGTACTTGTTTTTTATAGTTAAGTGAAATAGAAATCAGCCTAAAACATCTATTTGTTCTGTGCTGTCTTCACAGTTCTGAAACATACCTCACTCCTCCAATGAGGGGATTTCTGCAATCATTTAATACTTCTTCATGTCACATTGAACTGTTTTTTAAAAACGTAGCCAATCTCACTTTATCTAATCCCTGTCCCACAGAGGCACATTGAGGGTTAGCTTCCCTACACTTTTCTGAAGATGACTGCCAATTCCGAAGTTTTCAGTGTGCAGCTCCCTCCCACTCTTCCCTTCCCTCCTCCTTCTCGGTTCCTATAGTGGAGCCCAGGAGTCCTTAAGACTATTTCATTATTTCAGAATTACTAAAGGTGGGCTGGATAATTGCTGTGAACTTCACGGCATAGGTGTCTCATAAGCCAAGACTCCTAGCAACAAAGGAAAGGATTAAGGTATTTAAGGCTGTTTACCTGGTGTTCTAATCATTTCCACGAATTTTCCTAAAAAACCAGTACAGACCGGATAGTTACGTTTGGAGGACAATGTTTGCTTGATTTACCAAACACCTTATGACTCAGAGTCAGGAAATGATATTACCTTAAAAACTAGCCTTTGTAAATACATCAAGACTCTTTCTTACAGGGAATTAAAGCTTCTTTGTTCTAAACTGTCCTAAAGAGAGCAACTGGCTAGCAAGAGACCATTACTTCTAGAAAATTCTTAGAACAGCTTATTCTAAGAATATTCTTAGAACAAGGAGACAAACCTAGATGCAAAGGAGCTTCTACCAGGATGCAGACCCAAATAGGCTGAGTACCAGCTATAAAAAGTGCAACTGAATAACTAAAGAATTCCCCTCAATTGCCACCAAAACTCACTTATTTAAATCAAAGTGGCAATACATCAGCCAATGAAAACAGTCAATAGCTTTCAAGTAGTTTGCACTGTGCCATTTATCCATTGATATTCCTTTGCTGTAGTTACAGAGTTTGAAATACTTTTCCAATGCTTCACATTCTGAGTACAAAATGCACACATTAAATTCCCCTTTAACTAAGCAGCAATTACCTCAAAAGAAACCCGGCTCTGCCAAATCCGAATGATCAATGTTTCCAGCACCCTCGCTCGAGGACCAGAAACCTGCTGCACACTCTAGCCTGAACTCTACGTACCTGGTTCTGGTTTAGAAGGACAGCCATCGCTAGGACTTTCTGACATTCTTACGCAGAGATCAAAAAGATCAAACTAGACGTCTGACAGTAAGTTTGAAAGTTTATAGAGAAGGATGACTTGGAAAGCTCGAGCAGTCCGTCCTTGCAAGGGCGGGCAGAGCTTTAAGAATGGAGCTTCTGCTGCTGCGCTTCCCCCAGACTCCGCAGCGGAGACAATCGCACCCAGTCTCAGATACGCTATCAAGTTCTGCTTCTCCAGTAAGTCTGGAGTCGCAGTCCATCTCTCTCGAGTTACTGGAAGGACAGAGACCTGACTATCTAGGATGTTTCACACTGGGTCCAACTAGTGTCATCTAACCAGCAGAAGCCAAGAATAGGCTTTGTAAACAGTCAATAGACACAGAGCATCTATTTTCCCCAGGCAGAGTTGAAAGAATGTTCAGATTACAAAGGAATTCTGCGTTTTCAGGGTTCTGTTAAAACAAGTCATTAGCAAAGGGAAGTTGGGCTCACAGTGGAAGACGAGTCAAAGGAAGGGACAGAACGAGGTTTGTGATTTCACAGAAAGGACGTGGCATCTAAGGTAATCCGAGAAAAGTGGTGAGTCTAGGGTGTCGCGAAACGAGGCAATATTCTCCTCCTCCCTTTGACCCCAAAGAAAACCTGCAACAGAAAATGGGAAAAGAGAAGGAAATAACCTGCAGAAAGTAGATCTCGAGCCAGAATCTGAAGCGATTGTAGCCAGGGACCCAGCACAGAGTGTGTGAAACCAGGTGAGTGGACCCTCCTGCCCGACTGAAAGGAAGCCCGGGGCTTCCAAAGGGGAAAGCCTCTTCAGGACTCTGTTCCAGAGGTGTTTCTTTGGGGACGTGGCTCCATTTAAAGTTGACACAGTAAAGAAACCGCATTGTGTGTTTAAGAGATGTTTTAAACAGGTTTCAGCAATCTGGGCAGAATGAGACATTTCTAGGGGACCCACTTTGGCGTGGGCACACGGGCTTTTAGGCTCAGCCACAGAAGGACAGGAGGTGACAGAGACCACAAACCGAATCTGGAGCAGGCCAGCTGGATTCTCCCCCCATGGATGAATTAGGACAAAAACGCGGCCTAGGTGAGTAAACAAGACTTTTTTCCATGGCTTAAAATTTTAGTATTCTTAAAGCATAAGCTACAAAATGCAATACAATGTCTAAAATAGAGTATTTATAGTCTATATTCTATAGAATATATATATGGTTATATATATAGAATATATATATTCTATAGAATATATTCTATATATTCTATTCTATATCTCATATATATATGAGAAGAAAAGGCTACTGTGAAATCACACATTAAAAAACAAACATCTATAGTGTTTGCCCTCACGGTTCAACGAGGCGGACGACAGAGTCAGCAGAAAGCTGCCCCAGAGTCCACATCCATTATCTGGGGTTTCTCAGCAACTCAAAAGGAGCGGAAACATTATCATTTACAGTATAAGGCCTTCTGTGTATAAACAAAAGTTCACAAGAATCCTGGGTTTGGAGCAATCTCTTCCCAGAAGATCTGTATTAGCAGAGCCAAATTCCAAGCTGTTATCTAAGCACCTCTTTGCTGCCATTAGCTCCCACTCCCCTAGTGCTGTGTTCTCCTGCTGACGATCAGAGCAAATCCACCTTGGAAAACAGATATTTTTGCTGCTTCTTTAATTTTGGCCTTGGTGTGTACATGATACATCTGTTTTGGACACAGATTGAAAAATGATGATTTTGTGCAAGAGCAATACACTCAATGACTAGTAGTAGCGTATCTTTGCAGAAGATTAGGTTTTAAAAAGAATGTGCATGAAATATGATTTTTAATTAAAAGGAGGCAGGCTGCAATGAATTTATAATGCATAATGTCACTTTAAGAATAAGCTTTCTCATATCTCTAAGTCTTTCATGAATACTGTCTAATTTATACTCAAAAGAATGTTATGAAGTAAGAGAGATATTATTACTCCTACCTCAGGTATAGCGAAAATAAGAAAATTGCAAAGATTAAGTATCTTGAGAAAGGCCACAAAGACTGTGGCAGAATGAGACTAGAAGCTCAGGTTCTCGCTGCTCGCTCTCCTTGCTGCTCGCTCTCCGTTCCAACATCAACATCTCCTATGGGGCTGAGTCAGGCACAACTTGACCCACAAGCCGCAGCCCCAGCAGCTAACCAGGCTGCTACAGTGCTTCCCACATCTTTCTAGGCACCTGCCAGGCTCAGCACGCTCCCGTAGCTCTCCGTGTGTGTGGCGGTGGAGTATGGCTACGGCCGTTAATAACCAGTTTAGAGAGCTACTACAGGGTTCCATTATGCCAACCCATCAATAGTGTTACTCACTTTTTTTGATCTCTTCTAGCTTCTCAATGTATTTAGTCATACTGTTACCTAAAAAAAAGAATAAGCATTTTAGATATGCTTTTAATGGAAGGAAATTTGTAACACTGTAAAAACAGAATGGAGTACTAGTATTCCCTAAGCCTTCCTGTCCTGTGTTGAGAGAATGACAGGAGGCAGACGGGCCACGCATAGTAGAAATCTTTTGGATTATACAGTGTCATTAAAAGACGAGGAATCATGGGAAAAGTTTTGGTCAAAGGTGTTTAAGTTGGGGTGTGCACACAATAAACATTAAGAAGCCCCAGGCAGTACAGATGATAATTTCATGTAATTTTTTCCCTTTTTGAATCAAGGCTTTCCTCCTCCTTTTATCCCCATAATCCTTTTGCAGAAAAGATACGCCGAGGAAGAGAAAGAAAGAAGCAATGGTCCTCAAATGTCTAAAACGTGCTGTTGTGGCTACCCAAGCAAACCTTTCCTCTCCGCTTAGTCCTGTGGTTCCCCTCATTCCTAAACTTGGCCTTCTACTATTCATGCTGATGTTGCAGCCTGAACTAGACCACACAGTCTGTCCACTAGGATTCACCGTGGATTTGATTTGCTGAAAAAAAAAGCCGATTCCCACACTGTGGAGAGTCCCCAGCCCTCGTGTTTTACAGCCTGGTTCTACAATACCAGGTTCCAGCCAAGGTGGGTTGGAGAGTTTTCGTGCTGAAAACTGGGCCAGGATCATTCTGGTTTCTGAATGAACTACAGTCTAGTTCTCACGCCAGCGGTGATTATTTTTCACTGGACGTGCTTCAGTTTGATTCAAGTCAACACAGCAAGCTCTCACTGGCACCTAAACATTCACACTAATCTCTCATTTCTAAAATTGTGCTCCTAACTTTTAAGCCTTGAGAGGAGCTAATCAGATTCAGTCCCAGCTTCAAATAAAAGAAACGCTTTCAATTAATGGCAGGAATTGCTGTTTTTAAGAATTATTCTGAATTTTTCTTCATGTTTAAGTCAGAAGCAGAGAACGGAATAGTTTAGCTCTGAAACCCAAAATACATTCTCAAAAACCACTTATGTCATTTGTTATTATTGCATCTTTACCATGAATTCATCACGGAATGAAATTCCACTGAGTTTAAATTTTTTTTTTCTTCCATCTGAAGACAAACGTTCTCTGGGACCAGGATCAGTGTGTAGTCCCCGAGCCAGAAACCATCCTTCTGCAGGCAGAGGCACGGCTGCCTGAGCCTTCTCAAAGGAGACCCTGAGAATGTCTTAGAAGAGATCGACGAAGCCTAAAGACCGAGAAGCAAACATGATCTTTTCTAGGTTCTCCAGGCTGGAGTTGACTCAGGACACGACCAGATCTCCAGAGTGAAAATGTGACTTCTTCCGAGACACAGGTCCCTCTCCCCTGCAACCCCGAACTCTGGTGGGAACTCGGGGTGGTCAGTGCTGTGGGGACGAGGCAAAGAGTGAGCGGTTTAGCAGCCCACAGTCTCCTTCTTCTTCTCCAGAACAGCTTTCAGTGACAGGTTTCCAGGTCCTCAGCAGTTGCATGTGGCTGACGTGGCAGTTTCTTGTGGCTAGGGCTGCTTCAGACAGTCTCATCAGGAAACCGAGGTACAGAAAAAAGATTACTGACTGCCCAGCAACACAGCAAGTAAATAATAGCTAAACCAGGATTCGTATTCTCAACCATCTAGATCTAATATGGCTCACAAAAACGCATTGCTTCTCTAGTTGTGCTGTTTTAAAAACACGATTTCACTGTGAGGTAAATATGTAGGAAGTGTAACTTCCTTAACAGTAGCAGGTGGGAAGCATTTTACGCTCTAAATTCCCCGAGGCACATGATGCATGGAAAACAATAGCCAACCTTACTATATAGTCTTTATTACTAAAACATTGCATTTCCACGAACAAAGGGTGTACTGTTCACATCCCAATCAAGGATCAACATTTTCAGAGTATTCACTCGGCGATGCATCTTTGCACCAGCGGTGCCGTACAACCAGCCTGCTGGCTGTGGTGCCTACTGTTTGCTTTTTCCACTGAAGGAGAAGGCAGGGAACCAGAGTCTTTTGCACAGGCATGCAAATATTTGGCAAAATTCAGAACAAATTTAAGAGGGCTTGTAGATAAGAAGCTCTTTTTACTAGAGACATTCGTTCTATCCAAGTAGGGAGGAAAAAAGAACGTGGAGGGTTTCTGCATCAATTCAGGGGAGAGACCAGGTGGCAGCTGGCTGGCCCATCGGCACAGAGTCCCCTAAACGTGATTGTAGAAAATATGAAAAGTAGTATTTTTACCCCACTTTATGTAATGCTTATAGCTTAACTAAGCAACTTATCTTACCAGATCTAATTTCATCTGAAAATCGGTTTTTTTTGACTACCTCTTAAAGAGACTAGAAATGAATTCTACAATTGACTAATTTGTAAACACATCTTTGTTTTATACAGAAGTGAAGAGCTTAAAGGGCTATCAGTGAACCAATATTTTTAAAAAAATTAAAACTACACATTCTAATGAGATAAATTTTCCGAGGCAAGACTTTGAATAATAATATATTTTTTTCAAGTCAGTGGCTCCCCATCACTTATGGGCTAAAATTTAAACTCCCTGCTCTAGTGCTGAAGGCATGGCCATCTAACCTACCTCTTCAATCTTGCCTTAATTACCAAACTTGACAAAATCTGTTAGTCTTCAGTTCTCTAACATGTCATCTTGTCCACGTAATCATAATAGTTCACGCAGCTGGAGTGACCTTTCTGTCCTCTGAACTTCTCCAATGCTTGGCTTACCACGCAGGAGGCATTTATCATCCGTCTGCCTTATTTGCGTGCAAGTCTTATTACCCACTTTATTATTTGGCAAGCCCACGATTATTTACACACACACACACACACGTCTTTATCCCTTCCATAATCGAGCACAGTAGGCACTCAGAAATATTTGCTCAATGACGATCTGCTACTTGAAGAATCCTCATAATGAGTTATTTTTACAATACAAATACCCAGGCCCCAATCTGATAGGAGTTTTTGTACACCCGATTTTCTTTAAGCCATGCACGGCCTGATTGAATGCAGTGTATGTTATATACTAGCTAGAGGACACTTTCTTTAGGAGTTGGGTAACCTTGAAATGTATAAGGTGGTAATTAGCTTTGGCTTAGTTTATAACTCAAGTTGCAACAAAAAAAAACACAAAGAAAAGTTTTACAATTTGAATCAAGAGAAAGCGACAACCCAACTATAAAAATGGTGTTATGCAAAGAGAGAGCACAGTCGATGAATCGAGTGACTCATTCAGTAGATTTTTCCTTTGTTTTCCTATAATTTAATAACATTATTTGTACTAAGCCAGTAAGAAAAGCAAGTGATTTTGAGCAGCAGTAATCTAAAGTGAGATTTATAAGGCACGGACTTGGTTGCTAAGAGACAGCTCCTTTGCTTTATTTTTCTTCAATATTCCCCTCCTCTATGGAGAAGTTCTTTTGGCTCAGAAGGAGCAGAAAGCGTGAAAAGAGGCACAGTGGTCCTTTGTTAATCTCAATAAGTTATACGAGTGTATAGTGCTTTCTGGTTTGTAAAAGGCTTTCACATACATTTCTTCCTTTGACATAAGAAACAGAATTAAATACTGAAAAAAAAATGAAGAGTACCTAGTCTGTAATGAGTTTGACTGCTAAAGATCAAGGCTATTAACAAAAATTCAGGAAAAGTAAAGACTAAAGAAAAAAAGAAAATGACTAGTTTGTGTTGAGACAATAAAAGTAAGGTGAATTAAAAAAATAAGGCCAGAAAAGACTGAGGGGCGTGAGTCTACAGGATTTCAGAAGGCTAAAGAAATCTGAAATTAGACTGAAAATAGAGTGAAATGAGAGGATAATACAGGCAATGGGAGAGTGCAGGGGGGCTAACAAAGGGAGAGCGTGGTGTGGAGAGTGCTCCTTAATCAGCCTGCGGTGCTGGCGCCGCAGAACGGAAGCCCAGAGCGGGTGCGGGGAGCGCGGGAGGGCCCTGCGCGGGGAACCGAAGAAAACGCCGCCAGGGGTTCACGGG
The DNA here is from genome assembly GCF_004126475.2 of Phyllostomus discolor. NCBI lineage: Eukaryota > Metazoa > Chordata > Mammalia > Chiroptera > Phyllostomidae > Phyllostomus > Phyllostomus discolor. Next base: position 76,657,587 of record NC_040912.2, read on the forward strand.
CAGCGTGATCCGCTTGGGGCACGGTCTGGCAATGCCGGGGAGCTGGGGAGACACACCCAGGCACCTGTGGAACAAAACAAATACTTGAAGATCAACATAATTCTGATATTTCTAGCCATGGCTATACATTGGTATTTGAGTTTGTAAGAGAAGTAGAATCAGAAGTAAGGAAATAAAAAATAATCTTTCTCCAGGAAGAAGGTATTGGTCTTTGAAGAACTCAGTAGAGGGTGACTTGGGTGAGGACAGGAGATACCAGGAAATTCTGGATTGTTTTTGTGATTAATTCTGAATTACTCACTGTTCAGTAGGAAGAGATTAAGACCCATCTGTGTGGCCTAGAGATGAGAAATGCTCACTCATTCCTGTCCTGCCTCTACTGCTCTGACAGTAGCGGAGCTTAGAAACACACCACATACGGGCACTCTTCACTCTCACTGGGCTGCAAGATGGCTCTTGCGTTTTTTACCGGGGCTCCTCGCCCTTTTCACCTTGCGGCACACGCACACGTGATAATACCCGGACGGAATAGGGGTCCGCACTGTCTCAGGCCCCGGGGGCTGCCCCGACGGCCGAGGGGACCTGTGGCTCGGCACACAGGCCACACTGAACACACAGGGAGGTGAGTCGTAAAAGTGAACAGAACAATGAAAGTAAAACCCTTCCTCTAAATTGGCTTTAAAAGAATTTAATTTGAAATAACAAAAGAAACGGAACACTAGAATAAGATTTCTCTCCCGCAATGAGTTTAAAATAAACTTGGAGTTTTACACAACGAGCCACACTTTGGCCCTTCCAGAGCAAATAAAAATCGGTTTGGAAGACGCCCACTGCCAGGAAGATGAGGTGGATGCAGCTTTCTCTGCTCCTCCAGCTGGGTACAACAAAAACCCCGGACAACCCACGAAATGGGAGGAAATATCACAAATCGTATTTCTGGTAAGTGTCTAGTATCCAGAGCATATGAAAGAACCCTCATAACTCAACAATAAAGAGAAAAATAACCCAATTAAAAAAAAAACAACCCAAGGGCTTGGACCGCCACTTCTCCGGAGGAGACGCACAGATGCCAGTGCGCACGTGACAGCGCTCCGCACGGTTAGTCACTGGGAGCGCGCCAACCCCGACCGCAGCCAGATGCCACTTCACACCCACAGCGAACGACGGCTGTAACCAGGATGACGGACAATGGAAAGTATTGTTGAGGACGCGAGGAAAGGGAGCCCTTCCCCGTGGCTGGTGGGAATGCGGTGTGGCTGCTGCGGAAACCAGTTTGGCAGTTCCTCAGAAAATTAGACGCAGAGGTCACCTGCGACCAACTATTCGACTCCGTGGTCTGTAACCAAGAGGACGGAAAGCATATGTTCACACGAAGCTTGCACACTCATGTTTATTTGCAACATTACAGCCAACAGTGGAAACAAACCGAACGTCCACCAGCTCATGAGTAGATGGACAAAATGCGGGGTATCCGCACAAAGGAGTGCTATGAGGCAGTGGAGGGGAACGGAGCACTGACTCGGGCTATCACAACACTGGACCTGCGAAACCTACGCTGAGTGGAAGAAGCCAGGCACGGGATGTGTGATTCCATTTACGGGAAATATCCAGTACATTCCTAGGTCCTGGAAGTGGATTAGTGGCTATCAGGGACTGACAGAAGGAAGGAAGGGGAAGTGACTTGTTACTGGGTAAGGAGTTTCCTTCTAGAATGATAAACAGGTTCTGCAATTAGATAGTGGTGATGTTTTCACAGCCTAGTGAATGGACTAAAAAACTCTGTATCATGTAAAGGGTACATTTCATGGTAGGCAAAGAATATCTTAATTTAAGAAAAAACACACCAATCAGAAAAAAGGTTGAATTAAAAAACCCTGAACAGTATATATTAAAAAAAAAAAACATAAGGAGACCCTGACAAGTGGAGGAAGACAGACCGGCTGGAAACGGCAGGAACCGAGGGACAATGCGATAGCGGAGCTACGAGGTTTTTGTGTGTGTATTTATTTATCTGGCCTCACACACCCCGGACTTGGAGCTGAAGGAGCGAGCAACCCAAAATAACAATAAACAAACAGAAAAAAATCCCCAACGAAAGCCTACTGTCTGGAGCCAAAGAACCAAGAAAGGAGCAACCTGGCAAGACAGAACCGTTGGACTGGAACAGCCTTGTTCAGCCAAACCCCACCTGAACGCTGCAGCCTTGCTCGCCAGCAAAGCCCAAGGGGGAAGCTTCGGGTCTGCCCCCTTGCCGGCCAGGAGGAGATGCCTTCGAAAAACCAGAAAGAGAAGAAAGAGGGTGGGGCTGAAGAACACTCAGAGATATAATGGCTGAGAACTTCCCAAATCTGGCGACATAAACCTAACAGATTTATATAGAAACTGAGTAAATGCCAAACAGCACAAACCCAAAGAAACCCAAACCAAGACACATCATAATTAAACTTCTGAAAGCTAAACAACAACAACAACAACAACAACAACAACAACAAAACCTTGACAGCAGTGAGAGGAAAAACTGGCACCTTCCCTATATGGGAAAAACAGTCTGAGCAACAGCAAATTTCTTATCAGAAACCACGGTGGCCAGAAGGAAGCGGGCACAATGTTTTTCGAGTGCTGAGAGGAAAGAACTGCCAATGCGCAACCCTGCGCCCAGAGAAATTGCCCTTCAGGGATGAAGGGCAATCAAGACATTCTCGCATGAAGGAAAAATAAGAGAATCTGTCATCAGCTCAAGAAAGAAAGCCTAAAAGAAGTTCTCTAATTAGAAATGGAAAGAAAGAAAAGGAACCTCAGAAAATTAGGAAAGAAGAAAGAATATAGTAATGGAAAGTATACACATTCTTAGTAATGGAAAGTATACACATTCTTTCAAATGCCCATTAAACATATACCAAGATACGGTCTTATGCAAGATAAGGTCTTGCATAATTAAATGAATATCAATACATTTTTAAAATTGAAATACACAGAGCACATTCTCCAACCACAATGAAATCAAACTTAAAATCAGTAATAGAAATTTAGCAACAACAGAAACTTAACAGGAAAAATCTCCAAATACTTGCAAACTAAATAACATACTTTTAAATAGCCATTGGCCAAAGAAGAAGTCTTAGGAAAATAAAGATAACATTGAATGGAACAAAAATGAAAATATGACATGTCAAAATCTGTGGGACTCACTTATGCAGTGCAGAGAGAAATTTATAGCACTAACTACATGGATTAAAACAAGAGGAAAAGTTTTGAACCCATAATATAAGCTCTCACCCCAAGAATCTAGAAGCAGAAGAGCAAAATAAAACCAAAGTAAACAGAGGGAAAGAAATAATAAAGATAAAAGCAAAAAGCAATGAAGTTTAACACAAAAAAGCAACAGAGAAAACTGATGAAACCAACAGCTGGTTCTTTGAAAGGGTCAGTAAACTGGACAAACCTGAAGTGAAGAAAAAAAAAGAGAGAGAGAGAGGACACAAATGACCCAAACCAGGAAGGAAACGGCCTGCCCCCTCAGACACTGCAGCCGCCAGAAGGGTAACGAGAGAACACCAAAAATGACTCTACACACATAACTCGAAAGCTGGCATAAATGCGCTAATTCCTCAAAAGACACAAACTATGACAGCTCGCCCAATGACGAAACAAATAATTAGAATATCCCTGTAACTATTAAAACATTGAATTCGAAATTTCAAAACTCTCAAAAAAGAACTCTCCAGGCTCAGGTGGGTTTAATGGAGAATTCTTCCAAATGTTTAAGAAAGAATTAACACTAATAATACACAACTCTTCCAGAAAAAAACCCAGCAGGAAACAACACTTTCCAACTAATTTTATGAGGCCAGTATTACCGTAATACAAAAACCAGACAAAGACAATCAAACAAACAAAACAAAACAAAAATTCTATCCAGGGTGTCCAGCCTTTCGGCGTCTCTGGGCCACACTGGAAGAAGAAGAGTTGTCTTGGGCCACATATTAAATACACTGTGACACGTAATTACAAAAAATCTCATAATTTTTCAAGTAAATTTACGATTTTGTGTTGGGCCGCATTCACAGCCCTCCTGGGCTGCATGCTGCCCGTGGGCCCAGGCTGGACACCCCTGAAACCAATGACCCTCATGAATACAGATACAAAAATCTTTAACAAAAAAAAAATAAATAAATAGAATTTAGCCATACATAACAAGAACTATATACCATAACTAAGTGAGGTTTATTCCATGGATACAAAACTAGTACAATATTTGAAAATCCACTATATTAACAGGTTAAGGGGGAAAAAATCCACATGATTATTTTCATTGAGGTATCAAAAGCATTTAATAAAATTCAAAAGTCATTCGTGTTAGAAATTCTCAGGAAAATAGCCATAGGAGGGAACTTCCTCTACCTGATATAATAGCTAACATTATACTTAATGGTGAAAGGCTAAAAACCTCCCCCCCGCCCCCCCCCCCCCCCCCCGAGGCCGGGAAAAAGACAAGGATGTTCGCTCTCTTTATTTCATTCGACATAGTTTTCTGGAAGTTCTAGCCAGGGCAATAAGGCAATAAAAGAAAAGAAGAAGCATACAGGCTGGAAAAGAAATAAAACGGTTCCTTTTTGTAGATAGTATGACTATCTCCACAGGGCAGCCCAAGGAACCTCCAAAAACACCCCTCCCCCAAAACCAAACCGCCTCCTATACCTACAGAGTGACTTTAGCAAGGTCTGTGATACAGATATAGAAAAATATTTCTATACAACAGCAAAAACACATGGACACCAAAATTTAAAATATAGTGCCATTTATAATTGCTCAAAAAATGAAATACTTAGGTGTAAGTCTAACAGAACATGTACAGTTCTTACATCCTGAAAACTCTACCGTGCTGATGAAATGAACCAAAGAAGATCCGCATAAATGGAGAGACAGTGTGTTAATGAATTGGAAGACTCGACACGGTGAGATGTCAGTGCTCCCCAGATGGACAGGAAAGCAAAGTGGGAGTTATCAGTCTGACCAAGTTTAAGTAGCTAACCTACTGCATTGCTGCAGTGATCAAGACTGAGTGCTACTGGCCGAGGGACAGACACATAGACGAACAGAATGGAAAACCCAGAAGCAGATCCACATAAACATGCCCAACTGGTTTCTGACAGACGAACAAGCAATTCAACGGAGGAAAGATCATCTTCTTAACCAATGGTGCCCGAGCAACTGAACACCCATAAGCAAAAACTTCACCTCAACGTAAGTCGCACATCTTACACAGAAATTACTTCAAAATGTATCAGGGACTTAAACGTAAAACTTAAAACTTTTAGGAAAAATCATGATGGAAGGTCTTTGGGATACGGGCGAGGCGAGAAGTTCCTAGACCTGACGACAAAGCATGATCCATAAAAGGAAACACTAACACTGGACTTGACCAAAATTAAAAAGTTTTGCTTTAAGAAAGATCCTGCTAGGAGGACAAAGAGAGTGTGAGAAAATATTTGCAAGCCATGCATCCAACAAAGGACTAGTGGCTGGGATATATAAGGAACACTCAAAACTCAACACTTAAAAAAGCAAACAATTCTATTAGAACACAGGCCAAACACAGTAACAGGTTATTTCACTGAAGACATACAAGCAAATAAACACATGAAGAGACAGTCAAGAGCACTGGCCCTCCAGGAGACACAGCTGCAGGGATGTGGGGCTGCGTATTTATCGGAGCGGCTAAAATGAAACATGGCCGCACCACCCAGTAAACACTGGAGAGGGTGTGGAGACACTGGACCGTTGCTCCGCTGCTGGTGGGACCACAACATGGTCCAGATTCTCTGGGCAAGAGCCTGGCAATTTCTTAAAACAACACAAATGCCACTACCGTGCCACCCAGCAATTGTACTTCTGGGCATTTATCCCAGAGAAATGAAGACTTACATTCACACACAAGTCTGCACACAAATGTATATGGCAATTTTACTCATAAGAGTCAGAAAGTGGAGACGATCCAGATGTCCTTCAACAGGCAACTGGTTACACTGTAGCGGACCAGCAGTACAACCACCGTGGTACAACCACTCAGTAACGAGAAGGGCAAACTACTAGCACACACGACAACTTGGGTGGATCTCCAGAGACTTATGCTGAGCGAAAAAGTGAACCCAGAAAGTTGCATACTGTATGACTGATTCCATTTATACAGTGTTTGTGAAATGACAAAATTATAGAAATGGAGAACAGATTAGTGGTTGCCGGGGTAAAGGAGGGGGTGAGGGTGGAAAGAGGATGTGGCTTTAAAAGCGCAGCAGTGGAGATCCTTGTGAAGATGGAATGTTCTGTATTTAGACCATATGCATCAATGTCAATGTCCTGGCTGCAATTTTGCAGTCTCGTTTCGTAAGATGTTACTGTGGGAAACTGGGTGAAGTGTACATGGAATCTCTCTGTATCATTTCTTACAATTCCATGGGAATCTATAATTACCTCAAAATAAAAAGTTTAGCCCTGGCCAGTGTGGCTCAGCTGCCTGGGCATCGTCCTACAAAGTGAAAGGTCGCCAGTCCGATTCCCAGTCAGGGCACATGACTGGGTTGTGGGTTCGGTCCCTTGTCCAGGCAAGAGACAGCTGATCAATGTTTCTCTTGCACATTGATGTTTCTCATCCCTCTCTTTCTCCCTCCTTTCCCCTCTCTCTAAAAATAAATAAATGAAATCTTTTAAAAAAGTAAATAAAATTAAAATAATAAAAAGTGTAATTAGCAAAATACTACCTTAAAAACCTCAGTATATAAAAGGATACAGGTTATTGCTCTGATTATTTTTTAAAAAGATATTAAGTATCTCAACGTAAAAAACTGAAATTAATTTCAGGTTCTATTATATTGAGTCAAACTTTGGTCATAAATTGAGAAATTGATGAGAAATGGATTTTCATTCACAAATCCCAATTCAACTTCCAGGAGACAAAACTATGAAGCTATATACAAATCTATATATTTGAAAAAAAATTAAGAAGCTTCCAAGAGAAATGTATTCCTTTATAATAGTTTTAAAAATGCTATCTTGACGGACTCCTCAGAGAAAACACGGCATTTTTCATCCCAGTGCTTCCCTCACAGAACGGCGTATTTCAGAGGGGAGGCTCACAGTTGCGAGCACACAGATAGAGTCAGACAAGCTGAAGGCTTTTGTGGTCGATGAGGCCGGGGAAATATTAGGACAGGACGCAGGACCGAGAGACAGGACACAGCACTAAGAGATGTGCGGACACAGGACTTTGCGCCAAGTCTCCGACATCGACTTCCTCAGCCCGCACACAAATCCTCGTTCTGTCTCCTGTACTGCGCTCCAAGTAAATCACACCCTCTCTGTGCCACAGTTTCCTCCTCCTCAAACACGGATAATATTTTTACACGCCATCAAACAGGATATTTGTAAGGAGATATCTGTGCAGCATGGACATGTTTGAGAGAAAGGTCCCCAGAAATAGTATCTGCAAATGTGGTGCATTTAAAATGATTATAAGACTATTTTATAGTACGGTCTTATAACATGTGTAGTGGAAGTTTATGATTTTGAAGAAGCCTGGAGCAAGACAGAGACAACGTGACTGATATTTAAACAAAGTCAACGTCCCAATTTATTTTCTCAGTTGTGTTCAGGTGACTGGTGGATTCTTCAGTATTGCCAAAGGCAGGCCGTACCCCAAGCTACGAGCAAAACCATCTTAACAGGATGGATTTTCCACAGCAGGCTTTGAAAATGTGAAAAAAAACTAAACAAATAAATAAACGAAACCTCATAAGGCTGCAAATACACCAGGGGCCTGATGAAAAATGTTGACAGCATGGAAATCAGCAGTGAGCACTCAAATTTCATTTTACCTGAATTGCAGCACTAATTTAATTTTGTCTGGTATTCCAGTTACTCATTCAAGTCTGTCTGCCTCCACTTGAATCTAAGCGTTTTGATTGCAAAAATCACGATTCACACTCATCTTTATAGTCCCATAGGCCGTAACTTTGCATGTAGCCAGAACTCGGCAAATACCAAATTGAACGAAGATACACAAGTATAATCTATTACTCCCTGTTTAAAGGACTCTACTCAGGGTCCCCAAATACAGGTTGACCACCTGTTATTTATTAGCTTTAGTCCTGCAACTTATTGAACAATGTTTTACCCAATTTATCAATTTATAATAATTCTGTGAATGGATATTTTAACCGATAATCTGAAAAACATGTTTCAAAGATAAGTCGCTAAGCCCAGAAGAACATCAACCAAACAGTGAGAAACTTTCACCTGTGATTTGTACCACTCATGACATGCTGCTTCTTGTCAATATCAGTCACTGGATTTTTAAAAAAAGTTTTAATTTTCTAATCTTTACTCACCTGTGTCCAGTCTTGACTTGATATGCTGATACTTTGGGTTTTGTGGTATCCTTTTGGTCAGATACTAAAAAGAAATTTAAAAATTCACAATAAATTGGGTTAATGTAATAAGGGTGGCAAAGCAGAGAAAGAGTCAGATGCTTAAAAAAAATAGAACAAATGCTAAAATCTCAGTGAATTTAAAGACGCAAAGAGCTCAAGAGGCCCAGCGATCCCTTCGGAACAGGACTCCAGGGCTGTGTGCCCGGCGTCTCTGCAGGTGAAGCACGCTATCTCGTTTCTGTCGAAACATTTCCACTTTTGTGAAAATGCTCTCATGGCAGTATGTTAAAAAAGGCCTAGGAATAAAGCTCTTATGAATTATTTCTGACATCGAGCCAAAATCGGTCACTCATTTCCATCCAGTCCACGGCTGCAACGCAGAATAAGCCCCCCATTCTGCCCCAAGAAATCAGTCGCGATAACTAAGGGCCGCTCTCTCCCTCTCCCTTTCAGGTTTACTTTGTCTGATGGTCTACAGGCCACCTCCTCGAGAGCCCCCCCTAGATTTCATCCACGTCTCCCCTAACAAAGTAGCGCATGGAGCCAGCCCCACCTGAGCAGAGGGCCCAGGTGAGGAGAGGCCCGGACCCGGACTGGCCGGCCCCGCCCACTGCCCGCCCAAAGCCAGAGGCTCCACAGGTGTCAGCGGCATGGCATCTGGCATGGCATCTGCTCGCAGTGCTGCGGGGGCACATCCCCGGCTTAGGGTAAGTTCATGGTCAGCAAAAGTGCCTGTCCTAGGTCTTCCTTGTCCTGGACTCTGCCAGTGAACTCTGAATCCAAGCTCAAGACATTTACCCATATTGAGTTTTAGTGGCATTTTCAAAAGCCATTAAGCGAGGGAAGGCTAACGAATAAAGACATTACAAAATATAGATTTCCTGCTAGGCTTTCTTCTGCCCTGCAAGTATGAAGACCTCACATTCGGTGACAGGTAGCTGTGGAATAGGAAATTAAAACTGGGTAACAACTTTCCAGCTTCACGTGCTGCCACTCACCCACATGTTCCCAAGTCAAAGTTGCCCAAATGTCCCCCCGATGTGCCACGCGTAGTCAGATCCCCAGTCGCAGCAAACACGTGCCTTTTCTCACCCTGTCCTCGGGCAAAACTTCGCTGCCTCTGTGAGCTGTCCCAGGTGGAACCGGGTACTGTCTTTCCTTGCCTGGCTCCAGAATGTGGGCGCCCCATACCAGTGTTTACACCCCAACCTTCTTCTCTAGTCTAGGATTGCCTTGAAGGCAGGAACGATAGCTCACTCAAACCTGTACGCACCCTGGACTTAGCACTGGGTGGGGACTGCACTGCTATTCGACCAATCGAATAAGTGTCTCTGATGAGGACGGCATTCCAGCCATGGCCAGGTGGTCCCTTAGACGAGCCGTCAGACCTGAAACCCACATTGCTTGCCTGTGAAACACAGGTAACTGCGGCCTTCAGTGAACCACTCCCAACCACCATCTGCTATTTTAGTGTCTAAAAAAAAAAAGGAAAAAAAATCTCAAAATAAAAAGGTTGATTCTTTAGTATTATTTAAAAACTCACTGACATTACCTATGTTTTTTTAAATTTCATGCTAGGTAAGTAAAACTCGGCCATGGACGCTTAGCCCTGGTCCTCAGATGTGTGTGTATGTTGGGTGGGGAGGGGGGAGGGTGGCGGGGGGCGGCGCCAGGGCGGTTCTACCCTGAGAGAGGGGCTTCTCCATCTGATCAGCAGCTGCTGTCTGGAACGGAAAGTGCCTCTATTGCCAATTTCAGCTCCTTCCTAGATGGGGAGGAAGATTCTTAAGTGAAAGAAAACATTCAAGGATGAAGAAGGGGGACTTCCCAGAGGAAGGCAGTATCACAGCAAAAATAAAACAAAAAAAACAAGAAGCAAACAGAAAACCAGGGAAAACACATTCCTGGTAAATTGAGTCAAGAAAAGCTAATATTAGAATTCAGTTATCTCAGGCTAGAAATTTTCCCTTTTCTGTTTTGCTCTCTGTATTTTTACAATTTCTATATGCTATTTCCTGTTTTTCCTTTTGTTTTGTTTTTCTCATAGTTGCCTAGCAAGGCTTCTTTTGAGGAATTCCAGGCCGGTCTCTGCCGGACCGAGGGGATTTGTCCACACCTAAGCCGACATAGCTGAGAAGTGAGGGTGTCTCTGGGGACCAGGTGTGGTGGCAGCGGAGTGACGGGGTGGGGGGGGGGGGGTGCCGACAGCTGCAGCCGCTGAGCCCTTCCCGCCCGTGGTTTTCCCTTACTCGGACTAATGAGAAATCCATACGCTGCAGCAGGAAAATGTAGTGTTTCTTTCCCATTTCAGCCCAACTTCTTGTTCCTGACTTTCTAGTACCAACCGAGACGTGAAATTGCTCTAAGCAGGGCACTCGAGGTTTTATGGAACTGCCATACTTTTTTCATTAAAATTCTTGCTTTGGGGTGACTGTTTCTTGACCTACTGACCAACTGGCTTTCTTTTTTTTTTTCAATTACATAAACAGGATGGGATGGTGGAAAGTGCAAGAACTGAGAAAGAAGCTATTTCAAGGACAACTGTTCACTCAGCAAAGCCTTACTGGGCGCCAGCCATTCGCTCAGGGGACATTTACTGGTGCCTTCTAGGAGCAAGCCCCTGTGCTGAGGACACAGAGGCACGAAAGTCTTAGCCGTCCAGCTCTCACTGATGCTGGAGAGAAAGACAAGTGAACAAAGAGGTGACACATTGATAAACAAGGAGAGGGAAGCAGAGGACGCAACGGGAGCCTGTAAGATTGGCCCCCGAGTCAGACCAAAAGAGGCAAGAACCATTCCCTGAGGGTGACTTGTCAGCTGCAATCTGAGGGCCAGGTTGGTTAGCCAAGCTAAAGGCGTAGTGGGTGGGAGCTACCAGCTTCCTGGGAACTGGCAGATGGAGACACTGAGAAGGCGCGTGTCTGTGGTATTATTGCAGGCTCTTTGAGGGCAACCAAAGGGGGCAATGTGGGGTCAAACGAGGTTGGAGAGACAGACAGGAGCAGATCCGAAGGGGCGCTGTATCCACGCTAAGAGCTCTGGATTTTATCCTGTAGATAACTGGTTCTCAAATAAGGGCAATGTTCCCTCCTCCCCTCCCCAAGGGGCAGTTGTCAACGTTTGGAGACATTTTAGGTTGTCAGAACTGGGTGGTGGGCGGGCTACTGGCACCTAGTGAGCAGAGGCCAGGGGTGCTACTAAACATCCTACAATGACAGGACGGCCCCACCACAGAGAAGTAGCTGACCCCGAATGTCAATAGCACTGAAGCTGAAAAACCCTTGTGTGGGTGATGGGAAGTCACGGCAGACAGTTCGAGGAGGAGTGATGAGACTGTATTCCGAGGAAGACCACTCTGGCAGCACTCTGGAGAGCTGTTAGGGTCACAGTCAAGACGGATACGCGCATCCTGGCTGCGTAGCTTCTTTGGTTAGAGTGTCCTTCCCATATGCCAAGACCGTGGATTGATCACGGGTCAGGGCACATATGAGAATTAACCAATGAATGCATAAATGCATAAATAAGTGGAGCAATGAATTGATGTTTCTCTCTCTCTCAAATCAATTTAAAAAATGGATACACAAAGATGAATTAAGAGGTGTCGTGCTAAGAGGATCTGTGTCCTAAGGAAGGCACAGTAGAGATGAGGGGGAAGAGACAGCGTCAAGAAATGTTAAAGATGTAAAATCAATGACTCAAAACTCACGGGCGTCACAGGGGGAGGACAGTGACACCATTCCCCCAACAAGGGACTTCAGGAAGAAGCAAATATTGAAAAACACTATGTGTTCCGCTCGGGGCATGTTGAACAGCAGATGTCTGTGGGTTACCCCAAATGGAAGTGGAGAGCTGGCTGTTTGGGTCTGGAGGTCAGGAGAGGTCTGGGCAAGCAGAACACAAGAACTGGGGGTTGTCGGCATAGAGGCAGCAGGGGAAGCCGTTGGAGTGGACAGGCCGCTTTCAGAGAGTGGGTAGCCTGAGAAGAAAAACTCCGCCATTTAAGGCCGGGTGGAGAAAAGTGGCATGGATGAGACTCACAGGAGGCCGGAGGAAAGTGGGTCATGAAAATGCAAGCTGCAGGTAGAAAGAAGTGGTCGTCAGAGACGGGAGTTGTCTAGTCAGCAAATGAGAGTGCAAGTCAAGTGAGAGAACAACAGGAAAGTGGATCTGGACTGAGTAAACCGGGACATTGCTGACGACCCTGGTGGCTGCGGTGACGGCAAACTGACAGGAGCAGAGGCGAAAACAACAGGCCGGGTGTGCAAGAGGGGGCGCAGCAGGGAAGATGTCGATAGCAGCCAGATGGTCTTCTTTTTCCCCTCTTGAGAGTTGCCAGGGAATGGTCTTTGCTGTTATTTTGTTTTGGAAGAAAGGAGAGATTTGACGATGTTTATCAGCTAATGGACTAGATAAGGAAGGTGTGCAAATGGGGCAGGAAGGTAGAGATGGAAATGGGGGAGAGCCTGAGGCCAGAGCCCAGGTGGAAGGGCAGCTGTGGAAACACGGCATTTAAGATAAAGATATAAGCTAGGCAGTCACCGTGAAGCTCTCATCAGGAGATGCTGAGAGAGTTCACGTTTGTGGTATTATCACAGGCCGCCAAAGACCCTTTTGAGAGCTCACACTTTAGGATGGTCAAAGACAATGCCCTGGCCAGCCATGCCACCCTTGCTACTTAAGTTCCGTTCAACTTTCGAGAGCCAGCACAAACTCATCTTCCAGGAAGCCTGCTCTGGAGGCTGCAGTCTGCCAGAAGACTCCTGCTGGCCCGGGCTTGCCGCAGCACGTGGTACCATTCGCATTCCTCACTCCTCAGACTTGGGACCTGGGCTCTACCTTGCAGAGCTCTGTGGCTGCTACAAGGCCTGGCCCTAGTGTGACAGCAGTAAGGACAGCCAAACGGGAAGACGGTCCTGAGCCCTGAGCCACGTGCAGTGTATATGCTCACACCACATGGGCGGCCTCTGAGGGCTCTTGGAGTGTGAAACAAAGAAACGGCTCACTCACCGAGGGTGCAAAGGGTGAATCTGTGAAAGAAATGGCACTGGGACTGTGTTTTAAGGGTTGAGCTTCTATAGATACAAAGTTGGGGGAAAAGGATGGGACAAGTATTCCATATGTGGAGAAAATTTTTATAGTGAACCATCTTTAAAAGCATGTGTAGAGAACGGCACATTTGCTGTTCGATTTGCTGGAGAAGGTCCAAGAACAACAGCAACAGCAGCAAAGGTAATCGCTGCTCACGTTTACCAAGCACTCCACTGTGGGGCAGGTGGGTGCTCCCTAACATCTACCTCCATTGTCTCACTGAATCTTCTCAACCACCCGTGCAGTAAATATTGTCATCCTGACCGTACATGTTAGGAAGCAGAGGGACAGAGAGGTGGAGTGGCTTACTGAGTCGACCGCGCTTCTGGGAGGGCGGGAGCTGGATTTAAGCTGGGCGGCCTGGCTCTAGAGCCTCAACTCCTCAACACCCCACTGCGGCCCCATTCTGGCACGAGTTCTGAATATGGGGCCCACTGATGGGTTTTAGGAGGTTCATGAGTCCTGTGAAACTGTCGTGCAAGTTTCTGGGGAAAGGGTCCTTGGTTTTTACCAAATTTTCAATGAGTTTATAATCTTCCCCCGCCCAAAAGAACCAGGGTGTATGGAGTCCTGTGGTGTAGGGCTGGACACAGGTGGGCAGGTGGGGAACCGGGAATGGATGAGGCCCTGAAGACAGTGGATGGAACTAAAAATCCTGAGTTGTGGGCCACACAATCAAGACTGTTTGGCAGGTTACTGACAGACGCAAGTAAGACTGGGTCTCGTGAAACACATGGATGTTGGAGAAGAAAGGAGAGAATGGGAAGCCGACAATGGGATTTTTCTGAAAGATAATCGCCAAAAAATTGAGTGAGACTGTCTGAATCACAAATCACTAAAAAATGACTTCCCACCTCTCTTAAAACGGACCTCACAAGGCTGTTTGCATTTCCATCACAACATATGTAGTAAAACTTACATTAAGAGATTTTTAAAAATACCATTACACATTTTTGTTCAGCATTTTTCTACTCACTTCCTTTGTAGAGAGGAAGTCCATAAAATGAAGGGAGTGGGTGTCAATTTTGGAGGTCTCATGTAAGGCCATCTCACATTTAAAATAGGTCTTTTAAAGGAGAACATTTCTCTTTAATGGGAATTTTAATCTGGTCCAATTTTACTGACTTCAAATAACAACTGTGACCCATGATCCTGGGTTGCCTGGATTCTATCTTCTCAATTTATAGGTTCTCTGAGGACCGAACATCTAGGTTTAATTCCATTTATAAGCTTCTGATTTCTCAATAGAGAACACCAGCCTTGACACCCCCCCAGCTTGGACATATATTCATTTACTCATTCAACAAATACATGAGGAACAGCTGTCGTGTGCCAGGCAGCGGGACAGTGCAGACAAGGACCCTATCTTCTGCTCCTGTAGTGCGCCAGAAAGAATAAACTAGCAAATAAGAGAATTACAGACCGTGACCTACTGGCTGAAGACAGCGCATTGAACAAGTGCATCTAATTTTACTTCCTTCTAAAACCTCAGTAAAACCCCATTGGAAGGACATTATTTTAGGGACATAATGCTCAAAACACAGAGAATGGGAGAAGTGATAGCAACAGATTTCTGAATCTAGAACTAAACACACTAACAAGTGAAGATGACTCGATGGACTCAAAGGGGAAGCCAAGAACACTTCTTAAAAGGCTTAGGAATCGACAGCGCCGGACACCTCCAAAGGAGGGCGTAAAAGGAGTAGCTGAAGTAAGGAAGACTGGTTGAAGACTGATGGAGAAGCAACTGATCTCCCCTCCAAAACCTTCTCCCCTCTGTGCTGTGGGGTGGCTGCCTCTCCCCCACCATGGCAGAGATCTGTAGCTTTATTCCCAGAAAAGGATTTCTGGACTGGGAGGTCTCCAGACACAGGGGGAGGCAGAGATATCTTACTGAAAACAGGGTGATTAAGTAAAAGGTGCATACCAGTGTTGAGATTTAGCCCCAGTCTTAATTCCTCCAGGAATTCAACTAGGCTTTTACTCTCGGGAGAGTGGGGTGCTCTGAGGTACACGGACAGCCTGAGAGAAAAGAGATGAAGGGAAGGAACCCTGGGAGAGGGAGGCCCCCAATCACGGCTCGGTGAGATCTTCCTGCAATTAAGCTCATCAGCACCAAGCCCCTCCCAAGAATATGAAGATCCCAATCACATTTTTAAGTCTCCTACATGAAAACATAAATTCACAATTGAGGAATAAAAGAAGTCTGAGAACATCGCTATAGACTGAAGTGTGCCCCCCCCCCCCCACAAAGTCAGACATTGAAGCCCCAGGCCCCTACAGAACTGTGTGTGGAGACGGGGCCTTTGGAGGCAGTTCAAGTTAAACGAGGTCACACGGGTGGGGCACAAGTCCAACAGGGTCGGTGTTCTCACAAAAAGAGACCTCAGACAGCCTGTTCCTTTTCCACACGTGCGCAGAAACATCATGTGAGCACATCTGTAAGCCAGGGGAGAGCTCGCGCCAGAAACCAAACTGGCCAGCACTTTGACCTTGACCTTTCCAGCCACCCAAAGTATGAGAAAAAACTATCTGGTGTATAAGCCACCCAATCTGTGGTATTTTGCTATGATAGCTCAAGCTTACTCATACAAACATCTCTAACAAAACAAAAAGAAAAATAGCAGTCTGGGGGAAACTGAGACTATGCAGGGGAGAAAATATTTAAAAACACTATTAGAGAAAAGGAAACACATGTCCACACAAAACCTTGTACAGCGGTGTGCCACTTAACGACGAGGGTACGTTCTGAGAAATGCAGCCAGGAGGCTTCAGCATTGTGCAGGCATCGCGCAATGTGCTTACGCAAACCTACGTGCCATAGCCCACTCCCTATCTAGACCGTGGTATGTGGTATATACCTTTGTTGTAGGTATTCAGACAATTCCTTAAAAAACTAAATGTTAACTTACCATTCAACCCAGCAACTGTCTCTTAGGCATCTATCCCAGAGAAATGAAAATTAACATCACACAAATAACGGTACCCCAAAGTTCATACCTTTATTTGTAATAGCCCCAAACTGAAAGCAACCAAATGTCCCACAATCATTGAATGGTTAAACAAACTGTTATGCATCCACACCACAGAATACTAATCAGCAATAAAGAGGAATGAACCGTTGCTATAGGCAACAACTTGGATGCATTATCCTGGTGAGAAAAAGCCAGTCTTAAAAGGTCACATACTGTTTGATTCCATTTATGTAATATTCTCAAAATGACAAAACTGCAGAAATGGAGAGCACATTAGTGGTTGCCAGGCGATACTGTAGTGACAGAATAGTTCTCTATCTTGATTGCAAAATCTACACATATGCAAATCTTGATTTTATTAAATCTACACATGATAAAAAGGCCTAGAACTATACACCCAATGTATAAATGCCAATTTTCTGGTTTGATACTGCATTATACTTATGTAAAAAATTATGACTGAGAGAATCTGGATAAAGGGCATATGGGACGACTTTGTACTATTTTTGTGAGTTTCTGAGAATCTATGTTTATTTCAAAATAGAAGTTTCTAAAGAGGACATCGGAGTAAAACAGAGCTCTTACAAATTAAAAACATGATGGCAGAAATTAAAAACTCAATAAAAGGATTGGAAGATAAAGTTAAACAACTACCCCAAAAAGGGCAAAACAACAAAGATGTGGAAAACAGGAGACAAAATTTTAAAAAGTCAGACAGCCAGTTATGTAGACGCAACACCGGGATAATGAGTTCAAGAAAGACAGGCTGGAGAAAATGGGAGGGAGACAACTCAACACCCGTAATTCAAAAAACTTGAGTTCCTGGTGCCCACTGACATGGGTGAAAATAGACTCAAAGCAAGGAATATCTTTGTGAAAGATCCTAACACTCAGGACAAAGAGAAGATTCTACAAGCTCCCAGAAAGGAAAACTCAAGTTGCATACAAAGGAAGAGGATGGCTTTGGACTTCGCAGCAACCCTGGACGCTAACTACAATGTTCAAAACGCTGATGCTTTCCAACCGAGAATTCTATCCTCCACCAAACTCTCAGGCAAATAAATACAAAGGTAGAGTAATAATACTTTTAGACATGTATAAAAATATTTATTTTTTTATGCACTCTTTCTCCAGACTACAGGAAACTGTGCTCCAATAAACGAAGAGAGCAAGCTGGACATCTTCATTCGGATGCAAATGTATAATCACACATCCCTGCTCCTCCCTACAGTTCTCTTTCACCTGTATTCCTTATTTCATTAGCATGGTATCAGCACCAATGACCAGAGGTCCATGCTGAGAACCTAAGTCATCCATCCCTCTCCCACTTCTCCGAGCTAATCATGAAATCCTGATGGTTTTACCCCCTGAATATTTCTCAATCCTGTCCCTTCTTCTGTGGCCTTCCTTTAGGTTTGAGCCATAATAACCACCCAACCAATTTCCCTGTCCCCAGTCTGGTGTTCCTGGAATCCATTCTCCACAATGTGTCTCAACCACGTGCCTAAAATGCGAATCAGACCACATCAACTCTACTTAAACCCCTTCAAAAGCTTCTTGAGTTCTGAACGGCAGACAAGATAAATATGTGGCAGTTTGTCACTCTCCGCACCTGCCTCCCCCACCTCCACCGTAGAGATTATAATCTATGGTGGCACTCTCCTGCAGATCCCAAACTCAGCCTCACCACTTTCTCAACAGAGTTCACGGGCATCCATCGTGAGCTGAAACAGTTTGCAACTCCTGTTCAGAACGGCCAGGAGTTGTCTCAAGGCACAGGAGGCCCTTGCAGACTTCACTCCCACCGCCTGCTGCACAGGGCACTGCCCCTCCCACGGCTCACGCCTCCTTAACTTGATTCACGTTGTCCCGTCTGTAGTGCTTCTTCGTGTGGCTCCTAACTGTGCCATTTCAGGCCATCTCCAGGACCCCCCTCTCCCTAAGCTGGATTCTCTTAACTCTGTGCCCTCTCAACGCCTTCTTCTCCAAGCACACTGCATTCAAATTCTGTTCACAAGCTTTCCCCACTAGACTGAATTTACTTAAGGACAAAGGCCTTGACTTACTTTTTTTTGTGTTTCTAGCACCTATGGTAAGTAAGGTGGTGGGTGGGCAGTAAGCACTAGTGGAAATTAAATGAACACAAATGCAGCAGGGCACTAGGAGTGAAACAGACAACAAAGTAAACAGTCCTATGGGGTGGGAGTAAAACTAATGTCACATCTTGCACCCTTTCCCAAAGGCTTGGTCTGCTTATTCCTGCTCTTTCTGTATTCCCCATACTAAGAAATGATGGCTCTTTTTAATTTTGCTCCTTTAGTGTTCCAGGGCTTCCGTCGTATGTTACTTATTTTGCATCTGCTGCTCCTAGACTGTAAGCCCTTTGAGGGGAGGGGCTGTGTCTTTATGCACTTTGCTCCTCTGGGAGACAAATACCGGTGTACAGTAAGCACGTGCGGGGTGGTGGCCCCTCGGCGCAGCAGGGCACACCAGGCCCCATCCCCCAGGCCAGGCCAGCCCCGCCTCCCGCCTCCCTCCAGACCCCTCCTCACGCCGGCCGCTTCCCGCCTTCCGGGCGGCGGAAGTCGCCGGCTGCTCTTCCCTGCCCACGTGGAGCCTTTTCCGGTGCGCCCGCCCCCTCCGCCTCTCGGATCCGGACCTGACCCTCACCTCTGGATTCCCAATGTGCCTCCGGACAGACATATTTGCTCCAAACGACCACGCTCAGGGTTCTAGCCTCACCGGCTGCCTCTAACCCTGGCTTCCTACCCCCCCACTACTTCGCTCAGCCGCCTCCCTACAACCTCTTCTCCCATTGGTCAGCCTTCCCCGACCAGCCAATGGAGGCCCTGCTTACTCCCTCTTCGTAAGGTCACTGCAGAGCGAGACTCGGCTCAATGGTTGCCAAGGGCAACGCGGGACGCTGGCGGCAGAGGCCTTTTGTGCTCTTTGCGGGGGCTCCAACGGCTCCAGCATTAGCGCGGGAAGAGGGGCGCGGGGGAGGGGTAGGCTGGCGCCCGCGCTTGGACAGCTGCGCAGATCTCCGAGGGGGGGGAGGGGCTTGAACGTGGGGAGGGGATAGTGATGGTGCTACGGCAAACAAGTGTTCTAGCAAATGTAGTGAAACAAATACCGTACAGGGCGCACACACACACGCACACCACCATCACCCCACCACCGCCTTGAGTATTTTAAACATCTGGACTACTTCCACCATAGGGAACAGACATGGAATAGGATTGTTCAGCAGGGATGGGAATCTGTAATTTATTATTTTCAGGTTAAGTTAATATGCAAATTATGCAAAATATCATGTGTAAATACAGTAATTAGGGTTGCTTTAAAAGCTTTTAGCTAGCTAGAGAACGGCAGCCTTAATTGCAAAGTGCATACACCATTCCGTGATTCATCATTCATTTAACAAATATTTAATAAGCACCTTATGAGAAAAGCTGCAGAAGGTTTTGTGGAGGATGGGAGGATGACTAAAACCCAATCCTGTTGTCATGGCAACCATTGTGACTCCTGCCATCAGCCACCACCTGTTCTTATTCCAGATCTGAAAATTAAGTCCTAGCACCTTCACAAAACAATCTCACACACACAGTTTGACTTGGCTCCAAAATGTCCCACCAAATCCATCAAAATTATTGTTTCCTTTTACATGGGAGGAACGACACAGTAACCCTTTGTTCTTTGCTCTAAGTTGTTTTTCCAGGGACTGAGAAAGGTTACTCAGAGCTTTTTGCTGGTATTCCTAGCGCTCTGCTTGTGAATAACAGCATACATGTGAGCAGTTTGAGGGTCCTGCAGATGACCCATCCAACCTCATGGTCTCACATGCCCTGTCTTCTCCGTTTCTTCAGCATCCCACCCTTAGGGTGGCACTCACAGTTGGTTGACCTCCAGGATCATATACTGGCCACAGCTATCTCTTGCATTTTCAAGCCTACTTACTGAGTTTTGTCTGAACTTCCCTAGAGTTCTCCAGTCTCCTCTAAAACCCCCAGTTTCTACCCCTCCACTAGAACAAGCAACAGTTTAAGGGCTGCAGACAATTGAGAAGGGAGTGGTGGGAGGCTTTTAACCAGAACCTTTTGCACAGCAAGCAGAAACTCCCAGGCACATGACTGCTTAGAGTGTATGCTTATCCTTATCTGGTGCACTCTGAGGTGGGGATGATAGAGATTACAGGTAAAATAAACAGGAAAAAGGGAAAGAAGAGAGGAAGATAATAAGGGAATAAACTAAGGTGGTGAGGAGAGGAAAAGAGATTTAAAGACATTTGTTGGTAAAATTAAGTTATTGTATACATGAGAAGAGGTAAGGGATGCAAGAAATGAGATGGCAATACATTTTCTAACTTGGGGGACTGAGTAGATGAGTGATAATTCATGAATCAAGTTCAAGAATAATAAAACATACACGGAGATTACAGAAATGTGGGTCCTTGGGTCCAAGTGTCAGAGATGCCCACTCTGTCTGGGGTGGGGTTTCAGAATCTGCAAATACACGGTCCCCCTCTCCCCTTCGTTCTGATGTGCAGAGTCCAAGGGCCACTCCTTGAGAGGCTGTGCTCTAGAGAACCCTCCTCTTTCCTTTACATTTTGTCTCAGTGGGATCTTTGGAAAGCTTGGAGCTCAAAATCAAAAGGCTTTTTAGCATCCTGAGTTTCTTTTCAGGATTCCCCATGGATCCTGCTAGGGCAAAATTGCACCAAAATTAAAGCAAGTTGCTTACCCCAAATGTGAAAAGCAGTATATGGCACAAAAAGACAATTCATAGAAGGAAAACATCCGATACACATATGAAGAAATGTCCAACGAAAAATGAAAGAAATATAAAACCAAACAGCTGGATCCCATTTTTCAATTAACGAATGGACAAAGGTTTTTTGTTTTCTCTCTTTTTTTTAATGGTAGTGCGCAGTGCCGTGCTCACACATTGTTCCTGTGAGTAAAAAGAAGTGTGACCATTTTGAAAAGTAATTTGAACGTGAGCATGGAGCAGCTCTCAAATCTTAATATTCTGAGAATTTCTCCCAAGGAAATAATCAGAGCAATGAACAAAGATTACAGCTACGGATATTTACTGGAATTGGATTTAAAAGGATAAACAGTTGAAACAACCTAATTGAGCATCAGTTAAACAATGATTAAAATAAATGATGGCATATCCATAAAATGTAGTATTATGAAATAATAGTAAGAAGTATGTTTTAAGGAATAATTAAGGCAATGGAGACCTGTTCCTGATGTAGTGAATGGAAAGAGCTGGAAACAATTTTTAATTTAACATAAGTCTGATTTGTGAGGGAAAAAAGCAGGTATCCACTGCTTTTTAAAAATTAAAAAAAAAAACAGGTTTTAAAATGTAAACCATCTCTGGATTATGCAATATGGATATTTGTTTTATTCTTTACACTTTGTGTGTTTTGCAGATTTCCTTCGGTGACTAGGAATTAATTTTATACCTTAATAAAAACATTCACCCCCTGCAAGAAACAAAAAACCTGATTCTGACTTCAGCCTGAAAATTGTGTGTGGCATTTGTCAGGGCCGATTTAGACCTGAGCTGAATTTTGTGTAATTTTGCCATTTGAAGTGTGGTTCGCTCGTTCTTGGCAGTAAATGACTCTTCAAGCACTTGAGCAAGATCATTGCAATCAGAGTTGTAATTGCTAAGGGGTTCAAGCTTTGTTTGTAAGAGAAGAAGTTCTGATTCTTTTCTTTAAAAGTTCCTACTTCCACTGATTAATCTTATTGTTCGTGAAGTTCGAAGTGCTCTTGTGAACCTCCATTTGCTTGATGTCTCCTTTTTAACCCTGTACGTGTTCCAGAAGCTTTTAGTTTTGGCAGAATTGGTGGGAGTCCCAGATAGGTAAGTATGTCTGGTGTAAGCACAGGGTTTTAGGTGCTACTGGGCTTTGTCAGCAGGCATCAGGGCGTGAAGCAGTCTGGTCCTCTTCGGAGCCTAAAACCCTTTGGACCCTTCTTTGCCCTGAATCCACCTTCCTGTCCAGCAAACGTTGTCCGATTAGCTCTGAGTTCCCTCATCCTCGGCTCTTGGCCTTGTTTCCCGATCAGTGCCCAGAACCCTCCGCTCAGACCTGTCTCAAGATGTCGCTTCTCGAATATGGGCCTTGGTTCTCTTCCTTGGCTTCCTTTACCTTCATCCCCTAAATGGCATATGCTTTCAGATGCTTAAGGAAACAATTCTACCCAATTCAGTTCAGTCCTGGGGTCCTTCCTCTGCACCCCAGAAATGGAACAGCAGCTGAGGCAGTGAACCCACAGATCCACAGGTCCCATCTTGTGATAAAGTCCCTGAAGTTCTGGTAACAATTTGGTGACTCTCTACCTGGTGGTGGAATGTGGCCGAGGGAGGAGGACACTAGCCTGTGAACAGAGGACTGACCCTTGTCCGCCTCTGGCTCAGGCCAGACTTCAAGCACGTGGCCTGGGCCCAAAGGCCCCAAGCATCCCTGCAGCCCCTCCCAGGGAAGTAATACCTCCCAGGATTTCTTTAGGACTATCACAGGGTGCCCTGCTTTCTGGTGAAACAAAGAAATAGCATCCTGGTTGCTTAGCTGTTGGGATTGCAATACCCACATGTTCAGTTCTGCAGTCACTCTTGAGAGCCCCATGGGACCCCCAGCCATGGCAGAAAAAGCATTTGATGTTCCCTCCCAGGGAGATCAGAGGCCCCCTTCACCTTCTGTGACCAAACCCAGGGCATTCGGTTGTCACGTGCCACGTTCTGCTTCGGGCGTAGAACAGAGCTGTCACAGACCCAGTTTCAAGGGGACACTGAGTAGCCAACCTGGGTCTGCCCCGAGGGGATGGAGGAGGAGTCGAGTTGGAAGGTAACTGTGTCACCCTGGGCACCCTGGACACAGCTCAAGAGCCCTCGCCCCATGAAAAGCCCAGTGTGTGTGACTCAGTGCGGCAGATGTTCACTTTTCTCAAAACAACCTAGAAAGGTAGGTTTTCACGTGAAATCTGTGGGCCTCTAACTGGCAACCCTTGTGCTAGACTCTGCCACTGTAGTTCCCGTCCTCCGTGCACAGTTTCGTTTCTCCGAGGTTTTTCAATAATCGAGGCCACACCCATGGTAAAAAACGATGGGAGCCCTGCTTCCCCTCGGGACGTGGAGAGCTACAGGGGATATTACTCCCATCCTACCAATAAGAAAAAGTGAGTGATGTACAAAATCATGTTTTCTGGAATCCTCCAGAGAGCTGAGATCACGAGACCATCACATAACCACGTCACAAAGAGACAAGCCCTGCGAGGGGAATGCAGGCACACGAGCCGTTTCGCATCTGGCAGAGCGTGGAAGGAAAGGAAACCACCTTAGAAGTGGGTAAGGAAAAATCAGCTTCAATTCACTGGTTCCTGAAGGCTGAGTTTGGGCGAGTGGATCAGCTTAGAATAAGTGGGAACCTGGGATGGTTAGTTTTATGAGTCCACTTGGCTAGGCATGGTATCCAGATATTTGGTCAAACAATATTCTAGATGTTTCTGTGAAGGCATTTTTAAAATGAGAGCAATACTTAAATCAGTAGACTCTGAACACAAAGCAGGTTATCGGGTGGGTGGGATGTATCCAATCAGTTGACGACTTTAGAGAAGACGACTGAGGTCCCCCAAAGAGGACCGAGTTCTGCCAGCAGACTGCCGCTGGACTCGAGCTGCAATGCCAGCTCGCCCCTGGGTCTCAGCCTGCTGGTCTACCCTGCAGTTTGGACTTGGCCGCTTCCATAATTGCATAATTGCATGAGTCAATTCTTTAAAATAAATTACAGATAGATGATAGATGACTGATTGATAGATAGATAATGTCCATCTATATCTATAGCCATTTACCTTGGTTCTGTTTTTCTGGAGAACCCTGACCAACACAGAATCCCAGACACAAGGGAAGTTTGTGTTCACTTGCAAGTTCTTCTCCATGGGTAATCAACTAGGTGCTCAAAAGGAAGATTAGAGGTAGGACTGGAGACCAGGGGAGCCCCTCCCCCACACTTAGTGGTGTGGGCTAGCAGGACGTGACCGGCTGCTGCTGGGGACAGATACAAATCACTACCCATACCATCTGGCCCTTCTCTTATGAAAGCAAAACAGCCTCAAGCCAGGAAGGGAAGGGTAGCAGACCTTCTTGCTCTGCAGGCCATCAGGGGAGGGGTAGAAGCAAAACCTGTTTGCATCTGGGGGAGAGCAGGAACTCAGAAAGCATCTATTGCTTCAGGGGGAAGGGTAGAAGCAAAAGCTATTTGCTCTGGTGAAGGGGCACAGGGTGGAGAGGTCATGAGACCTCCTGGGTCCACGAACCTGCACCAACACGAAGCAGAGGCAGACTACCACTGGGGGAGAGTCAGGCCCCTCTCTTCTGCCCAAGGCCCACCAAAGAGACAAGGCAGAGTTTGGCTATCATGAGGGAATAAGAGGAGGATGGTAGAAACATTGAGAAGGTCCCACTCCTCAGATCCACATACACAGGTCTTGCCCGAGACAGAGGCTGGGCCAGGAGAACCAAGACTACCATATGGCTCCAACCACAGCCTTGCAGCAAGGCGAGGCGGTGGAGAAAAATCCGACTTGATGGTGCAAGTATGCAGGTACTTCTGAAAGCCAATGGCAGAGCAGGAATAACGAGAAAAGCTCCCCCAGAACCCAGTCCTCACACTAAATGCAAGGTAGTGGCACTCACTGGTAAAGAGGGTAATGATAGTAACAGCTAATGTCAGCTCAACTACTGACTAGATTAACTCAACGCCCCCCCCCCCCCAATAATAGCCTAGCAGAAGAAGAGAAGAGGTGTGACTGTTTCCAGGTATAACACTGTTTACCTCAATCTCCATCGGCTTCTACTCAGAATATCCAGCATTCACTAAAAAATTATGACAATAAAGAAAGAAATGAAAAATGAGAGGGAGTGGGGGTGGCTTATCACCAAGAGACAAAGCAATCAACAGGACCATAGCTCAGCAATAAGGATCTGTCAGATGGGAACTTCTAAATAACTATGACTAATATATTAAGATCTAGTAGAATGGTATGCACAAACATATAGGATATTTTGGAAGATAGATGGGAAACTATAAAAAGGAAAGGTGATTTTAAAAATACATTATCAGCCCTGGCTGGTGTAGTTCAGTGGATTGAGCACAGGCTGCGAACCAAAGCATTGCAGGTTTGATTCCCCATCAGGGCACATGCCTGGGTTGCAGGCCACTGCCCGTAGCAACCACACATTGATGTTTCTCTCTCTCTCTTTCTGCCTCCCTTCCCTCTCTAAAAATAAATAAATAAAATCTTAAAAAAGAATATACTTTAAAAAATAAATAAAAATTAAAATACATTCAAAGAAGAAGAATCCTTGTAATAGGATCACCAGCAAACTAGTTTCTGCTAATGAAAGTATCTGTGAAATCAGAGAAAGTACATTAGACATTATCCACAATGAAACCCAAAGGGACAAGGGTGCAAGAGAAGGGAACAGAAGCTAGAATTGTAAACCCTGGGAAAAAAGTAAAGAGAAGATAGAGAACGGGGCAGAAGAAACATTTGAAATATACTGATCAAGAATTTTCCAAAATTGATGAACGACAGTGAACCACAGATCTGAGAAGTCCAGAGAGCCTCCAACAGCTTAAATCAGCAAACTCAAACAAAATCAAAATAAAACACACGTATGCTCTCATCATAGTCAATCTGCTGGAAACTGAAGATTTCTCCTTTTTAAGAAAAATTACGAAAGCAGCCAAAGGAAAAAGAAATATGACATACACAAGAAGAAGGATACAATTACAGCATACTTTTTGTCAATAACTGTGCAAAACAGAAGACAATGGAGAGGCACTTTTTAAGTGTGGAAAGGAAAGAAAAAGTCACCCTAGAATTCTATAGTCAGAGTAAGTGTCTTTTTCTCTTTTCTCTTTTCATATTTTATCTCAATTTTTTTCAACATTATTTAAAAATTGTTTGTTTTAAGAAAGAAGGGGAGAGAGGGAGAGCGAGAGGGAGAGAAACGTTGATGCGAGAGAGAAACATCGATTGGTTGTCTCTCTTATGTGCTCTGACGGGGACTCAACCTGCAACCAGGCATGTGCCGTGACCAAGAATCAGGAATCGAACCGGCAACCTTTTGCTTTACGGATGATGACCAACCTACTGAGCCATGTCAGCTAGAGCTACGTTATTTTTTAATTGCATTTTTCCACCACCATTTATCCCCCCATACCCTCTTCCACCTCCACCTACTCCCCTCCCCCTTCCAATCACCACACTCATGTCCATGTCCGTGAGGGAGGAATTCCTTGCCAATAAACCCACAGGACACAAAATGTTAGAGGAAGTTCTTCGGCAGAAAAAGTGTGACACTAGGGGAAGTTTTGACTTAACACAAATGAAGAGCAATGGAAATGATAAAATGATGGCAAATATAAAAGACTCTTTTTGTTTTATTCTCTTTAAAAGAAAATTTACTGTCAGTACAAATAGTAATAACAGATTATGGAATTGACACCATACAGAATTAAAATGCATGACACAAGAGCAGAGCTGAGGAGAGGAAATTGACGTGCACTGTTGCAAGTTTCCAAAACCATGTACAAAGTGGGAAATCCTTTCAAAGTAGACTATAATACATTGAGTATGTATATTATAAACCCTAGAGCGACCACTTTAAGAAGGAGTCATAACTAACGAGCCAATAGTGGAGATAAAGTGGATTAATAGAAAATACTCAGTTATTCCAAAGAAGGCAGGGGGAAAAAGAATAAAGACTAAATAGGACAAATAGAAAATGAAAGGCAAGATGTTCAGATTCAATCAAACCACATCAATAGTTAAATATAAATGGCCTAAACCAGAGGAATAAATTATAGCTCTCAGATCAGATCTAGCCTGAAGTCTGTTTTTCTACAGCAGGTTTGATTGGAATTGAATCATTATGTATACATGTGATACTAATATAATGTTAATATCAATTTTATCTCAATTTTAGAAAAAGAAAAATAAGAAAAAACAAAAAAAGAAGCATCCAGCTGAGTTTCAATTTTCAATTGTGAAACATAATGAAATTGTTTGTTTGTTTGTTTGTTTGTTTTAATACTCACCCAAGGACATTTTTTTTATTGTATTTCTCGAGAGAGAGGAAGGGAGAGGGAGAAACATCAACTCGAGAGAGAAGTGCCATTTGGTTGCCTCCGGTATGCAACCAGACCAGGGATCAAACCTGCAACTTTTGGTTACGGTATGATGCTCCAACCACACTGGCCAGGGCTAAAATAGTTGTTTTAAGCTAAAAAAAAAAGTTTTACTGGGACACAGGCACACCCATGAATTTATGTGTGGTCCGTGGCTTCTTTCTCACTGCAGTGGAGGACCTGCGCGAACAACAGAGGCTGGATGACTTGCAAACCCTAAAATATTTACTCTCTGTTCTGTTACAGAAAAATTTTGCCAACTTCTAATATAAACACCTGAATTAAAAGGCAGAGACTGTCAGACTGGATGAAGAAAAAAACAAGTATTTGCCCTGGCTGGCATAGCTCAGTGGATTGAGTGCTGGCCTGCGGATCAAAGGGTCGCTGGTTCGGTTCCCAATCAGGGCACATGCCTGGGTTGCGGATCAGGTCCCTAGTAAGGAGCTTGCAAGAAGCAACCACACACTGGTGCTTCTCATCCTCTCTTTCTCCCTCCCTTCCCCTCTTTCTAAAAATAAAATAAGTAAAAATCTTTAAAAAAAGAAAAAACCAAATATTTGTTATTTATAAGAAATATACTTTAAACATAAAAATACTGATTGGTTTAAAGTAAATGCATGTTAAGCGCTAAGACATTAATGAAAGAAAGCTGGATGAGGGAAAGTCTGCTCACCAAATGAAAAAACTGGATATACACGCGCAAAATGATGAGGTTGAACCTTACCCTATGTACAAAAATGAACTCAAAGTGGATGAAAAACCTAACTGTAAGAGGTAAAAACCCTTAGAAGAAACATAGGCGGAAATCCTCATGATATCGGAATTGGCAATTAGTTCTCTTTTTTGCAATTATCAAGGCAATTTATTAATATGATCTCTCAAGAAAATCTCATGGTCCAGTGCAAAT
Organism: Phyllostomus discolor; assembly: GCF_004126475.2. NCBI lineage: Eukaryota > Metazoa > Chordata > Mammalia > Chiroptera > Phyllostomidae > Phyllostomus > Phyllostomus discolor. Next base: position 76,686,195 of record NC_040912.2, read on the forward strand.
CAGAAAAACAATGACAACATTCAAATACCTCTGTATTCCCAAAGAGCAATTAATCTCCTAATTCTTGCATCTATGGCTCATTTATCTCAGAGTTCTGTAGTCATCAGCTGGGGCTCTCCCCATACAATTCGCTTCCTCTTGGGTGTTTTATTAGTTGCTTTTGCTCACAACCCTCTCAGCTGACCAAATACTATTTTTTAAAAAATGCGTGTGAGTTTCTTACCCAAAGCTCAGAACTGAGTGTAGAGATGACAAGCACCTTGACAACTGTTTGTCAACATGCAATCTCTATGATTACATTACAAATCACTTGAATTTTAAGTCTAAGGTACAACTTTTGATATAGCCCGTAGGAAGTCTGGAGAGATAGGAGACTGAAATCCTCCTGTGGCTTGTATAAAGAATACATAATGGTTTAAATTGGGCAATTCATTATACTACTGCCCCAGGGAACTGACTACTTGGTCTGGTACACAGCAAGTCGTCTGTCTGGAAATACGAGGCTGACCTGAGGTGAAAGGCCATTGACAATGGCGGGGTTCATGGGGTTGCGGGGATCAGATGGAGGCACAAAGCTGTCTGTATAGCTGGAAAATCCACGCCTGGTGCTGGGGAGGCAGCGGGCAGGGCTGCTGTCTGGTTGAAAGAAGGAGTGCAGGGCTCGGGGGAAGCGGCTGAGGTCTGTGAAGGGCGCTGCTGGGAGCCGCTGCGAGGAAGAAGGTGGTCAGCCATCAACTCCCTTGTCAACCAGCACTGGAAGTTCAGGGCAAAAGTTCCCTATCACCGAGCCATCAGGAGTATCTGCTGGTCAGACCAAATGTGCATTTCCAACTGCACTTCTTAACATGCGAACATCTCCACATGTGTGTGCAAGTACGTCACTTATTTATACACTTTCATGGCAAACTCACCCAAAAGGAAACTTAGAAATCATGTTAACAATGCTAACAGACCTATGTGGGTAGTGAATGTTGTTCACAAACAGAAGAATTGACCAATGTGAGAGTTGCAGTTCTCAAATTTCTTTAGCAAATATCCTTTCAAAGCACCTCAGTACCAGTGCAGTGCTATAGTTTCGAAGGGCTGGAACACAGTCTTTCATAGTCCAACACAATTTGTCTTATTTATCCCATCACCTCTATGTGCCACAGTTTACCTTCCCTCGATTATCCCTGCACTCAACACATGTCACGGACTTAAGATAATTGCGCACTGCGGTACAAATGTGGAAGTAAGATTTTAACAAAAGAAAAGCCAATTGCATATTTTTTTAAGGAAGGTTGTTTGGTTTTGTCGTTTTGTTTTCAAATCCTGGAACAAGATCATATTACAACACAATTTACCTGGAGACATCAGATATGTCCCAGAACAAACTACGTGTCTGGAATGTCACTGGGACATTCAGGACAACCTGATGTCCTGTCAGGAACGTACGAGCAGCAACAACGTCCTCACGGCTCCCTTGGAATCACAGCAGCAGGGCAAGCTATTGGGAGTCACTTTTTGTACAGTGTGGCTCCTTTCCTCCAGACCTTGTAGACTAGTGCGGGGCTGCTACCACGTCTCCAACAGCTGGAGTGTTGGCGAGGTGGGCCTGGCTGTGGGAGGGAATCCCCCCACCCTCCCACAATGAGATGCTTGAAAGCTGTCAGCCGATGGGCCCCAGCTTGCTTCCTCTGTCTTGTGGGGCGGTTGCCAAGCCAGACCTGCACTCGGGCCTCGATGAACTTTGCCCTCTGTGCCAGGTCCTCCCTGGTGCAAGTATCAGCGTAGTGGGTTCTAGGAAAAGCATGTTCCAGTCCTTCAAGCTGCTGTGCTGTGAAGGTGGTTCGGCTGCTCTGCAGTTTCCTCTTTGGTGGCAAATCGGGTTCAGGGTCAATGCCAGAGCCTTCGTCCGACTGGGGAGCTGAGGTTTCAATGAAGAAAAACCAGAGCAGGCCGTCCTGAAACTTGTAAAGTTACAAAAGTTGTATCAGCTTGGCTTTGTAAAAACTGTAAGGCAGCCTCTGCAGAGCCTGGTGCCGCTTCTCTGAAGAACCAGCCGGGAGTAAGTGCGTGCAGCTGAAGAGACTCACAGGGAAGAAAACGGGATCGAAACACGCCTCTGGGAGCAGACACCCTGCTCGGTGATTGTTCCTTAAATGTGACACCAAAGCTCAAAAAACAATAAATTGGACTTCGTCAAAATTAAAAACATTTGTGTTTTGAGGGGCACCATCAGGAGAGTGAAAAGATAACCTGCAGAACGGGGGAAAATATTGGCAAATCACATACTTGCTATGGAACTGATATCAAGACTCTCTATAGAACTAACACTCAACAACAGCAAAAAACCTAATTCAAAAAAGTGGCAAAGGACTCGAATAGTAATGTCTCCAAAGAAGATACACAAATGGCCAATGAGCCCACGAATAGATAGATACTCATCAGAGAAATGTCGATCAAAACATCAATGAGCTCCCACTTCATGCACAGCAGGATGGCCGTTATGTACAAACAGCAACAGCCACCACCGGAAATAAAAGTACTGGCGAGGATGTGGACAAACTGGAACCTTGGTGCATTGCTAGTAGGAATGTAAATGGTGCCAATGCTTTGTAAAACAGCTTAGTGGTTCCTCAAACAACGTACTCACAGAATTACCACTCCTAGATATACGAGCATATCCTTGAAAACTGAAAACAGAGACTCCAATGGGTACTTGGATACCAATATTCATAGCAGCATCATTCACATTAGCTAAAAGGTAGAAATAACCCCAGTGTTCACCAGCTGATGAAGGAATAGGCGAAATATGTTATATACATACTTAAAAATGTTTAAAGTGGTAAACTTCGTGTTATGTATATTTTACCACAATAAAAACCAAGCAAAAGCTGGACTGGCTATATTAATGTTAGACAAAGTAGACTTTCGAACTCTTCAGTGATTCTCCATAGGCTTCCGGTCAAAATCTATATTTGTTAGCATGACACACAAAACCTTTGCAGCCGTGTTCTCTGCCTACCGTTCTGGCTCAGTCCGCCGCACAGCAAGCATGCTGGCTGCTCTGAAGGGCAGCACGGGACGCCCCGTTGTCTCTTGCCTCTGCGTCTCTGTGCCTGCTGTTCTTTCTGTGACGGACGTCACCTTCCCTGGCTTCCCACCCTTCACCTGGCTGCCTTCTACTCCCCCTTTCAGGTAAAGCTGAAAATCACCTCGTGTCGGCAGCCTTGCCTAACTCACTCCCACCCCCACCCCAGACTCCTGGAGGTGTTTTCTCTGAATGTGCCCACGGCACCCTGTGTCCGCCACACTGTACAGTGATGGGTGGTTTCCTCGCCCGCTTCATTCATGACTGTATCTCACTCTCTGTGTTCCTCGTGCCTGGGATTGTGCCTGGCATAGGGTATGCACACAGTAAATATTTGTCAGATGGATCAAATTCTGTGATAGTGCCCATGAAGGCACACGGGGAACCAAAACAATGGAAATCTCCCCCTTTATCACACGGGCCATTTCGACTGTTTCCCTGCCCCTGTTGTCTAGTGTAGCAGAACATAGGGTATAATAATGGTGAGGTAGTCCTCAAACTGATAAATAAATATTACCCTGTGATTGTGAAACTAGTGAAATCTACACACAATGGATGTGATTAAATGTCTGCAAATGTCATCCTAAGAAACAGGATGCAGCAGGGCCTGGAAATGTAATCAGGGCATGACGGAATGTGGAGGAAAGCTGTAACCGAATCGATGGCCTTAACAGCTGAAGAAAGAATATGTGAGCAGAAGGGGGGGGTGGTCTGCAGGGAGTGCTGGAAAGGGGAGCCAAGGAACAAACATTTGTCATTATGTCTCCAGGCCTGTCGAGGGAGAGAGTTGTTTTTTTGACCATCGACACAAATATGCAGTCCACCCTATATCCCTATGGATGCCACAGAGCTCATCCAGTTCCCTCCCTTTGTTCTCATTTCATGCTCGCAAACAACCTCTTGATTATAATTTGGCTTTCCATGTAGATTTTCCAACAGGAGAGAATGCGCTGACCAGTCAACATGAACATCTGGTCCATTTGGCAGGGAGTGTCCTCTTTGTATATGAATGCATTGGTGTTCTGGTTTATACATCAGTCAGTTCGTGCGCCCCAGGGGCTGCTGAGGTGCTCACTCTCCCAGCTCTCCCTGAGCCTGTCCCGAGGTCCCAATCCCCTTTGTTTGCACCCTCCCTCAGCAGGGGCTGAGGACAAAGCATCAGAAGTCCGCCACAGCACCCCCAGCTTTGAGCCCCTGTGGCTGTGGACTGGCACCTTCCTTGCTGAGGCCAAGGTCATGGGCCCTCAACTGGTGCTGCCCTGCGGGTCGCTCCTCAGGGCCTACCCTCCTTTTCGGAAATCTGGTCTCTGCTCTGATGCAGTTCTCATCTTCCCATACCAGGATTCCTTGTTGACGTGTTTATTTGCCTCCGTAATCAAGTCCAAAGGGCAGGCGTTAGGAATGTTACTTTCGGAGAACAAGGCTGGAGTGGAGATGAGCCTGGCAAAGGCTTGGCTTCAATTACAATAGAAGGGGGAGGAGACGAGCATGTACCTGGCTGAGTGAGCCCTGTTGACACGGTTGCTTAGACAATTTTTGCAGGCTCCAAGTCCTCGACTAATGATTTTGGTGGTCCTAGGAGTATTCTGTGGGGTGCTTTATCTTAACGGGCTGTTTTTGAGCTCTAGAAAAAGTTAGGGGCTGAGTTCATGGGAATGGATCGATCCTGGGCTGCAAAAAAGCCAGAACACATTCAGGCTGAAAGGAAGACCCATAGAAAGTAGAGGGAAAGAAGATGGCGTCGATGAACCCTACTTTAATTAAAAAAAAGCCCCTGAAAATTTGTAATTAAACAAAAGGAACTCTTTATCCTCCCTGTTTAGGAGGAGCTGTATTTCAGGGGCAGCAGCTAGCCCTGGTTGATGAGGAGGAGCTCTGCCAGGGAGCCTGCCGGGGGAGAGCTACCGGGGCTGTGCCACTCCGGCACTACTGGGGATCAGCTCCCTGACCACCATTCGTCAGGCAGCTTTTAAACCCACCGAGGCACCTTGTCTGGAGAAATACTTTCCTCCATTTCCAAATGATCGTTTTCCTCATTGTGTAATTCTTGTCTGCCTCTATCTGCTGGCATTCTTCTGGTTTCAAAGAGTATGTTTAGTAATACATCATTTTGGTTAAGACATGACATATTATCTATAGACATAGGGAGATCCAAAAGGGTATTAATGTATGTATTATCTGTGGTGTATCGTTTTTGAGATGTGATTCATATACCATAAACTTCATCCTTTCAGAGTATACAATTCAGAGGATTTTAGTGTAATTGCGAGGTTGTGCCACTATTACTATATATAGTTCCAAAACATTTCATCGCCACAGAAAGAAGCCCCATATGCATTAGTAGTCACTCCCCACATCCCCCTTTCCCCACGCCTGGCAAGCAAAAATCTACTTTGTGTCTTTATGAATTTGCCTATTACGAATTCTGCATTTACATGGAAGCATACTGTACGCAGACTTTCGTGTTTGGCTTCATTCACTTAACACGATGTGTTCCAAGTTCACCCACACTGTGGCATGCGTCAGCACTTCGTCTCTCCTTATGGCTGCATACTATTGCATTGCCTGGGTGCGCCCCATTTGGTTGATCTACTCATCAGTGGATGAATACTTGGGTTTTTTAAAGCCTTTTTAACTGTTATCAATAATGCTGCCATGAACATTGGGGTACACGTTTTTTGTGAACACGTTTTCAGTTCTTTTTGGTGTATACCTAGGAGTAGAATGGTTGGTAACACAGTAACTTTGTGTTTAACTTTTTGAGGAACTGCCAACTGTTTTCCAAAGGGGCTGCACCATTTCACATTCCCACCAGCAATGCAGGAGGGATCTACCTTCTCCACATCCCTGCCAATGCTAGTTTCTGTACTTTTTTTTTTTATTAGGGCTACTCCACTGTGTGTGAAATGGGGTTCCATTGTGATTGTTGATTTTCATTTCCCTGGTGGCTAATGACGTTGAGCCTCTTTTCATGTGCTCATTGGTCATTTGCAAATCTTTACAGAAGTGTGGACTGCAGTCCCTTGCCCACTTAAAAATTAGGTTGTCTTTTTATTGCTGGGCTGCAAGGGTTATTTTCTGTGTTCTGGATATGAGGCCCTTGTCATGCATGTGATTTGCAAATTCTTTGTCCCTTTCTGTGGGTTGTTTTTTTAACTTTCTTAAGAAATAATGTGCTGTAAAGCACCAAAGTTTTTAACTGTGATGAAGCTCAACTTATGTTGGGAACTGCCCTGACTGGTATCAGAAGCTGAAATCCCTGCCTAGGCTAAGGCTAAGGGAACGCCCTTGGAACCGTAAGCCAGCAAGGAGACAAAAGCTTATCTCCCTGGCAGGAATGCTGCTTCTGCTGCTTTATTCAAAACTGAACCCCCAAAAGCTTGGTCGGTTAGCCAAAGATGGGTAAGATTCCCCAAGGGAGGAATGATCTAAGACAGGCACGATCACTTTGGGAGGCCCCCCAAAAGAAGGACTTTGGGGGCTGAAGCAAAAGGGAGTGATGGACCCTCGCTCCTTGGCTTTGACATAGCCTGAGTTCTCACCGTCTGGGAGAAAATCTCCTTATCTCTTGGTTGCTTAGTTCCCTTGCTCCACCTAAGCCTGAAACAATGACAGGGTGGTGCAGCTCTGTGCTGAAAACAGCGGATTCCCGGGGTGATCAGGCCTAAGAAAGAATATGTAAATTACTGTGAAACCTTCTTTGTTTAGAATGCTCTCAGTTGAATGAGAAGGGTCCAAGGAGGAAGTTAGTTTGTTCCTCAAAGTCTTACAGCTCTTTGACCCCGACTCAATAGACCGGCAGAGTTCCTTGTTTTCTATAGTTCCTTACTTCCTCGTAATGAGTAATGTGCTTTACCTGAATTATTATGCAAAATGAGCCCAATAAAAGCAGGTATGGATGGTAAATCGGCGCGCTCCCCACTGGGGCGGGGGGGGTGGCCATTTGGTCCCTACTTCCCCACAGAAACTAGTTTGTCTCTGTGCGTGTTTTTTTCTCACGTGTTTTTCGGCGAGCCATCCACAGTGTTCCGTGGTCACTGCTGGCCGGTGACCCACGCATCAAACTTACCTAGTTTTTCTTTGGTTGCTTGTGCCTTTGGTGTTCTAAGAAACCATGCCTGATCTAAATTTATGGAACTTTACACCTATATTTTCTTATCAGTGTTTTATCATTTTAGTTCACACAGTTAGGCTTTTGTTCCATTTTGTATATAGTATGCAATATGTATGTGAGTCTGTATGTAGTATAAAGTAAGGGCCCAACTTCATTCTCTCGTGGGTGGGTACACCCACCAACATTATCCCACCAACATCAATTATCCCATCGACATTAGTTGAAAGGACCATTTTTTCCACTTAATTGCCTTGCTGAAGTTGTCAAAAATCAATTAATCACAATTGATTTTTTCTGTACTTTCAGTTTTGTTCTATTAATTTATATGTCTATATTTTTGGCAGAATGACTCAGTCTGGAACATTGTAGTGCTATAGTAAGTTTTGAAGTTAGGCAGTGTGAGTCCTCCAACTTTGTTCTCCTTTTTCAAGATTGTTTGGTTCTTCTGGGTTCCTTGCATTTCCATTTGAATTTTAGGATCGCCTTGTCAACTGATGCAAAAAAGAAATTACACTGAACCCTATAGGCACCTTGTACATTAGGCCACACTACCAAGACATGGAGTCAAATCAGCCCTACCTAACACATAGAAATAAGCACAGGGAGACTGCCAAAATGAGGAGACAAAGAAACATGGCCCAAATGAAAGATCAAAACTCCAGAAAAAGAGCTAAATGAAATGGAGATAAGCACTCTATCAGATGCAGAGTTTAAAACTCTGGTTATAAGGATGCTCAAGGAACATAGTGAGGACTTCAGCAGCATAAAAAAGATCCAGTTAGAAACAAAGGATACACTAATTAAAATAAAGAACAATTTACAAGGAAACAATAGTAGAATGGATGAAGCCAAGAATCAAATCAATGATTTGGAACATAAGGAAGTAAATATGTACATACATACATACATACATAACCAATCAGAACAAGAAGAAAAAGGAATCCAAAAAATGAGGAGCGTATAAGCAGACTCTGGTACAACTTCAAGAGGTCCAACATTCACATCACAGGGGTGCCATAAGGAGAAGAGAGAGAACAAAAAATTGGAAATCTATTTGAATAAATAATGAAAGAAAACTTCCCTTATTTGCTGCGGAAATAGACATGCAAGTCCAGGAGGCACAGAGAGTCCCACCCAAGATGGATGCAAAGAGGCCCATTCTAAGCCACATCATAATTAAAATGCCAAAGGTTAAAGATAAAGAGAGAATCTTAAAAGTAGCAAAAGAAGTTAGTTACCTACAGGGGAGTTCTCCTAAGACTGTCAGCTGATTTCTCAAAGGAAACTTTACAGGCTAGAAGGGATTGGCAAGAAATATTCAAAGTCGTGAAAAGCAGGGGCCTACAGACAAGGTAGCTCTACCCAGCAAAGCTATCATTTAGAATCAAAGGACAGATAAAGAGTTTTCCAGACAAGAAAAAACTGAAGGAGTCCATCATCACCAAACCATTATTATATGAAATGTTAAAGGGACTTATTTAAGAAAAAGAAGGGGATCACAACTATGAACAATAAAATGTCAATAAATACATATCAGTCAACAATTGAATCTAAAAAACAAACTAAGCAAACAAGAAGAATAGAGACAGAACCATGGATATGGAGAGCATTTTGATGGTTGCCAGATGTTAGGGGGATGTGGGGGAATGGGTGAAGAGGTGAGGGGATTAAGAAGTACAAACAGGTAGTTACAGAAGAGCCATGGGTGGGTTTGTGTATATTCTAGGACCCTGTGGGTCTCTCCAACAAACTTCTCTGTGAGGCTGGGAGTTTCTCCCACCACCTCAACCCTCACAGGTATATTTCGGTCAGAGGCTTTGAGGCTTTATTTCCCATGAGGGAACCCTGGGTTGTGCGGTCTGTCTTGCTCCCCTAGTTGTCCCTCCCAGTTTATCTGCACTCGAATGTAGTACCACCCAGTCTGCAAGCCACCGCCTTGCCAGGAGTCCTCTCTGCCCCACTGTCCATCTCTGCCCCTCCTACAGGCCTCGATGAATGTTTCTTCTTTAACTCCTTGGTTGTCAGACTTCCATATGGTTCAATTTTCTGGCAGTTCTGGTTGTTTTTTGTTTTTAAATTTGTGGTCCTTTTGGTTGGACAAAGAGGCACAGTGTGTCCACCTGTGCCTCCATCTTGGCTGGAAGTCTGTTTTATTTTTCTGTATATGTTTTTTCTTTCTATTCCTCTGACTGGATAAACTCAACTGAACCATTATCATGTTTGCAAATTCTTCTGCCTGCTCAGGCCTGTTTTAGAGAATTTTAAATCCCCAGGATAGTACTTCTCAACCACAGAATTCTTGTGTAGTTCTGTTTTAAAAATATAATGTCCACCTCTTTATGAATATTTTCTTTTTGATAAGACATTGTTCTCATACTTTCACTTAGTTGTTTTTAGACTGGTCTCCCTGCATTTGCTGAACACATTTCTAATAGAGGATTTAAATCTGTCCTTTCAGTCCAACGTCTGGGCTTTCTCAGCGAGTTTCTTTTGCTTGCTCCCCCCACCCACCCATGCATTGACCATATTTCTTATTTCTTTTCATGTGTCGTCATTTTCTTGCTGAAAACTGAACATTTTAAATCACATCATATGGTAATCTAGAATTTAGATTGGCAGTCTAGAATATAATCTGTAAACCAGATCCTCTCTCCTCCCCACGGTTTGTCATTGCTCTTGTTGTTGCTGTTCGTTTAGTGACTTTTCTAAACAAATGCCATGAACTTTGTGCTCTTTTTTGTAGATGACCATTGAAGGCTCTGTTCTTTTAGCTCAGTGGTCAGCTAATGACAGAAGAGAGATGTCCTTAAATGCTCGGAACCAACAAGTCTCCTGGTCTTGGTAGAGCAGTCCAGTGTACACGTTGAGGCAAACCTTCAATGCTCAGCCACGCGGTTGAAAATTCTTCCTTAACCTTTCGTTCCTGCTTGTGCAGAGGCTCAAGGTCGGTGGCATGAGCTCTGGAGGTCTCTGCTGACGACGCACACAGCCCTGGTCATGAGTGCAGCCCACGTGTGTGGTGGCCTTTGAGATTTGCAGGAAAATGCAGATCTTTATAAAGCCACCGTGGACATTTCATCCTCAGGTTTTTCTTGTAAATGTTTTGACAGGTCTATTATTTGCCCCAACTACTTTCCAAGGACTCAGACAGCTGTGAGGTTAAACAATTACCTCTAATTCACAGGTGGCAAACACAAGGCCCAAGGCTGAATCCAGCCCTCCACCTTGTTTTATCTAGCCTGGCACCTTGTTTTCTACCCCGCCGCAGCACTCTGAGCTCTCGCTTAACTGTTAAGGAGTAGTTACATTTATAACAGACCTAAAATTACGTTCAGCCCTTTGAAGGCAACCGAGAGGCTGATGTGGCTCCCGGTGAAAATGAGTTTGACACTCCTGCTCTAATTGTTTTAGACAAATGTTTTGGGGGACAGGTTTTTTGCATGGGGTGAGTCCTGAGTCAATCACATAAAGGCAGCCTTGCAAATGGGGTCTCCCAGGGAACCACCAGAGAGGTCAAATAATGACAACTTTTTATGAATAAGGCTTTGAAGGAGCTCCAGTCCCATTCTGTCCTCTCTGGTGGCTGCCAGACTGCTGGTTGTCACTGTAATTGTGGGCTGTTGGTTTTCAAGGCAGCCATGGAGCTGGAAATAGGTACTTGGAAATAGGGCAAGTTAAATTTCACAAAACACATAGCTCTTACTGAGATTCAGATTGTTTTTGAATAAATGATCTTTGGGTTGCCGTAAGCCTTTATTTAGTTTTCAGAGTTCTGGTAACGTTGATTCTAATGATATTTGCTGTTTTCTTTTTTTTTCATTGCTTTTATGGAGGAAAGCATTTGGGAGTTCTTAGCTCATTATTTTTGCTAACATCACTCAGTGATAACTTGGTGATAAGTCTTGGTGAAGGGCAGGTAATACATTATTTTCTAGTTTGGGTTTGTCTACACTTTCTAATTTTCCACAACACAAGTTGATGTGTCCATAATAAATGTTCACTTACATAAAGAATCAGGATAAAATCTAAAATAAAGTGCATGAAATTTTAATTTGCTATCTCAGTGAATACGACTATTCAGTTAGGAACTTCATATTCTTTTAACTTTTCCTTATTGGTTTTTTCAGTTATCATTGCCATCTGATCTCTATTGGCTAGAAAGAGAGGCTTTAAAATGAAAACTCTGCCTGCATTTTTATGAAGGCAACAAGGAGAATGACATGGGAACTGTGACCCTTTAGTTAGTATTAAGAGAGAGAGAACTCCTTGGGATCAAGGGGTCGTTGTAAGAGCGACCCAAAGTCCTGGTGTTCCTGGGACAACCCCCGTTTATACCTGTTGCAACAGTGTAATAATGAATAGCACCCAGTTTCCACTCTGAAAAGTGTCCCAGTTTGGATGACAAATATGGCCGTCCCAACCACTGACAACAGCAGGAGCTGAGGAAGCCAGCCACTGACTCAGGGACTGCTGTGAGAACAGGAAACCTGGGGAGCCAGCCTGGTACCAGAAACGGCCCTGGGAGTGAACAGCTGAAGGGCTTGAGCGTGGCTCCCCAGCTAAGGCAGAGAGGTTTGCACCACTGTTTCTCAGGTACTTCTTAAACCCCGTCTTGGGTGAGTCCTTGGTTCAAGCTGATTTGTCCGAAGTTACTGCAAGGCAATCACTAGATCCTTCCCACACCTGCTGGGGCCAGCAGGGGAATTCAGGCCCACCTCAGGCTTTTGTGGACACTTCCCAGGTATCACTGGTGGGAGCTGCCACGTAGTAGTCCCTCTCCAGGCCCCTCGAGCCAAGATATGACTCGGGATTTGTGGTTCTGAAAAATTCTTCTACAATGTTCTGCCTGGTGTCGGTGGCTTTGCAGAAGCTTCTCTGGAAGTACAGGGAAAGAGACTCACTTTGGCTGTAAGGACCTAGGTAAGTGCCCAGGTTGGGAGCACAGGAGCTGAGTCTTGCGGCCTAGGGATGAAGTGAGGGCAGCTCCCTGGGATTCAGGGGGGCTGTTCAAAGCAAAATTTGGGTATTGGGAGGGAGTCTCCTTTGGGTGCTTCTGGGCTGAGGGCAGGGCAGCACCTTGCACTAGCTTCTTAAGTTTTTGGAGGATAGGAAGGAGCACCAGACAGGAATTCTTGCCTGGGACAAATACCTGGATGTTGTTCGCTGAGAAAATGCAATGCAACAAATTCCAGAGCCCAGTTTGATTGCCACAGCAATGTAAGCCCTTTCTATGGAAGAAAGCTTTCACCAGCGTGGTCAGGAAGCACGGCTGATGTTGTCTCTATGCCTATGGGATGTTCCCGTGCAGTCATGCAGGCATGGGCCTGGGGCGCTGATAATGTCGAGTTTTCCCAAATCAGAGCTGGTGATTAGGGGTGGGGCAGATTGGCAGGTGGGGGTCATTCCACTCACGCATAATATTACTAGGGTTAAGATTATACCATATACCACCATATTGGACACGATTCAACTGCAGGAAGAACTGTTTAAAAGGTATTACTACAGTATCTACAAAACTGTCCAATTTATATATATTTTACTCAACTTTACTGAGTTCTAATTTACATTCAATAAAATGCACCCATGGTAAGCATACAATTCAGTGAATGTTGACAATGTATAGATCCAGGTAACCACACCTGCAAGCAATTCCATTAACCCTAGTAATTCCCGCCCGCCTCGGACCAGGTAACACACCTTGTCCTTGTCTTAGGCGACCGCTGATCTACTTTCTTTCACTACAGATTAGACTTGCATTTTGCAGAATTTCATTTACTGCAATCATACGGCATGGTTCTTGTTCATCACGCTGGGTTTTGTTTTGTTTTGTTTTGTTTGTGAGATTTATTCATGTTGCTGTTTGTACCAGCACTTAGTTCCTTTTTACTGCTGAGTGTGAATGTCCCACAATCTGTGCGTTTGTTCACCTGCTACTTGACATGTGGGTTGTTTTCAGATTTAAGCAATTATGAATAAGGCTGCTAAGAATATTCGTGTAGAAGCCTTTGTGAGAACATATGTTTTTATTTTTCTTGGGTAAATAGGAGTAGAATTGCTGGGTTGTATGGTAAGTGTGTGTTTAACTTTATAAGGAACTACCAAACTGTTTTTTTTAAAGTGGCTGCACCATTTTACATTCTCACCCACAGTATGTGCATTCCAATTTCTCCACATCTTTAATACTTAGAATTATCACTTTTTAAAGTTATAATAATCCTAGTCAGTGTGTAGTGGTAAATTATTGCAGTTTTAGTTTGCAGTTTTCTGATGACTAATTACATTGTGTATATTTATGTGCTTATTAACTAATTATAAATATTTTTGTGAAGATCTCTTTAAATACTTCCCCCACTTCATACTGGGTAATTTGTTGTCTTATTAATGAGTTGTAAAATTATATATATATATATATATTCTTTTCTGGATACAAATCCTTTTTCTGATATATGTTGATACTTGCTTTTCTGGGGTATTGATCATTATTAATTGTATTTTTCCAGAATTTTCTACATTTCGTCTAGGTTGTCAAATTTGTTGGCATAAAATGATTCAAAATATTATTTTATTATCCTTTCACTGTCTGTAGGGTCTGCGGTGATGACGCCTGTCACTTCTGATATTGGTGACTCGTGTTCTTCATTCCTGGATCAGTCTCGCTAAGGGCTTGTCAGTTTTATGAAAACTTACGGAGAAGTTACTTTGTCAATCTTTCCATCGCCTGTCTCTTTTTTGTTCATTTCTGCTCTTTATTAGTTCTTTCCTTTATGGACTATGGACTTATTTTGCTCTATTATTTCCATTTCTTTTTTTTAAGATTTTTAAATTATATTTTAGAGAGGGAAGGGAGGGAGAAAGAGAGAGAGAGAGAAACATCAATGTGCAGTTGCTGGGGGTCATGGCCTGCAACCCAGGCATGTGCCCTGACTGGGAATCGAACCTGTAACACTTTGGTTCGCAGCCCGTGCTCCATCCACTGGGCTACGCCAGCCAGGGCTTATTATTTCCATTTCTTAAGGTGGAAACTTACGTCGTTGATTTCGGGTCTTTTTCCCTCAGCACCGAGTCAGCTGCTTCCCAGCAGCTTCATTAGGTTGTATTTTCATTGTCATTCGCTTCACAATATCTACCCATTTGTCTTGTGATTTCATCTTTCACCTATAAATTATGTGTAAGTTTGTTGTTTAATTTTCTTTAATTTGGGGTTATGATGGCCATATTTTTCAAAACTTATTTTGAAAACTCCCACTGACATTTGATTTAGTGCTAGACACCTATCAGCCTGAACGCCTGCCTGTGTGTGCTCCCTCCCGCCGCACCCTAGCGAGGCTCGCCCGCCCACGGGCCCCCCACACACATGCGCCCTCCTGCCGTCTGAAAGTGCGCGCTGAGCAGAACCTCTTTCATGTCTCGTACTGGCGGGACATTCCTTTATGAAGGATTGCACACTCTTGCTCTTCACTCTGTTTTTGGACTTTCTCTAAAGAAAGCAGTCCTCCCCACCACTGATCTTGGGCCTTTCGCTTTTATGAGAGTAATTAACGTTTCTCTGGTCATACCAAAGGATCACCGTCACATCGACATTCACAGATACAATTGGAGCGTCTCCATGTCATGGCGGAGTGGCTTTAGCAGGGGTGTTTTGAGTTGTAATTTAATGCCTTTGCACTCAGAGAATACTCCCTGTACGATTTCTATCCTTTTCCATCCCTTTGTTGAAACTTGTTCTATGGTTCAACATATAGTTTATAGTGGTGACTGTATCACAGGAACTTGAAAAGGATGCCCACTCCAAGGTCATGGGGAGCAGTGCTCTACAAATGCTAATGAGGTCAATTTGGTTAATAGTGTTGTTCAAGTCTTTTGCACCTTTACCGATTTTCTGTCTATTTGCTCTAACAATTACTAAGAAAGAAAAGCGGAAATTTCCAGCTATAACTGCAAACTTGCACAGAACCCTTCTTTTAGTTCCATTAATTTACACTTTGTATGTCTTGAAGCTCTGTTATTGGATGCTATGTCTAGGTGAATTGATGATTTTATCATTATGCGATGTTCTTGTGGCAGGAAGAATTCCAAGGTGACCCACACAATTTTGTCTCCCCTCTTGTATGTGTAATAGACCTGAATAATCTCCAGGGCTGTTAACATGTAGGATTTTACTCCCAGGCTTAGGTTATGTTGTATTGGCACCATTAACCTTAAACCGGAGGCATTATCTGGGTCAGCCTGACCTAATCATGCGAAAACAGAGTTCTCTACAGCCGGTCACAGAAGGGGAGTCAGAAATTTGAAGCATGAAGATTCAATGTGCTGACAGCTAGCAAAGAAACGGGGAACTCAGTTATTCAATCACAAGGAACTGAATTCTTCCAACAAGAGTGGGCTTGAAAGCAGATTATTTCCCCAGAGCTTCGATGAGAACTCAGCCCGGCTGATCTCAGTGTCGTGAGACCCTGCCGAGAGAACCCAGTCGCGCCACGCCAGGCTTCTCGTGCACGGGACGCACACTAGCCCGTGGGTACTGTGTTGAGCTGTCAGGCTTGTGGTGATTTGTTATGCAGCTGTAGAGAACCGATACAGTACTTCTTTGTCTCTGCCAATATTCCCTGTTCGGAAGTCTACTTTCTCTGATATTATACTGTCAGTCACTCCAGATTTCTTATGATTGGGGTTTGCATGTTATGTCTCGTTCCATATTTATATTTCAGTCTGTCTCTTTATGTAGCAAGTGTGTTTCTCGTAGTCGTTGTGTAGTTGGGTCTTATTTTGTAATTCACTCTGACACTCTCTGCCTTGTAATCGAGTATTTTCATTTCATTCAATTACATATATGGTCTGGCTTATGTCGACCATCTTGCTATTTTCCATCTGAATTTTTTCTCCTCTCTCTTTTTCTGCTGTCTTTTGCTTCAGTTGTGTGGGGTTTTTTTTTTAAGCATTTCATTTCATTTCCTCTATTGCATTGCTAATTATGGCTCTTTGCTTTAGTTTTCTTAATTTGTTCTATATTTCTAATATCCATCTTTGAGTTATTGCATTCCACCTTCAAATAATATTATATTCAATATTAAGTATGTAATTGCACACTCCCAGAGAACCTGCTGGTCATTTGTGTTCTTGTCATAATTTTACACTATATATAAATCTCACCATACATTCTTAATTTTTTAATTTAAAGAATCAATTGTACTTTAAAGCAATTACAAAAGTGAGAAAATCTATTTATGTCAACCCACTTCCTTGCCATTACGCTGCCTGTGTGTGTGTGCGTGCGTGTGTGTCTGAGGTTCTTTCAAGAAGGAATAATTTTTCTTCGGGTAACAGTTTTTTTCAGAGTGAAAAATTTCATTAACCTTTCTTGTAGCACAGTAGTGTCAGAGACAAATTATTTCAGCTTTGTGTTTGTCTGAAAATGTCTTTATTTCACCTTCCTTTAAAGCAACCTTTTTGATTTGGGAATAAATTTAGATGTACAGAATAGTTGCAGAGATAACAGAGTTCTCATAAGTCTTTCAGCATTTCCTCTATGACTGTACATTTGTCAAAACTCAGAAACCAACACCAGCTGGTTTTTACCAACCAAACTCCAGAACTTTTTCCACAAGTGTCCTCTTTCCATCCTGGGATCCTGTTCAGGGTACCGCACTGCACTTAGCAATCAAGCATCCTTCGTCTCCTCTGGCCTGTGATAGTTTCTCGTACTTTCCTTGTTTTCCGTGACCTCGACAGTTTTGAAGAGTACTGGTCAGCTCTCTTATACAGTGTTCTTCGATCTTTCTGATGTTTTTCTCATAGTTAGGCTGGCGTTCTGGGCTTTTGGAAGGAAGACCACAGAGGTAAGATGCCCTTGTCATCACATCCAGTTAGGAGGCACATAATGTAACTCATGGTGGTAGCCGTGATCACATAGTTAACATGGGGTTTGCCAGGTTTCTCCGTGGTGCAGCTGACATTTCTTCCTTTCCATACTTTATACTGGAAATTAGAGTAAGTCGGAGGAGGAAGGAATTAAATTTCACCTGTTGGAGTGGAGAGTATCTAGCTCTATATCTCTGTATTATTTGGAATTCTTATCCAGAGAAGATGTTTCTTCACTTTAATTTCATTCACTAATTCAATGAATCATTTATTTATGTAAGTATGGACTCATGTATATTTACTTTGTATTTTGGGTTGTACTCCAATACTGGGATTCATTTCGTTGCTCAAATTGTACCAGTTGAGCAGTTGGGAAATTTTTCAGCCTGGTTCCCGTGTCCCCTCGATGTGTCCCCATTCTTTTGTTTTTTGAACACTTTCTTGCTTTCTGATGCTGCAAGATGCTTCTTTCTGGTATTTTCCTCACTGCAGTCTTAGAATCAGCCATTTCTCCAAAATGCCTGTTTTATTTTAATTTAAAAATGGTATATAGAAATGAAAATGTGGGCACTGGGTTTGTTCATTACTACTGGGCTGTCATTGCTTTTAGTTCCTCTCAGCAGACAGAACTGGGTAATATATGTATATATACTAAGTCGTAAATATAGCTGTAACTCTTTCTGCACTTACGTATGTATGCATGTGCATATCACAGATATGAGTTTATATGTGTTCATACATAAAGCATACATAAGTTCAGTATCGATTCCTCTGACTCCAGACCAGTGTCACAGGGCTGTGTCATTATTCCTTCCTTCCCTCTCTCTCTCGAGAGACCAGGCCCCCACCCATCCATCGTCCATCTACTTATTTATCCCCTGTACGCACACAAAGTCATTGCAGAATCGTGAACCTGTACTCCAATGAGAAACAAATGAACAATAGAATACAGTTTTTATGTGTGGTTTCTTCTGTCTTTGACCTGAAAACTTTCAGTCAAATGCCATTTGCAAAGATGCGTGGGCCTGCTCCCTTTCTCTGAGCACCTTAGGCGCAGTTACATCATGCATATGCAGTGCAGCTAGATCCGTTCCCCAGGGTCCATCCCGGAATTTCCCCCACACCCTGCTAACCTGCACCTCCCGTGACCACTGTAGTGTTATAGTAATAGAAAGTCTTGAAATAAGGTAATGGGTTATTTTTCAAAATTGTTTGGATATTCTAATTCCTTTGCCTTTCCATGTGAATTTTAGAATAAGCTTATAAAAGTCTACAAAAAATATTGGCTGGGATTTTGATTGGGATTGCATTTAATCTAAGACCACATTTGGTAGGATTAATGTTTTAATAAGATGGAGTCTTCCAGTCCATAAACATTGTTGGGGGGTGGGGTGGGGGCTCTGCCCGCAGGGACCCCCCTGCCACCACGGATGAAAATAAGTCTACCAAGACATGATCTGCTTGGGGAGGAAAGGTGGCCAATCTCTCAAAGGAGAAGGACCAAGAGCCTTTTCCTCAATGGGCTTTTACTGGGTTCATTTGCATAGGAATTCAGATAAAGCTCATTACTCATTGCCAGGAAGTAAGGATCAAATAACAAGGAACTCTGAGGGCCTATTTTGAGTCAGGGTCAGATAGCTAAAGAGCTGTAAAACTTTGAGGAACAAACTTACTTCTTCCTTGGACCCTTATCATTAATTGAGAGCATTCTAAACAAAGCAGGTTTCACAGGATTTTACATATTCTTTGTTAGGCCTGATCACCCAGGGAATCTACCCTTTCCAGTACAGGGCTGCACCACCCTCTGTCTTTGTTTCAGGCTTAGGTGGAGCAAGGGAAGTAAGGCAGCCAAGAGATTAGGAGATTCCTTGCAGACAGTGAGGACTCAGGCTATGTCAAAGCTGAGGGGTGAGGGTCCATCACCCCCTTTTGCTGTAGCCCCCAAAGTCCTTCCTTGGGGGCCTCTCACATGATCATGCCTGTCTTATGTCATTCCCCCTCTTGGGGAATCTTACCCATTATTGGCTAACTGATCAAGCATTGGGGGCCAGTTATGGATGAAGTAAAAGGAGCAAAAGCGGTGCTCCTGCCAGGGAGATAAGCTTTGTCTCCTTAGTGGCTTACGGTTCAAGGTCACTCCCTCAGCCTTAGCCTTGGTGGGGGTTACAGCTTCTGAAACCAGGCGGGGCAGTTCCCAACAAAACATGCTTTATGTTTCCATTTATTTAGATCTTTTATTTCTTTCATCAATGGTTTTTAGTTTTCCACATACAGATCTTGCACATATTTTGTCAGATTTATATCTAAGGCCTTTTTGAGGATGGTACTATTGCAAATGGTATTGTTTTGTTTGTTTTAATTTCAGGTCCCAATTGTTCATTGCTTGTATATGGAAACATAATTAACTTCTGTATCTTGCAATCTGGCTAAACTCACTTTTTAGTTCTAGGAGATGTTTTTTTTTTTGTAGATTCGGTGGTATTTTCTATATGTTGCTTATGGCTAAAGACAGTTTATTTATTCCTTTCTAATCTATATATTTTTTCTCTTTCTTACCTTACAGTACTAGCTAGGAATTCAAGTACAATGTTGAATGGAGGTGGTAAAGAGCACATCCTTGCCTTGTTCCACATCTTAGGAGGAAAGCATTTAATCTGTCACCATTAAGTATGATGTTCGCTGTAGATATTTTTGTAGATATTTGTAGATACCATTTATTAGGTTAAAGACATTTCCCTCTATGCCTAGTTTCCTGAGAATTTCTCTTTTTAATCATGAATTGATGTTGAATTTTGTCTAAAGATTTTTCTGCATCCACTGGTGTGGTCATATGATGTTTCTCACTTAGTCAATTAATATGGTAAATTGTATGATTAATTTTCTCCCCAGCTTTATTGAAAGTTTATTGACATACATAGTATGAGGATTAGATGCATGTATATATTGATTACCATAATAAAGTTAGTGAATGTTTCATTCCTTTACAAAATTATGTGTGTGTGTATGTGGTGATAACAGCTAAGGCCAACTTACTTGAAAACGTTCAAATATTGTATAATACAGTCTTTTTATTTTTTATTTTTTATTTTTTATTTTAATCATTATTCAAGTACAGTTTTCTCACTTTTACTCCCAATCCAGCCCACCCACCCACCCCTCCCCACTTCCCTCCCATTACCACCCTCCCCCTAGTTTTTGTCCTTGTGTCCTTTAAATTTGTTCCTCAAATATTGTATACAGTCTTGATAACTATAGTTACCATTATATTGATTGGCTATTGAATGTTGGTCCAGCCTTGAATTCCTAATGTGAACCCCATGTAGTCATATGTATTTTTCTTTTTTTTTTAATTCTTACCTGAGGATATGTTTTAGAGAGAGAGGAAGGGGGTGGGGGGGGAGAGAGAGAGAAACACCGATGTGAGAGGGAACATGGATCTGTTGCCTCCTGCACGCACCTGCACCTGGGAGCAGACTCGCAACCCAGGTGTGTGCCCTGCCGGGGACCCGAACTTCAGCCCTTCGGTGTTGGGGATAGCGGTCCACCTACCTGCGCCACCTGCCCAAGGCTGCACGTTTCTTTTTGTGTATCGGCGGGTTCGGTTTGCTAATATTTTAAAAAGGAATTTTGTGCCTAATTCATGAGAGATATTCGTCTATAGTTTTCTTAAACGCCTTTGAGTTTCGTAGTTGGGGTAATGCGGGGCTCAGAAAGTAAGCTGGGAAGTGCTTCTTCCTTTTGCAGTTTGTGTACAGGAAGGTGCAGAGTTAGTGTGATTTCTTCCTTCAATATTTAATAGAATTAACAGAGAAACCATCTTACCATGAATTTTTTTTTTGAGGGGTAGCGGTTCTTAACTACAAATTTAATTCCTGTAATAGGTACAGGGTTATCAGAAATATGTTTATCTCTTCCTTCTGTAGTGAGTGCTGGTAATTTGTGTCTTTGGAGGAATTAGTTCATTTTATCCAAGCTCCTGAAGTTTGAGGCACAGGGTCGTTTTCAACATTGCCTTATTGTTCTTCAATATTGGTGGGGAGTCTCTCTTTTTTATTCCTAATATTGGTAATTTTTACCTTCCCTCTTTTTTTCTTGGTTAGCCGTGTAATCTTCGGATCTTAACGGGGGCCGAGCATGCCCAGAGCACCCAATGGCCGTGAGAATCATGACATGCAGAACTCTCACCCTGGTTTAAGAACACCTGTAGACTTCTAGCCCTGGCTGGTGTAGCTCAGTGGATTTAGCTCGGGCTGCGAACCAAAGCATCGCAGGTTCGATTCCCAGTCAGGGCACATGCCTGGGTTGCAGGCCATGGCTTCCAGCAACCGCACATTGATGTTTCTCTCTCTCTCTTTTTCTCCCTCCCTTCCCTCTCTAAACATAAAAATAAATAAAATCTTAAAAAAAAAGAACATCTCTAGACTTCTGACTGTTGACAAAAAAGCTGCATTTCTAGGTGCCGGGAAAGCTAGCTCTGTTGATCCTGCTGGGGTCTCTGTATTGAGATGGGTGGTGAATTCCTACTCAAGCATAATCCCTGATAATCTGAGTTACTCTAGTTGCACCAGGGAGTGTCTCAGACAGGGCCTGGAATGTTCTTGTGATAAGAGGTGAATGTTGCAAGGTCCTGGAAACTTGCTTAAGAGCGCATTCTTGGAGACAGTTAAAAGCTGGTTCTCTGGGAATGTGGATACGTCTGTAGTCACACTGATCAGGAAAAAAGGAGAAGACGCAGATTTCTAATAACAGGATTAAACGAAGGATATCACTACAGCTCCAACAAACATTAAAAGGATAACGAGGTTTATGAAAAATGTATAACAGTAAATTTGACAATATACACACTTCCAAAACTTTCTCTGAAAGAAATAGGTAAACTGAGTAGTCCTCTATGTGTTAAAGAAATTGAATTAGTAAAACTCTCCTTTCTCCCAGAAACTTGCTAACCAACAAAAACCCTCCAGGCCAAGATAGCTTTGGTTATAAATTCTTATAATTCTTGTATTTAGTATAAAATCAATTTAAAGGGGAAAAGTACCAATTCTTTACAAAAATTTCCAGAAAACAGAAGAGGAAGAATCATTTCCCAACTCATCTCATTAGGCCAGTATTACCTTGATGCCAGAGCTGGACAAAGGCATTATAGGAAAAGAAAACTAGGCATCAATATCTTCCATGCACACAGTCACAGAAATTAGCTAATTAAGCCCACATCAAAGAACACACCATCAGTGTTTACTTAAGAAATATGTCCATACAGAGCCTGGCACGT
This sequence comes from Phyllostomus discolor, assembly GCF_004126475.2. Lineage (NCBI taxonomy): Eukaryota > Metazoa > Chordata > Mammalia > Chiroptera > Phyllostomidae > Phyllostomus > Phyllostomus discolor. Next base: position 76,708,512 of record NC_040912.2, read on the forward strand.
GGATGCTCGTTAATAGCTTCATTTATAATATCCCCAAATGGAAACAAGCCAAATGTCCTTCTACAGATAACAAGATAAATTAATAAATGAATTGCTTCATAGTTCATGGCTACATAGTTGACTCCTCATAATGGAATACTATTTAGCAAGAAAAAGGAAGTATCAGTGTATACAACAACTTGGGTGGATCGCAGAATCGTCATGGTGAGTGAGAGAGGTCACCCAGGAAAGAGTCTGTGCCGCACAGGTCCATTTGTATAACATTCTAGAAAAGTCTAACAGAAGTTAAGTGACAGGAATCCGATCGGTTGCTCGGGGATTCAGGGAGCGGCAGGGGGAGTTCAGGGAGGGGAGAGAGAAATGGATGACCGAGGGGCAGGAGGAAATTCGGGGGCGGGGAAGGAATGTTCACCGTCATTATCTTGATTATGGCGACGATTTCAGGGGTGTGCACATATGTCAGAACTCATGGAATCACATGCTTTCAATGTCTGTGGCTTATTGTACATCAGTTATAGTTCAATAACACTGTTACAAACTGAGCAAAGAACAAAAACAGCACGAGGGCCGAGGGGGGGCTTTGAAGTGGCCCGGGGCGCTGGTGGGCCTCCCCCTCGGGCGGCCTGCGCGCCGTCTCATTCTCCTGGCTGGATTTCCTTGCGCCTTGATCCTCCCTGTTCTGACGCAGTATCTTATCTTTATTTCCTATTGCTCCATCCGCAGCTCACGGGGGTTAGAACGTGGCCGGGTACTGGGTCTTATCACTCTTTCCCTTAATCCACTGTTATGTGCCTAGTTCTCCTGCTGTCTTTTCCGGAACTGAGACAATTTCCAGAGCCAGAATTTTTCTTCCCTCCGTACATCTTGGAGAGAGTTGCTGCCTCATAGCCTCAGGCCCTCCCACCGCCTCTCTGTGAAACCAGAAGTTTCGTGGTAGCAAGAACTGGCAGTCTCTTATTATTATTATTTTTATTCAGTGCCCTTGAGTTTTTAGCTTCAAAATCCCATCCTCGGATTTCAAAAACTGGAAGGTAGCCTCACCTCTGAAGATGGCCCCTGTACGCAGGGCTGTGGGCCCCATCTTCGGAGGGGTGAGAGGAGGCCTCTTATCCGTCATATTCAATTTTCTTTCTTTTTCCAGGAATAATTCAAACCAATTCCACAGCCTCCAGCTGCTTCATCTTGAGAGCAGAGAGTGCTACGCTAATAGCAGGCAGTCCTCCTGGCGCAATTTATGGCTTCACAGCTCTGAAAATTACAGTCATTTACAGTCTTCTCCATTAGTGCCCTGACCCCACCTAGTTATTTCTGCATGTTTTTCTGTTCCCGGTGTCTAAAGCTCCTTGTTACTTTTCTACCTGATCTCTCCGAGCTGGAAATGCTCCTTCCCCATTTCCTGGGGGCCTTCTGGTCTGCAGACCTGTTCGGTGTGAGGATCACGGGGTCCTCTTTGTTTGTTTTCTGTTGCTGGGTTCACTAATTTTTCTGTTACAGACCCGGAGTTTTCCAGAGTTCTCCGATGGGGAGAGATTATTAGTGAGCTCTGATTCTTTCCAAAGTCCTGTTACTTAGACTAATCTTGTCCAGCCCTCTTCTGTGAGCTGGGATTTTTGCTTACACGCTCTCCTACCACCAGTCTGACACCAAGGTCAACCCCGGGGGGGGCTTCCCTTCAGTGGGCCCCACCACTTACCCCCCTGTCTAGGCTGACCCGAACGAAGGTTTTAGGGGAGCCCTGCTCTCTGGCAGGCTTGTCCTCAGCAGCCATGACAGGCAGGTCAGAGCTGCCTGAGTGGGACTGCTCTCAAACGGCGCTGTCCCTTCGACCGTCTGCTGCAATACAGATTGCCAGGCCCCAATGTAAGAGCTGCCGATTCAGGGTGCTGAGCATTTGCATTTTTCTGCCAAATCCCAGGTGGTGCTGATGCTGCTGGTCGGGGCACCACACTTCGAGAGCCACCGTCTGAGTCCGCTCTCAGCAGTCATCCAGGGCCCTCCTTGCTGTCATTCCCAGCTGCCCCCGTCCCTTCTTTGATTGCCAGGCACTGTTTTTAGCTCCACATCTGTCCCCTGTGCTCCCCTTGGTTCTCCCCGTTGGACCCTCACGCTGAGCCCCTGGACCTCACTGGCTCGTCCTGCTGCAGGTGACCCAGGTGCGAGCCCCTTCTGTGGTCTTGCCCTTCGGAGCTTCAAATTTAGTGCCAAACCCCTCAGCCGTCTTGCAGAAGGGTGTCCAGACTGATTTTTATCAATCCTAACCCTGAAACCTCCTGGCCAGAGTTGCCCAGGCCATTTCCCCCTGCCTTGCAGCTAGCCAATTAGCACCTGTGGTTTCATGCGAACAGCTCCGGACTTCCCCCTCTTTAATCTGCCACCTCCCGTGATTATCATGGACACCAAGAGGCAGTTTCCTGAATTGAGTTTTACTATTATTTCTCCATCCATGGCTCTCTGAAAGCACATTTTGAACACATCCTCTGAGGCAGAGGCTAGGCAACAGGCAAGTGTATCCCAGCTTCTGCTCCCCCAAAATGTCCGTCTTCCCCTTCTGCTAAATCTCCCGAGTGTCTGATTACCCAGCCTAACCCAGAAACAACTCAAATAGCACCCTCCTTCCTATCATCCCTTTCCAAAACAGGTAAATCGTGTTTGTCCTTTTAAATACATTTCTTTCACGTACTAGTCTGGCTTCTGAGATTTCAACCATCCTAAGTAGGGCCCTTTTTCCTCCTCTCTCGCTTAAGCCCCTGTTATTTTCCTATTTGCCATTTCTAAGCTAAGACTGTCTCCAGGGCAACGGTGCTCTGTTCACGAGCGAGTCCTCAGCTCCGGCCCCCCTCTGCGAGGGCCCCTCCACTCTCTATGTGCAAATTGGATTTCCAGAACAGAATGCTCCAGGTTCAGGCTGATTGTTTGTTTCTTTTCTTTTGTTTGGCCTTTGGGTTTGTAATTAATTTAATTTCTTCATCCTCCTCAGTCCAAGAATCTATACTGCCCGTTGAGGTCCCCCCTTCCACCCCACCCCTCCTTGTTCCCCGGCCTCCACAATCCACCGGGAGGGTTGCAGCTTCCCCAGGAAGGTGTCAGAGGGCCCCACCCAGGGGAGACAGAGGCGCCAGAGTCCTTGGCTGTCCCGCAGCCAGGGTGTCGACGTCCTGTTGATGGCCGTGAGCTGGTCTTCCTTTTTTTTTTCCCTTTAATGAGCTATCTTTGACCTATAACATTGTGCAAGGTAAGGTGTATCATGTGTAGGTTTTATACATTTATATGTCGCACGCAGCACGACTCCTGCAGTAGCATCGGCCGGTCTCTCTGTCTTTTCGTTGAGTCCCCCCAGAGGTAACTGTCATGTCATCCAGAACGTGTGAAAGCAAGGGCCCATCCTGTGCCTCACCGGTGCCCGTCCCTCAGAATGTGATCCGTGACACAGTTGTTTTTCTGCTTTGTGATGGAAGCGGGTGGGGGGAGGAAGACCAGGTGCCAGCTTTTGGTTCTTTCCTGGGGGAAGGGCTGTCATTTCCGTTTTGTCCTTCTCCCTTTTCCAGTGTTACGATGTCTTTTCATTTTTACGGCCCTTTGTTGATCTCCCAGTTTTTAATAAAACCTGTGAACCCAAAACCTCCGGGCTCCATTTCGCTCCTCCACCGATTCTGAAGCGAAAAGCTGGCTCGTGGGAGCTTGTTGTTTTGAGACGAACTTCCCCTGACCCCAGAAATGAATCTGCTTCTCCAAGAACACCAGATTCCTGCTCCTACCAAGAGACACTAATCCAGACCCCGAGCCAGTGCGAGATCCCATACTTTCCACATGAGATGTTACCCAGAGACACAGCTGCTCCTAGGGCGTGTGCGAGAGGCCCCCGGACCTCGGTCCCTAATGCATATACTTATTTCAGGTCGGCCGGCCGGCCCCGCCAGATGTTAGCCCTGTCTTCAAAATCCCATCTCTTTCAATCCGAAATCCTCGTTTGGTTTGCTCTTCTGGCAAAGTGTCTGGACATTGTAAAAACCCCAAGAACATCCCTTATCCCCAGCCCTTATTCCTTAAAGAAATACTCAAATTTCCATCACAGTGTTTCTAATGGCAGAGGAGATGAATTTACATGGAGAGAGGGAGAGGCAGCCTGCAGGAGCTGTTGCAACCCAGAACTCTGTAATTAGTCTTTAAAATTCATGTAATGCTTGTATTCTACTTCATAATGCATTGATATCTGTATTAATATAAATGGGCTGGAAATTATTTACCATCAAACAAAACTGGCCTGACAGTTCAGAAGTGCAACCCCTTTATCCCGGGGCCCGAGTGCGGGCGGTGCATGAAAGGGAGCCCCACCAGGGTGTCAGCCGTCCGCAGACCCCGGAACAGTCACATGGTGCAGTCCAACCCACCCTCAGCTTGGCTTGGAACTCCTTCTTTATCCTTGGGCAATTTCCTATACCATTTTCCTCCAGGGACTATACCAGCCCTCTCCAAGCTCCATCTTACCTCTACCCCTCTCTACAAATTGCCTCCTTGACGTGGCCAGGATAGGGTTCCCTTTGGATGGCGTCTTCCTTAGCTCCTCTCCGATCTGTCTTAGAGTGAGGCAGCATAGGAAGAAGCCAGGAACATTCTTTAGAAAGTGGACTGGGAAAACTGAGACAGCTAGCTGATTCACACTGGCCCCATCCAGCACCCCGAGTCACCTGCCTCCTTCTCCCTTGCTTGTCCATTCCCTTAAGCATTAAGCCCTCAGGACCTGAGGGTCTGATCAGCAGCAAATAATCTCAGGAACGAAGCCTCGGGTGTGTTGGCCACAGAGACAGAGTTTCGGTCAAACTAGAGATAACACCTGGGCCTCAGCTGTGTTCCAGCTGCAGGCCCAGAAAAGCAGCAAAACCAGATGAAGTGATGCTGTGGCTGACATCAGGACCAGAGGCCACAACTTGTGACCCCCTACACTAGCGTCAACTGACTGACCAGTGGCGAGCATGACCCTGGAAGGATGCACCTGGAAAGCAGATGAATATTCTATTGGGATCCTCCCCTGAGCCTTCCCATAAAATTTCTGCCTTTAGAAAACAGATAAAAAACCCTTAAGACCAGGACCCACTGTGCATTCTTTCTCTAGAGCATGCTCACACCGTCCTTCTCCAGGCGTGCAGCTTTACTTTCCTTCTCCTGCGAGTCCCCAAGGAGAATTGCAACCAGGGGAGCAGCAGGCCATGGCAGTTCGTCTGGGGCTGACCCCCTACAGCCATCTCCAGGGGCCCTCCTTTTACCTCTGTAACTTGTTTCCTGTGTCCATGCAGCCCAGCCGGCTCACTTCTTCTGCGTCTGTGACTTTCTTTCTGAAAGGCCAAGGCAGCTCTCCGAGCACCCCACTCAAATCATCCCTTCAAGTGCACTTCCACTTTGCCTGCTAAACAAACTTCCTCTTATGCTAGAGTTCTTGGCCCTGAATTCTTTGTTTGCCAAACTAAAGAGCCGAGAGTCAATATCGGTGGTAACAAAAGAATGCCGGTACATGGGTGTCTTAGTCAACTCTGGATGCTATAACAAATAGTACAGACGAGGTGACTTTAACAACAAGCATTTATTCCTTACAGTTCTGAAGGCCAGGAAGCCCAAGATCAAGATGCCAGCAGATTCAGTATCTGGTGAGGACCAGTTTCTTGGCTTGTAGGTGGCCGCCTTCTCATTGTATCCACACGTGGTGGAGAGAGAGAAAACTCTAGTCTTTTCTTCTTATAAGGAAACTGATACCAACATGGAGCCTCCACTCGCAAGACCTCATCTCTCCTAATCATCTCCCAAAGGCCCTACCTCCTCATATCATCACATTAGAGGTCAGTGTTTCAACCTGTCAGTTTGGGGGGCACATGGGCATTCTGTTCATATCGATGGGCCAGGACACGCACCTCTCTCCTTTACCCCCTGCTCTGTTAGAAGAGCACCAGAGGATATTGCCTCGGGCTCTGTTATTCTGAAGATTTAAAATAAAATTTTCTCCCTAATTCCAAAAGCTGTACATTGCAACAGTTATCTATTGTGCTCACCTGCCAACCACCTCTATTCTGATATCAGACGCTCTTCTTTCTACCTGCTTTTGGGAACCACTCCTCAGTGTGGGGGCAAGAGCGCCCCCCGCTGCTCAGCTTGGAGCATGGTCCTGTGGCCCGGCCTGGCCATCCGAGTCCCAGTGCCCTGGGAAGGGCAAGTATCCCAAGCTGGGTCATTAAAAGTTGGCCCAGGACTTTTCCTGGTGTGCCTCCTCTCAGGAACTGCGGGCTCGCAGGCTGCGTCGTCATCATCACAGTGAAACGGGCATCTGAGAACCCAGGCAGTGCAGAGGAGGGAAGACGCAGTGGATGGGGAAGGCCTTGTTCTCGCAAAGTTGCTGGGACACCTGGATTCAGCCCTGTCTGACTCTGCCCCTGGACTGCGCTGGCGTGTGAGCCAGTGCACACCTCCTTTTCTTAGGTTACTTCGAGTTGGGTTTCTGTCACTCGTAACCGCAAGAATCCTGGCTAATAAAAGCCTCCTTGTGAAAAGATGAAACATGATAAAAATATATAATGAAGTGAAATAGAAAGTAAAAGTATTTTGTGATCTTATCCCCATTTTCATCTCATACTATTTTCTGAAAACATCCTTTCACCACTGAATTGCTCTGGCAACTTTATTGAAAATCAAAATCGTGACCGTACATATATATGTGAGTCTATTTCTAGACTCTCTATTCTGTTACGTTGTTGTTCCTGTCTATTTTTACACTTGTATCACCTTGGTACAGTAATGAGATTATTATGGCTTTGTAATAAGTCTTGAACTAAGATAGTATAAGTCCTCTAACTTTGTTCTTTATTAACAATTTTTTTTTGGCAATCTAGGTCCTTTGCCTTTCCACATGAACAGCAAAATCAGCTTGTTATTTTACACACACACACACACACACACACCCTCTAGCTTTCTATTGTGAGTGTGTCAAATCTGCAGATCAGTTTGGAGAGAATTGATATTTTAACAATATTGTGTTTTTTTAATCCATGAACATGATATCAATCTTTACTTGTTTAGATCTTCCTTAATTTTCCTCAGTAATATTTTCAGTGTGCAGATCTTGTAATATTTAATTTATCCCCAAGTAGTTCGCATTTTTGGATGTTACAGTAAATGGTATTGTTTCAAAATTCAATTTCTGAATGTTCATTGCTAGTAAGTAAACATATATTTGATTTTGTATATTAATCTTTTCTATAGTCTTACTAAACTTCTTGTTCTGATAGCTTTTTGGTAGATTCTTTAGGATTTTCAACACAATTACATAGTATATAAATAGACTAGTTTTACTTTTTTCCCCAATATGTATAGTTTTTTTCTTTCCCTTGCATTATTCCACTGGGTAGGGCCTTCAGTACAATGCTGAACAGAAATGTGGCAAGGAGATGTCCTTGCCTTAGTCCCTATGATAGGAGAGAAGGTATTGGAGTGATGTTAGCTGCGTTTTTCTCATATGTGTCCTTCTTTGGATGGAGGGATTTCTTCTTCTAGTCCTAGTTTGCTAAGTGTTTTTAAGTGTGGGGTTTGGATTTCGTCAAAAGGTTTCTGCACCCATTGAGATGGTTCTTCTTTTTTAGCCTGTTAATGTGGTGAGTTGCAGGGATGATTTTTGAACGTTTAAGCAATTTTCCATTCCTGGGATAAACCCCGTTTAGTCATTCATTTTATGTATTGTCAGATTCGGTTTGCCCAAAATCACTTAAGAGTTTCGGTATCGGTGTTCATGAAGACACCGGTATGCAGTTTTCTCTTCTCGTAAAGCCTGTGTCTGGTTCTGGACAGAGCAGACTGCTGGCGTTATCAAATGGCCTCAGAAGTGTCCCTTCTTCTTCTATTTCTAGGAGACTTCGTGAAATTGGGATTACTTCTTTCTGAAGTATTTGGTAGAATTCATCAGTGAAGTAACCCAGGCTTGGAGTTTTCTTTGTGGAAAGGTGTTTAAGCATGAATCCAATTTATTTGGTAGATATAGGGATATTCAGTTTATCTTTTTCTTCTTGAGTGATTTTTGGTAAATTCAATTTTTCAAGGAATTTGTCTACTTCACTGAAGTTGGTGGATTTATGGCAATAAAGTTGCACATAATACTCTCTTTATATCCTTTTAGTGTCTGAGGACCTGTATTCTCTTTCCTTTTATTCCAGATATTGGTAAGTTTTGTCTTTTTCTTTTCCCTGACTTGCCTGGCTGAAGTTTTACTAATTTTATTGATCTTTTCAAAGAATTAGCTTTTATTTTCATTAATTTCCTCTGTTGCTTTTCTGTTTTCTATTTTACTGGTTCTGCCCTTTATTATTCCTTATATTTACTTGGGGTTTCTTTGGTCTTTTTTTATAGTTTCTTAAAGTGGAAGATGAGATTTTTGGTTTGAGACATTTCTTCTTGTTAAATATAAGCATTCATTGCTATAAATTCCCTTTTTAGCATAGCTTTAGCTGTATCTCATAAATGTTATGTTGCACTTTTATTTCCATTCTATTCAAATAGCTAATACCTTTGTGATTTACTATTTGACCCATAAATTATTTAAGAAGTACCTTATTTTTCAGACTACAAGACACACTCTCCCCCCCCCCCCCCACCAAATTTGGGAGGAATAATGGCTGTTAATGCTGCTGTTGAGTTCTGTTTACATTTACATTGCTGAAATATTATGTTATTTATGTTATTAAATATTTTACCACATTTTTGCTTCAAAAAATTTTCCCCCTATTTTCCTCCTCTAAAACCTAGGTGAGTCTTATGGCCCGAAAAATATTATATTGTCTAATTTCCAAATATTTGTGGGTTTTCATATATTCTCTGTTATTGATTTAAAACTTAATTTCATTGTGGTTAGAGGACATATGCCATGTGAGTTGAGGCCTTTTAAACTTATTGAGACCTATTTTACGGTCCAGAATTTCTTCTGTCTTGGTGAATATTCCATGTTCAGTTGAAAAGACTGTGTGTTCTACTTTTGTTGTGGGGACTTTTCTCTTTTTCCTTCTGAAAAGATTTTATTTATTTATCTGTAGAGAGGGCAAGGGAGGGAGGGAGAGAGGGACAGAATCACTGACGTAAGAGAGAGACATCAGGCGGCTGCCCCTCGAACACGCCCCGACCCAGGATCAACTTGAGGGACCGCGCCCAGCCAGCTGAGCCCTGGTGGTTGGGGCTAGAGTGTTCTTCAAATGGCAAAAGGTTCAAATTGATTGATGGTGTGGTTCAAGTGTTCTGTGTTCTCATTTCCTATTTATTTTGCCTATAAGTTACTGAGAGGAATATTAAAACCCCCAGTTATAATTGTGGCTTTGTGTATTTCTTCCCTAAATTCCGTCAGTTTTTGCTTCGGTTATTTTGAAGCTCTGTTACCTGTGCATACAGATTTAGGATTTTTTAAAACATGAATTGATCTCCTTTTCATTGTGAAATTCTTCCTTATCTATAGTAATATTCCTTGTTCCAAAACCTTTTTTAATGTTACAAGACATTTCAGCTTTTTAAAATCAATGCTTTCTTGGTATACATCTTTTCTGCCTTTTACTTTTTTAATAACAACTTTATAGAGCTACAATTAACATACCATATGTTTTGCCTATTTAAATTATACAATTCAGTGGTTTTTAGTTTATTTGCAGTAATGTAACAGTTACCACTCTCAATTTTAGAATCCGTTCACCGCCTTCCCCTCTGAACCCAGCACTCACTGCTCTTCCCGCATTCCTTCCTTTCCCCACAGGCAACCAGTAATCTGCTTCCTGCCTCCATGGGGTTGCCTGTTCTGAACATTTTGTAGAAATGAAATTGTACAATATGTGGTCTTTTGTGTCTGCTTCATACACTTAGCATAATGTTTTCTGGGGTCATCTATGTTGTGCCATGTATTAGAACCTCAATCCTTTTTATTGCCAAATAATACTTTATTATAGGCACCTACCGCATTTTAGTTCTCATCAGTTGATGGAAATTTGATCTACTTGTATGAACTCAATGGAGTTGCATTGAAGAACTTGAACATTCTGTCAGGCGTAATGTTGTGGGACAGAGAGAGTGGGAACGGGGTGGCGTGGATTCCAGATGGAAGTAATTGTCTCTCTCTCTCTCACCTGCCAAAGAGGTGAGTAAATCAGGGGCCTGACTTTACTCGTGACCTAATTTCCCCAATTTAGTACCATGCTCCGTTCCCCGCTGTTCAGATCACAGGAGAGAGAGCTTCTGAAATACCAGCCTAAATTAAATGAAACTTTTTTTTTCAAATAAATAATTTCATTCAACTGAAGAATTTCCTGCAGATGAAAGAGCGTAGTATGGCATCCAGGACTCACACCAGGCTGTCTTTCAGCGGCTGCCAAAAAAACACGGGAATGTTTCTTTTGGAAGCTTTCCTCGTTCTTATTTTAAAGTAAAGCTTTACTGTTATTTGCAGACTGTAGGGTTTCTAATATTATCTCAACGTGAGCTGCAGAAGCTGCAGGTCCCACTACCAGGTAGACGGCAAAGGCCAGGACAGTCCTATCTGGTAGCCTCTGTGCAGGGACCTCCAAGTTTCCGCTCTACCTTTGGTGCCGAGAACTCCTGTTTTCTATACAGCTGGTGGCAACGCAGTGAGGAAGAAGGAGAAAAACAACTTGCATGTCACGGGGAATGAGACTCTGCAGGAATGCTATGGGCAGAGTCGGATTGCCACAGAGCACGTCGGAGCCCTGCCCAGGGAGCCGCCGCTGTGATAAACCAGAGGCTGCAATTACTCCTGACGGGGGAAGAGGAAGAGCCTGCACATTCTTTTAACTGCAGTGGGTGATAAGGGCTTTACAACGAAGCCTCCAATCTGGGTTTCGCAATTCATCCTTGCTGTTAGACGGGCTAGTTCAGACTCTCCCTACCCCTTATCTGGACTAGAGCAACAGTGTCCAAATCAATGCCTCTTCTTTCAAGATTCTTATTTATCCAGGCCTTCTCTCCCGCACAGAAAGATGCCGGTCCCCACCCTCCCTTAAGTCATAAAAGTCATGTTTGCTTACAGCCTAGAAGTGGAAAGTAAACACTAAAACCAGCCCTCCAGCTGCTCCCATGGTCCGTTTCTCTCCCCGCTCGAATTCAGGGGCCGGGCAGGTAAGTCGGAGGGCAGAGCTGGTACAAGCACTAGGGAGTAAACAGCGATCTGAGGGCTCTTCCTAAAAGGCCTTCAAACTCAAATTTAAAACTAACAAGCAAACAAAATACAATCAACAAATCTTCCTGTCGACCAAATTTGTCCCTGAGGCCATGTGCCGTATCTGGATCTTCCCAGGCATTTTTAATACACACACAAATATGTCAATACTGTAAACATAAATCTAGAGGCTTAGATATGTGGGATTTGTGTGTTTTTACACCTCTAGAATGATAGTATACATCCTGTTTTGAACGTTGCTTTTTCACGTGCACCAAGAAGTTAACATTTTTTTCCCCCAAATAATGTAGCATTGTTCCTCCTCGGACCCGTGTGAGGGGTAGTCATATAAAATACCCTTGGCAAAGGGGAATTGTCTGGTCGGTTTGGATAGCTAATACCAAAGTGGCCTCCAGGAAGGTTGTGTCCATTTTGTTCTTCCAACAGTGTCCCTCTGTTTAATCTTTACCTTCTCCCCCCCCCCCCCCGCCCCCCCTCGGTGTGCCTCATTAGTTATTCCTATCAGAACCGCGGCACTCGTTTCGCTGGTCCGGAATGAACTATCCGTGGAAAGTTTCTTCACTGCGTTTATGGAAGCACGGGAGGGACGTAAATATGTTTTGCCTGCGTATAAAGTTAATGGCCTGTGGTAAAGAATGTGGCCGTTTCAGCAGCCTTCCCTGTCGTTTGGCTTGGGAAACACTGGGTCAGTGTGCTAGGCACCGAGCACGGGCTCGGAGGGGAACGGTGGGCCTTCTAGGGCAGCGCCCGCCAAGCGGGACGGTGGCCGCCGCGTGGAGCCCCTCCCTCTGGCTCAGGGAGCGCCTCACCCCTCCAGCGCCTGACTGCTTCTCCTCTTCAGCCTGCAGGGAGGAGAGTGTATTTTCCCTGTCCCGAGTCTCCCTCACCCCAGGTGGATTTCTGGGTGGAGCTGGGACTTCCTTTGAGTCCTGGGCGTGCACACCATCCTAAGCTTCAGTCACTCCCCCACCACCTTTAGCCTCTCCTGTCACCTTGGTGAAAGTCTTGCTCCTTTGCTCAATGGCCAAGATCCCACTGCTGTGCCAGAGGCAAACAAATGCTTGGAGCAGGGAGGACTCTTCAAACATAGAGGAAGGGCTAAGGAACAGAGCCTGGAGTGGCAAAAGATGTGCCAGCAAATAAAACGCTTCTGCAGAAGTTAGGTGGTGGCGCTGTGGTTTAACAACACGCTCGTTCCTCAGTCGTGCCATCTCTCGGTGCCCTGCTTTTCTGGCACCCCTTATTCCCAGGCAGACACCCCCCTCCCCCACCCCCTGGGAGCTCCCAGAGACTTCCGTCTGGCTGTGTTATTCATTTATCACATTGCTTTTCAGCTTATGCGTTTATGTCTACAACTGGATTTTGAGCTATTGAAGTTCTTAACAGCAACTATGACAACAGCATTAATACGGCGCTTGCTGTGTGCCCGGCGCTCTTCTGAGAGGTTGGCATGTATCAGCTCACACAGACCTCACGACACCCCGGCATCCCAATCTCTGGCAACTTTCTGAACACCCTGCGGTGATGTTTTTCAATTAAGATTTCTTTTCCCCCACTTATCCAGAAGGGGTTTTGACAAAGTCTACCTGTGATTGCCTTACGATACATCAGTCTCTGAGCCAAAATATTCATCACGTTCATATAATAAGAACATATTCTACAGTAGTGGCAGGATCGTGTTGTTTGGTCTTCTATCCCATTAATTTAAATTAGAACATTCTGTTTCCATCTACTGAAATAGAATAGCTATGAATTTTTCCTTTTAAAAAATAAATGAACTCTGTAAGCACGAATGCTGTGAAAAATGACCTGTGATTTTCTGAATATTTAATTCTACAAACCTTTCTGATGGCCAGCTGAACGTGGACGGACACAGCTGGGCTCTGGTCACAGCCGCACACTCCGCCGGCTCGGCGTCCGCGGGCAAGCTCCTTCGTCTCCGTCTTCTCGTCGGTGGGATTGGGATGATAATAGTCCTTCTTTTATAGAGTTACCAGAATTAAATCGTGTAATGTACATAAGGAGTTTAATACAGAGCGATCAACAAATGTGTTTTATTCACTCTTATCATCATGATTATACCATGCAGGGTTGGCACAAGGGACGCAGAGATGAAAAAGACGCCGTTTGTCCCCAAGGAGTTCAGCAGTGTGGTGGGAGAGACAAGGCAGACACACAATTGCCACCACACTGCAGTGCGGCCAGTGAAGCTGTTGCACTGTGTACGAGGGACAGAGCCAGGACAGAGGGAGGGGCTGTTTCTGTAGGGAGGGAGGTTTCGGGGAAGGCTTGCAAGAGGACATGATAACTAAGGAGAGTTTTGAGGAATGAATTTTTTTACATAGCCAAAGTAGGGAGGAACGTACATATTCGGTAGGGGAGGAAGACCTGTGTAAAAACAGGGAGATGGGAAACGCATGGTGTTTGGGGGGGAATTACAAGTAGTCACACTGGGTCAGATTATGAAGTTTTGGGGGGTGGGCAAGGTCAGGTGGTAAAAAAGAAAACGCTAGAGGAAGACAAGGACCAGATTTTGGCGTGTTTTGCATGCCAAGCTAAAGAGCTTACATTCAATCTAGGCAATTGGGAGTCAGTAAAGAGTTGCAAGAGGAAAGGGATGCGATTGGTTTGCATTTTAGAAAAATCTCTTTGGTGGGTGTGTGAAGGACAGATTAGAAAGGTGTGCCGGTGGAAACCAATCAGGAGACAGCAGTCCAGGTGAGAGATAATGAGGCCCTGTGGGGGGCTCCGCCCGCAGGCCCCCCCATCCCCCCAGAATAAGTCTACCTAGATGTGATCTGCTTGGGGAGGAAAGGTGGCTGATCTCTCAAAGGAGAAGGGCCAGGAGCCTTTTCCTCAGTGGGCTTTTACTAGGTTCATTTGCACAAGAATACAGGTAAAGCTCATTACTCATTGTCAGGAAGTAAGGATCAAACAACATAACAAAGAACTCTGAGGGCCTATTTTGAGTCAGGGTCAGACAGCTAAAGAGCTGTAAAACTTTGAAGAACAAACCTACTTCTTGCTCGAACCCTTATTTAATTGAGAGCATTCTAAACAAAGCAGGTTTCACAGGATTTTACATATTCTTTCTTAGGCCTGATCACCTGGGGAACCCACCCTTCCCAGCACAGGGCTGCACCACCCTCTGTCATTGTTTCAGGCTTAAGTCAGGCAGGGGAAGTAAGGCAGCCAAGAGATTAGGAGACTTCTCGAAGACAGAATGGGGACTCAGGCTTTGTCAAAGCCGAGGGGCAAGGGTCCATCACCCTCTTTTGCTATAGCCCCCAAGTCCTTCCTTGGGGGCCTCCCACATGATTGTGCCTATCTTAGATGCTTCCCCCCTTTGGGGAATCCTACCCATCATTGGCTAACTGACCAAGCATTGGGGGCCAGTTATGGATGAAGTAAAAGGAGCAGAAGCAGCACTCCTGCCAGGGAGATAAGCTTTGTCTTGTTAGTGGCTTATGGTCCAAAGGCCGCTCACTCAGCCTTAGCCTTGGGGGGGCAGCGGGAAGGGGGGTGTTACAGTTTCTAAAACCAGGCAGGGCAGTTCCCAACAAGGCCTGAACAGGGCAAAAAGTGGAGGGAATGGAGGCAAGCAAGATGTTTATTCTCATTATCCAAATTCTTGACTAAGACACTGCCTGCTGTTTCATGCCCTTTGTCCCGAGGGCATGGGCAGAGGTCAGATGAGGAAGGTGTGAGGTGACGGTGATGGCAATCGAGCGAAAGCGAAACACCTGCCGCTGGGTTGACTCATCGGGGGTGGAGGAATAATCTGGAAAGCAGTTTAAAAACAGCGAACAGGAGTCGAGTTCCCCATGAAGCTCGGGGAGGTGCTGTTTCCTGGAGGGCCGTGGTGAGCGCCAGGGGAGATTATATGCGTGCAAGCACAAAGAGCTACAAAAATACAAGATATGACTTTATTTTGAACCCTTCCACCCTTGTCTTTGTGTGAGTGTATAACATGAGCTCCAGACGTGGAGCAATGGAACGCTACTGGGAGTGGGCTGACAGGCTGTGCCCCACAAGGCAGGGGCGCCCGGCAACGCTGTGGTCCGGAGAAACGGCCGTGGTCGGGGCTCCTCTTGGCTGGTTAAGGGGCTATCCGCTCTGCTGTTGCTCTTCTCCGCCACTCGTCTTCGCGCTCTTTGCAGCCAAAGACTTGAAACCAAAACATGAACCCGAAGAGGAGGTAAGACACCAGTTTGGGGATGTATTGGTTAAATTTGGTTGA
This sequence comes from Phyllostomus discolor, assembly GCF_004126475.2. Taxonomy (NCBI): domain Eukaryota; kingdom Metazoa; phylum Chordata; class Mammalia; order Chiroptera; family Phyllostomidae; genus Phyllostomus; species Phyllostomus discolor. The sequence goes on from NC_040912.2 coordinate 76,723,949, forward strand.
GAGGGAGGTTGATGTGATTGTAGTAATAATTTCTTCAATTTGTCTTGCCCTCAGCATGAAGCAGCATGCTGTATGGACAGCTCTGGGCTGGGGGACAGCCGGGGGAGACCTGAGTGTGGACTTGACCCTTCAGCAGAGGGGTCACCCTGGCCAAGTTCCAGTATTTCTCGGAGCCTTAGCTTCTATCAGGTGAGACGGGACCTTCAGGGTCATCTGTGCACTCATTTAGAGCTTGCCTACCTGTCATGGGGTCACCCAGCCCCAAGTGACAGGGAACTGGTCATGTCCCCAAACGGCTGAGCCACCCAGCCTCTCTAGACAGCCCTGACTTGGAAAATTCTGTATGTTGAACCGACATCTGTTTCTCTGCAATCTGCACTCATTGGAGCCATACAGAATGAAATCTCTAATGCTGCTTCCACAAATATTTGAGGACTGCTAACACATTTCCTTCTTCCACTTACTCCACAAGGCTCCTTTTCTTCCAACTCAACGTGCACGGTTATTTTAAACAGGGAGGCAGTGTGGGGCAGTGGAAAGAACGCCAGCTGGGAAGCCAGGCAGGCCCACACCCCGTTCCCCTCCCTCCCCAGGCCAACAGTCAGGGCTGCGAGCTGCTGTGTCTTCTCTGAAAAAGGTGGAAGCAATACTCATCTAACCACGTTATTGTGAGAATCAGGGATAAATTGGATAACGCAGGGATAAATTAAGCTGTAGTAGCAGCTTAAAATATGAGGACTTTTACACATTCATTGACATAATTGGCAGCGCATTTTAATTGATCTTCTCCGAATGAATTCCTGTTCGTTTATGTGTCTCTTGATGTCTGCTCTGTAGAGCAGAATACAATACTTATTGTGGGGTCTAACTAGCAGAATAGAGCAGGATTCGTTTATGCTAGGTACCTCTCTAACCCACAATAGCTTCTTTGGAAACATCACATAGACACACATCAACTGAAACCCCAAGTCCCTTTAACACGTGCTGCTGTTCAACCAAGTTTTTCCCATCTTGAATTTCTTTAGTTTATCTGAATGGGTGACTATGGCTCCTGAAAGTGGCAGTCCCACTTCTGTCCCGTTGTCTCCATAAATATCCTTGTGCTTATCAAATTATGGGTCTCAAACAGGGGTTAGGAAAATATGATGATTGAACCCCTGGTCCCAGCCCCGCTGAGTTCCTATTGCCACAGTACACCCGCGAGCTCGTGAATGCCAAGCTCTCTGCGCTGATGTTTGGTCTTATTTTGTGGGACTGTTGAAGACTGATTCGAGGTCTTACTGTGTGGGACTGTCTTGGACCTGGAACGTAACAGGAGCTTACAATAAGCTACTGGTTGAGGGAATGCTGCTGCTGGTGAGGTCGGTCAAGTGTGACATCAGTAGCCAACCTTTGAAAGGGCACGCTGAGAACGAGTCAAGGGCTGGTGTCGGACTTTCCAGCGGGTGCCCGTGTGCTCAGGCGCTCCGAGGGTTTTACACCATTTGAGGAAGCTTCTCTTTGGAAGTCAGGCAGGCACTCTTACAAAATTCATGACTCCTTCGGCTCTTGAGGCCTGATCGCTGGCATTTTCTCCCTGGCTTTTTCGAAGCACATTCCTGTCTTTAGCCAAGCGGATCTCTATCTGCTGTCCTTGGCCTTTTTTGGACTCCTAGTGTCTTCACCAGTGGTTCTTCTGGGCAGGACTGCTTCTCCCTCTAAGTTCTGGGGTCAAAGTCCTTTTCCAAGGGAAGGTTTTCCTAGCCATTTTGTCGGGGGGCGGGGGAATGTGTTTCTTGAGTATTAGAATTCCCATTGCCTCCAAGAGCTTCCCTTGGCCCCCTCTGCCCAGGGCTCCCTCCTGCCTGCCTGCTTGTTCTGTGTGAGTGGACATGTTCCCTCTCTTTCAGAATCAGATCTTTTGTGAGCACTCACTCAGTCCATTAAATACAAAATTGCCTTCATCTTGGATGCGGTGCTTCTGGCGTGGGGCCAATGAAAGTGCAGAATTGTTTGTAGGATTCATAGTTCCCATTGACAATAACTATGAAAAAATGTAATGCAAATGTTGTCACTATTGTCGTCTTAGTTAAAATTGGAAAGCCTTTACTCCGTTGAAAGGACCAATTTAAATTTTTGCAAAGTAATTCAATCCTTTAAAGGTGGTGCTTAGTTAAAATAGGTAATCCTCCATTTGTAAAGGGACTAATTTAAATTTTGTTAAGTAACCAATTAAGGCCATAAAGGGTTTAAACCCATCTGTGGCTTTTCATTTTCTTTAGGGCAAATTCCAAACTCTTTAGGATGAAATACTCTTTCTAGCCTAATTTTTTTTCGGTCAGCGCCCCAGCCCAAAGGACTGGCAGTTTTCCCCAAAGGTTGTGCAGCCCTGCGCCTCCCGTGCTTTGCGAATGCCGTCCCCTCTGGTTGGAATGCTCTTTGTCTCCCTGGTAAATGTCTATTCATCATTCAAGACAACCCTTTCCCTTCCCCCCTGCCCTTAATTACTTCCTCCTCTGTGCGCCCTCAAATTCTTGTACTTATTCATGCAGTATTTATTAGGGGCCTGCTTAGGGGCCTGCTTTGTGGCCGGCACTGTGGCGGGCTCTGGAGACACAAAAGTTGAATAATACTTGGGTTCAGCCTTTGAGGGCCTTACATGTTTGGGGGAGGGGGCCAATCTGTCACAAGATGTAGCCAGGAAATTAAAGGGAAAATTTAAGCCACATCGGTTCTCGTGTGTCTTCCCCACCGGATGGTCAGCCTCTTGCTCTGGGGCGGGGGCCATTCTCGTCCATATTTGTATCCCTGCCTCTTAGCGGATTGTAGGTGCTAAATAAGCATTCGTTTCACGACCCCCTTAATTGTACACCAGTAGAAGTGTACGTTGGATTGAGCCACATGTTTTGATGACATGCTCATAGATGGTGGTTTCTTCCATATGTGGTTGGTGGCCCTCGCTCCCTGGTGCACCGTGAGGGGTGAGCTCTGCTGGGCCGGCCTCTGCCATCAGCGCTTGTGTCTGCGCTCTGGGCTGAGTGGCAGGTAGGCGCGAGAGAAGAGACCTGCAGCGCCCCTGCTGGAGGGAGCCGGCACTGCTCGGGCTGCCTGGCTCGTTCGCAGCCTGCGTGCGTTCCTCAGAATTTCAATTTACAGCCAGCAAATGAACACAGACACTGTGATTCTCTACGCTTTTATTTTCAAAGGCGTAATAGATGCCTTTTAAACGATTATGGATGAAGAAAAAAAATCCTTCCCACTTTTCTGTACCACTGGGGCCTTTGCATTGTGAATTCAATCTTATATAAAGGGGAACTTTGGTCTCATAACTGTGATGATCATTAATTCTGGAGCGGGACGGGTCTTTTGCTGCGAGCGGGTGCCGCGGGAGGGCTGTGGCTGGGCTCTGGTACAAGGCCCACGTCGCGCTGCTGCAAAGGAAACGTGCCCAGTGGCAGAGCGAGAGACTCAGGCGTTCCGCTGGTTATGACCTTTTAGCTCCGAAGCAGCCATCCCATTAATCAGGCGACTATCCCGGTGGTACCTTCAGCAGAGCGTGTCGTTCCTTAGCCACTTGTTTGTGCCCTCACCCACAGTTAGGGATCTAGGAGGGGTGGGACACTCACGGACTGCTGCTTCACATTGGGCGCTCGCGTAGTTCAGAACCCATGCCTTGGGCATGGCGCCGGAAGCGAGCAGGTGCCGCACCTGAGGTCTGTTGGACCCTTCTGGGGTTGCGAGGTGGTAGTGGGGGGGCATTGGGTTGTCCAAGGAGAGGGTTAGGATTTCAGGGATCTGTTGTATTTTCCAGCGGCGTTAACTTGTCAGAAGAGCTTCTGCTATAGAACGTGGAGCCCAGGGTTGGGGGGCCGCGAGGGAGCAGCAGGGTGCTAGTAGGGGTCAACGCCCTGAAGGTGCCCCCTAGAGGAGCTTCTGAGAACTACACACTGTCTCTGCAGCAGCGGCAACGGGGGCTGCAGGGAGGGAGGGACGCGGCGGTGGGAGGGACACTGCGGCGCTGTGGGCGGGCCAGGGGCGGGGCGGGGCGCGGGTGGTCTCTAAAAGACGGTGCCCACTGGCTCTGCGCTGCCGCGGCAACCAGCGCATCCCGGCGCCTCCTCTGCGGCAGTCGCGCTTCGCGCAGTGCCGCAGCGCACGCCCGAGTGGCCGATCGCTGCTTGCCGCGGCCGGCGCCGCCCTCGCGGGCTGTGGCTGCCCTGCGTGGCTGCGGGCGCCTCGGTGCCCCTGTGCTCCGAGTCGGTGCACCGTACGGCATGGGATAAGACGCAACCATGGTGCGCCGAGATCGCCTCCGCAGGTGGGTGCACGCCGCCGCTGCTAGGGGGTGTGGCTGGCTCTCGGCCGCCGTCTGGCCCTGGGGTGCTGGCTAGCGGGTGGGTATTCTGCGTGTCGGAGCTTGGGGTGCCGGACCGCGACTCCGCAGTGGAGGGAAAAACCCCATGGGGGCCTGGGCGGCGGGCCCTCGGACTTTATATCTCCTTGGGAGGGGAAGCCACTTCTGCCCGCAGTAGAAGTCGGGATCTCCCTGATTTAGGATTTCTAGAACCCTGGCGCGCCACCCTGGCCGTATTTAACATTTGTTAGACCCCAGCATTGTCCTAGCGCGATGAAGGATTTCCAGACCCTGGTTTTGCCTCCGATTCACTCTAGGATTTTTAGACCCCAGCATCGCTCTGATGCGATTTATAATTTCTAGACACCCATATTGCACTAGTGTGATTTAGGGTTTCTGAACCCCGGCTTCACTCTGATGCGACTTAGGGTTTTTAGACCCAGCGTCGCCGTGGCGCGGTATAGGATTTTTAGACCCGGGCGTTGCCCTGGCGCGATTTAGGATTTTTAGACCCCGGCGTCGCCCTGGGGCGATTTAGGATTTTTAGACCCCGGCGTCGCCGTGGCGCGGTTTAGGATTTTTAGACCCCGGCGTCGCCCTAGTGTGATCTCAGAATTCTAGACTCAGGTTTCATCTCCCTGCGATTTAGGATTTTAACACCGGCTATCACCCCGGCACAACTGAGGATTTTTCAGACCCCCGAGTTGCCTTGGCGTGATTTAGAATTTCCAGACTCCGGTATTGAATTGCGATTAGGATTTTAAGACCCGGGTATTGCTGTGGCGCAATTTAGGATTTCTAGACATGGGTTTTACCTTGGTGCGATTTAGGGTTTTAACATTGGATATCACCCTGGCGCAATTTAGAATTTCAAGATTCCTGTATTGCTGTGGCGCAGTTTAGGATTTGAGGTCCCTGGTGTCGCCGTGGCGTGTTACTGCATAGGTGTGACTAGAACTTGCGTTTGCTTATTATCACCGAGCGTAAGTATTTTTGAGATTTCAGTAACAAAAAGCAAAACTGAGAAGGATGATGTGACTGATCATCACGTTACATATGAATTGTTGGTATTGGTTTACAAAGTAGTTCCTAGTCTCATGAGATGCCGTAAGGTGGTATTAAACGGATTTTTTCCCATTTACAAGATGAAGAAATCAGGGCTGGGGAAGGTTAATTTCCAGAAGGTTTGTACTGGGGTTTGCCATATTTATTCTCTTGACTCATCCCTCCTCAAATCATGGAGATTTTGCTCAAAAATGCTGAATCCATTTTGGTTACCAACATCCCTACTAAAAAATCCTAAAGCGTCCTTAGGGGCATTTTTCCTGAGATGATAAAGACAGAAAACGGCTTCCTGGGGGGTGGCTTTCTTATAGTGAAGCTTTCTTATAGTGAAGGGGTGGGGAGGAAGGTGTGAAAGGTGGGGGTGTCCAGGAGCAGAGTATGGATGCCCCCCACCCACCAAAACACACTGGGGGGGGGGGGGGTCCAGCTTGCTCCTTCAGTAACCCCTCCCTGGCTCTCTGCTGAGTCATTGCAGATAGCAGGCTGCTGGGACCTGAATGAAGAAAGGAGAAGCGGGGGATAAGGCGTGATGAAATGCGACCCTGAAAATGCACGAGCTGGAGTATATTAGATAGCTCTGAGAAAATGACAATCTAAACCTAATGCTTTTTGTCATCTCATCTTTCAAAGAGATAGTGGGATGTTGCCTGGTACTATTGTGGGGTGAAAATTGAGATATAATCAGCCCATTCCAGACATTTTTTGAATCACTTCCTAATATTGCTTTGAAAGGTAGAATCAAATCACTGGTGGGGTTTGCCTGGAGGACAGGTACGTCAGAGGGGAAGAAAGACTGCTGTAGTGGTACCTAAAAAAGAGGCAAAAGAGCTTCTATTCTTTAAGGGATGTGGTGGTTTTAACGCCGTGGAAGCACAGGCTTGTTTTAGCATTAAAATAATTATTTCGTGGTGGGCAGGGTTGTGGCCAGACCAGAGGGAATATGGTGGGAGGGGTGTGTTCAGACACAGAGTGGTTTCCACCAGGGCTTCGACTATTCATTTCTCTTATTTATAGATTTCTTTTTTTTAAATTTTAGTTTCAGAAGGTGTTTCAACTTCGGCCGTTTTGAGAGAACTTCCATTCTACTGCTGACCCTTTCCCTGGCGGCCATCAGGAGTGATAAGATAGAAGTGGGGGGAACTGTTTCGGCACTCCTTGTCATTAAGGACAGATTAGCCTAGACCTTGGAAGTCCTGGGCACGGGAAGGCTGGCTGTGCAAACCATGCTCTCCTTCCAGTGGCAAAATCAATTCCCAGGTGTTGTGCGTGACCCCCACCTTTTTTGGTAGGGGGGGGGCGGGTGAGAAGGGAGTCCTAAGAAATTAAATAAATGGGGGCTTCCTCAAGAATCTGCTAAGAAAAGCAGAACTGGAACCTGCTGTCCTGCCTGACCTCTCCAGAGATTAGACATTCAGGGTCACAAGGCGGCTTATGTTGGCAACATAGCGCGCCCAGCTTCCTGCTTTCGTGCACTCCACACCCCGAGCAGCTGCTCAACACAAGTCCAGGTAGTAGTGCCGAAGGGGGCTTCACGGGGGCCAGCAGGGGGATAAATGTGAAAAAATCGAGAGCAGATCTCTGCTGAAGGTCATGTGATATTACTATGCCCTCACAGAGGCACACGTATATTTTAAAACACAGGTTAAAAAACACATATTTTTTCTGGTGGTGGCAGAGCTCTTAGAGTACGTGGGAAAGCAGTTATCCCCCCCCGCCGGAAGCCCTGGTGGAAGCCAGTGGAAAGGGGCACTGCAGCCCCTCCCAGACCCCTTCCTTCTACTTCATGTGGAAACCTCTCCAGGTCTCAGGAACAGTGCAAGGGGAGGGGCTGAGGGTTAAAGTGGGAAGAAAGGAAGATTCCATATTAAAATAATGTATTTTTTTTTTCCTGAAAATTAGAATGGTGAATAAACATGGCGATTGCTGTAACAGGCAGAGGTGCTCTTATGTTCTCCTTGGAAAATTTTCCGCCATGGTTCACATGCCAGGAGGTCATCACGTGGTACAGCAATTTCCCACCCTATCTCACCAGCTCGGGGGTTGCAGACGTGTCCAGTGTCACCTGACAGCTTACCTGGTCTCTGATTTCCCTACAGGATGAGGGAGTGGTGGGTGCAGGTGGGGCTGCTGGCGGTGCCCCTGCTTGCAGCCTATCTCCACATCCCGCCTCCCCAGCTCTCCCCTGCTCTTCACTCCTGGAAGTCATCGGGCAAATTTTTCACCTATAAGGGCCTGCGCATCTTCTACCAAGGTGAGAACGGGACTGTTGGAACAGCCTGCGTGTACAGGCCCCCAAAGTGCTTATTCTGTGTCCATTGGCCTCTGTTGGCCCTCAGTGATGGGGGGGAACCCCCTTTTTCTGGGAAGTGTGCTTGAAAGACTGGACTAAACCCCCCTTCACAGAAGGAAAGCCCAAAGCAAACGCCCGGCCCTTGCCAGATGGCTCAGGTAGTTGGAGCATTGTCCCGTAACCAAAAGATCACGGGTTCAATCCCTGGTCAGGGCACGTGTGAGGCAAACAATTGGTGCTTCCGCCTCTCTCTCCCTTCCCTCCTTTCTAAAATCACTAAGCCTACCTTCAGGCGAGGATTTAAACAAAAACAACAGAAAACCGCCGAGAGGGAGGGGCTGATGGAATTGAGAAATTCCAGTAGAACCGATGTGTTCAGTGTACATATAGTTTCATAGCCTGATTTGGTATTTTTGTTTGGAGAGCCCTGGCCCTCGACAATATAGACATTGTTCATAGATAAAGCTACCATTGGCTTTGTCCCCCGCCCCAAATTCCTGATTTCATTTTTTTTGCTTTTTATAAAGATTGTTATATCCCTAATTAACTGTGATTAAAGTCTTTTGTGCCTTTGTATAAATTAATTTGCTAATGATAATTATTATGACTGCTTATCAAGTAATTATCATATGCTACACATTGAATTATATTTTCAGTCTTTATGATTTCATGTAATCTCTCTAACAGCACTTGGAGATAGGTGCCATTAACCTCATTTTTGCAGGTAAAGAACCTGAGAAAGGAATAGGAAAAGATTTCTTTTGGGCGGGAGTCAAGAGCAATAACGAAAAATGTTTGTCATAAAACCGTTTTTCATTATTGCTCCTGACCTCCTCTCATTTGCTATATTCAATTAAGTAAGTATATAATTTTCTCTATGTTGGTCGTTTAGGTTGCTTCCAGTTTTTCAATGTTCTAGTTAATGTCAAAGGGAAATCTTTACATGTTTATTTTACCCTTAAATTTTTGAACTATATTATTTGTAAATAGAATAATTTTATTTGAATGGATTCTAAGAATAAGACGTGCAGGCAAAAATCTATAAAATTTTAAATTGCTTCTGACTAAATTATTTTGCAAACCTTATTTTGGAATTCTCACACCATTTGCAGTCTTTGAAGGTATTGGTTTTAATCTAGTACTAGAAAGACATTCTACTCTTCAGCCCTGACCAGTGCTGCTCAGTTGGTTGGGCGTTGTCCCGCAAAGGGAAAAGTCACCAGTTCAATTCCCAGTCAAGGCACATGCCTGGGTTGCGGGTTCAGTCCTTGGTCAGGGCATGTATGAGAGGTAACTGATCGATGTTTCTCTCCCTCTTTTTCCCTCCCTTCCTTTACAAAAAAGAAAAAAAATCCGAAAAAAAAAAAAAAAAGACATTCTACTATTTAACTGGTTGGATAATTTAAAAGATGTTCATCCATTAAAAATGTTCGTGTCTGTATTAATAATTTTTTATAGTTAGGATTTTGCAGTAGTTTGAGCTCGATGCTTTCAATACTGGATTTTGATATTATCTCCTCTGTGGGAAATCACAGTGTGGGACGAACAGTATTAATTAAGGTACTCACAAGGTTGAAGAAGAGTTGCCATATTTTAGAATTTTTTGTGAGGCCATTAATGATAAGGTGCAAAGAATTTGTAGTTTATATATATTATGATCATATATACATTTAACTATTATTAAACTGCAAGTTTAATTTTTAGTACAAAAGCAATAATATACAATAATGGGAGAAATGCTTAAAAAAAAACCTTGGTGAAATTAAGCGGACTCCCTTTAAGTATTTTCATACAAAGTGTGCTATTTACAATTTTTTTGATACACAGATTTTAAAAAAATCAAATGCCTGTTTTTATCTAAAGCAATAAGCTTGCATTTTAAAAAGAAATCTACTTTTAAATTTCATGAACTTGGGCAGGATTTCTTGTCCTTTACACCAGATTACTTAGACTTTAGTATCGTCAAGGCTGTTTTCATAGGGCTTGGCTAACGGATCTCTCTCCTTCTCCCCAGACTCCGTGGGTGTGGTTGGAAGTCCAGAGATAGTCGTGCTGTTACATGGCTTCCCGACATCCAGCTATGACTGGTATAAGGTAACCAACTCAGACTTTCTAGGCCCGCCATGTCTTTAAAAATCCAAAATCAAGAATTCCGTTGTGAGCACCGAAAGGTTCTCGTACATTGGAATTGCTTCATAAAATAGGATTAAACGTAAAACTGGTTTTTATTTATGGTGAGTGGGAAACTGGCAGTGTGGGCAGGACCCTTGCCAAGTGAAAAATGCTGGAGTCTCTCCCTCAGTAGAGACGGATTATTAGGAATCCAGCACTTTGCAAGAGGCTCAGCTGCGGGCCAGCGATGGTTTCATGCGGGTTTTCCCCGTACTGAAGTCTGTTCATTAGGCTGAGGAAGGGATGAAACCCGTATGCTGCTGAGGTGGGAGGGGAAGGGCCGGATGAAAAAGTCCAAATCATCCTTTCCTTTCTTGTAGATTTGGGAAGGTCTGACGCTGAGGTTCCATCGAGTGATTGCCCTCGATTTCTTAGGCTTTGGCTTTAGCGACAAACCGGTAAGCGGCATCTGGACGGGACCAGGTGGACAAGGGGTGGGGGTGGACGAGATGGAGGGGTCAGGGCGGCAGGCGGACCTGCACTCCTGACTGCATCTCATGCACACGCGCTTTCCTTCCCTCAGAGACCACACCACTACTCCATATTCGAGCAGGCCAGCATCGTGGAGGCGCTGCTGCGGCATCTGGGGCTCCAGAACCGCAGGGTCAACCTTTTGTCTCACGATTATGGAGACATCGTCGCTCAGGAGCTTCTCTACAGGTCAGTGAGGCCACAGACCTGCGTACTAGTCACAGGGCTACTCATTTAAAGTGCCGGGAAAAAGTGAATTGTTCCTGGGTTTTTAGTAGCCGTTTGCCTCTTGGAAGTTTCTCTTCAGCTGCTGCACTGGTGTGGGTCCACTCAGTCAGATGCATTTGCCTCCTGTTTCTAGGTTCAAGCAGAATCGATCCGGTCGGCTTACCATAAAGAGTCTCTGTCTGTCAAATGGAGGTAATTGCCTGGGCAGTGGGGGGAAGGTGATGTAGGCACATTGACGTATCAGTGACATCTACATGATAATCTGATGGCATCGCAAAGGGACACGGTTTAACCAGGGATCTTTATCTTTTTTGTGCCATGAATCACTTAGGTAGTCTGATGAGACAATATTGACCCCTTCTCAAAATAATGTTTAAGTCTTAAAAAAAAAATAGGATTACAAAGTAAAGTGACTAGAATGACAGTTAATAAAAGGCTGTGTTATAAGCACAACAATACTGTGCTTTTTAAATGCATCACAGCAAGGTCTGGTGGTGGGTCTAGTAACAATGAGCAGCAGCAGTGAGGAGTGTAAATACTCCACAACAGCTGCAGTGGGGTGTGGAAATACTCGATGACGCCACAGGTGCTTCTAGTACTACTGTGGTTTCGTAATCTCTTAATTGATGGCCATGCCAAGTTTCAGTTACAAATTAGTAAACACTTGATTACAACACCTTTTAGAGATGTTTCTTTCTCTTAGCATGCCATTGATCTTGGCTTGTAAATCCACCAACCTCCAAAGATCCCCTGAATACCCAAGGGCAGACAGGGAGAGAAGTTTGTGCCATTTATAAGCGTATCTTATGGCTTTCTCCCATTAACTCCTGCAAAAAATGGCAAAGGAAAAATCTGGGTTTGGCGGGGTGGTTTTTGGACCTACATTTCCTGAAAAATCTCTGGTTTCTTCGGCTGCCCAGACCCTTAATAACACTGTGATCTGAGGAATGGGAGGAAATGCGAAATCATCAGCAGTATCAGTCACCGTAGACATTATTTTTCCCGTTTCTCTACCTTTACAATCTGGAAAGGATCCCAGTGGGATATGATTTGACCTGTTAAACACAGAATTCCACAGAGGAGGAATTAGATGACAGTGCTCAGTTTTTATTTGCAATTCGTCTTTTAGCAGTGAAGGACCGAAAGGCGACAGCGAGCAGGGCGGATGGTGTCCAGTAACGGGCCTGCGTCTGCCCTCAAGGTGTCAGAAGATGACTGATGTTGCTCTCTTCTTTTCCTGCAGGTATATTTCCTGAGACCCATCGTCCTCTGCTTCTCCAAAAGGTTGGCTGATCCAATGGCTAGATCATTAGTCCTTAAGATTTATACTGACATAAATAGTGTCAGGACCTTTAAAAGGGTCATTTCTGCTGTAAAAGGCTATAGTTAAAATCCTGATCATCAATCTACATTAACAAAGTTAGTTTTTTTTCCTTCTTATGCAAATAAAGCAGCAGCAGTGGCCCCTACCTAAAGCCTGATACTTTGAGAATGAGAGATCAACAGGTGTTTGGAGCAGTGCAGCTTCGTGAAGGTTTGTGCCATCAGCTTGATATTGGAACAGGCAGGGATCCTAGTCTAAAGTTGAATATATCAGTTAAAAATCTTAGGGATTTCATGACCTGTAGAAATGTCATCTTAAAAGGAATTAGAAATACGTGTGCCTTCCATCAGAGAAGCATAGGCAAAACAAAGCAATAAAAGCCAACAACCGAACCCGTCAGTGGGAGACTTGGCTAAGTCTTCTTCTTCATTTTTGGTATAAAACCTTTCCTGCGGGTTGGTTGTCTTTCTCTCTCTGGATTCCTGACTTTTACTTGTTCACCTTTAGCTCCTCAAAGATGGAGGCGTGCTGTCACCCATCCTCACACGACTGATGAACTTCTTTGTATTCTCTCGAGGGTAAGTTGTCGTCAAAGGGTGATTTCCTGCCCAGTAGCAAGCAGCTTAGTGAAAAGCTGCTGCCGATAAAATTCTGTGCCAAATCCTAGGGTTTGATGTTTTAAAGCAAAGGTGTTGGCCACTTGCCAGGGAAGGAGTAGGACTTCATGAATCAGTTCAGGGTCAGACTGCGAGACCTTTGAGGTTCCAATCACCTTGGACACTCTGCATTCTTCTCACACATCTGCCTTTTTTGGACTCTTTCAGCCTCACTCCCGTCTTTGGGCCATACACCCGGCCGTCTGAGAGCGAGCTGTGGGACATGTGGGCAGGGATACGCAACAACGATGGGAACTTAGTTATCGACAGGTGAGAGAACTTTGCTTTGGTTTCTGGGCAGGCTGTTTTTTTTTTGAACATGGGGAAAGAGGGGACTGCTTATTCCGGTCCTGGCTGGCTCTGCCGTCTCACGGGAAGGTTGGTTATGACTTAATGAGGCCACCAAAAAAGGCCACGCTCTGAGAGGAAAGAGATGGACACTTGGTTCACATGCTGCCTTCACAGAGGGCCCTGGAGATGGTGACATCCATTACTACTCGTGATGAGGCCCTGTCCTTGGCCAGCTGGGTCACGAGAGCTTCCATTGCTTTAGCTGATGGATGGCTTTGCCGGGAATTGTGAGGGAGAGAGGGCCATTCCTCCCTCCCACCCCAACCCCCACAGAATCCCACAGATTCATTTTAAAGTAAAAAATGGCAAAACAAAACCCTCTTTTAAAAATTCCCACATACTTTCCTTTCCAAAACATAAGCACCACTTCTAAGAGGTGACAGTTGAGGGCTGTAACTCCCGGAGTTTCCAGGCAGAATAATCGGAATACACGAGTTCCAGTTGTAAAATGGCTGTGGCAGGAGACATTCCCCACTTCACTGGGGTCAGATGGAAAGTGGAGACCGAAGCTTTGTGCATGTGCTCCTGTACAGTTAGAACTTTAGAAGTGGATGTCGATTTAGAGACCATGTAGTTCAGTCCTCTTATTTTAAACAGGAGGACAATGGTCAAACCATGTGTTCAGACCTTTAATTACTGGTGGAGGCACAATGCGAACCTGGGCTTCCGTTACATGTAACCCAAACTAATGTGCAGCCTCCCTAGACCGCACTTCCTGTTTCACAGGCACAGAGAAACATTAATTCGTGGACGGCAGGCCTGATCGCCGCCGTAGCAGCTACCTGGGGGTTAACAGAGATGGGTGAAGGCAGCGGGCTAACCCAGGAGTGTCGAGTTGCTTGCGGATTCAGACAGCACATACTGGGTCCCCCTGAAGCTCGTGTCAGGCCTTTGCATCCCTCTCACAATCAGGGTTCCCTGTTCTGCTCCTGCTGACTTACCTGCGCTGTGCAGTCTCTTACAGTACATCAACCAGAGGAAGAAGTTCAGAAGACGCTGGGTGGGAGCTCTGGCCTCGGTCACTATTCCTAGTGAGTATTTCTGTATTACATTTTGATAGAACTGAGGGACTCTGGGGTTAAAATAATCGCCAGATTTAGCAACTAAAAATGTAACAAAGACAGCAAGCTAAACTTGAATTTCAAAAACATAACATACTTTTGGGGGGGTGGGCAAAGTATGTGCTGTGCAATATTTGGGACATGCTGACAGTAGGAAAAAAAACCCTTTTCAAATTGAACTGGTCACCCTTCATGGAAGCTGGCGAACCTCCCCCCATCTGGCGCGCCAGCGATGTGCTACAGAGTGAAGTCTACGAAACCCTGCGAAACTCCGCGCAGGCAGCTGCCCTCGTTGCCGGGAGCGGGGGCTGGGCTGGTTTCGGTGCTGGGCCCTTTCAGTGGGGGCCCTGTCAAATGCCAAATTCTGGGATGGGAGGCTGTTTAGATTAGCAGTTAAGAGGCTATAGGTGATTTTTGCTCATTTGTCTCTTCATTCTTACAGATTTAAAAAAGGAAAAAAGTCGGTGCTGTGTCTCACACATAATGTTGTAGTTAGTGCTCAGAAAATAGTTGACTTCAAGCATCAAGGGCCAGTTACTACTGGAGACAGAGACTTCGAGAAGGACAGCACCTGGGTTTAGAATGAGAGAAAGCTGCAGGGCTGAAGGGGGGCTGTTTATAGAAGAAAATGGCCCAAATGGACTCAGCTGTCAGCCTATTCTCAGAAGTTTCTTAGAACCTACTTATTGAAAGAAGCTAAATTTCCTATCATAAAACAGTTTCTTTAAAGATTTTTGGGAGGGGGAATTTTAGCATGGGGGTAGAGCAGGTAAGAGCTGTGAGTAATTTGTGCCTCCTCCTTCTCCTAGTTCATTTTATCTACGGGCCCCTGGACCCGGTGAATCCCTACCCGGAGTTTTTGGAGCTGTACAGGTGAGTCTCCCTCGGCCCGACAGAGCTCTCACCACTATCACTGACCTCACTGGCTGTTCATCCAGGAACACACAGTCAAGGATGAACTGGGGAATCTTATTCTCACATGAATGTAAACATCAGGAAATTGTTACACATGCTCTCGATTCACATAGCCTATTTCTCACTGTCATGGTTACTACGCATTCCTAGGTGCACAGGTAAGGAAACGCTGTCATGTGAACTGAGGAATGGGAGTGCGTACAGGTCACAGGACATGTTTGCTCTAGTTGACTGGAAAGCCAGCTGGTCAGCCTCAGCTGAGCAACTGCAGGGAGAGGCTGAGAAGAGCTCACTGTGGGAGGGGCCTCCGCATCGGTGGTTACTTTCTCTAGGTGCTTACTTGGAAGGTTGGAAAATGAAATCTTGACTGACTTTGTCACAGGAGACTGTTCCATACCTTCACATGGCCTAGTAGAAACACCCCAACAGTAAACAGCTGGCATTTAATGTTCCACCAAACACCCTCGCCCATCGCCTCCCAGGGTTAAGGAAGGTTTTTTGTTATCTTTACTGGGACAGCGGTCTGCTTGTTGGATGCCTCATGCTTCTCTAGGGAGCTTGAAGTCACCCCGCTCTGACATGCGTTGCCAAAGTGTTCTATTTTCAAGTTGTTGTCTGTTGGATTGTGGACATTTCAAACCCAGTGTGTGTATGTCATACATGGGGCCGGCAAGCTCATCCACCCAAGATACAATTCCAAAGTAGAAGCTGAATAAGCTCTTTGCTGGTTCCCTCCCGTGTGGTACATCCACAGGGGCACTCACTGGGACTGCCTACTGGCTTACCTCCCCCCTCCCTGCAGCCTCAAGTTCACCTCCATGCTGTTCTCTTCCACTAGGAAAACGCTGCCGCGGTCCACAGTGTCGATTCTGGATGACCACATTAGCCACTACCCACAGCTAGAGGATCCCATGGGCTTCTTGAATGCATATATGGGCTTCATCAACTCCTTCTGAGCTGGAGAGAGTAGCTTCCCTGTATTACCTCCCCCGTTCCCTTACCTGTTGTGTACTCCATTTAGAAAGAAATGCCCAAAAGAGGTCCTGGCCACCAAACACTCTTCTCTCACAAAGGTCCACCTGACTCACACTGGTGAACAGCACACAGTAAAAAGCCAGTAGAAGCTCCGACTAAGGGCGACTGAGTAGTCCACCTCCCGTTCCTCTGACATCCGATCAAATGTATAGACTTGCCTTTGTGTCGTTAGGAAGTTCCACTGAGCACTCCTACTCACAGTTGCAGACAGACAGACATGCTTTTGCACAAAAGTCTTGACATTTCTGTGGACTTTGCTGAAATATTTAGTAGTGCTCATGTCTGGCCAAGCCCCAGTTTGAATCTTACAGTAAAGGACGAGGAGACGGTGCCTGCTCACCTCTCCTTGGATGGCTTTGAGGGCACTTGCTTTTTTACGTTTTCTAAGCAGCACAGCTTCCGGGGAGACGAGTCTCCCTTGTCCTAGCTTTGAGTTAGTTTCATCAGTCGTATCTAATTATAGACATTGTGTCAACATAGATTTTTGTTTAAGTGATGCAGTATTCTAAGACTTTTGTTTAATGATGCAGTATTCTAAGACTTTTGTTTAATGATGCAGTTACTCTAAGTATACTTTAAAACTATGATTTACTTACACATACTATGTATATTGTAGGAGGGTACTAAACCAGCAGACACTTACTCTGGCAGCATAGTGAACCTTATTAAACACAGTTAACTTCTGAGTAAGTTGAACTCAATCCAAACAATTTACAAAATTTCTTAAAACTCACAGGACATTAAAGACCAACAGCATCTATGCCAGAGGTTTACTGTTATTAGCTGGGAAGGCCCACTGTAACAGCAAATAACAGTCTGACTCGCATACCTCAGTGCTCTGAAGCGTGGCCCTCCTGCACTAGCGTGGAGGGGAGGGGAGCGCCGTACAGTCCAAGTGACCGTGCTGAGTGGACACTGATTTCTGATTGCCTGGCTCCTCCCTGGTTGTCCCAGAGAGGCCTCCTCACGTAGCTCCTCAATTCCTGTACTTTACAGACAGGAAAGTTCCAGAAACTTTAAGAACAAATTCTGAAAGGCCTATGAGCAAATGGTGCTGAATCCTTTTTTTTTTTTCTAAAGCCACAGATTTCATTGTTTAGGTCCAAACAGTATTATTAAGTGATTATTTTAAATTCTTCTTTTTAAAATTAGCAACTTCAAGTATAACAACTGAAAGTGGAATAAGTGTTTATTTTCTATTAATAAAAATGACTTTTGACAAAAGCGGACTCTGCCTTCCCCTCCCCCACCACCCCTCTGGGATAAAAGCTTTCCAACATTGCCAGGAGCTTTCAGACACATTAAATTAAAGAATATAATGAAATTAAGCAGCTGGGACACAGGGCAGTATTTGCTCTTTCAGTTCACCCAGAGACGCACTGTCGCACCAGAGCTGACCAGTGTACAGAAGGGGAAACAGAACAAAGACATGCACGAGGACAGACACTGGCTTGGTCTGCTGGCTCAGGGCCACACATTTAATTTGCTTCTCCAAAATCATAATCTTTGAAAGTATGATTCTGGGAAATTCATGCCACTAGCCTGAAAGCCCGCTGACAGTGAAGTGCATCAACGTCATCTTGCCCAGTAAAAACTTATCCAACAGAAGCCAAGATAACATCTACAGGTGTTTCCTCTGTGCTTCTGACAGTCACCTGCATGGTCACGCCATCTGCTAAGGCCAGCCTGGACCTTACCAGTAAATCATAGCCACCTCTGTACACACCTTGGAGAAAAGAGTGAGGAAAACCATAGTAAGAACAGGACAAGCTGTGCCTAGTGAATTTTATCGTGTTCTGCCTGCGCTTCCTTTCTATTGTTTTAGCCTAGCTTTTCTAGAGATGTGTGTTTACCGTGGGGACTGAGTCCTACATACAAACTCGAAGTAGTCTTTTATATATTCCCATGATACCAGGTACATAGAAGGCATTCAAGGGTACTGACTCAAACTGGGGGAGGTGGCAGCACTGGCATCTGTGGGACAGATTTAAGTAAATGTTTTAGGCCAAATATGTAACTGAAGAGAACAATGTAAGGACAGCATGTCAATTAGGCAAATAGCTAAAACAAATTACTGCTTTCAACAGGGCTTCAAACTGTAGCTCACACAGTGGGACAACAGCAGGGCACGAGATGCCCATGCATATCCCTTCCTATCAAATTCTGCAAGGAGATAAAGGGGAAACCCAATGGAAGTTTCTTACCTGCCAGATAGAGGGAGTGGGAGTTCTTGTTCTCGGGTACTTTGTCTGACCTCTCACATGGCTGCATGCCCAGGAATGTGATGATGTTGTTGACAGCTTCTGTGTTGGCAAGAGGGGCGCAGCAGGATCAGACCAGGCCAGCACAGGGCCTGGCCCCTGCCCCAGTAGCGGGGCAGTGTGGGCAAAAGCCACTGGACTAGGAACTGATGGACTCAGTTACGGTACAGGGTGACAGGGTCCTGGCCTTTTAAGTGAATTAGTTTATGCAGTATTTAAAGAGAAGTGTTCTCTGGAATAATAAGTATTCCCACTAGGTTTTTAGACTGCTGAGAGGCAATAAATACACTGCTAGCAAAACTGTCCTCACCTTCAAGAGTTTTGGTAGAACTGAGGGCAAAGGTCTCCTCTTTCTCATAAGTATCTCCCACTTCTTCCCAGGCAGCAGCAAAGTTAGGCTTCAGAACCTTCTGAATGTGGTCAGACAGATTCACTTCCAGGTCTTCCAGCTAGCAGATACAAGCAGAGGTCAGCAAACCGAGGTCCTTTCAGCACAGAACAGAGATGGAAGGGGCTGACTCGTGGGGCTTTATCCCTCTGTATTACATCCCGTGCAGCCTGGGACACGCTCAGTTACCAAACTAGTGGGAAGCCCTGTAGTCTCGCCAGCTCTAACGATGTAGGCCTTAGCAAAGGAAAGCAAGAAGTATGGCGAGAGCCACATTCAGATCAACACCTATACCCCAGGGGGTACAAAGTACTCCTATTGCCACACCTAACCATCAAGTTCAAGCCATACAGGGCCTTCTGAACTCAGCATTCACTAAAAGGTGGATATTTCTTAAAAATTTCCCTTGCAGTCTATGGAGGCTTTTTAGTCCATGATGTAGCCACACTATAAGCCAACTAAAAGCTGCTGATCAAAACCACCCCCCCCCCCGATATTTTAAATAAAACTTAATGAAAATCATGTACTTATTTTCATCTTGTAATTACCCCTATTATAAAGACAGAAAAAAGAGTGAGTTTTGTTTTGGTCAGGGAGTGGTGAGTCTCACTTCTGGTGGGCACTGCGCACTCCCATCACAGAGGAGGATCAGCCCCAGCCCTCCTCAGCTATGACCTGAGCAGACTGAAACTAAAACCCCTGAAGTTCATGTCAGGTGTTCCCAGAAAAATGCTCTTTTCAGGCAGAGGACAGTGGTGCAAGGGTGTCGTGGGGTCCCCGCCCAGGGGAGACTCACCACATACTCGTCCTCATACCCCTCCTCAGCTGGAGTTCCGGTGTCAGGGTCGCAGTCCCGGACAGTGAACTTCATGGTGCAGCTAAAGCTGCCTGCAGCTGGAGGAGGAAGAACAGGCCAGCCTTGTCAGTGGGCAGCACAGGCACATGGCTCCCGCCAGTGACTCCAGGAGCAGTGCTTGCTCTTGGCACTGTTCTGTATTACCAGATGCGACATACGACACTGGCGTCTAGGGTAGTAGTTCCCAGTAGCAGTCTGTAAGCTGGTTAAAAGGCAGTCTCATGAAAGCTTATTTTAAACCTATGCCCCACTGTGGGTCAGAATCATACAGAAGAGAGGACACCGGCACAAGTGTTTTGTGCCAGTGCAAAGAAAGCAGCAGGGGAGAAACTCCGGGGGGCTTCCGGCCATGCCCATCAAAGGGGGCTACGTGAAGAAAAAATGTAAGAACTGCTACCTTAGGTGCTAACAAAGCAAAAAACAGGGGCGGTAAAAAAAGCACAGAGATCATTAAATAACACTAAGCACAACTGAGTCTGAATTTCAAAAGACAATACTGCCGGCAGACTGGGGACCGACAGTGGTCCCCAACCACAGTGGGGAGTGATGTGGACGCCAGGCCGGCGCACAGAACACGCCGTGTGGCGAACAGCAGAGGGGGAGACTGGGTAGGGAGCTGCCAGGTCTCAAGCACTGGACAGGAGACTTTGACTAAATATGAAAGGGGGTTAATGAGGAGGTTCCAGCAGTGGTCCCCATGGATGAATCTGCCTTATGCCGACCTTCAGCCGACAGGGGGTAGGGCAGCAAGGGGGAGCTAACACGGCCAGGCCAGTGTCATGCGTGGAAAAGCAAGCAACAGTTACATGTTCTGAGATGACTGGTTGGAAGTAATAGGAAATGGAGGTAGGGGCACATTTTTGGAAAGTGAACTTCATGAAGATAGGGGTTTCTGAGCTTTCTTGAGGAAGGGGTTTATTAACGGGGTGAAGTGAGGGTCCCACGCATGGTCTGGAAAAGGCTCACAGGTACACAAATATTAGAAACTGGGGAGTTAAAAAATTATTTGGGGCACAGGCAAGGAAGGAAAGGACAGACTCAGCTGTAAAGGCCATATATGACCATGTGGGTAGTAAGACTTTTCATCTGCTCAGTTTTAATTTAAACTCCCTCCAAACATGTAGTAAATGTCAGTATGTGTTAACATTGTATGTAAAGGTGTAAACTATGGTGCCAGACTCTTAGCTAAAAAGATGACTGAGACGTGACCTTTTTCTCCAATAGCTGATTGGGTAGGAGTTAAATAAAGAGTCTGTGTGTGTGTGAGAGAGAGCCACTTATATACCTATGACATCACAACTCAATGCCATAGGCTCTTTAATATAACTTTTAATAGCAGCCTGTGTGGGAGTGCAGGATTAACAGCCTGGGGGCATCATTAAACATTTGAAACATGTGACAGTTTAACTGATCTCCAAAGATGTGAGAGAGCTTTGGTGCATGGAGGAAGATGCGTGAACTAAAGGAAAGAGGTCGGAAAAGCCATGGGTAGTTGGAAATAGTAAGAGATATACAAATGGCTGGGCGCTGAGAAGAGTTTTTGTACAGGAACAAATCTGAAATACCTTGTATTTCAAATGAAGGAGACTGCGTATTTCCCAGCAGGCTCTGGGGAGCTGAGGCAGTCCAGAGGCTGCAGTGTTAGAGATAGTGAGGGTCACTGGCGGGTGTCCTGTGAAGGGTGGGTCTGAGTTCAGAGAACAAATGGATTTAATCAAGCATGTTGAAGCAGGACGATAGTAGGCTGACCCACGGAGAGACAGTGACCTTTCCAGACTATAGAGTCCTTTTAAAAAAAAAAAATGATTTTATTTATTTATTTTTAGAGAGGGAAGGGAGGGAGATAGAGAGAAACATCAATGTGCGGTTGCTGGGGGTCACGGCCTGCAACCCAGGCATGTGCCCTGACTGGGAATCGAACCTACAACGCTTTGGTTTACAGCCCGCACTCAATCCACTAGCTACGCCAGCCAGGGCCTAGAGCCTGTTTTAATGCAGGAGGGGTTGATGGAAGTATGTTCATGGTTAAGTTCAGTTAGGGTTTTCTGCGGGAGGAAGAGGGACGAAGAAAAGAAAAAAAAGTGGAAGTTAACACAGACCTGGAATGGGTTGGCTGAGGTATTTAGGACAGTGAAGGGAGAGACATGGGGTTATGGCTGGGACAAAGGTCATGATCAAGTAAGGAGGGGAGGCGGGACAGACGTTAGTAATGTCAGGTACGGGAACCCCTGCGGGGATCCGACTGAGCGGGAGGACACCCACAGCCCAGGAAGAGGAAAACAAGGAGTAGAGCAGGAACAATGGCAGATCCCAACCTCGGCACACTGGCTGAATTTCTGTGCAAGTAAAGACAAAAGATGCTTATGTCTAAGTAAGTGATACAGAGACTCTAAATAAACAAATAGGAATGGTATTAGTAGAGATTATGTTCCTGAAACTTCAGGGGCAAGTTTTTAAGGACAGGGTGTGGCTGATACGGTGGGGTTTCAGGGAATCGGAGGTGAACTCCAGGGGAACCACGGTAACACTCTATCGATATTGCTAGAAAGGAGGGGGGTCATAGGGTGTGGGGGATGAGGGGAGGGGCTGGGAGGGGGCCCTTCTGTGGCAAGAGAACAATGTGGAGTCCCCTGCCATCCCAGAAGGATGAGAGCATCATGAACACAGGCAGGCCAGTGACGGAAGGGAGTCTGAGAAGGACGCCCTGAAGGTCCACATTAAAGCTGTTTTCAGAGTGAGGCTTGTCTTGTGAGGACTGACTGAACTGGGAGAGGACTGCTGGGGAGAGTGTACACAGGAGCACAGAACTAGAGAAGAGATGGGTGCTGGGTGGTCTGTAAGGGGAGCGATGTGGACGCCAGGCCGGCGCAGAGAACACGCCGTGTGGCGAACAGCAGAGGGGGAGACAGGGCAGGGAGCTCCAGGTCTCAAGCACTGGACAGGAGACTTTGACTAAATAAGAAAGGGGGTTATGAGGAAGTTCCAGAAAGCTTTGCTGGAATAATAATGAGAGAACAGGATGTGGCCAATGGGGCTAAAAGGGACAGGCGTGAACCAGGCTAATCACCGCACCCACACAGGTCTGCACGGAACTGCGAAGGGGGCGCGGGTGGTCTCGTGTGCAGGAAGCCGAGGAGGATGACAGTGAGCTGAGCAGTGGGCGCCCAAAACGAGGGGTCTGTGCCTGCCGGGAAGGAGGCCGGATCACGCAGATGCTACACCCGTGACGGGAGCGGGGTGGGGGAACGGTGAAGACGAGGTGTTCCGCCAGGACAGATATGGGGGAAGAGGAGAGGTGCGGAAAAGCACCACGAAAGTTGCCCTCAGACGAAAAGGGGTCCCTGAGGAATGACGGACATCCACTGGAAGGATGAGTGCATTCCAGGGCCGAAAGTCACAAGCAGTGAGCAAGGAGAGAGGCTGGAGGCAAAGAAGGACGTGCTGTGGGGCAGGGGGATCTACAAGGCAGACGGGGTGTGGAATAAGGATCTAGAATGGGGCGTCCTGTCAGAGTGCAAAACCGGTCTAATATGTCCACCTTTTGGCTATAAAGATCATACTGTAATGTGAAGTATAGAGAAAGAGGGAGGAGCAAGGACAAGAGTAGGAGGAAGTAGTAGACTAGTTCTTGAGGCACCGGTTTGCAAGAAAATTGTTAATCAAAGGACCTGGGTGACAAGAGTTTATAAGGAAACTGAGATGAACGCTGATAAAGAGCTACAGCTGGCAGCTCGCGAGATCCCAGGCCTCACTGGCCTGGAGGGTGTGGGCAGAGAGTCTGTCCAGAGGGCGGATGGGGACTGTATTCGATGGGGACGGTGAGGACCCTGTGCACCCATCCCTTCTGTAGAGAGGTGGTAACTGAAGGGATGGTGCCGGATAATTAGAATATCCTAGTTTATTGTATAGTGTGTTGGGAAGGCTGGTTGCTCTGAGAAGCTGTCCTGCCATGTGAGGTTTGGCTAAAAGGGAAATATTTCCTAGAGAGACTTGTATGAACAGCCCACGGAGGGGGGAGAGAGGATGAAGAGGCTGGAGTTGGAGACTGGGGAGAAGGCAGAGGATCTAAGCTGGAGTGCAGAATGTAAGGCGCGAGTAGGGAAGGGCACTAAAGAGGGCCAGACCGAGGACACCGGGGCGCGGCAGAGCTGTGTCTTAACTAGAGATGTGAGCGAAGCTAGATGACGACCAAAGGAGGGCGGCTGTGCGAAGGGAGTGGCCGCACGAGAACTGGTGTTGGCCGGAGTGCAGTGTGGGGAATCTTAGTGAAGCAACAAGGGTGACCGATAGAGGGAAGGAATGAAGAGCCTAAAGGGGTGGGTTTCGGGCACGGCCAGTGGCAGGAACCCCGTGAGGTATGGACCGCACTGAGAGTGCACGTGTATTTAGAAGGGTGTGGAGGGAACATGAAAGAAAAGACTACTGAGTCCACGAGAAAGGATATAAAAATGGTAACTGAAAAAACAAGCAGTAAAAGGGAGAAAACTGTACTTGAACAATGATTAAAATAAAAAAAACCCCAAAAAACAAAGACAAGTGACTGTGTAGGTAACGGGGGTTTCTGTGGGGCCAGTCAAGGAAGAGAGTGGAAGAGTCTGAAGGAGTGATGGTTCATTCTGAAGACTGGCAGGTTCTGACAGGAAGGATATGGCACCACACTTACACCAAAGGCATGCCTGGGTAATGGAGAGACTGGGAACTATGTGCAGTGAGCACTACAGGAAAGGTGTTGAGAGTGGGTGGACTGGAATGGGCAGGTAAGACGAACAGAATTCCCAGAATGGGCAACCCTGTAAGATTTCATAATGAGTCTTAAAACGCTGGGTCTTAATGCCAGACTTTGAAAAGCAGTGCTGCATACGATGGGAGCCAACTGAGGCCTGAGCAATAGCGGGCAGTTTTAATGAGGAGGTCCTGGAGATGGGTTACGGTGAACCCTGATGTAACGGCAGGGCACAACCCAAAAGGCCCCAGGAGAAATCTGAGTGGTTTGCCTGCAGCATGAAGACCAGCGTGGGGGATGAGTGGCTAGAGATCATGCTGGGAACCCAACTCCAGTGTGAAGCTTCATCTCTTGTTTCCGTGTTCAGGCGATAGATGAAGTTATACTGTATGTAATTAAGATGTGTGTGTGTGTGGGGGGGCAAACCACCAAAGGGAGATACAAATGATTATCATGCAAATGACACATTATAGTTACCCTTAGCATTTCCTCTGTCCTGTGAAGATTTTTCTGAAGTGAGAGGCAGTCACGGGGCAGACAGCCTGACTAGGGAGGGAGTGATGCTAGGAGGAAACTGAGTCTATTGGAAAGAAATGTGCCTGGCAGCTGCAAGGAGGGAGGCTGGAGATAAGGTAGCCTGTTTCCTTAGGGCAAGATAGGTAATGAGGGGAGTGGGAATGGGGGCACCATATGGCAGCTGCCCCCAGACGGAAAGGTCATTTGAACACTGGCGGGTATTGGCTGGAGGGAGAATTTCTCTTTGCAGCTAATATTAGGATTAGCTGAGAAATAGAGAAGCCACTGAGGAGACTTGTAAGGAAGGGTATAACTAATTATAGTATTGTTTACCGACTCTACTTAAATTTTAAAAAAGAAAGGATAGTAGAAAAGGGGAAATGGAGGCTCAAGAATGGAAAGGGGCCATATGAAGTGAGTCAGGTGGGGAGTTTGCAGGAGAGCAGCATGGCCAATGGGTAAGGGACAGTAGGAACTTCGGTAGGATGATTTCATATGAATTTAGCTTACAGAGAGGAAAGAGGGAAGGCAGCTAACTAAGAAGTGAGGCTGTGATGGAGAACTGTTCAGGAAGCTGTGGAAGGGGGAGGGCAGAGAGGAGCCACAGGGACGGACCCATAATCCAGTCCACACAGTCTGAACACTGAGCGCTGAACACGAGGTGCCTGTGAATCCAGGAGAGGCCCCGGAACCCATGGGGATGATGCGTGCGCACGAGGTTCCTGAATGAGGGAGGGGCGCTGACTAAGGCGGTGTTTCTACAGGGCAAAACAAAGGGGGGTAAAACAGCAAAGGTAAAACTGGGGCCAGGGGAGGAAGTATCATTTAATTCTGATGTAGAAAATGCCACTGATACTGGAGGTAGTGGCACAACACTTGAGCCACAGAGCATGACGAGAAAGGAGGATCGACAGGTTAGAAGCTATCTAAGGTGAAGGCTTGTCTTGTGATAATTGAATGGGGGAAAAAGTGAGGGTCAGAAGGGGAGGAAACCCTCCCAAAATACGCATTCTTCACTATGCGTATGAAATACGCATGAAACCTTCACTATGAAAGGTTAAGAAATGGGGGAGAAACCTCCAAAGGAAAATTGTAAAGAACAGTGTCCTATAAGAGGGACATTAAAGATATACTCAGAAATTAAGGAAACATTAGGATTTGCAGAAAATGAGAGAAACAACACAGGAAACTTGGATGAATAAGTAGCAAAGAAGGAGAGAGCAAAACATGGTTGGAAACTAGGGAGAGGGGATGTGTGGATTAGGCTAGTGTGCAGAGCACACGGTGTAGAAAGCTTACAAATGTTAGGGCATTGAAGAAGGCCAAATGGGAACACCAGGAAAAAGCTGGAAACTTGTCAGACTTATGTGTTACCAAGGAGGGAGGATGAGGTGAAAAGGAAGCAAAGTAACAACTGGAGTACGAGGTTTTGCTGTCCGGGAGGCGTTGTTGGGAACGCGCTGGAAGCAACAGGTGTGGCCCCCACAGTGGAAGGTCAGAAACAGACAGTGGGGATGGACATAAAGAGCAGGCCGGGGGCGGGCTCCCATGAAGTTCAGGCTGAAGTGGGAGTTCACACGGACGCAGGGAAGGGTGTTGGACGCAATGGGAGGGGGACGGCAGTGGGTTGTGCAGTGACTGGCCACCATGAGGGGAGTCTATCCAGAAAAGACCGCTGGAGCCCATGACAATGATGTGTAGCTGAAAGAGATGCTGAAGATAAGGTGGCACATTTCTCTAGGGGGAAAGGAAGAACAAGACAGAAAGGAATGGAAGAAGCAAAGTGGAGAGTCCTACAGATGTGAAGGGATGATTTTAAGAACGGCAGATATTGACTGGTGGATTATGGCACCACACTTAGACCAAGGGTATGATGGAATAGGGAGGAGAGAGTTTGTTAGCCGAGTAAAGGACCACTGCATGAATCAGAGAAGACTTAAGAGTAAGTGGGCTGGCAACAATGCAGCTCAGGTGTATAATAGAGAGACCTGGGGTGGTGACCTTGAAGGGGGTCAGATGGTATAGGAAGGCCCCATGGCAACGAGTGGTGTTTCTGAGAGTTTCAAGGTCCTAGACAGCAATGGGAATTAGAGAGCAGGCTGGTTATCAATGCCATGGGTAAAATCTTTAGTTAAAACTTGGTTAATAGAGAAGTCTAAGGGAGTTCTAGTAAGATGAATTCTCCTAGAAAGACAGTACTAGAACCTTAAAGTGCATCAGGAGCATGGACAAGTGGTTTGTCTGCAGAGAAGATCATCTGTATTTCTTGAGGAATGGCTGGGAATCACGAGAGAAGTAAACTCAGGAGAAAAATCCTCTATCCACTGCTATGACACACTGATAGTAGCTGGGATGGACAGCTGAGATGTGGCAGACATAACAATATGCAAGAAGAGAGGCATTTTAACCTAAGTAATAGGCGCATTACATGAATCAGAGCAGGGTTCCCAGTTGTCAGGAGTAAAAAGGCAAAAGTAAAAAAGGTTAAAAACACCCCAAATGGAGAAATCTGTAAGATCTCGAAGCCGTTAGCTGGTTGAAAAGTCTGGTGTTGCATGAAGGCTGCAGTGAGCGGTGCACATAGCGAGGCCGAAGTAAAGGCCTGCGCACAGAAAGGAGACAAGCTCTGCACGTCTTGAAGAGGAAAAAAATTTTAGGGAATTTATATACATATTATTTATGGATAACAAATATTTATTAAAATTATAAAACATGTATGAGGATAAGTATCAAATTATATAGTGAGTTTCTTTTGGAAGGGAGAGAGGTACATGATTTTGAAGTAGTACAGAGGAAGTCTCAATTATATGTGCAATATTTTATGTCTTTAAAAACCCTCAAATAAAATTAAGATATAAAGAAGTAGGGTAGTCACTATGAATTTTGTAGGATGGAAAAGTTTAATTAAAGGGCTTGGCTGGCGGGAACAGTGGGAGGGGCACCAGTACAAATCTTGATGAAAAGCCATTGACAGCAACCTCAAAGGTGTCTGTCTGCAGAACTAGAGAGGGTGGGTGGGTAGTTTATTTGGTAACAGGATGATCTGTATTTGGTAAGAAGTGGGCGAGTCTCATTAAGGAGTGTATCTCTGGAGTACATGCACCTCAAGAGAAAAATAATATAACTCACTATGATTAGAGAGGGAAGCTGGAAATATTATAGATGTCGCTATTTACGACAGAGCAAATCACCACGTGAAATCAGGAAGAACTTGTAGGAAAGTGATGTTAAGTTTGCTCAGAAATTGAAATACGTGAGAGAAACTATTGAGACATGCATTTAAAGAAGAAAAAGTAGAGAAACTTTAAAGCTGAAATCTAATTAAGGAGAGAGTGTATGGTGCCCAGTATAGAGTTTTGCAAAATGTTAAACAAGAAAGGGCATCACAAAGGGCCAGGGTGAGGAGCAATGAGGTATCAGGGTTGGAAACCCAGTGAAGACCTGGATGCTGAGTCAGATGTCAAACAGCTGAGGAAAGAGGGGTGAGCATGGCTGAGAAAGAACTGGAGTATGGCGTGTTGCTGCCCAGAAAGCTTTGTAGGAAAAGATCTGAAGCAGTCGGTGTCGTCAGTGAGAGTGAGAGGTTAGAGATTAAATGCGATGGACCTTAAATGGGTCAGAGCAGGAATCCTAGGAAAGTCTGGCCTGAATGGCGGGGGAGTAGATTCCGAGTGTAGGAAACAAGGAAGATGGAAGAAGGCCGGACTGAATGCTAAACAACAGAGGTGTGTGTAACCGGGAGAAATGATCAGATTCCCTGGAGAGAGGTAGCTGAGAAGAGGAGAATGTTGGAGGAAATGTGTGGAGTTTGCAGCAAAAGGAGGAAGGGAATGGAAGAGCTGTGCTCAAGTTGCTTGCAGACGTTTGAATGGTCACACTGAGAGGGGGAATGGCCATTGCTTCATACTAAGGCCAAAGATCAGGACAGAATAAAAAGAAAGAGAGGGTGGTAAGTAGAGGGGCACTGTATGAATTAGAGAGCAGCTCTGAGTAGATGGTGTGGTGACAACACAGACAGGTGTGAAGGAAAGAAACAGCTGTCAGAGCTCAGGACGAGGGGAGGAGGGGAGAGGAGGCAGGGCTGAGAAAGAGCTGGGAGGCTGGTTTAGACAA
Source organism: Phyllostomus discolor (assembly GCF_004126475.2). Lineage (NCBI taxonomy): Eukaryota > Metazoa > Chordata > Mammalia > Chiroptera > Phyllostomidae > Phyllostomus > Phyllostomus discolor. The sequence continues at coordinate 76,752,707 of NC_040912.2, forward strand.
GTGGTTGCTTGCTGGGAAAGGTTAGAAAGAGATGGATTAAGATGAACTCTGATAAGTAGCATTGGTGGAAACTAAACACATCACCACTGACCTTTTAGAAGGTCTGGATTGGATACTTTTTCTGTAGAACAAATGAATGCTAGTGGTTGAGGAATGGATGAGAATCACTTAGAGGGAATAGTGATTCCCTAAACCTCATGGGAAGAGTCCTGTATTCAGTGAGCTACAGAGCCAGTGAGTAAAAGATACATGGGATGTTTAAGTTCTGGCAGAGCAAATATTCAGAAAGACTCATGGAAGACCTACCTATAAGTTTAATTTGCTGAGAATTTAAGGAATCATGTCAGAACTGGGTGAAAGTGAGAGACACAACTGAAAAGATTTGTATTAAAAAAACATGGGAAAGGGAAAGGACGAGAAGATGCTGGCTGGAAAGGGGACATATGAATTAGGCCAGGTTTGCAATCTGCAAGGTGCCAAATAGCAAATACTGCCGAGACCAGAATGAGGAACGCAGGCAACCCCAGATAGCTAGCTGCTCACATTATCCCAGTGCTCCTTAACATGAAAAGTGTGTGTCCACCATCACCATGTGCTTGTCTGTATCCACACATCACCACGTGCTTGTCTGTATCCACACATCACCATGTGCTCGGGACATTCTCGTGCTCGCAAAAATCTTAAGTCTATACACAAGACTCTTTGGGATGGTATACGTCTGCCGCAGGCATAGCTCTTCTACTGCTAGGCTTACGTCCTAGGCTCCAGGGCGTTAAATGTGTTGTGCACTCTATCTGTCCTCTTCCCTACAACATGCATGGAGCAACGCAAGCAATTCGCCAGTCGGTAAGTAAATGTTTTCACAAAGTTTCTTCATGAAAATTGTTTTCAAATTTTCTGCATTTCATTTAAAATATGTATATGCTTTATCTCGAAAAACCTACCACATTTCTTGCAGTTATAAAAGGAGAATGCAATTGCAGTCTTACAGTATGGGATCATTCTGTAATGCATACAAACATGCACACTAATGGATGCATTGTATGTTAAATAATCACATAGTTACCCTTTAAAATGGTTTATATGATACGAAATACATAAGTTTTTATAACAGTATTTTTGTGATGGCTGAAAAAATATGTTGGACTTTTTAAAGGGAGATGGTTGAGGGCATTTTCACATTCAACATATTGCAATATAAGCATTTACTAGCAAAAATTATTATTGGCCATACTGTAAACAAAGGGTAACATTAATTGCTTGTACGTATAAAGCAGCTGAGTCAATAACAGAACTGTGTGGTAAGGCAGTTCTTGAAGGAACAAATGGGCCAGATAAAATGTTAGGTAAAGATGAAACTTAAGAGGCAGTGTCCAGAAAAGTACATCTGCATGGAAAAGAGCAGTCAACAGAGAAAGTTTAGAGACAGGTTCAGTGACGTGGACCAAAAAAAAAAAAAAAAAAAAGGTAAGTTGCAAGGAATAAACAGAAAACTAAAGCAACTCAGCAAAAATTGTAGGATAGAGGAAATACAGAACTGGATTTGGTGATGGATGTAGAACAAAAAGGAGGGCCCAGGAGGAAGGTATTAGTTAGCTTATGAGAATAACACATACCCACTATTTGGATGGTTAATAGAAGAGAGAAGGGGGGAAAACAACAAAAAACGGGGGGGAGAGCAAAATGTACCTCTAGATGGGAAAGGCCATGTGAAGAATGACTGAGAAACAAGGTTTGGTGCTGCCATTATATCTCATGGAGCAAGGAAGGACGCAGGTGACAGGAACTAAGTGAAAAGAGCACTGTGTGGACCAGATATTTATTTCAAAGTAACTAGAGTAAGTACAGGGTAAAGTGGCTTCTGAGAAGGGCGACCCAGAAATCCGGGGACAACAGAAGTGGTACGTAAAGCAAGGACATGGATGCAGGACTGAGGGCGGGGCGCAGGTACTGCAGAAAGTAAAGGCAGATGGAAATGAGTCAGAAGGCAATGACTGGCCCTGGAGTAGAGACAAAGGCAAGATGGAAAAGACAGACTGACTTGTACATTTATTCCAATTCCAAAAACGGGGCTGAAAACGGTAAGACAGAGATCAAGAGGACCTGAGCTGACACGAGGGAAAGGGTACCATGCAGGAGAGTTGAAAAAGACACATCCGTAATGAGGAAGGACTTTCTAACTTTCTTAGAAAGATGGTACGGAACTGATTATGGAATGGGGCGGGGCGAGGCAGGGTTTAAATACGGCAGAGAAGAGAGAGAGGTGCGGAATGGATGTGTGGAACTAGAGGTACACAGAAGACTAAAGGAACCCCTGAGAAAGAACAGTGAGACAAAATGTCCTTACTGACAGTGGAGGTGAAAGAGGCAGAAAGGAGAGGCACTCTGCATGAGTTACACTCACTATACAGAGAATGAGAAGCTCAGTGCACAGCAAACCCGTTGCACGACAGGGATAAGAGCAGAGCGGGTGAATTATGGCTGCTGGACAGAGGACCTTGCCAGACTTGTCACAGTACATACACCTAAAACACACAAAGCATTAATGAAAGAAGGGAAAACATTCTATGGGAAACAGAAGGAACGCAGGCTAAGAATAAGGGGTTAAGAGTGTATGTACCTTTTTATAGCTTAGTGTTCAGGGTGGTTCAAAATTTCAACAAGATCCAGAAGAGAAAGAAACAAGAGACTCGCAGTGAGAATGGAGTGGAGGAATGAGGAATGAGAGGAGGAGGTGAGAGCGTGTCTGGGAAATAGTAACTATCAAAGGGTCAGTGCATCAGTTTCCAAAGTTCAATCAGAGAAAGTCAACACTTAGCACTTTGAAAACCTAGAAAAAATAAACACTGGAATGAATAAAACACTGGCATGCAATAAAAAGTTAAGTAAATAATAAGGTCATACTAGAAAATAATGACTCTTGACAGAGAAGGACAGACCCGAGAAAACAACAAGTATAACTGAAGAGTAGGCAGGCATTTCGGGGAGGAAGGAGTAAACATGGAGGGAGGCGGTGGCTGCTAGAGGACAGTACGGAACAGTGTCAGAGTGGGGCCAACGCTGGGGCTTTTCATGAGCAGTGTCAAGGGCAAGAGTTGGAAGGGTTAAGGCACGAAGGAAAAAGTCCACTCGGGGTCAGGCTGAGCTTCCATGCAGTGATTCTTCCCGTGGGGGGGAGGGGTGAGTTTCACCCGAGGGTGGGTGGGCATGCCCCCAGGGAGGCCTATCACAGCATCTGAGGGGGAGCAGGGCTCTGCTCAAAACAATAAAACCAAAAATTTCAAAAACAAACACAAAAACACACCCAAAAGATGTTGCTGATAGGCCGCCTTGGGGGTCATGCACCTTCGGGTGAGAATCACTGGGTGGAAAGGCAGAGGGAACAGGCAGCTGGGCAGAGAGGTGAGGCAGGAGCAGGTGGGCCCCGGAGTCAGGGTAGGTGGAGGCATCAGAGTCAAGACTGTGAGACATGGGGGCAGAGGGTCCTGGACCAGGCAGACAGGGAGCAAGTGGATGTAGCTGAGAAGGCACCTGGAGAGATAGGGGGCGGGGGTCACCTTCAGTGAGCAGGGAGTGGAGCACCAAGGTTCTGCAGCTGAGGACCTTGAGGGGTTGAGGAATGTCAGGTTGTATGGATGTGAGCAGGGAGCCCTGGATGGGATACCAACCCAGAGAGAGGGGCCGCTGGGACGGGAGACAACACAGAAAAGGAGCATCTGGGGGAGAGAAGAATGGTAGGTGAGGATGGACAGGAGGAGGGGTGGACAGCAGGACTCAGGGCTCTATGTGCAGGTAGAGATGAAGCACCAGGGTGTTGGGTGTGGCTAGCAGGGGGTTGGAGGGCGGGCTGAGGCAAAAGTCCCACAGTGATAAGGAAAGGCAGTGGAATCAGAGGAAGAGAGTCCCCAAGAGCTGTGTCGGAAGAGAGAGCAAGAAAGGACTCTTTATGGTGATGTGAGTGGTTCCAAAAAGGAACATTTGTGGGTCCCGGTGGCAACCACTGTCGGGATCCACTGGCTGTGAGCAGGAGATGGTGGTGATAGTGCAGATTCGGTCCAGTGTGTGGAGGCAGAGGGGACTGAGGTTTGGTGTGAATGAGGTGGGGGACCAAGAAAGGAGCACACAGGGGTCTGCTGATTGCAGCCTTAGATTCCTGGACTGTAGGTGCATGTGTGTCCCACGGCCCAGGTAGGACAGTTCCTTGCTCTGTGTGCAGTAGGGAAGCTAAGTAGGAGGGATGTGAACCTGGGACAGGAGGTAGGAGATCAGGTGAGCGGTCCCAGTCTCGGGCAGAGTATTGCAGGGAGGATGTGCTCCAACTGAACTCAACAGAGAAGTCAAAGATGAGTGTGGACATGGAGAACCCAGGAACTTTCCTCCTCTGATTTTCTCCTTGTCCAAGGGTGTGCAGAAGCCCACGCAGGGTGAAGATCACAGAGAGACAGACCAATGAGGAAGGCAGGAGAGGTGGGAGGACACCTGAGGAGAGGAGGAGGATGACGACGAGGAGGAGAGAAGTGTCCCATAGAAACGTTGGGGATAAATCACCCTGTCAGGGCAGGGCTTGGTGAGAGGAGCAGAGGTCACAGAGCGGCACAGGGAAGCCACCACCATGTCATAATGGTGGGCCTGGAAAGGTAAACTCCTCAGGGGTGAATGGGGAGAGCAGACGGATTCAGTGTAATGTTTCTGAGGAAGAAAGCCTGTCAACCAGGCAGTATGAGTGCCAGTCAGGAAAGGAGCACAAGTCAAGGAAAGATCAGGGAACCTATCACATGACCAGCAGGTGGTCGGGGAAAGTAGGATGGGACAGGCAAGATAAAGTAGAGGGTCCCTTGAACAAGAGTGGGAGAGAAGGCTAAGATGGAGTAAGCAAGGATCAGTCTCCTTCTTGGTGGACAGAGAGACACTGGTACCTCCTGTAGACACGAGAACATGGTCCCGTGAATCTGAGACGGTTTGGCCAGGTGTCACAGAATAGGAGAGAGAACCTCAGCAATGCTCCAGGGACTCAGACTGGTGAGGAATGAATGGTGGACAGTGGGATGGTGGCCTGAGGAGATGCCAGTCTGGGCACACTGGCCATGTGAGGGGTCGGGGGAGGTGTGAACTGGTAGCTGGAGGGAGCGGAGCAGGGCAGCACCAAGGCAGGGAGCCATGGCCCAGACATTTGATGACCTGGGGCCTCAGGACGAGCAGGGGAGTGGGCCACAATGACGGGTGCACAGGAAACAGGGCAGCGTTGTGCATTAAGGTGGAGCCTGGACAGACACCATGGCAGGCAAAGTCAGAGACTTCAGGTGAGCTCATGAGCATGGACTCTGGTGTGTGGGCAGCACAGGCTTAGAAAAGGTGGGAGAGCAGGTGGGACCTATAGAAGAGGTGACATTTCACAGTGATCACTGTACTCCCCACTGTGCCATTTCAGTGGGGGTGGCAAGGCTGGAGGTGTTGCAGGTGGCCGAGAGACTCCACAGAAGGGAAGGAGAGGAGGATGGTGGAACGTCCTACCCAGTGGGGTGTCAGAGGTCTAGTCCTAGAAGGCAGCAGAGGGTACACAGAACAGAGCAAGCGGTGGGTTGGAAAGGGCAACTCTTTCCTGAAAGGCTGGATCTGGTGGGAAACAGGGTACAAGGCAGAAGAGGATTGACAGTGAGAGGAGGGTCTTAAAACCCACACGTGACTGTTGTGAGGAATCTGTGGGCAGGAGGGGGAAGAGGACGGTATCAATGAGGTTGGAAAGGTGAGGGTGACAGGCAGGGGAGCATCACAGGGTCTGAGGGAGGACAGATGGGAGCAGTGGTGGAGGGAGTAAGGAGGAAGTGACGGGTGAACTGTACTGTTCTGTGGGCAAGGGCTGGATGAAAAGGGGGCAGAGAAGATGAAGGAATGGAGATAGGCCAAGGGTAAAGATAAAAAGAGCCAGGAAGGTTGGCAGTGGCCAGGGAAGGACTGAGTGAGGAGAGATGTTCTTGGAAAGGAATGCAGCCTGCTGAGGGGCTGAAAGAGTGTGAGCAGGGAGAACAGGTGTCCGGAGGGAGCACAGCCCTGTGGAGAAGGAAGGGCCCCCAGTACAAGTAAATGGCAGGTTTAGGGAGCTCAGGAGATGCCGGGGACTCGAGAAGAGGCAGGATGACTCTCCTTGTCTAGGAGAGAATGGAAACTGTGCTGATAAAGGTCTCAGGAAGGAGAGACCCAAGAGGGCCTAGCTACACAGGGGAGGGTCACCCTCCAGAGACAGACAGAGTGCTGGGAGACACTAAGGGGAGGATGGAGACTGTAGCGCAGTGGAAGGGAGAGGAGCAAGGAGAAGAGGGAGGTGGCAGGTAGGAATCTGGGTTGATCTCAGAGGTGACAAAGGGGAAGGAAGTTCACATTGCTCAAACCAGCCAGCGTGAGCCCTGCTATGGAGGAAGAGGGTTGGGAAAGGGATGGCAAGCAGTGAGTGGAGGGCAGTGGATGATGCTGCGGCCTTGAAATTTGTGGCAGAGGTAGAATGTTTCCCCGGGCTCTTTATCAGAGATGGAGCAGGGGCGGGGTGTGAGGAGGGAAGGGATGTCAAGTCAGGAGTCGGGTCTGGCTTGCCAGGGCTGGACAGGAGGGCAGTGTTGTGATCAGTGGGGCTGCAGGTGGGTTTGGGGGACCGGAGCCAAGCTCCATGCACAGGGAAATCCTCTCCTTTATTGGAGATGTGCACTGATTCCATGTCTCGTGTTAAGAGGATGACGACTGGTTGAGGAGAAAGAGGGGATGACCAGGGGATGCGCCCAGAGAGGTCACGGGAGAGCGGCTGCAGGAAGGGGGAAGGGAAAGGTCCGGTGGGTGGGAAATGCCCAAAGACTCATGAGGACCACAGGGGCTCTGCAGTGGGATGGTGACAGGTGTCTGTGAGGAGGAGTAAGGTAGAGAGTGGGGACAATAGCAAGTGTGGAAGAAATAACGCCCTACTGCAGACCGAGGTTCTGTGAAGAGTAAATAAAAAAGGGAGTCGGGTGGTTCCAGAGGACAGTGCCGGGACAGTGCGAGAGTGAGGAGATGCTGGGATTGTTCAGGAAAGGTGTGCGTGGCAAGCAGCAGAAGGCTAGAGGCACAGGGAGAGTGCAGCCCAGGAGTCAGGTGGGCTTCCACAGCAGTGATTCTTCCCGGGGGGTGGGGGGGGTGAATTTCACCCAAGGGGGGGTGAAATTCACCAGAGGGTGGGTGGGCACGCCCCCAGGGGGGCCTATCACAGCATCTGAGGGGGAGCAGGGCTCTGCTCAAAACAACAAAACCAAAAAAATTTCAAAAACAAACACAAAAACACACCCGAAAGATGTTGCTGATAGGCCGCCTTGGGGGTCATGCACCCTCGGGTAGAATGACTGGGTGGAAGGGCAGAGGGGAGACAGCTGGGCAGAGAGGTGAGGCAGGAGCAGGTGGGCCCCAGAGTCAGGGGAGGTGGAGGCATCAGAGTCAAGACTGTGAGACATGGGGGCAGAGGGCCCTGGACCAGGCAGACAGCGAACAAAGGATGTCATTGAGGAGGCCGGTGGGCATGGCTGGGAGACATTACTGGCAGGGCTGGAGCACTGACTGGGCTGCACTAAAGGGTTTGCTTGAGATGAACAGCTGAGAAAGGCAGAGTAGGAAGGAAGAAAGTTGGGTTATGTGGACGTGAGCAGAGAGCACCAGATGGGGCAAGAGGACGGGAGGCTCACTGAAGGACGTTAGCTGGGGGAGAGACGACCGCCTGTGGAGAGGAGGCGAGAAGGGGCTGACGAAGCACCCAGGGCACTGTAGAGGTCGAGACTACTGCTGTGGTGTTGGGTGTAGGGCAAGAGGGGCCACACAACGCAAATTTCTCATGGAGACAGGAATAAGGTGTTTTCTGAATGGAAATGTGGAAGGGCACAGGGACTGATATTTGCAAGTTCCGTAGAAGACCAGAGGGGCCAGCAGGGGCTGGTGGGGGGAGTGTGGGGATTCAGTTCAGTGTGTCTGAGGCAATGCTGATGGAATTAGGATGAGTGAGTGGGGGATCAGGAAGAGCGCACACAGCAGAGCAGGCTACTGAGTCCAGCTGGGAGACTCGCAGACAGTATTCGAAAGAGCGTCGCATGGCTCAGTTCCTGTGCTGCGTATGCAGTAGAGAAGCAGAGCAGGAGAGATGAGGCACCCAGGCCCAGGAGGCTGAGATCCTGTGAGCAGTCTCGAACCCTGGGAGAGCGTGGCAGAGGAGACATGGTCCAACAAGCCAGAAGAGTGACAGAGCAGGCGATGGCGTCTTGTAGCCTGGGCAGGATAGGCTTGTTGAGAGGTTCAGGGGACCACTGAGTCAGGAAAGCAATGGCTAAGAGCCTAGAGGAGGGAGCGAACGTGGAGAATCCAGGTATTTTGCCCGCAAAAGTTGGCCAGGGGTGTGAGGAAGCCCACGCAGCAGGAGGAGCACAGTGCTGGTAAAGCAAGCGAGGCAGGGGAGCGGCAGGAGGGACCTGGGGATGAGGTGCTGAGATCGTGGCCCGCAGACAATGTGGGGACAACTTGGTCAGGGAGTGGCAGGGCGAGAAGATGAAAGGGAAGAGCAAAGGCTGCAGAAGCCATGACCGTCTCCTGACTGGCAGACCTGATATGGTAGAGAGCTTGGCAGTGACTTCGGACAGCAGACGGATTCAGCACAATATGCTGGGGCTGTCCGGGCGGCATGAGCCCGAGGAAAGAGGGGGACAGATGTCAGGAAAGGACCAGTGATTCATGTGATGACTGGCAGGTGCAGGGAGACGGTCAGGGGAGTGCAAGGGAAGAGAGACAGACAGCAGGGCTGAAGAACTTCACGGACATGGGCGGGGCTCGGCGTTAGGAAAGGGGCCCTGTGGAAAATGGGAAGGTGGCTCAAAGAGCTCCCAACCTGGGGACATCAGGAGATTTGGGGCAACAGTGGTGACGTGCGAGGTGTTGAGGACAGACTGCAGGAACAGAGCAGAGCCGACATGCAGTGGCCTGGGCCCGTGGGGGCTGCACGTGGCGAGAGGGCACGTGATGACGGGCATGCGAGAGGAAACAGCAGCACTGCACAGGAGGACTGACCCTGCAGGGAAACCGTGGCCGGTGGCCTCAGGGAGTGAGATGGACTTGTGTGGACAGAAGCCAGGGTGCGGGCAGCACATGCATGTAGAAATGGGAGGGGAGTGGATGGGCACCAAGGTGGAGATGACGTTTCATAGTGGTGATGGAGTCCAAGCTGTGCTACTCCAGGGAGGCTGAGGGGGTGGGGCTGGGACGTGGCGGGGAGCCCCCACAAGGGAAGTAGAAAAGGATGGGGACCTTCAAAAACAGGGTGGTGTCATAGGGCTAGTCCGAGAAGATAGTGCGGGTAGCAGCAAAGGGGCACAGAGGGACAGAGCAAAAGGTGGATGTCAGGGGGTGGAGGAGGGGGTCTTGCTCAGGGGCTAGACTGGGTGAAAAACAGAAGGGGCAATGCAGAATGGGATGGAGGACGAGGAGGGTCTTAAAACCTGTACAAAGGGGTCGTGAGGGAAGCGCAGCCAAGAAGGGAAGAGGGCAAAAGGGGGATGAGAGTAGTGTCCATGGAGATTGGGAGGTCAAGGGCAAACGGCAGGGATGCATTTTGGGTCCTGATGAAGGAGAGATGGAAGCAGCAGAGGGGAGGGAAGGAAAAGAATGGGAAGTGGTGGGACAGGCTGTTTGTTCTGCGAGCAAGGGCTTGATTCGAAGAGGGAAGAGGAAAGAAAAGTGAGATGGGACAAGGCTAAGAAACAGCGAGTGTAAAAGGAAGGTGCTAGAGAAGTAAAAGGACCTGATGAGTGACAGTAGATGGTTTCAGAAAGAACATGGTATGAGGAGGGGTGCAAAGAGTTTGAGCAGTGAGAGCGGGTTGCAGGAGTGAGCACAACCCTGTGGAGAAGGGACGGCTCAGTGTAGGTAAATGAGAGCCATCAGGGAGCTATGAGATCTGTGAGCCCTAGAGAGACGCAGGGTGCTTTCCCTGGGCCATCATGGGAAAGAGAAGTGCCTCACAGGGTGGCAAGAAGGAACGTCCAAACAGGCTTTGAAACAGCAAGACGGGAGGGTCACCTTCCAGAGACAAAGTGATGGGAGGCGCCTAAGGGACAAGGAAGGGTGCAGCACAGTGGAAGGGAGAGGGCTGGACACCAACAAGGGGAGCAAGGAGAAGAGGGAGGCGGCAGAGGCGGCATCCCGGCAGATCTCAGCGGCGCCAACGGGAAGGCGTGCAGAACTCTGGGGCCAGTCAGTGTGAGCAGCGGCACAGGGAAGGAGGAGCAGGAAATGGGTGGCTAGCAGGGCTTTGAGTGCTGTAGCAAGGGTAGAACTTTCTGGCCAGGCTCTTTGGATCCGGTGGGGGTAGGGTGGGAGGATGGGATGGGTGAGGAAGGGGGTCAGATTTGGATATAGGTCTGGTTTGATAGGAGGGCAGGGTTGGGACTGATGAGTTTTGGGGTGGGGACAGGATACATGAGCCAAAGGGCAGCATGTGAAACAACCACCTTTAACTGGGCTTGTGGACTGATTCCATGTCGTGTCGGGGGTGATGGCGACAGGTGAAGGAGGGAGTGGGGGAAGACCAGAGCGTCCACCCAGAGAGGACACAGAAGAGTGGCTACTGGAAAGGGGGAAGGGAAAGGTCTGGTGGGCAGGAAACACAGAAGGGCGTGAGGAGGACAGTGTCACAGATGTGAGGGGGATGGGTAACTTAGGGAAAGTGCTGAGGAGGACTAGGTTTGGACCAAAGATACTGTCACAATTCCTAAGACTCATAAAGGATGGGGACAGGAGGGGTATCAGGGTGTGTGTGTGTGTGTGTGTGTGTGTGAGAGAGAGAGAGAGACAGACAGACAGACAGACAGAGACAGAGAGACAGAGAGAGAGAGAGAGGGAGACAGAGAGGGAAGAATGCTGCAATGCTGACTGGGGTTTGGGGCATGCTGGGTGACGAGGAGGAGATGTGGAGGGAACGTGGTGGTTCCAAGGGGACAGTGCCGGGACAGTGTGCGAGTGGGGGCGAATGCTGGGAATTTGAAGAAAAAGTGTTGATGGCAAGTGACTGAAGGGTAAGAGGCACAAAGAAAGGATGTTCATTCAGAGGGTCAGGTGGGCTTCCACAGCAGTGATTTTTCCCCGGGGGGTGGGGGGGGTGAGTTTCACCCAAGGGTGGGGGTGAAATTCACCAGAGGGTGGGTGGGCACGCCCCCCAGGGAGGCCTATCACAGCATCTGAGGGGGAGCAGGGCTCTGCTCAAAACAACAAAACCAAAAATATTGAAAAAACAAACACAAAAAACACACCCAAAAGATGTTGCTGATAGGCCGCCTTGGGGGTCATGCACCCTCGGGTGAGAATGACTGGGTGGAAGGGCAGAGGGGACAGACAGCTGGGCAGAGAGGTGAGGCAGGAGCAGGTGGGCCCCGGAGTCAGGGCAGGTGGAGGCATCAGAGTCAAGACTGTGAGACATGGGGGCAGAGGGCCCTGGACCAAGCAGACAGCGAACAAATGGATGTAGCCGAGAAGGCACCTGGGGGGTGGGTTGGGATTAGGGACTAGAGCACAGCATGGGGTCCCAAGGACCCTTGAGTAGGGCTGAGTCTCTTGGTAGGGGCGAGTGACTGGAACTGGGGTTGTGTGAATGTGAGCACAGAGCAGTCAATGGGACATGCACCCTAAGGGAAAGGGAGACAGGAGAGGAGAGGAGAGGAGAGGAGAGGAGAGGAGAGGAGACGACACGGGAGGAGAGAACCTGGGAGAGAGGTGCCTGCTAGCTAGTGAGGAAGAGGAGGAGGGGTGGACGGCAGTGCTGACAGCAACACCCAGGGCTCTATGCAGCTCGAGACTGGCTACTTGGTGTTAGGTGTTGGGTTAGCAGGTGCTAGAGTAAGAGGAAGGGCTGAGGGCCAAAGTCCTTGGGGACAAGAAAAGTTAGGGGAGTCAGAGGAGGCTCCTCAGAGCCGTGTGAGAAGAGTGGGCAACCAAGGGGTCTGCATGGAGACATGGAAGGTTACAGGGAGGGACGTTTGCAGGTCCCGGGAAGAACCCACAGTGGTCCCGCAGGGTGTGGGCAGGGGTTGGTGGGCGAACGTGTGGACTCAGTGCAGTGTGTCTGAGGCAGTGACGGCTGAACTGGGAGGAGCAGTGTGTGGGGGTCAAGAAGGGAGCACAGCAGAGCAGGCTACTGAATGCAGCTGGCAGATTCACAGACGGTAGCCGACTGTCACATGGCTCAGGGAGGACAGTCCCTCTGCTGTGTATGCAGTGGAGAGGCAAAGCAGGAAACCTGGAACCCCGGAGGTCGGAGATCAGTGAGCAGTCTGGAACACAGAGTGTGGGAGAGGGGACGTGGTCCAGTGGGCCAGGCCAGTGAGAAAGGGCAGGTGACGGTGCCTCTCTGCCAGGGCTGGAGAGGCTTGGTGAGGGGACCTGGGACCACTGTACCGAAAGAGATGGCAGAGAGCCCAAAGGAGAGAGTGGACGTGGAGAAGCAGACATTTTGCCTCAGGGACTTTGGGAGAGACTCAGGTGGGCGCAGAGTAGTACTGTGTAGCAAACAGACACAGAAACAGTGGAGGAGCGAGTGGAGAGGAAGGCAGGGCTGGCATTTCACAACGAGCCCCTACTGTGTGCCTCTGCTGTGCCGGGGGCTGCAGAGTGTGGACGTGTACTTGCAGCTCAGACTCCACACCCAAGTAGGAGAGAATGTGGGAGCTCCGAAAGCTGTGGGGTGTCCTAGGTCTAGTCTGAGAAGATAATGTGGACGGCAAAGGGGCACAGTGACAGAGGCAGGAGTGGGAAGTGGGGGGCTGGAGACAGGCTCTTGTTCAGGAGCCAGGACCCAGTGGACAACAGAGGGGCATACCTGCATGTGACGGAGAACAAGGGGGAGGTCTCAGTTCTCACGAGGACCTTGTGAGGGTGTCGCGGCTGAGAGACAGACAGGGCACATGGGGGACCTGGTGAGTGTCCGCAGAGAGTGGAGGTCAAGGGCGGTCAGCAGGGGTGCATCGGGGGCCCGAGTTAGGAGGAACGGAAGCAGTGGTGGCGAGGGAAGGAAGAGGGGCATGCGGCAGGACTGACTGTGAAGCCCCATGGCCAGTGCCTTTTTCTGAAGGGAGACGGGAGGGGAAGAGCAGTGAGACGGGGAGGCTAGAGAAAAGGGAGGGCAGTGCCTGGACCAGGGGAAGGACCATGGCAGCAGGCGGTTTCAGAGGAGAATGAGCCCTTCGAGGGGATGGAAGAGAGTGACTGGTGAGAGCTCTTCCAAAGAGGGGCGTGCCCCTGTGAAGGGATGCGCCCCTGTGAAGGGACGACGCAGTGCACATAAATGACGAGTACTGCGCGTCTCGGAGGTGCGTGGGCCCTAGAGAAGAGGCAGGGTGCGTTCCACGGAGCCAGGAGGGAAGGGAGATGTGCTGTGTGAGGAACAGCAGCGGGAAGGAATGTCCGGTGGGGCCTTCATGCTGTGCCAGTGAAGGGTCACCTCTCAGACACGAAGTGGTGGTGTGAGGCACCCAGGAGAGGAGGCAGAGTGGCACGCAGGGGAAGGGAGACACTCTAAACACCAACAGGGGGAGCGAGGAGAAGAGGGAGGTGGCAGAGCAGGCATCCCGGAAGGTCTCAGAGGCGCCAACCAGAAGGAAGTTCAGAGTACTGGGGTGAGCCAGCATGAAGACCAGCACAGGAAGGAGGAGCGGAAACGGGTGGCCAAGAGCGGGTAGGGAAAAGCAGCTGCTCCTGTGACCTTAGATGTTGTGACATGGGCAGAACTTTTTGGCCAGGCTCTTTAATACGGATCCGCAGGGTTGGGGTGGGGTGGGGTGGGGGGGAGGGGAGGTGGGTGGGAGGGGGTGGGAGGTGGGGAGGGGGTGGGAGGTTGGGGTGGGAGGCTGGGTCGGGGGGTTGGGGGGTGGGAGGCTGGGTGGGAGCTAGGTCAGGGAGCAGGACAGGCTTTGGGTCTGGGTGAGGGTTGGGTTTCCTGGGGTCAGACGGGAGGGCAGGGATACATGGGGATTGGGGAGGGCTGGGGAATATGAGCCAAGCTTCAGGCTCTGAGAAACCATCTTTAACTGAGCTTGTGGACTAAATCCACATCAGGTGTGGGGGGTGATGACTTCGGATTGAGGAGAGGGTGGGGAAGACCAGTGAATTCACCCAGAGAGGAGTGGGGGAGCAGCTGCTGGAGAGAGGGAGGGAAAAGGTTTGGTTGGCGGGAAAAGGGAGTGTGAAGACCATAGGGGTCAAGAATGACCAGATATGGACCAAACATTGTCACAATTCCTGAGTCATAAAGGGTAAAGGGCAGGAGGGGCATTAGGGGGGTGGGGATGAAAAAGAACAGCACTCGATGCAGATTGGGGTTTGGGGCATGTAGGGCATGAAAGGGTAAATATAAAAGGGAGCGGGGCGGTTCCAGAGGACAGTGTCAGGACAGTGAGAGTGAGCAGATGCTGGGGTCGTTCAGGAAAGGTGTGCAGGAAAGGTGTGCGTGGCAAGCAGCAGAAGGCTAGAGGCACAGGGAGAGTGCAGCCCAGGAGTCAGGTGGGCTTCCACAGCAGTGATTCTTCCTGGGGGGTGGGGGGGGTGAATTTCACCCAAGGGTGGGGGTGAAATTCACCAGAGGGTGGGTGGGCACGCCCCCCAGGGGGGCCTATCACAGCATCTGAGGGGGAGCAGGGCTCTGCTCAAAACAACAAAACCAAAAAAATTTCAAAAACAAACCCAAAAACACACCCAAAAGATGTTGCTGATAGGCCGCCTTGGGGGTCATGCACCCTCGGGTGAGAATGACTGGGTGGAAGGGCAGAGGGGAGACAGCTGGGCAGAGAGGTGAGGCAGGAGCAGGTGGGCCCCAGAGTCAGGGCAGGTGGAGGCATCAGAGTCAAGACTGTGAGACATGGGGGCAGAGGGCCCTAGACCAGGCAGACAGTGAGCAGCAAGTGGATGTAGCTGAGAAGGCACCTGGAGAGATGGGGGGGGGGGGGTCACCTTCAGTGAGCAGGGAGTGGAGCACCAAGGTTCTGGAGCTGAGGACCTTGAGGGGTCGGGCTGAGGGAGTTGTAAGTGAGGAAGGGGGAATGTCGGGTTCTGTGGATGTGAGCAGGGAGCCCTGGATGGGATACCAACCCAGAGAGAGGGGCCGCTGGGACGGGAGACAACACAAAAGGAGCATCTGGGGGAGAGATGACTGGTAGGTGAGGACGGACAGGAGGAGGGTGGACAGCAGGACTCAGGGCTCTATGTGCAGGTAGAGATGAAGCACCAGGGTGCTAGGTGTGGTTAGCAGGGGGTCAGAGGGCGGGCTGAGGCAAAAGTCCCACAGTGATAAGGAAAGGCAGTGGAATCAGAGGAAGAGAGTCCCCAAGAGCTGTGTCGGAAGAGGGAGCAGTAAGGGGTCTGAATGCAAACGTGAGTGGTTACAAGGAGTGACATTGTGGGTCCTGGTGGCAACCACTGTCGGGATCCACTGGCTGTGAGCAGGGGGCAGTGGCGAGGGTGCGGATTCAGTCCAGTGTGTGGAGGCAGAGGTGACTGAAGTGCAGTGTGAATGAGGTGGGGGACCAAGAAAGGAGCACACAGAGGACCGCTGAGTGCAGCCCTTAGAGTCCCGGACTGTAGGTGCAGAAATGTGACATGGCCCAGGTTAGGATAGTGCCTTCGCTCTGTGTGCAGTAGAGAAGCAAACTAGGAAGGATTATGAAGGCAGGCCCAGGAAGCAGGTGAGCGGCCTCGATCTCGGTGAAGTGAGGTACAGGGGGCGGGGGCCAATGGGGTGCAGGGTGAGGAAGGCTGCAATGCTTGTTGAGAGGGTCATGGAGCACCCCGGACCGAGAGAGGCATGGTGAATGCCTGAAGGAGAGAACGGCAGTGGGGAACCCAGGAACGCTGCTCCTGTGAGTGATCCCCGGTATGAAAAAGCCCATGCAGAAGGAGAACAGTGTGGACCAGTGAGAAACTCAGGAGAGGTGGGAGTGAGGACAGGATGAGGTGTCAAGGTAGTGGCCCACTGAAACCATTAGGGACAACCTAATGGTTTGTCACTGCAGGGCATGGTGACACAGAGGGTTAGCAAGGAGCTTAGAGAGGCCAGGACCTTCTTCAAAACAGTGGGCCCAAAAAGCTTAGGGTGCTTAGGGGTGAGATGGGACAGCAGATGGATTCAGCACAGCACAGTGTGGACTAAGCAGCTTGCAATGGGGGTAATGGTAAGGCAGGTCAGAAGGGAACAGATAACAAGAAAAAGGCCACTGAATCTATCCCAGGACTGGCAGTAGCAGGAAAGCAGGATGGGAAGTTGAAGATAATGCAGACGGTCGACTACTGAAGATGAGAGTGGGAGGCATGGCAGAGGATGTGTAAAGCAAGATTAAGTGCCCAGGGAAGGACGGAGAGAGACAGTGGGTCTTGGGCAGCCATGAAAAGGAGGTGAGCAGAGCGAGTTATGCCAGGGTGGCTGACGGGAGGAGAAAAGGACGGGCACCTCAGAAGAGCAGGGAGAACCCTGTGAACATGCCAAGGGCTCAGGGCCATTAATGGGGAGGCAGACCAAGGGACGGCAGGCTGAAGAGCTCCCAACCTGGGCACGGCGGCAGGACTCACGGGGAAAGGAGAGAGGCATGTGTTGTACTGAGACCTAACGCAGGAGTAGAGCAGAGCAGACCAGGACCCCAGAACCTAGGCATATGAAGATCCGGGGTCATCAGGAGCAAGCGGGGAAGCAGCTGAGATGACTGTGGGGGGAGGCGGCACTGCACATTCAAGTGGGTTCAGCGGAACCCACAGCAGGGGACCTTAGGAACTTCAGGATGGGCTCATGTGCATGGAGTATGTGGGCAGCAAATATGCTTAGAAATGGAGGGGGAGCCAGATGGGAACCAAGGATGAGGTGACATCTCACAGCCATCATGGGATCCATGCTGTGCTATTCCAGGGAGACTGGCAAGGGTGGAACTGAGCACGGGGCGGAAAGCAAGTAGAGGTGGACGGGGGACCTTCAAACCAGTGTGGTGTCATAGGTCTAATCTGGGAATAGAATACAGGCAGCGAGGGGCACAGTGGGCAACAGCAAGGGGTGGGGGCTCTTGTTAAAGAGGCTGAGGGACAAGAGGGGACAATGCAGTATGAGATGGAGAGAGAGGTTTACAATCTGCATGTAGGTGCTGTGGTGGGAACGTGGCCTGGGGGTAAGAGGGCAAAGTGGGGGGTCCAAACTTCGTCAGTGGGTAGGGGGTGAGCTAGGGTGATGGGAAGAGTACATCCCAGAGCCCAACGGAGGCAAGGGAAGGAAGAAGAGGGGAAAGTGCGGACCTGGTGTAAAGTCCTGTGGGCGGTACCTTGATTCAAGGGAGAGAGAAAGGAAGAAAAGTGAGACTGGCCAGGGCCAAGGAGAAGGCAGCACACAGGGAGGGCAGTGGAGGGAGCCAGTGGAAGGACCAGATGAGAGACCAGATGGTTCAGGAGAGAACATGGCCTGGCCAGGGGATGGAAAGGGTGTGATGGAAAGATGACAGCAGGTCACAGGTCAGGATGCACCCCTAAGGGGGTATGATGATCAAAAATGACTGACACACGTTAGGAAGCTGGAGATGCACGGGCCAAAGAGAACAAACAGATAGGGCGACTTCCAGGGCTGAAAGGGAAATCTGCACAGCTAGAGGGAAGGTCATGAAAGCAATGTCCATCTGGGGGCCTTGATGTCACACCAGTGAAGCGTCACCTCTCAGAGACAGACAAGGTGATGTTGGCCACCCAGGGGAAGATGGAGAGTGCACCACAGTGGACAGGAGACAGGCCAGACTCCAACGGGGGAAACGAGAAGAGGGAGGTGGCAGAGTAGGCGCCCATACATCTCAGAGGAGCCAGCCAAGAGGAAGTTTGGATTTCTGGGCCAAACAGTGGGTGCAGTGAACAGTGGGGAGGATCAGGAAAAAGGTGAACAGTGGAAACTCCTGTAGCCTTGGAGGTCATGGAAGATGAGAAATTTTGGTCAGGCTCTTTGCTATGGGTCTGGGGGGACTCAGGAGGGAGGCAGGACTGAGGAGGGAGGTGGGGATCAGGTGGGAGGGGCACACTTGGGCTTTGGGACCAGGCTTGGGTCTGGGTATACACTGGGCAGGACAGGGTTGGACAGGGGGGCAGGGTTAGGATCGATGGACTCTGGGATGGGGATAAGGGAAGGGGAACGGGAGCCATGCTCCAGGAACTGAGAAAATCACCTTCATGATCTGAGATTGGGGACTGATTCGATGTCAAGTGTTGGGGGGTGGTGTCTACAGACTGAAAACAGGGTGGGAAGAACAGTGAATAGACCCAAAGGGTGTGAAAGAGCAGATGCAGGAAGAGGTCTGCTTGGCCAGAAACACGCAGAGATGTGAGGAATATCACACCCAGGAAGGACAAGATTTGAGTGAAGACACTGTCACAGCACCAGAGTCATGAGGGGTATGGGGGGGATGAGTAAACAATGCTGATCTAACTCAGATCAGACTGGGCTCTGGGGATGACAAAATATGGAAGGGAGCGGAGTGGTTCCAGAGGACAGTGCCAGGACAGTGCGAGAGTGAGGAGATGCGGGGGTCGTTCAGGAAAGGTGTCCGTGGCAAGCAGCAGAAGGCTAGAGGCACAGGGAGAGTGCAGCCCAGGAGGCAGGTGGGCTTCCACAGCAGTGATTCTTCCCGGGGGGTGGGGGGGGGTGAATTTCACCCAAGGGTAGGGGTGAAATTCACCAGAGGGTGGGTGGGCACGCCCCCCAGGGGGGCCTATCACAGCATCTGAGGGGGAGCAGGGCTCTGCTCAAAACAACAAAACCAAAAAAATTTCAAAAACAAACCCAAAAACACACCCAAAAGATGTTGCTGATAGGCCGCCTTGGGGGTCATGCACCCTCGGGTGAGAATGACTGGGTGGAAGGGCAGAGGGGAGACAGCTGGGCAGAGAGGTGAGGCAGGAGCAGGTGGGCCCCGGAGTCAGGGCAGGTGGGGGCATCAGAGTCAAGACTGTGAGACATGGGGGCAGAGGGCCCTGGACCCAGCCGACAGCGAGCAAATGGATGTAGCTGAGAAGGCACCTGGAGAGATGGGGGGATAAGGGGTCACCTTCAGTGGGTAGGGAGTGGAGCACAAGGTCTGGTCCTGGAGCTGAGCACTCTTAAAGAGTCGGACTAAGGGAAATGGAGTGATGCAGGGGAGAGCTGGGTTGTTCACGTGGGAGCAGAGAGCAGCTGACAAGTTGTACACGCAGATGGAAGGGACCACTGGGATGGGAGACAACACAGAAAAGGAGCATCTGGGGGAGAGATGACTGGTAGGTGAGGATGGATAGAAGGCGGGGTGGACAGCAGGACTCAGGGCTCTATGTGCAGGTAGAGATGAAGCAGCAAGGTGTTGGGTGTGGCTAGCAGGGGGTCAGAGGGCGGGCTGAGGCAAAAGTCCTACAGTGATAAGGAAAGGCAGTGGAATCAGAGGAAGAGAGTCCCCAAGAGCTGTGTCGGAAGAGAGAGCAATAAGGGGTCTGAATGCAAACGTGAGTGGTTACAAGGAGTGACATTGTGGGTCCCGGTGGCAACCACTGTCGGGATCCACTGGCTGTGAGCAGGGGGCAGTGGCGAGGGTGCGGATTCAGTCCAGTGTGTGGAGGCAGAGGTGACTGAAGTGCAATGTGAATGAGGTGGGGGACCAAGAAAGGAGCACACAGAGGACCGCTGATTGCATCCCTTAGATTCCCGGACTGTAGGTGCAGATGTGTCCCACGGCCCAGGTAGGACAGTTCCTTGCTCTGTGTGCAGTAGGGAAGCTAAGTGGGAAGGATGTGAACCCAGGACAGGAGGTAGGAGATCAGGTGAGCGGTCCCGAGGTCTGGGAGGGTGAGTAGAGGAAACGTGTTTCAACAGGAGAAAACAGTGGGAAAGGGCAGGAGATGGGGCCTTGCATCTAGGACAGGAGGGGAACGCCCTGCGCCAAGAGTGGTCTCACAGAGTGAGACAGACCAAGGAAGACAGGAGAGGTGGGAAGATGCCCGAGGAGGAGCAGGAGGAGAGAAGTGTCCCACAGAATCGTTGGGGACAAATCACTCTGTCAGGGCAGGGCTTGGTGAGAGGAGCAGAGGTCACAGAGCGGCACAGGGTGGCCACCACCATGTCATAATGGTGGGCCTGGAGAGGTAAGGACTAAAGGGTGAATGGGGAGAGCAGGTGGATTCAGTTTAACACTCTTGGGAATAAAAAGCCAGCAACAGCGGAAGTATGAGTGCAAGTCTGGAAAGGAGCAGAAGTCAAGGAAAAGATCGGTGGACCCATCACATGACCGGCAGGGCGTAGGGAATTCGGATGGGACATTGGAGATGAATCAGATGGTCTCCTGAAGAAAAGTGTGAGAGAATAGGTAAGCAATAATCAACCTCCTCCCTGATGGACAGACAGACAGGAGAATCTTGGGCAGCCACGAGAGGACTGTCACTGGGAGGCAAGATGAGTCAGAGGTGTCGGAGGGAAAAGAAATGGCCAGGTAGCACCAAACAAGACAGAGAATGGCATGAATGTGTGGGAACTGAATGTTGGTAATGGAACAGTGGACAATGAAAGGTGCCCTAAGGAGCTCCCAATTTGGGGACGTTGGAAAATCTCAGGGGCCCCAAAAAGTATCACGTGCTGAATGGAGGTCAGATGGTGGGAGCTGAGCAGAGAAGAGCAGGGCAAATCAGAGACCCCCGTGGCCCGGGCTTTTGAACCTCAGGCCTTCCAGAAAAGCAGGGGAATGGGCCTCAATGACTGGGTGCACAGCAAACAGGGTGGCATTGTGCATTAACAATGACACTGAACAGACACCGTGGCAGTTAACTCAAGCGCCTTCAGAATGGGCTCATGTGCACGGACTTCAGTGTTTGGGTAGCTCACAGGCTTAGAAATGATAGGGGAGTGGGTGGGACCCAGAGAAGAGGTGACATTTCACAATGATCACAGAATCTGTGCTGTGCTGTTTCTGAGGGGCCGGCAAGGGTGGAGGTGTAGCAGGTGGCAGAGAGGCTGTGTGGTAGGGAATGAGAGGAGGATGGCGGGAGGCCCTAAGCAGTGGGGTGTCACAGGTGTGGTCCCGGAAGACAATGAATGGGAGCAGCAGAGGGCACACACAAGGGGAGGGAGCAGGAAGTGGGGTTACAGGGCATGAGGGACTCTTCTTTAGGAGGCTGGCTCTGGTGGAAAACAGGCGACAAGGCAGAAGAGGACAGAGTGAGAGGAGGCCCTTAAAATGTAGAGTGACTGTTGTGAGCGGTGTGTGGGCAGGAGGGAAGGAGGACAAAGGGGTGATGAGGACAGTGTCAGTGAGGTTGATAGGCAGCATGAATGACAGGGTCTGATGGAAGAGAGAAGCGACGATGGTGTGGGAGGAAAAGGAGGAAGTGATGGGAGGAGCCACACTGTTCTGTGGTTATGGGCTTGATGTAAAGGGATCAGAAAAGATGAAGGAAGGTGACACTGGCCAAGAGTGAAAAAAGTAAGCCAAAAGGTTGACAATGGCCAGTGCGTGGACCAAGTGACAGTAGATGTTTTTGGGAGAGAATGCAGCCCTCTAAGGGGATGGAACAGGTGTCTGGAGGGAGCACAACCATGTGGAGAAGGGAGGACCCAACACAAGTAAATGGCAGGCACTGTGGAGCTTAGGAGATGCAGGGGACAAGAGAAGAGGCAGAATGATGCCCTGGTAAAGAAAGGTCTCCTGAAGGAGTGTCCAGCTGGGGCCTTGATGCACAGTTCCAGGCGGGGTTATCCTCCAGAGACAGGGCGATGAGAGACACCCAGCAGGGGATAGACACCCACAAAAGGAGCAAGGAGAAGAGGGAGGTGGCAGGTGGGAGTCCAGGATAATGTTAGAGGAGCCAAACGGAAGGAGGTTTGTGTGCTGGGCCAGGCAGAGAGAGCCCTGCTGTGGAGGGAAAGCGGTGGAAAAGGGACGGCTGCAGCGGCGGGCGGAGCGCAGTGATGGCTGCAGTGGCACTGGATCTTGGGGCAAAGGTGGAATGCTTCACCAGGCTCTTTATCAGAGATGGGGCAGGAGGGGTGTGAAGTGGGGGCTGGCATCAATCAGGAGATGGGTCTGGTCTGCCAGGGCTGGAGGGCAGGGTTGGGATCACTGGGGTGTCCAGTGGGATTGCAAGTGTCCTTGAGGGAAGGGAGCCAAGCTCCATGAATAGGAAAATCCATCTCTTTCGATGGGGATTGCGGAATCATCCCATGGCAGTTTCACGGGTGATGACAACTGGTTGAAGAGAAAGAGGGGGAGACCAGGAAGCCCACCCAAAGAGGATACAGAGAGCAGCTGGAGGCCAGGAGAAGGGAGAGGACTGGTGGGTGGGAGACACCCAAGGACACGTGCAGTGGGGTGGCGACTGGTCTCTGTGAGGAGTAAGGTACAGAGTAGGGACACAGCAAGTGCTGGCAAGGACCACATTTGGGCCAAAGCTATTTCCACACATCTGAAAGTCATGAAGGGTGTGGGAAAGGAGGTGTGTGTGTGTGTGTGTGTGTGTGTGTTGAGAGAGAGAGAGAGAGAAATGCTCTATTGCACACTGGGGTTCCATGAAGAGTAATATGGAAGGGAGCGGAGTGGTTCCAGAGGACAGTGCCGGGACAGTGCGAGTAAGGAGATGTGGGGGTCGTTCAGGAAAAGGTGTCTGTGGCAAGCAGCAGAAGGCTAGAGGCACAGGGAGAGTGCAGCCCAGGAGGCAGGTGGGCTTCCACAGCAGTGATTCTTCCTGGGGGGTGGGGGGGTGAATTTCACCCAAGGGTGGGGGTGAAATTCACCAGAGGGTGGGTGGGCACGCCCCCCAGGGGGGCCTATCACAGCATCTGAGGGGGAGCAGGGCTCTGCTCAAAACAACAAAACCAAAAAAATTTCAAAAACAAACCCAAAAACACACCCAAAAGATGTTGCTGATAGGCCGCCTTGGGGGTCATGCACCCTCGGGTGAGAATGACTGGGTGGAAGGGCAGAGGGGAGACAGCTGGGCAGAGAGGTGAGGCAGGAGCAGGTGGGCCCCAGAGTCAGGGCAGGTGGAGGCATCAGAGTCAAGACTGTGAGACGTGGGGGCAGAGGAGCCTGGACCAGGCAGACAGCGAGCAAATGGATGTAGCTGAGAAGGCACTTGGAGAGATGGGGGGAGAAGGGGTCACCTTCAGTGGGTAGGGAGTGGAGCACAAGGTCTGGTCCTGGAGCTGAGCACTCTTAAAGAGTCGGACTAAGGGAAATGGAGTGAAGAAGGGATGTGCACGTGGGAGCAGAGAGCAGCTGACAAGTTGTACACACAGATGGAAGGGACCAGGGGGACAGGAGACAACACAGAAGAGCAGCACCTGGGAGAGAGATGACTGGTAGGTGAGGACCGAGAGAAGGAGGGGTGGACGGCAGGACCCAGGACTCTGTGGGTTGAGCGCAACGGTGTTGGGTGTGGGCTAGCAAGTGCAGGGGCCAGATGCACTGATGGTGGCAAATATCCCACAGTAAAAAGGAAAAGGTGGGGAACTCAGTAGAAGGGACTCCCAGAGAGCCATGTCAGAAGAATGAGCAACAAACGGGTATGAATGGTGACATGAATGGTTATTGACAGCGACCTCTGTGGGTCTTGGCAGCAACCACTGTCCAGGCTCATGGGCTGTGAGCAGGCGTCGGTGGGCGAGGGTGCAGACTCAGAACAGTGTGTCAAAGCAAAGGTGACTGAACTCACGTGTGAAGGAAGCAGGGGATCAAGAACGGAGCACACAGAATTTCTGCATGCAGTGCAGAGGGAGACGGGAATCTCGGGCAGCCATGAGAAGACTGTTGTCATGTGCAATATGGGCTAGGGGTCCAAGGGAAAGAAAGTGGCCAGGTGGCACCGAATAGGACACAGCTTCTGGAACGTGTGAGGACTCAGGGGTGGTAGAGGAACAGTGGACAATGGGAAGGCGGCCTGAAGAGCTGCCCATGTGGGGACACTGGCAGATCTCTGGGCCAAGAGGTATGGCATGTGGTGCACTGAGGTGGATGGTAGGAGCAGACGCTGAGACGCCATGGCCCAGGCATTTGATGACCTGGGTCTCAGGACAAGCAGGGAGTAGGCCACAATGACTGGGGTGCACGGGAAACAGGGCAGCGTTGTGCATTACGGTGGACCCTGAAGAGACACCATGGCAGGTAAACTCAGAGGCTTCAGGTGAGCTCATGGGCATGGACTTTGGTGTGTGGGCAGCACACAGGCTTAGAAATAAATGGTGAGGGAGCTGGTGAGACCCAAAGAAGTGGTGACATTTCACAACGATCGCGGAATCTCCGTTGTGCTCT